>NW_024704744.1:58693938-59396658 GCF_018977255.1 Callorhinchus milii
ATTGGGACCACTACTGGGGGAGGTGGGATCTTTACCTTGAGGATGGGCGGCACTTAAACAAGGCAGGGGTGAGCTTCCTTGCCAAGAGATTATTAAATGCTGTAGGGGCGGATTTATACCAGTGTCGAGGGGGGATGGGTATCCAAGGATAAACAATGGATTAGAGATTAGAGGAAAACGACAAGTGGGAAGTGTAGAGCAGGTACAAGCGGACAATTTCCTCAAATGCATGTACCTAAATGCACGTAGCTTAGGGAATAAGGTTGATGAGCTGCAGGTTCAACTGGCCATAGGGGGTTACGATGTGGTGGCAGTAACCGAGACATGGCTCAAGCCAGGACAGGAATGGGAGTTAAATATTCCAGGATATAATGTATTCAGGAAGGATAGAGAAGGAAGAAAAGGAGGAGGGGTGGCAATATTAGTTAAGGATAAAATTATAGCTGTAGAAAGGAATGAGGCTCTGGAGGGCCCGACAACAGAATCCATGCGTACGACAATTGGAAGACGCAAGATACTGAGGATAGCAAAGCGCATTATAGAGAATGCAGGAGTGATCTTAAAAGAATGGTAAGACAGGCTAAAAGATCACGTGAGAAGAGCTTAGCGGGTAACATAAAGGGGAATCCTAAAATATTTTACAAGCATATAAAGGAAAAAAGGTTAGTTAAAGGTAGGGTGGGGCCAATCAAAGACAATGACGGCAATCTTGTTGTGGAGGCAGAGGGCATGGTTGATGTACTGAATGAGTACTTTGCATCTGTCTTCACAATGGAAATGGATGCCCCAAATGCCGCAGAATTGGATGAGAGGGTAGAGGAAATAAATCAGATTACTATAGACAGAGAGGAAGTTCTGAAAAAATTGACTGGGCTCAAAATTGATAAGTCACCAGGACCAGATGGGTTTCACCCAAGGTTGCTGTGGGAGAAACAGGTTCAAATAGCGGAGGCTTTGGCCATTATATTTCAATCTTCATTGGACACAGGAGTGGTGCCAAGAGACTGGAGAGTGGCTAATGTTACCCCCCTCTACAAAAAGGGGCAGAAAGACAAACTCGGAAATTACAGGCCAGTCAGCCTAACTTCGGTAATAGGAAAACTACTAGAGACCATAATCCGGGACAGAATAAATCTCTATTTAGAGGAACATGAGGTAATTAGAGACAGCCAACATGGATTTGTTAAAGGCAAATTTTACAAATTTTGTAAAGAGGTGACTGTGAGGGTTGATGAGGGAAATTCGGTGGATATTATTTACATGGATTTCAAAAAGGCTTTTGACACAGTACCGCATAAGAGATTAATACAAAAATTAGAGGCCCATGGTATTAAGGGGACAGTGGTAGTTTAAATTAAGAACTGGCTGAGTGACAGAAAGCAGAGGTTAGTGGTTAATGGGTGTTTCTCGAAATGGAAGGAGGTGTGCAGCGGTGTCCCCCAGGGATTGGTATTGGGATCACTGCTCTTTCTAATATATATTAATGATCTGGACTTGGGCATAGAGAGCACTATTTCCAAGTTTGCAGATGATACAAAGTTAGGTAGGGTAGTAAATAATGAGGAGGACTGTAACCAACTGCAAGCAGACATACACAGAATGGTGGAATGGGCTGACATGTGGCAGATGGATTTCAATGTGGATAAGTGTGAGGTGATACACTTAGGTAGGAAAAATGATAGGAGGCAATATAGACTTGGTAGCTCAATCTTAAGGGGGGTGAGCGTACAGAGAGATCTGGGTGGTCAAGTAAGCGAATCATTAAAGGTAGCGGGGCAGGTAGATAAGGCAGTTAAAAAAGGCATTTGGTGTACTGAGCTTTATTAGTAGGGGCATAGAATATAAGAGTAGGGAGGTTATGGTTAATCTATACAAAACACTGGTTAGGCCTCAGCTCGAGTACTGCGTCCAGTTCTGGGCACCTTACTTCAGGAAGGACATTAAGACACTGGAAAGGGTGCAGAGGAGATTCATGAGAATGATACCAGGAATGGAGAACCTTAGCTATGAGAAGGCTGGAAAAGTTAGGACTTTTCCCATTAGAGCAGAGAAGGTTACATGGGGACCTGATAGAGGTTTTCAAGATCATGAAAGGTTTCGACAGGCCAGATAAGGAAAAGCTGTTTCTGCTGGTAGGTGTGTCTGTGACCCGTGGTCACAGTCTTAAGATATCTTCCAAAAGAAGCAGAGGGGAGGTTAGAAGAAATTTTCTCATTCAGCGAGTTGTTCGAATTTGGAATGATCTGCCTGAAAGGGTAGTGAAGTCCGATTCAATAACAACTTTTAAGAGAGAACTGGATAGGTATCTGGGGAAGACGGGTTTGCAGGATTATGGGGAGAAAGCTGGTGATTGGGGTTAGTGAAAGTGACTTGCTCTGTCAGAGCCGGCACAGACTCGATGGGCCGAATGGCCTCCTTCTGTGCCGTAACATTCCACGAATCTATGAAAAAAAAGACCCTCCTCTTCGACTGTGCATTCGATCACCCTGATTCTCCCTACTGACCTCCACCCTCCCCAATCCCGACCCCCAGCCGTGTCTGAAACTCTGACTGTCCAGCGCCTTGGAACGTCCTCCCAATGTGAAAGGTGCTATACAAATGTAATGCTGTTGTTGTTGTGGCTGTTGTTTAAGTCATCTTGTTTATATCACTTTTATGCTGTGGGTTTGCCCACCACAATGCTCATAGCGTGATATAAAATGTGTGACTTACCTTGAATTGCCCACGTTTGCCTCTTCCTGCTGCGCTTCTGTATTTAGCACTGCCATCACTCCCAGTGACTAAATAGTCAGTGACGGAGGCACTGACATTGTACATGTGTGCAGGACCTTGGAGATAGTTTTCTGCCCAGTCACTGCTGCCTAAACAACAGTAGTGGAACCAAGAAGAAAGATCGTGAGTAAAGCTGGCTGATATTCAGGCACCTCTGCTGGCTTCCTCTATTGTCATTCCGACAGCAGTCAATCGAGAAAAGCTTCCAATCGCTGTTAGAATCCAATAGAAATTTGTAAACTTGAAGGTCACAGCTGCTTGCTGTGATATAAAACCAGCGACAGCAGAAAGAGAGATTTGACCCCAGAGAACGTTCGGTGAAAACGATCCGTTTCTGGGAGCTGCAACTCTGTGAGCTCATGCACTCACTGGGCAGAAATCAGTTTGTGTTTGTGTTAGTGTTTCAATCAGAGACTAAAATACAATTTACATTTATATATGCCTTTCATGTCACAAGGATGTTTCAAAGTGCTTTACACTTCTAGCTGGGCATTCTAGCTCGCTGAAGAGGATAGGGAAGGCACATCTCAAAGCACTTCATAGGATATACTGTATAGTGCAGTTACTGTGAATGTGAAGATGACTGAAAACACAGTGAAAGAGGTCATTCTTGAGGTGGGCTTTGAAAATGGGGAGGAAGAACTGAGTCAGAGAGACCAAAATTATGAAAACAACAACTTGCATTTATAGACCACCCCTCACGCAGGGTAGCGTCGCAGACTGCTTGACAGTGGCGGAGCACAACACCTAGATGGGGTGGGGGGGAAGTTGACCGTAGGCATGGTCGAAGAGAAAGGTCTTCAGGTGCGACCTGAAGATGGGGAAGGAAGGGGCAAGATGGAGGGATAGAGGAAGAGTGTTTCAGAATTTGGGCGCGTGATAGCTGAAAGCGCAGCCTCCAATAGTGGAATGGAGGGCACGAGGGACATGCAGAAGACCGGAGCCAGTATAGGGGAGGCAATGGGTTGTGGGTTGGGGGCTAAGCAGGTCGGAGAGGTAGGGAGGTGCTAGGGCATCAAGGGAATGGAAAATGATTTGGGGAGGACGAGTTTGCAGGGTTATGGGGAGAGAACGGGGAAGTGGGATTGATTTGGATAGCTCTTTTAAAAGAGCCATCACAGACATGATGGGCCGGATAGCCTCCTTCTGTGCTGTATAATTCTATGATTCTATGATGAGCATGACGATCTTGAAATCGATCTGACAGTGGGGAGAGATTTACTCCCATATAACAACACATTTTAAACCTTGCTGAGTTTCGAGGCTGATGGATTTGTGGGTGAGCCGTGCATGTGCCTTTAACAGACGTTAAGCGTGGGACCTGATGAACCTCTGAGCTGCATTGAAGCAATAAGATGGGCCCTTAATGATAGGGCCTCTTTTACTGCTTTAACAGAGGATCCACTTTTGCTCAGGTGTCTAGTTTGACCTTAAAGCAAACGATAATAACCATTTGTAACCCTCAAAATGATGTAAGAAAACTCGATTTGTTTTCACATTATACAGGGCAGCTGTTCTCGAGTCAGCTCAATATGGCTGACAGGGAGTCCTGATAAAAGGCTTCTGTTTCTCAGCATTCCTGCAATACCATCGCTCACATAACTTTCTGAAAACGGAACTGTGACTACTGATATTTTAAGTGTGTGTTTGGGGTGGGGGGAATGGTGGAGAGATGGGACATAGATTCTATTACCAATGTGTTTTACAGTACTGGACCCACTGGATGTTTTATCCAGGTAGCACCAACACATTTGTAAATGGACGATATTCATCCACTTTATGGCGATGAGAGAGAGAGAGGGAGAGAGGAAACAGCGAGGGAGGGGGTGAGAGAGAAACAAATCAGGGTATGATAGGCCACATTGATCTTCTCAATCATTTCCAACAAAGCGTAAGATAAGAAGATAACCAAAAACAAATGTGTGTAAGTACCAAGTGACGCCACTGTTACATACAACTCTGATATATAGAAATGGGGTCGGTGGTTTCAAGCTGGTAACTGGCAACAGATGTGAATCCATCCAGATAAGCAACATGTCCAGCTTCAAAGGAAGATTGCACTTTAAATCCGCCCACGCGCCTAGAATTCTAATGTGAGGCTTTTTATCCCTCTTGAGAGAGAGAGAAAAAAAATCAGTTTCACAAGTTGTTCGTCATGCATTAATTATCAAGTCCCAGACAGCAGGAATATCGCACATAAATTGAAATGCACTCATGCCTGGAAATTGCCATGACAACCAGTGATAGCTGAATCCTGACTTGTCTGGGCTTCTTCGCACAGACAGATGTACACGGTGACATGGGTGTCTCTGGTTTAAAGTAGCACAGTGTGTGCTCTCGACAAATGCCAGAGGAACTACAAGGAAATAGTGAAAGGTCCTCGGCTTGCGTAGGAGCTGTCAAATTAAAAATTCCTACTTGCTATTTTTGTACAGGCTGAGCGAGGCTGGTGCAGACTCTGCCGCAGACCTTTGTAAACAAGATCTCTGCCTGTTTGGGTGGAAGAAACTGGGTCACCAGGAAACTTTCACGATGCAATTTTTGAAATCTCTCACTTTTTCCTGCTCCAATTTTCTCCCCTCCTCGGCTGAAGGCACTGACTAATGTTGGGGGGGGCGTCCATTTCTATGGACATCAGCTGGTCCTTTGTCAATCATGTATAGCTCTAGACGGGGAGTGCTCGCAGGTTAATTGACCGTGGAGGGCATCACATTCGAGTCTTCATCCAATGTCCACACACATGCACTTTCGGGGGCCAGTAATTCTTCATGACCTTAGCCTTAAGATTGTGGCCTTCCACTTTAACATTTTGTTGAAATTTGGAAAATTCTTGAAATTAGCCTCAAACTGGAATCCAATATTCCGCAGGTCCTTTTAGAGCCCCCCCAATCCACTCCCTGGTCAGATGACATTCTCAATAGCATAGTCTGCGAAGCATTGGACGTCCAACTCCACGGAACACAGTTTTGGACTCAAAGAGATTTCCTTCAGTAAAATCCTGGTATCCTGCTAGCCAGTATATAAATGATCTGTAAACATGTCTGGCTTCATGGGCATTGCTGTTGAGAACAACAATTGGGGTACAGGGGCTGTCTCCAGGTACAGTTCATGTGGTAAGTATCAAATGTACCATTACACTGACCCCACTGTGTCTTGCAAAAGACTCATAAAGATTAACAGCCCAGGACTGGCCTGGTATGTTTCTAATTGACAGTGTAAACAGGTTGGACAACACCCTTCCTCTCCAGTGAATTCTGAATAATATTTGACAGCCTGACCCCTGACCCTTCAGATTTGGAAAATTGTTCAGTGCGGATGTGTGTCTGACTTCCTGATGTATTACTACATCACAATTTCACTGACTGGCAAGAGTTAAAGGTATTTATTTACATAGAATTGTATTCCCTGTTGACATCTACACTATTATTATTCATGCAGCGATCACCTCAGGCTCCTTAATCAAACAAAATCATATGCAATGTATTTTTTCACAAATATTTAGCTCCTTTAGGTACGCAATATTAGAGACTCATTATTTTTGTGCGAGCAATAAAACTTAGCACAAGAAAGGATTAACCATCGATGAACCAATCTGTAACCATGACAAGCAAGCACTAAAGAGCAATATTTGCTGTTGTTATAACAACAACTTGCATTTCTATGGTGCTCCTCATGCATGGTAGCATCCCAGAGCTCTTGACAGTGGCGGAGCACGACTCCGAGCTGGGGGGAAGGGGAGGTGACTGTAGACACGGTCGAACAAGAATGTCTTCAGGCACGACCCGAAAACGGCAAAGGAAGGGGCAAGGTGGAGGGACAGAGGAAGAGTGTTCCAGAGTCTCTGGATATAGTGGCTGGAAGCTTGGCCAACAATGGTGGAACAGAGGGCATGGGGGACATGCAGAGGGCCAGTCGAGCAGAGGCAGCGGATTGTGGGTTGGGGGGTAAGCAAGTCAGAGAGATAGTGAGGTGCCAGGGCATGAAGGGATTTGAAAACGAGCGTGAGGATCTTGAAATCGACCTTTTCAGTGATGGGGAGCCAGTGGAGCTTGGCTAGAACTGATGTGATGGAGGTAATAATAATAATAATCCTTGCATTTGATATAATGCCTTATCACGTCTTCGAGGCGTTTCAAAGTGCTTCACAGAATACACTGTAAAGTGGAGTGACTGTATATTTTGTGGATACAGAATTTAGTGCAGGTGAGTATGCGGGCAGGGAAGTTTTGGATTACTTGGATCCTGTGCATGGTGGAGCTGGGGTGACCGGCAAAGAGGGCATTTGAGAAGTCCAGTCAGGAGGTGACGAACACATGGACGAGTGTTTCGACTGCATCTGGGTAAGGTACGGTCGGAGGCAGGCAATGTGGAGGAGGTGGAAGAGGACAGTCCTGGTCAGAAACCGGATGTGGGGAAGGAAGGACAGCAGTGGGTCGAATCTGACCCCTAGGTTGTTAGTTAGTGAGCTTCATGGATCTTTTTCCTGGAAGCCCAGTGCTCCGAGACACTACCCTGTATGAGGTGTTCTATGTAAATGCAAGTTGCTTTTGTTAACAAAAAGACAACAGGGATCCAAATGCCTCATTTGCAAGGAAGTACAACAACAACAACTTGCACTTATAAAGCTCCCTTCATAAAGGGTAGCATCTTGGAGTGCAGAGTAAATATCTGGCTTCTATTGCCATCCTTATTACCCCACACCATTCCCACCTTGTTTGGTGATTCATATCTTTTCCAAAAAGTGGTTTGAGGTATTATCCAACAACAACAACAAATTACATTTGTATAGCACCTTTCACGTCGGGAGGACGTCCCAAGGCACTGAAATCCAATATTTTATATAAGTGTAAGTTGTTGTTGGCTTCAAAGTTGAATACATTTCTTGTAATATTAAACCAGTGCCATGTAGCAGTCAAGAATTAATGGGTGAGCAGTCTGGACCTTCAAATCATCTATCCAGGGCCTTGGGTCATCCTCTTGATATGAAAGATGCTATATAAATGTAATTTGTTGTTGATGGTTTTCTGCATATTTCAGACCAAAAAAACAATCAACTGTGAATAACCTTCCATCCCTCACTGCCGAGCTTATAGACCATGAAATAGCCACTTGAGTAAGGCACTGGCAAGCGACCAGCACTCATGGTATGGTTCCCAGCAAGAGTTTGCAGAGCTAGGGGCACAATGATAGAGTGGATTGACTGCACAATAGAATCCTGTAGGCAATTCCAGATAAATGAGATGGATCCATGTGTAGATTCTTCTTGTACTGAAACCATTCATTTCCATTGTCTCCTCTTCCAATGGAAAAAATGCATTTCCTTTCACTCCCTCCCTTCCAATGAAACAAACCGCTTGCCTCCAGTCTTTTTACATAAAAATCCTGATCCAAATAAAATCTTTTGTGTAAAATGTTTCCTCATCTTCCTGTTCAGTTTTATATGTTGCCACATATATCTAGCTGCTGGATATATGTGCTAACATATTCTAGCGCATCTGGTAATTCAAAATACAAAATCACTACACTTTAAAAACTGGACCATATGTGCACCCAATGCTCCCAGACATGAACCTAATAACTCACACATGAGCAAGGCATCTTTGGAGGGTGATCAGGAGCAGGAATCTTGGCTGAATTTTCTCGTCCCAAGCCCAGAGACACTGACATATTTTATAATATTTACTGGTGTCTCAGCTGAGATCAGAAACTCTGCACAGACCAGGAACTGAACTGAAACTAAACTGAACTGTATGGTTCAGTTCCACTATAGGCAGTTATGTTTCCCACTGAGTCATTGGAGGAGCTGTGAAAGTCTAATGCCTCCTACACTGATACTTGTTGATAGATGTGTTATAGATTTTAATCTATATAAATATACTCTGTCTCAAGTCATTCATTTACAGGCTTCATTATCTGTTTTGCAATGCTTTAATTAATGGTTGATGCTTCCTGAAATTACATGTTCCATTTTCTTGGTAGAAAGGGAGAATGCAATTACAATGTGTAATACTTTCCACATTGTGCAATATAGTTTTTTTTAAGAAGTTCCCTGGTATAAAGTAAGATACTTTGTATTGTGTTAAGGAGCCAGAGGGTAAAGATGCCTGAACATTGTGGGAAGGAAATGTACATTCCATTCCCGACACAGGGACATTTACACGAGTAGGTGGTATGCATATGTGGAACTCTCAGATCGAGTCAAACATGGTGATGGGTTACCGGATGTGATAGACACATGGCAGGCCAAACGAAAGACAAATTTGAAAGTAATGGGCCTGGGGCCATCTCTCACAACTGAATAATTTTTTTAAGTATTTCGTTTTTTTAAAAAAAATCTTCCTCTCCTACAGTGACTCTAACTGGGGTAACGTTTCAGACTCTCTGTTTCTGCTCCATCATCTCAACCAGGTTGCCAGTCAGCAAGTGAGTTGGAAACCTTTACAACATGTTTGACATTGTTTGGTACTGGGTTCCAGGCCTGCAGCCGACCTCAGAGCTGTCCTCATGTTCAAATCCAACAGGAGTCAGGGCATTGTGGCCAAGAAAAGCGCTCCAGACCAGTTTCCACCAGTGATCGAGTCTGTAACCACATGACTCAGTGCCTCACTAAATGATGCATCTACATCAATACAATATTACAAATTAAATAGCGCGGCATTCATACTGTAAGGAGTGGAGCCAGAATGTGCAGTAGGAAGTCGCACATTGATGTCTATCTATTAGAAAATATCTAGACAGTCCTGGGCGTGTCACATCCGACATCCTGCAACTTCACTTGAGGAAATTTAGTTTCCATTCCCACACCAGACTTCCTGATTCCCTCTCAGTCAGATTGCCACCTTTAGTGCTGATTTAATAATAATAGTAATATTTTGCATATTTGCATATCAGCTTTAAGGCAGGTTTTGTATGCAGCCAACCCAGAATGAAGAATTTCCTCCCATCTGTTCCTTTTCATTCAAGTCGATGTTCAGAGGTGAGAAGCTGGCATGCTGACCGGCTCCGGCACCTGCTCCCTCACTGGTCAATTATAAACATTGTTCTTTGTCGAAAAATCGTTCACCCACAAATACGCAGTCACTCACTTCACAGTAAATCCTGTGAAGCGCTTTGGGACTTCTTCCTGAGTGAAAGGCTCTTTAGCAAATGGAAGGATTAATATTATGAAAATGCACCATCCTGCATGTACAGCCTAGGCTGACACCAGTGCAGGTAAGCGTGGTATTACTGTTGTCATTTTAATGAGACAATAAACCTAATTCCTTTCTGTTTGTTCTTCAGATGGACATTAAAGATTCTATAGCAGTATTTGAAAAGAGAATAATGCCTCCGCTCGTTCCCCGACCTTCTCTCTCTCTCTGACAGAGAGCTGAGTTTTCATTTAAGACTACAAACAGAAAGTAAGGAGGATGAGTGCAGCTTGGAGTGAGCTGTGTGTGTTTGTGTGTGTAGAGCTATGATGGCAGTTGATCTGCTAGCTATCTCCCAATGACCACAGTGGCAATTTCACTGTGAAGCACGATGGCAGTGCTGATTGCGAGGCAGCTATTTGTGTCGCATGTGGCTAAGCAGATTGACAAACTGTGCAGGATATGAGCCGGATCTTCAGAGAACAAGACTTCAGAGCTGTGAGCAGAGACCCACTGGCAGCATGGGTAAAATTACAGTAGAGGTAAAGCAGGATCGCAATTTAGAAAAAACAGTAGTTCAGATAAGCGACCTTGACATGCTCGTTGATAAAAACTTCCTGTGAAAGCTGGGCCTAAGATGAGTGTAAACTCTCGTCTTAATTATAAGATGATGCCGGCACCTCCTGCTCTAATACCCATAACACAGTATCCACTCACAACACTGGCTCACTTAGACAAGTACTTCCTTTATCACTGTCTTGGTGTATCCTAAAGTATTGATCTGGGTTTACTTTTGAAATCCCATTTAAAATATAGGAAGGAAGCCTGCTGAAATGGCTTATTTTGGTTGTCCAAAAGGAATCTTTTGAAATTATGTAACAGACTCATAGAACCGTCCCAATCGATTGTAATCCTCGGTTATTGCACAGTTTACGGCTTTTGTTTTGCAATCAAATACTCATTCATTCCCGACTGGGCCCAAACAAGGTATCCAAACCTTGTCATCGTGTTTAGTGACTTTTTAGAACAAGCTAAAAGACAACCGAATCAAATGACATCTTGTGTTGGACTAACATTCTACATGCTGCAGATTATGTGCAACATTTAACAATAACAAGCTAGGTCTGTGCTGCCACACTGTCCACTTTAATACTGATGGGGAACTTGCCAAGCCAGGTTTTACTTGGGTGACTCACGCTTGGCCCTCCCTGAGCAGACACTGTGTATTCCTTTGAGCTTTTGTCCTCGTACCATCCTTTTCTGTCCTCACAAATGGTTTGCTTCCGTTCAGCAGTTAATGCTTCTACGAAAAAAACATTTGGTTAACCTCAGTGCCAACAGCCCGCCTGACTGCTTCCTGTCTGTTTACTTGAGAAAAAATGCACGGTTCATTTATATCTTAATTCTACGCACTTTTGGATGGTAGTGTCTCACTGAAAATCCCCTGGCGTTGGTAGAAAACCCTTTTACTGAAATCCAACCACACCAAGCACGAACATTATCAGTCTATTTTAATAGCTTCTCTTCCCCCCTCCCCCCAATCATCAATTGAGTTATTTCCGTTTTTCTGTCTTGTGTTATTCGAACTGCCTCAAATAATTGTTATTGCTTCCACTCACTCAACCCCTCCCCTCCCCAGCTTGTGCGCAATTCATAGTTAACAGAGAATATTTTGCGTTAAAATTTCAAATTGATAAAGATCAAACCATTTGGGTGTGAAATAATAATATAATAATCCTTACATTTGATATAGCACCTTATCACATCTCCGAGACGTCTCAAAGCGCTTCACAGAATATACTATAAAATGAATTGACTGTATATTTTGTGGGTGAAAAGCGGCAGCCAATTGTGCACAGCAGTGTCCCACAAACAGTTGTGGATTGGTGACCAATTTTTTTGGAAGGAATTATTGCCTCCGGATCTGCCAATCGACTAACAACTGGCTTCCTACTTACTGCTAGGTAAACAGAGGCGTGTGGAGTAAGGAAACTTGCCCAACATTTCGCCCTGCTGGGAATCAAACCTAGGTCTCTCACTTGCGAGGTGAGTGCTCTAACCACTGAGTTACAGGGCTCCACTGTAAACCAAGGCACTAAATAAAGGCACTAAACCAAGGTGTTAGGGTTAGCAAGTTTTTAAATATCCTGTCTTCGCACTAGGATGGGTGGTCCACTGGGTAGCACAATACCATTTCACCTCTGAAACCTGAGCTCAACTGCAGTCGAGAGTGACAAAGTTAAAAGATGCTTTCTGCTGACTGAAAGGGTCTTAAATTGAATGAGCATGTGCAGCCTCAACCCAGTGGGTGTGAGTTCACAGCACAAAGCTATGCATAGATATGATTTACTTGTCGTAATGCCTCGCTCAACGATCACATGGCTGTTGCTAAATCCCAGTCTAGTAATCTTTTCATGACTTGGTTAGACAGTAATTAGATTTTGAATTCTAAACAAGCAATCCACATGTGATAGACCATAAGGAGGCCATAAGGCATGGGCAGTACATCGGATGGGTGCAGAGAAATGGTAGTTTTACACTGAAATCTCACTCCTGGTGCATTTTCTCCTGTGAGCAAATTTATGATGGGAAATATTCCATTCCCCAGCACTGCACCCTACATCCCAACATTCGGATAATCCCGAGGGAAACTCTACACGAATGAACAAGGCCAGTGTCCAAATAATTTGGAGAATTTTTCCATAAAACAATGCTCATACAGTACTTACAAGTTTGATGGAGGAAAATTGTATGACTTAATAATCGGTGTAATACTGTGTTAATTTCCATTGTAGGTTACACAACAGGGAGGGTAGATGGCTTGCATTTTGACCTTGCTGGAAACACTTGAGAAGACATGAGAATTTAGATTTTGCTACCAACAAACAAGTCTGAGCATTTCCATGTCTGAGACTAGTCTGCTGCAACATGGAATGGTTAACTCTGCCCTTGACCCAGCTAAGTTAAAAAAAATAGAGCACAGTATGAGCTATCAGAAGAATATTGTGCGACTGACATGTATACATTGTGCCATCAACACACTGCTGTTTGTGGTGAATCTGGTGCTAATCCTATTACAGAACAGTCACATTTTCTACAGCCATGGCTGGTATTCAATCTCATGACCACCCACACACTGTGCTATCATTGTTTTGGGACCTTGCCACTGAGCTCCTAATAAATGTCTCTTGGATGATACAAATAAAATATTAACTATGTTACATTAACGAAACTGAATTGGATTTGCCACAGTGCTCGGAGATTATATATCAATGATTTATAGCCAAAGAGACTTGCACATTGCAGATTACATTCCATGTTGGTCAAACAAAGAAATCAAATGAAATCAGAGGCAGAAAATGTTTTAAATATTATTATTGTCTGGCTCAGGTGGGTGGTGTGGTGGCTTGGAGTTGTCCCTTCAGGGTAGTCTAAGATAGAAGGCTTAAATTTGAGGTTTGTGTCATATTAATCACATCGAAAGGGCCAGATGAAGACCTCTTACTCCACCCCCCCGACACACACACCCTGATACCATTCTTAATGGCGATGTTTGTGAAGGTAGGTCTGTGGCACTGGACTTGTGTCTTGTAGATCGTGGCCTAAAACTACCATTGAGCAGATTACGATCTGTGGAGTCCTGTAGCTCAGTGGTTAGAGCACTTGTCTTGCAAGCAAGGCACCTGGGTTCAATTCCAGGCAGGGCGAAACTTTGGGCAAGTTTCCTTACTCCATACGCCTAATAGTAATCCCTCCAAAACAAAACAATAATAAATTGGTCATTTTCAATCCACGACTGTTTGTGGGACACTGCTGTGCGCAATTGGCTGCCACATTTCGCCTACAAATATACGGTCAATTCACTATACAGCATATTCTGTGAAGCGCTTTGAGGTGTCTAGAAGATGTGAAAAGCGCTGTATCAAATGCAAGGATTATTATTATTACAAACACAATAAAGTTGCTGCGATCTCATTGACTAAAAGCCCAATTCTGCACCCAGCTTCTGAGGCTTCACCCACCAGGAGGAATGGTATGAGGGAATGGCCTCAGATGGATCACAAATATGAAAGCTGACCCCACATTATTGTGTTTACAATTTCTGAAAGACAATATAATCATTGTTCTCTCATAACAGGAGCACACAGAGACAGGAGGAGACCATTCAGCCCATCGATGCAATTCTTGTCATTCTCCCCATCTTTTCCTCATGCTCCAAATGTCATTAAGACATTATCAAAGAGATTCCATGACTGTGTCCCATCTAAGCACTCCCAACCTCTCCAAGTCTCCTTGTGTTCTGCCCCAGCGTTTCTGCACTCCCCAGTAATGAGGCATCAAACTCTAATGCTCTGCGCTGAACAGCACTTCACCTGAAAGTGCTAAACCTAATGAATTGAAAGCTATTTTAGTCCAAAGTGCTTGTGACTGTTCACCTGGTTGTGGAAGAAGTTTTGACCCTGAGATACGTCAGTGCAGGTTATGAACTCATAACAATAATCTTTTGCTTTCCCAGAAATATTTATACTACTACCTTCCCATCACCGCAATGAGTGGTGACATGAACACCACAAGGTGAATGGTTGTTTTTATCTGAGAAGTTGTTGGACAGGATATAAATTTATCCTTACATGTATTCCTGTCCCCTTTCACCTAAGAATGAGCACCTTTAACAGGATGCCACATTAACTAGTGCACACGGAATTAGTACAACCATATTTTCAGTAAATTCATTTACACTTATTAGGACTTGACAGTTACTGTAAATAATTCACCACCAGGGAGTAGATTCCCTATGAATATTCCCAGATATGCTTTGAAATGAATGGCTCTGGGACACATTGCTTCGGCCACAACTGTAAAATTCAGGGTCAGGATAGAGGGGAAGTAGTGCTCTCGTCTCCGAATCAGAAGGCTGTGAGATCAAGCCCCATATTGGGACTTTGAATACACAGTCCAGGCTGACACTCCAATACAGTGATGCATTGTCGGAAATGCTATCCTTCGGATAAGGCATTAAATCATGGTTCCTTCCTATTTCAGGTGGATGTGACAGATCCCATAGAAAAGTGAAAGAAGTTTCTCCTGATGTCTTGGCCAACAATCCCCCAAATTTCACTTCATGGCAGTTTGTGGGATGTTGCTCTGTGTATATTGGCTGCTGTATTTGCCCACAAAACACACAGTCACTACACTTTACAATAAAATTCTGCAAAATTTTTGAGAATGTGGTGACGACGTGATAAGATGATACATGAAAGCCCAGGTTTACTATACATTATTATTACTTTTTATTATAATTATAATTATCAGCTTCCGACTGAAGGGCGTATGCTTCTCTCCGATTGTCTGCTCTCATGTCGGTGGCCACTGGGCTCCGAGGTTGGCTGGCTGGGGAGATGAACACAAGCTGATAACATCACACTTTGGACAGCTGCAAGGGCAAAATCAGTTGAGGGTTTTTGCTTTCTTTTTAAAAACAACTTTCCAAAAATATAAGTATTCAGAGCAAAGTCTCTTCTTAACTTGACAGGAAAGGCGTGATACTGGTATTGTGGTGAATCATTTTCTCATAATAGAAAAGACAGCTGCTCAGTTGATATGAGCGCTTCTGGTGACTTAGGGGATGTATTCACCATTCGTGGCTGCGCTCTTCACCTTACCGAGCCAATCTGAAACCTCAATGTCCCTTTCAATCCTCAGCTATCCTTCAAACCCCACATTCGTGCCATGACCCGTTGATAATAACCTATCACCCCCGTTCTTGCCTGGCTTAACTGACGCCCCATTGCTCAGAGAATTGAGTACAAAACCCTCGTTTTTACCTTCAAGGCCTTCCACGGTCTTGTTAGCGCCTACCTCTCTGATCCCTATCCCCATATCAGCCTCCCTCTGCTCGGCAGATACCAGGCTGCTTCAGGTCCCCCACACTTGCTGCCCCACCATCGGCGGTCGGGCATTCAGCATCTCCGCCCCCACACTCTGGAACTCTATCCTGCAATCCCCCCCCTCACTCCCACTCTTGCCTTCTTCAAGTCCCATCTGAAGACCTTCCTCTTCAATCGTGCCTTCGGCCACCACCCCCCTCCCCTTCTGACCCCAACTCCCAGCTCGGGACCAAAACTCCTGATTGTCCAACGTCCTGGAATGTCTTTCCAACGTGAAGGGCGCTATACAACTGTAATTTGTTGTTGTTGTGGACCAGTAATGTACAGGTAGCTGGTGAACGGCTCACACTAATCTCCTCTTACATTGCAGTGGGTGTGAGAGTGAAAAATAGCACTCTATTAAAAATGAAAGAATCTATGGTCCTGTTATCGCTGGATACACAATATTGGCCAAACAAAACTAAAATTCTAAATGTTGTTAAAACGGTTTTTGGATTCTTCGTTTCTGTTTGCTTGGTTTCTCTCCTTGTGGGAGTCAGGAGAAATAATCACAGAGACGCCAGCTAGTGAATGGTTTGCACTCGTCTCCTCTTACATTGCAGTGGACCTCTGATGTTGCTGCCAAGTACAGGGGCTGGTGCTGTAATCTATATAGGCTGGTGATTTTTCTATATAACACATGAACATGGAAAAACACGTTACAGCTAATTACAGTGAAATATAGTAAACATGAAAATACAGCAGCCATGTTTTTTTGAACACTGCACAAATCCACAAACAGTCATAAAGTGAATAATAATAAAATAAAAATAATAATAATCCTTCCATTTGATATAGTGCCTTTCACTGTATCAAAGTGAAAGGTCACTTTCATGTTGGGAGAACGTCTTAAAAAAACTGTGTTTTCTGGGTGGATTATTAGCTAAGATACCAGGAGAAACTTCTTGCCTTTCTCGAATCATGGAATCTTTAATGTCTTGTTTGAATATTTCACTGAGTCTAACGATGCAGCAGTGCCCCCCAGCACTGCACTCGTGTCAGCAATCACATGGGAGAAGATGCAAATGAGGCAAACAGAAAGACTTCAGGTTTATAGAGATGTAAAACATGATTTGTAACAAGATGTTTCAAATAGAAGCTCCTCTGTTAACCAGATGTGCTTAGTGCTGACCTGCTCCAATGGCGATGTACTTCCTGGTATGTTGGTACAACTTTTCCACGAGCTGGCATAGCCCACATCCAGCTGTTTGCCACGTCCTGTTATGAATTTCATGATTCCAACCCCATCGTCTATGGAAGTCATACCCCCATCCCCCTTTACCTCTATGCCCATGACCCCCTGCCTTCCCTCCCTGTTCCTCCTATAAGTTCCCCAAGTTTCCACCACCTTATTACCGTGACTGGCATTTGCAGTAACCTTCAAAGGCACAAAAGTCCTTGCGGAGAGTCAGAGCAATTGTTTTAATTGTCCCCCCCCTTTCGTTACAAGCCGGCATTCATTCATCTGCACTCAATTAACAGTTCAACAAAGGCGAGCGAAAATTGCTCGTTGGCACCAGGCCCGTTGAGCTGATTTGCTCGGAAGGGTAAGGGTTAACTCCATTAGCGGTGGCTCAGGAAGAAATTGGAATAATCAGCAAACCCCCAGGTGACAGGAGTAAGCAGCTCGGGGGGGGGGGCTGTGGCTCCTCCTGCAGACATGTGACTTGTCAGTGTGACAGGATGGTTAATGGTACACTCAGCCCACCATGAATCAGCATCTGGCTTCCAGCTAACCGGTGCATAGGCAGGGGAATGGAGGAAGGAGGGCAGCTCTGCAAGGCAGATAACAAGATGTTAAGTGTGAACGTCTATAATGTTTTAAGCAGCAAACGTCTTGTGCTACATGGCAATTGCTTGCCTGCCTTATCTGGAAAGCGTAGAGCCTGAATTATCATGAATGTGCTTCAAAGAGCTGTGTGTTTTAATGAGGCAGAATCCCACCTCCTCCTTCGCTAGCTTAAGGCAAATTAAAAAAATATATTCAGCGTGAAGCTCACATGTCTTCACAACTCCACTTCTAAAGAGGAGGCGAAATGCAAAGTAAACCAGCAAGAATAAAATATTTTTTTGTTGTGCGGTTGGAACAGTCATTCTTTACATCCCCATTTATCTCATTTAAAAAAAGGTAACAAATGCAAAACAATTTTGTATCTCTGCTCTGTTGAGCATCCATAGAATTATTAAACGAGTACCTTAATCCTTTCCAAAGCTTATAGCTTTGGGTGACTTGGAGCAAGAAAAGATTGATGTTTTTCAGGATATTGAGCNGGGGGGAAACCAATCCACCCACTTGCCAATGAAAAGTTTAAGGGAATTTAAAGTTCTTATGAAACTTGGGACTTTGAGCTGATAGTTTATACTGACAATTCGGTGCAGTATTGGGGAGTGCTACATTGCCAAAGATATTGTCCTTCTGATCAGACGGTGAATACCATTGTAAATCCAAGGTCTTGCTGCACCCTATGTCTGCGACCTCCTCAAAACAAGTAAACCTAGATACTTCCTCTGCTCAGCGACATTAAATCCCTCCCCCAGCCCATCAAATAACCCACCATCACTCACATTTCAGCCGCACACAAAGAATAGTCACATTCCAGTTTAAGACAGCTGGTGTCTGTGAAACAATTTACAGTGCAAGTCAATACGTTCACGAGAGGAGGGGAGAGAAAAATGCCTCCGCCTCGCCCCCTCCTTAGCCTCCTTCAAGTCCCGCCTCAAAACCCTCCTCTTCAACCATGCCCATTGGCCACTCTTCCCTTCTCCCTCCCTGACCCCAGCTCAGGTCTGAAATGCTTTACACTGTCCAGCGCCTTGGGACGTCCTCCCGACATGAAAGGCGCTATACAAATCTAATGTTGTTGTTGTTGTAAGGCAGAGGGGTCTATGGGGAAAGGAATGAGGGGAAGAAACTCAAAGCTCAGTGTTCATGGTCTCAGCGTTTCTCTGAATCCTGCTCAGGCAATTGATTCAAATTGGATTGAAGGACATGTTTGATGTTGAACAGATTCGCAACTGGCTCTGTTCCCTTTTGTGGAGTTGTATGTTTTTTGCCTTAATTTTTTTGTCATGCTTTTAAATATAAAAGTGGCATAACAGCTGGGTGTAGCTGGGCACATGTGTAAGCAGTGGCTCCCGACTCTGAGCCCAGTGGTTAGTGAGATTACACGAGGATGTGCTGTAGTACCAAAGGGCAAGTCTGGAGCCTTCTGATCAACAACTCACTGGTTTGGTAATAAGCAACTTTAGAGACGTAATTTTCTGCCCAGAGCATCTCGAGGGAGGTGCAGATGTGGGAACATTACAACAAGTGAACCCGATCCAGTGCAGTGCAACTTGCTTTAAAAAAACAGTCTCGCCTGGCAAAACAATCTATCAGATTATTACGTGGGAGTGAGTGTAGCGAATGTGATTGAATCTCAGTCAATTGACCATGGAAAGCTATTTAGCTTTCAAGCGCTCTGGGACGCTACCCTGTGTAAGGGCGTTATATAAATACAATTTGTTGTTGTATTTAATACACCCTTTAATCCAATGGAGACTGAATACTGAGCAAGATTCAGAGTAAAACTTTGGGATTGAAGGCTATTCAAACTGCTGGGAGATTCATAGTCAATCTCGTTCCTCTTCTATTTAACCCGTGCACTTTCCAGCAAGCAGGGCCACTGGCTAGCGATCACGTGAAGGAATTTTGGCTAGATATCCTCTTCCCCAACTCTGGACCAGTCAGCCTGTCAAGGTTGTTCTGCCATTTTAGGAGATCACTAAGTCTCATTTCCCTGCACTTTTTCACCATCTCCCTCAATATTGCAGCAGACATGATTGAGGAAGCAGACCCACCACTGTAGCCTCTTCTATGTATGTGAAGCAGATCAAGAGCACTGCAAAATGCTTTACCTTGGCAACAGTCGCCTGCTCCAGTGGATGTTAAACATCCAATGGCACTGCTCGTAAACAGTAGAAGGGAGTTTCTCCCAGTCCTTATCAACAGACAAAATTGGCGCAAATAATTGCTACTTTTATCTATAAAATACCTATTTTCTATACTTTACATAAATCCGGTGAAGTGTTTTGCGACATCCTCCCGACATGAAAGGTGTCATACAAAATGCAGGGATTATTATTGGTGTCCCTTTAAAAACCTCAAACACAGTTACCATATGAGCTGGCTGTGCTGCTGAGTGCATTGGTGAAGGAAGACTGAATGAATCTGATTCATGCCAATCAGAGCACGCACTGAATAACAAGACCTTTCAACCAGCTCTGGTTCCGATTGTATTTCAGTGTCAGTAAGGCAGCACAACAGATGTGGTTTTAATTATGGAATTACAAACCAAACTGATTCATAGAATGCATGGAATACTCTTTAATTCTGAGAAGTTTCATTCTGTCCGTATGAAATGACCAGCAATTGTGGAAATGGATCTGAAAAGGCAGTTGTATGGTTTTGTTTTTTACAGTTTAATGAGAAGCCATACAGTTCAGCCAACAATCCAGCATTCATTAAGCCTTTCGATCAGAGTTCAGTGGGATCTTTCTTTCTCTGAGTGAATGTTAAGTACACAGCGGTCAGGATGTGGGTATAGTGACCTCTGGCATTAATGAGAAGCCATTTGTTTGAACGTTGGCTGATCCTTGATTTTGTGAGGAAAGTTCTGGTTTTGAAAAAGCCTCATTTTCGTGGCCAGCAATTTATCCTTTTGAATATTCCCTTGTCCATTCACATCCTGCATCACCACCCACCCCCTCTCAATTATTTTCCCTCCTCTTCTGAAAGCACTAACTAAAGCTGGGGGAAGTTCCACAGTCATCTTCATATGTGGGCCAGGGAATGTCGCCAGGCACTGCGGAAGGGGCTGGAGAGGGGAGGGGTTGTGGAAAAAACAGCCAAGCCCAATCTTGTCGATTATGAAGCCCCTGGCTAACATGCCATAAGGAGGTCTGAGCTCTGCACCGGCCCAGCACCAGAGTCTCAGCATGGCTCAGCTGGTATCACTCTCGTCTCAGAGTCAGAAGGTTGTGGATTCAAACCCCATGTTAGGACTTTAAGATCACATTATATAGGCTGACATGATATACATTGATGGGGAGC
Source organism: Callorhinchus milii (assembly GCF_018977255.1). Taxonomy (NCBI): domain Eukaryota; kingdom Metazoa; phylum Chordata; class Chondrichthyes; order Chimaeriformes; family Callorhinchidae; genus Callorhinchus; species Callorhinchus milii. The sequence goes on from NW_024704744.1 coordinate 58,714,860, forward strand.
GCTGCAAGTGTTGGAAGTGATGTTAAACCAAGTTCCTATCTGTTGAGGTGGACATTAAAGATCCCATGAGATATTCGAAAAGAGAAGGGAGTTTCTCGGAGTGTTCTGGCCAACAATCCCCCAAATAAAATTGGTCACTTACTTCATGGCTGGTTGTGGGATATTGCTGCATGCAAATTGGCTGCCACGTTTGCCTACAAAATACACAGTCTCTACAGTAAATCCTGTGAAGAGCTTTGAGACGTGAAAGGTCTATATCAATTGCAAGGATTTTTAAAAAATCTTCACGCACATCGTCAGGAAGGACACCACTGAATAGGGAGCCGGTGTGACATCTTTTCCTATGTAAACTAAGGGCTCTGAAGCCCAGATTGCTGCTCCAGTTGAAAAATAATAATCCTTGCATTTGATACAGCGACTTATCACATCAATGAAATGTTTCAAAGTGCTTCATAGGATTTTATTTTTAAGTGTATTGATCCATGCATTTTTCAGACAAACATCAGTTTACTCAGCTACAGATCAAAACCAGGACCTACCTGCTCCATATTGCTTTTGTTCCAAACTGCTATTGTTTCAATCGACTGAACCATTGTGCTCAGTGGGATAGTATGTGTGGACAGTTTAATAATCAACATTATTGTCTGAATATTTGTAGTTATTTTACCGCATATGCATGTCTGTATCATTGAGTTAGTGATTTTTTTGGTTAGTGAAACAATCACTAGTTTTAGGGATTGGTGTGATGGAGTCCATTGTCTGTAGATTTTAGAAGACACATTGGCTAGGCGTTTCTGTTAGTTTCACATGGTGTGATTCATATGAATCTTGTACGAAGTACTGTAGACATTTCCTAATTGGGGCATTCTTGTGGCAAGCCAAACATTCTTTTTTCAAGCCATTTGCTTTTAAGCGAACACGTGGAAAGACAGGGAATGAATCATTGCACCAGCTCCTCTTCCCTTTGAATGAGTGTTTTCATTAACTGTGTTGTAATACAGACTGGTGTATTATAAGATAAATAATGGCATCCTGTCAGCTGAGGAGAACATTAATGGACAAAAATGACTTTGGGATAGTACATTTTTTAGTGAGTGTGTGAGGGCTTGATGTTATTATTAATTCAGCAATACCGAAACTAGCAGTGAACCATTGCTAATGGTGGGAATGAACCCCTGGATGTAATCTGTGGTAAGTGCATGGCAGTGTCTCCAGTTATAATCCACTCATTGCTCCTGGACTTCCCAGATGTGATATGTGGAAATTTGTGGCATTTTTAAACAAGGAATCCTGTATGAATTCCCAATGGAATTCCTCTGAGGGAATAGCTTGCGAGAGAGTGGAGTGGCTGCTGGTCAACGTGAAGTACTTCCAGCACCATCTGCCTAAGTCAGCTTCATTACAGTATATGGGAATGCGACAACAGGGAATAAATAGCCAGAGTACATAATACAGGGGAATACAGATGCTTGCAATGAAATACTGAGGATCAAGCTTTTAGAAATACAATTCATGGGAATAAATAACCTGGGAATAACAATATCTGTGAATAACGTAGCCGAGAATACAATAGATGGGAATAAACTATTTAGGAATAATAATAATATTCCTTGCATTTGATATAACGTTTCATCACGTCTTCGAGACGTCTCAAAGAGCTTCACAGAACACACTGTAAACTGAATTGACGGTATTCTGTGGGCGAAACGTGGCAGCCAATTGCACACAGCAGTGTCCCACAAACAGTCGTGGAATAACGTACCCGGGAATACAATACCTGGGAATAAAAACCATTGGGCCCATCAAAACTGAGCTCCACTGTTACAGTGTATCTTGTCAGGGCCTTTTACAAATCTCCCCTCTGGTAAGGGAATACATTCACAGAGATTTAGTGAATCTACAAGAAAATGGAAGAAATATAGCAGCATGAGTGCTTGCTTGTTCTGGCTCATTAATTATCTGGAATAAGGGCTGTCAAAAAGCCATCTGCTGCATACTGTTTATGTCATGCCAGTGATTGGATTTTCATTAGTCAGGCTGTCTGAGTCTTACTTTAACAGATCTTCATGTGATTTGATCAGATCTTTAACCCTGTGAGTTGCATATTCTGATAGAACCTAGAAATATTCAACTGTGTTTTCAGTCTGTGTTGGAGGAAAGCTCTGCTGGACAGAGCAGGCGTTGATGGGATCATGTTTTGGGGACAGGACATGACAGTATTATTATTTATTTCTCTCCTTAGTCAAAAATTCTGAAGGAACCATTTATTTATTCATTTTCTCCCTTTTTGTCCTTAAGGTGTTGACCATAGTTGGGCCATGGTTTCACAAACCTTGGTCACCCTCCACAGGTTTGTGAGAATAGATTGTGAGGTTGACAGTTCAGGGGATGGAGCATCAGAGGTAAGTTGAATTCTGTCCAGATACAGTGTCCACACGTGTGCACTTTCTAGGAGGTGCCTCTGGATAGAAATAGCTTGAAATTCCTCAAGATCTTAGCCTAGAAAATGGTCTTGGGATAATACTACAAGGGATTGGGTCTTTGGAGTGGGAGTCTGACAGATTCTTTCAAGGTGGACTGGAGCCAGTTGTAACACATCTACCCGCCTTGACTCCACGAGTCAGTGAACTCAGCAAGGAATATGGACCAAACATGGTCTGTTTGACTCAGCCCTACATTAACCCTGAACCAGGCCAGAAGAAAAGACTTACCACCTGATGGGCGATCCTATATTCACCTCTAAACAAAAATATATAGTCAATTATATGCATTTTGTCCACAAATATACAATCAATTCACTTTACAGTATATTCTGTGAAGCACTTTGAAACTCTCGAAGACGTGAAAAGTGCTATATTAAATGCAAGAATTATTATTATATTATTATTATTAAACTCAACCCTCCCTCTCTACCTCATCTTTCTCCATTTGATCAGTACAACTGCATCACTATAGGCATCGTACTCTGAACATTGAACATTCTTCCCTGTTGTGATTTATTCTCTTTCTCCTGCTGGAACCTCGCTGTTCAAATACAGACTCATTGGACAGTTCTGTACTCAAACTAGTTGCTGAATAAAATAAAGTCTGCCTCTCAACTGCTGAAGTTTGGTAGTGGCTTTTTAGCTGGATGTGGGTCACATGGTCAATATGGAAACAACACAGGAGCTCAAAGTGCTACAACAGGACAAGAGAGGGGGGCAATGGGAATCCATTACTGTATCTATCTAACTCGCATACAACAATTGCATCACTGGTTTCCTGCACCACCTATGACATCTTGCAGGGCTTGGACTCTTTCATAAAAAATAACATAAAAATCCTTGCATTTGAAATAGTGACTTTTCGTATCATCAAAACATCTCAAAGCGCTTTGCAGGATTGTACTGTAGTGTGCTACTGTAGCAAACACTGCAACCAATTTCCCCAAATAACCATGAAGTGAATGATCAATTTTATCTGGAGAATTGTTGGCCAAGACACTGGGATAAACTTTCTTCTCTTTTCAAATAATGGATGTTAATTCTTTGATGTCCACCTGAACAAGCAAACAGGACCGTGGTTTAACATTGCATCCAAATGACTTCTGACAATGCAGTCCTCCCCCAGCTTTGCAGTTGAGTGTCAGTCTTGATTATGAGTTCAAACCCACAACCTTCTGATTTAGAGGAGAGGGAACTGTACTACCAACTGAGCCAGGCTGACACGCTTTAAAAGTGTACTCTAAGAGAAATGATGCCTAATATGTTACTGAAAAAGTTGCTGAATAACGTGTTTACAGAAAAAGTTTGAAACAAAGACATTGATAAAAATTACTTCAGGGATTGAAACAATATTGAATTGAGTGGAGATCCCAGGAGGCAGCATTCAAGGGCTTGTGTTTAGAATTGTGTTGAACTTTCCCAAGAACTCAGTGAAAGGAAGCTCTCCGGACAATGTTAATCAGCACTAAAAATAACCAGACTGAAACTTGTCGGGCCAGAATTTCCCCCAGTAGGCAGTTCCCACGCACGTACTATAATAATGGGTGAACATTGTCACTCCACATTTCCCGATTGGTGACATACGAGCACAAGCTGCCGTACTGAGGGCCAAAATTTCTCATGGTCTTAGCCTTAAGAACATTCTCTTAAAATGCAAACCCTTCACTGTCCAGCAACTTGAGATGTCCTCCCAATGTGAAAGGCGCTATATAAATGCAATTTGTTGTTGTTGTTTGGAAAATCCTGTTTCAAGGCAATTGGAATTAAGGCTAAGACCATGAGACCTATTTGGTCTCCGGTTTTTAAATGAATTGGGAAATGATATTACCTGACTGAAATCTGGTTACCTGAGTGTGTGTAGCTTCTGTAACATGGAGCTATTCGATTGTGCTACTTTCAGTATGAGCAGCAGTTCAGGAAGTCTTGTGAACCACAGCTAGAAGGCAAATGGTAGAACATGGCACAAATAGCCAGTGTAATAATATCTGGCCCTCAAAGGTGATGTGCTCCTGAAATACCATCCAGCCTGAGCCGCAAGTCAGTTTTGTCTTAATGTAAAAAATTCTTAAATTTAGTCTTAATTTGTATGCCTGATGTTTTTTAATAACTTTGCAAAAACAGCTTCCAAATTTAGTCTGAATCCAACAATTTTCCGTAAACTTATTTGAAGGTTAAATGATCTTACTAACAAAGACTGGTGGGGTTTGAAGCTTGAGGGCCCGCTCCGGTTTAATGTAGTGATAGTTTTTAATCAGATCAGCTACTCTTCATTCCAGAGAAATACATACCTGATCCTAACGCAGAATTTCTGCTTGTGTATGTACTTTTAATTCATCCCCACTGAATAGAATTCTCAATCCAGATAGAGCAAGTGATTAATCCTGATCCAAACACAAAAAGTTCCCAGGCTATTTGTGAGCCTGGCACATTGCAAGTATTATTTATACCTTGGCAGCTCCTGGAAGTGAAACCCTTTTGCGTAGTGAAGTATCTGGACTTAAAGAGTCTATTGAGGTGCAAGTGACTAGAAGGATATTGGTACAGATACTGCATGATCTGAGAAGCTGGTGTGACCATAGTATTTCTTTGCAAACTGACTATGTATTTGGTGGGAATTAGCGTTACTATATTTGTATATACATAACAGAATAAAGGTCCCGGAGGTGATTCTCTGTTTCTCGGTAAATGTTTGGCCCGAAAAGGGAAAATGCCTATTGTTTTACATTGCTTCATAAATTGGTAAATCTGTTGCCCCTTTGGGGAACTGAGCACAGATCCGTTGTTGCACTTGAGAACTCCCAGGCTGTATTTGTCTGACTGCCACAGTGGGCAGTGTATTTCCCAGTTGAGTCAATGAGGTTCCTTTCTCACATTTGAAGTTGAGATCATATTGTAGCGTAGTTTTTCAATGAAAGCAGTAAAACCTCATTATAAAGCAGTGTCGGGACGCATAAAATATCAACCTGCCTTATATCGGGGTGCGATTAAGGACAGACAACTATACTGTTTAGCTTGTCACATTAAAAAATGGCTGACTTCTGGGTCCATTTCTCAAAATCACTTCTCACCGGTCTCCCCTGTGTCATTATTTATACGCTCCAACTGATACAAATCTCCACTACCCACATCGTCACCTGCACCAAACTCTGCACCTCTGTCACCACAGGCCTTGCTGGGCTCCCTGTCAACCAGCGGATCAACTTCTAGGTTTTCACCCCCACCTATAAATCCCTTCACATGTCCCTACCATCTCCCTACCTATGTGATCTTCTTTTACTTTAATTCTTTGCTCACCACCTCCGCTCGACTAACTTGGGCTTGTGGTGTGTTCCCTCCCTTTCCACACCACGAGTGGCCACACCTTCAGCAACTACACCTTTGGAACTCCCCATCTCTACCCCTATGTCTCATCCCCTCTCTGTTTGTGAATCGAAAGTGAATTGATTGTATATTTTGTGGGCGAAACGCAGCAGCCAATTGCACACAGGAGGTCCCCACAAACAGTTGTGGATTGAGTGATCCAATTATTACTATTATTTTTTTTGAAGGGAGTATTATCCCCGGAAAAGTAATCCGCCAATTGACTAACAACCGGGTTACTACTTACTTCTAGGTAAACAGAGGCATGTGGAGTGAGGAAATTTTCCCAACATTTCACCCTGCCGGGAATCAAACCCAGGTCCTCTCGATTGGGAGGCAAGTGCTCTAAACCACTAAACTACAAGACTCCACGTAATGTGTACATCCAGCATGCAGGAAGTGCTGTCAGCTTCAACCTCACGACTCGATAGTCGTCAATATTTTAGTATGAGGGACGCTAGCTGTTCTGGTCTGCACACCAAAACCCAAAGCAAATCCTCAAGACACATGCCTAATAAGTGAACCAGCCTTATAAAAGGGGGATCTATAACAGGCTCAATTATAATAATAATCCTTGCATTTAATAATAATAATTTAAGGGGTAATAATCCCTCAAAAAAATATTGCATAGCACCTTATCATTGTCGAGATGTCTCAAAGCGCTTCACAGGCAAACTTCTGGGTACTTTTGCAAATATTGAACTTAAATGACATAAGTTGAAGTGGCTTTACATATGTTAGTTTCTCAGTGTGGGGCCACACCGGTTGGAATGATTTAATTTCCAGTAGTATTCCTCTGAAACTCAGTCTCTCTGGAATCCCTTGCCAATGTTGAAACCATTGGTAAATAAAGGGAGGCCCTGATGTTTCAAATAGGCCCTGCAGGTAATGGCATGTCGACCTGTCAATGGCTGTGAGGTTACACAATAGCGGCTGCAGGGTTATAGAGAGAACAATGGCCGGGACTGAATTCTCGATGTTTTGACAGGTGTGCTAAAGAGATCCACCTTTCAGCCGCAGGGAGAAGTGTCGGGAGGTGCGGAAGGGATGGGTACAAACAGATGAAGCAGGGCAGGCCCGGAATGTGAAGAGACAAGAATCTACAGCAAATATGAAACACTCCTGAAGAAAGGCTGTGGGAGCTGATGCAGATACGGGTCAGGCAGTGTGTAGTCTTGGGCCAGCGCCCAGGATGGGGCTCTGCCTCCATGTCAACGACTTGCTAGAGGCCATACAGCTGACCCACTCTCGCCGCACTAGGAAGGCTGAAGGGAAATTGGAAACTGGGAATATCCTTGAGAGAAAAAACAAAGAGAAAAGCTGAAGTGAGCTGGTTACATATTGTAACCAGAGACCAGTCGGTGTTTTGCTCCCAGTTACTTCCACTCCTTTTAAATGACTTATTCCTTTGTGCCAAACGTTGCGTGAGCTTTCAGTTACTTAAGGCAGTAAAATTAGTGTGTGTAAAAACCCCCGACAGAACAGCCGGCGTATCATGTGATAAAAAGCACCGAAAACTATCAGATGGTTGCCTTTAGCAAGTGGGACTATTTCAGTGTAATGTGTATTTGCAGTTACTGCAGTGTGAGCGGGGAGTGTCAGACCTGCGCTCACAGTCAGAGGAAGCTGAGTTAATAATAATAATAATCTTTGCATTTGATATAGCGCTTTTCACGTCTTCTAGATGTCTCAAATCGCTTCACAGAATAGACTGTAAAGTGAATTGACTGTATATTTGTGGGCGAAACGCGGCAGCCAATTGCGCATAGCAGTATCCCACAACAGTCGTGGATTTAGGTGATCAATTTATTATTGTTTTATTTTTGAGGGATTATTATTGCACAGTTGCACAGGACCCACTTTCAACGGCACCTGACTTGTGTCTCTTTTTTATCTGTTGGATTGGAAGTGTTACCAAAGCCTCGGTGAGGATCTTACAGGAAGATTAGGGTCCTAGAATAGTCTGGAGAATCCCATGCTGAAAATATGACTTGTGTACCTGTCACATGTGTGGTTGTTGGATGAGGACAGGGTTTGGTTCTGCGGGCACCGGCCGTTCTCTGATACCCCGTCTAAGTGGCCATCCTTCATGTGTGAGACAGTTCACTGAACATTAGGCCTTTCTTCAAACGTGTTAATGGCCACTTTCCCCACACCCTTGCCTGGCTTCTGACCCCATCCAGGTTAAGTGCCCTGAGACGTTACCCTCTGTGAGGGCGTAATATAAATGCAATTTGTTGTTGTTGTCATTCAAGTGCGGTAACATCACAGCCAAGCCATCCTTTCCATCCTTAACATTCACATCGTGTATGTTTCACTAGAGGCCATTAGATAGTGATCAAGAGCGAGCGACTCCTCCTTGAGCCCAGGGATGTTCAGGCTAATTGTATTCACTGCAGCTCTGACGGAGATTATATCTGTGATTGATTGACTCAGTTCCAGACCAGCTATACTATTGGAGGAAGCAACACAGCTCTTCCCAAATTCTCTTGATGGACTTGGTTTTAAAAATAAACATGGCTATTTGACCATCTAATGACATGCCGCAGTTTGAAGGAGAAGCCAGAGACCTCCTCTACAATCTTCCATGAGCTGCGATGCGTTCCCAGAGCTGACCAGGCTGTAAGAGGGAGGCATAAAGTGGAGAGCAGAGAATCTGAGGAAGGTTTTCAGGAGCAATGACCACAGGAGTATCAAAATGTTAGCTGTGGAAATTATACACTGGAGCGAGAGAGGATGGATGGAGGCCAGAGTTGGGGCAACGATACCCTTTCCTTGTCCTTGAACATCCTTTTCTTGTATCTCTACAAGAGTGAATGAAAGGCGCAGGGAGAGCTGTCCAAAATATTTAAGTCGTAAATATGATTGCTTTAATCAGCTGGGTGTCCGACACAAGTGGAAACCTATCGCCACGTTTAACAACAACAACTTGCATTTACATAGCGCTCTTCACACAGGGTAGCGTCCTGGAATGCTTCAAGAGTATCTAAACCCGAATGAGAGTTCCATATTTGCACCATGGACATTTCCCCATAACATTGTGGGACATTCTGGTCCTCATTCCCTGCCTGAAGTTGGTCAGAATCTGCCCCAAATCTAGTCAAAGCAGCCACTGAGCCGACCTTTAATGCTGTTATCCACAGAGAAGTTTGACAATGGATTTGAATGACATGATGTTGAGAGTTTGGATACTCGGGTAAGAACGTGTTGGGGATCAGAACCCAGTTGTATAATAAGAAACCTGAGTTATACCAAAGGCAATTATAATGGGTTCTAATGTAAATGTACAGGATGTGCCAGTGTTGGGAGAAGAGAGGAGAAAACTGAAGAAAGAGATTACTAGGAGGGCAAATGTTTGACAAAAATGAAGAATTTGAAAGTATCAATACACAACAACAACAACAACCTGAAACAGCTCAAGTTCCTGGTCCTCACCTTCCAAGCCCTCCATGGTCTTGCTCCCATCTACCTCTGCGACCTCCTAACCCCTTACCATCCTGCCCACTCCCTCCGCTCAGTGGGCTCTGGCCTGCTTCACGGCCCCTCCGCCTCGCTCGCCCCACTATTGGCGGGTGGGCCTTCTACCACTCCGCCCCTGCCCTCTGGAACTCCATCCCACTGTCCTTCAGCCTCGCCCCCTCCCTTGCCTACTTCAAGACCCGTCTCAAGACCCTCCTCTTAGACCATGCTTTCGATCACCCTGCTTCACTCCCTGCCCTCCACCCTCCCCGATCCCAACCCCAGCTCGGGTCCAAAACTCTGTCTGTCCAGCATCTTGGGACGTCCTCCCGATGTGAAAGGAGCTATACAAATGTAATTTTATTGTTGTTGTTGTTGCTTCCAAATTCCTATTGCCTCCATTCTGTTTATACAAGGCCTAAATTGCACATGGTCCTAGCCTTAAGACTGTTGTCTTAAAATGTAAGATTTTGCAGAAATTCAGAAAATTTATACCCAGTTTAATTTGGAAGCTGCAACTAGAAGCAGGTTTTCCGCAGCTCTTAAACTGTCTTCCAAATTAAGACTGGATTTGGGAATATTCCACACTGAGCGTTCTTGAGGGTTTGGATGAAGTGGTCTTATAGGCTAAGAATGGTGGATTGTAGGCCTGAAATTGAGCTCTCAAAAGAGAGCTGATTAAAGGCCATGTTGGAACCTGGATTGTAATGAGGCTCGGAGCAAATTAAAACCCTGCAATTTCCTTTTTATCCAAAAGAAAAGATTAATTGGAAGTGGAGCAGCAGAAACACACTCTGCTAGGGCTGACATTCTAAACATGGATGGGCTGGAGAGGTCACAGCTGAATATTGCAGCCCACCAAACATACCCTCTACCTCACTCACACACAATCAGTTGTGCAATGGGGGCATACTTATATTCTCACTTTCCTGCATCTCACTTCAGTTGATCTGGAAGGAAACAAATCTGTTTCCTCTACTCAACAAATAGTAGATCGACTAGTAAAAAAAAAATTCAATTTTTGATCTCCCAAAAAAGGTCTTCTAGTGTCCTGGCCAACAACTCCCCAGGTAACATATGTTTTACTGGGTCACTCACCGGGTCACTCACTTTGTGGCTGTTTATGGGACATTGCTGTGCGCAAAGTGGCTGCTGCATTCACCTAGAATACACATTTAACTCCACTACACAGTAAATCCTGTGAAGCACTTTGAGGAGTTTCAACAACGTCATATAGTGGAGTCCTGTAGCTCAGTGGTTAGAGCACTCGCCTCGCAAGCAAGAGACCTAGGTTCGATTCCTGGCAGGGCGAAACCTTGAGCAAGTTTCCTTACTCCACACGCTTGATAATAATTCCTCCAGAACCCCAAAAAATAAAATTAGCCAATTCAATCTATGGCTGTTTGTGGGACACTGCTGTGCGGAATTGGCTGCCGCGTTTCGCTCACAAAAAAAATACACTTTAGAGTATATTCTGTGAAACGTTTTGAGACGTCTAGAAGACTTGAAAAGCACTATATCAAATGCAAGGATTATTATTATTATAATGTGATAAGGCAAGGATTATTATTAATAAGGGCTCAGTTTTGATGGTGAAGTGAACCCTTTGCTGTAAATTGCATTGTTGCAGCACTTGCCACTGACACTGATGCTCTTTGGGAACCTCCCCAATCCCTGAGCAGAGGAAGGTCTTGCTGAATATAAAGACAATGCCCCCGTTTAAAGAGACATGAATGAATGCCTTATTTTACAGTTCTGCTTCTAATCACATTCCTGTCTTCTGCCTCTAGAGAGGCCGAATGCCACTCAGCGTGAGTTTCTCTGGAGGCAGAAGGCTATAAGCCAGTATCGACTGATGCCCTCGGAGATGCTGTCCACCATTTTTTCTGACCCTGTAGTTTTGACACTATCACATGCTCTGGTCGGGTCTGAGGTCAGAGAGCAATGCTGTGATTTTTGGACCTTCAAAACATCTTTGTAGATTGCACAAACGATAGTCAGTGATCGCTTGTGGGCACACAATCACTCCACTTGACAGCAATTCCCTGTGAAGAGCTATAAGATGTTTCGATGTGAATGGTGCTGTATCAAATTCATCGATTTCTATGTATTTACCATTCACCTGCTTATGTCTGTGCTGCTGCCTATGGTGAGGATCCATGGAACTGGCAGAGTCACTTCCACTGAGTCTCCAATTCGTTGTTGTATAAAGGGCTCTGATATAAGCTACACCATCCTTCTAAATTCCTCAACAGAGCATTTAGAATAATGAATGAAGGATCTTGCTCCCATTTCCCCCTTTCCTTAAGACATCTCAGGAAATTCCAGCTGTTTCCAATGGAACCTGAGCAGCTGCTCGTGACTGCAGTGGGTGGGAGTATGGTTGATCAGGAAGCGCTGTTGGGGTCCTGTGAATAAGAAGCGCTCACCAGTTACTGTCTGCTCTGGCCTGTGGTTACACCAAGCCCATGCAAGGGCTGCTTAGCGCCTGTGTGTTGCACAGAGCGAGGGTTGTGACGGATCAGCTGAAATTGCAAGCAGAAGCAAATCCCGTCGGTACCTTCAAACAGCAGTCAGGCTGTGCCCCAAGGCAGTGCAAACATCCCACTGATGCAAGCGATCAGCACAAAGGCTGTCACATGCAAACACCGGGCTGTAGCAGCGCTGCAGATTTCCCAGAATTATTTATTCAGTCATGCCCGGGCCGTCACAGCAGCTTTTTTTTAAAACACCACTGCATTCGGCTACATTCATGATTCATCTGTCAGACACACACACACAACGCTGTCAGAATGCCGTCTGCTGCTCACAGAGACACCGACCAGGCAACAGCTGCTCTTGCTGTTGTTTTTTTTACTAACCTCCCTTCCCCCGCTCCCCCCACCACTTCCTCTCCCAAACAACTCTCTGCCTTGGAAAGAACATTCTGAAATAAACCTTTGCTGCTAACAGCTGCAAGGAATTGAGGTCAAGATTATGGCATTGTTTGTCTTGGATTGCATTCAACAGAATCCTCTGGAAAATCTATAAGTGAGCTCATTCACTCACTGTCTGCCCTCAGACTGACAATAGCAGAGTGGAGGGCTCATGTCCTGGCCTGTTTTCATACACATACGAGCTGTCCCCAGCTAATCATTTAGTCAACGGCCTCACAAACACAACAATCAGCCTCTACCTTTGCATATTCACATTTTCACGCTTTTCTTTGTTTAAACTGTGTTCTTTTCAATCAAAAAGTGCTTTACTGCAATCATTTTTTCTAACATTCAAAATTTGACGTAGCAGGGCCAGAGCCACTATTGCAGGACAAAAATAGGGCTGAGGAGAGTCGGAGAAAGGACAGGATAGAATCCTAGAAAATACAGCACAGAAGGAGGTCAATTGGCCCATCCATTCTGCACCAGCTCTCAGAGCAAGGTGTTCATTCAATCCCACTGCCCTGCCTTCGCCCCTTCCCTTTCAAGATTGTGTAGGAGATGACAAGCTAATGCCAGGTTTGGGTTTTAAGAATCTGAAGTTTGTAGGATCGGGTGACGATATTTTCTAAACCAAATCCAGGGACACATATAAACAAATTGAATCCAGCACAATTCCTGCTGCTGGCAGCACTAGAGAAGCTTGTTGGACTAATGGTTATGTTTCTCTGTTGAGTATATCTGTTTTAGAATTGTATTGTTCTTGCTCAATTTGTTGCTGAACTCAAGACAGGGCAAATTTGACCAGGACACATTACCTCATTTGGGAAATGTCCCCGGAAATCGGGGATGTATGATCACCCTAGGAGGAAGAGAAAGCTGGTAGAGGAAGGAAGGGAGGGAGCTGAGTTTCCAGTTTTAAGGTCCTGGCAATTAATGCACTGAGAGAATGAGTCAATATAAAGATCTTGATTTCCACACAGTAAAAGGATGTGTTGAGGAGGAAGAGCATGATGGAACATCACATGTCAAACTTGAGAGGAAGAGTGAATGTTCAGGGAGAGTCCCTAGTGTGTGGATAAAATAGCGGTTCAGGAAAGAGCGAGTGAGGAAGGGGTGCCAGAAGTGAGAGAAGGACTATTTATCAAGCAACAAAATGTTAAGTAAATCTGTGAGAGAGGTGATGGAAGAGAGCCCGCCTTTATCAGAATTAAAACAATTCTGATGTTAAGAACTCATACGATACAGAAAGAGTAACATTCTTGCCTCTGAGTTAGAGCTCATGGGTTCAAGCACCACATTGGGTTTTGAGCATTTGGTCTAGGTTGACACCCCAGGGAGGTGCTGCATTGACAGAGAGCTGCTGTCCTTCACATGAGACATTAAACATAGGTTATGACACAGATGGCATCTTGTGGCATCTCATGGAGTCCCAGCAACCACTGAAAACACTAACAAGAGGGGCCGGCTGCTGGCTGCCTGTGGGCTGTATCTGATGACCAGGAAGTACCGAATGGAGTTATTTTTAGAGCTTGTGGTGTGTTATAATGCAGAGCTAAAGAGTTGTGTTACGGTGGGGGGATGGCACAGCCAATTGTTATTTCCTTAGCCAAGAAAACATGGCTTTTAGTTACATAGCTTCAACCTGATGAAAACTGAAAATGAGTCTCTCTGTCTTTCTCACGTGTGACGTGGAATGGATTGCTGCACGTGGGCTCATTGACTGAGGCTGGGAGGGGCAGAGGACGGGGACAGAGCTAGCTGGCCCATGCTCCATGACTCATTTCACCGACTAGTGTTTACAGTAAAAGAAAGCAACGGATGAGCTGGCGATGTGACAGAGCAACCTGATCAATTTAGGACTTCCTGTCCCTAACATGTGAACACACTAAATAAAGTGTAGCCTGAAAAAGCCCCTCAGTTGCTAACAAACATTCAGTCTGAACTTCCTGCCTGAGAACGCCCTGCCTGTCCTCCAAATTAATGAATGGCCTCTGTACAGTGAGTGATACAGGGCAGTGTACACAAGTGTAATGCGAGTGGAGTCGTGTAGCTCAGTGGTTAGGGCACTGGCCTCACAAGCGAGAGGATCTGGGTTCGATTCCCGTCAGGGTGAAATGTTGGGCAAGTTTCCTTACCCCACACACCTCTGTTTACCTAACAGAAAGTAGGAACCTGATTGTTAGTCAATTGGCGGATCGCTTTTCTGGGCTAATAATCCCTTATAAAAAATTTGGTCACTCAATCCACGACTGTTTGTGGGACACTGTGGTGCGCAATTGGCTGCCACATATCGCCTCCAAAATATAGTCAATTCACTTTACAGGATATTCTGTGAAGCGCTTTGAGACATCTCAAAGATGTGATCAAGCTCTATATCAAATGGCAGGATTAGTATTATATTATTATTATATTATTGTACAGGACAGTGTACAGACTGTGTCACAGTCTATAATAAGTACAGTATACACTACATTGTGCAAAAAGAAACTTGTGTGGGACAGAAATAAAAGGCACAGTGAAAAAATAGTGAAAGAAAGCAATGAATATTAATTGCCCGTTACTAATCTCTGCTTTGTGCTGTTGAGTAAATGACTCTTTAGTGAGAAGACGCTCTGACACGTGCTCCCAATTGGTGGATGAAATCTCACCCTTTGTGTCGCAACGATGAAAAATTCCTCCTTCACTCAGTGCCGAGTCACAGTGAACTCACTGACCACTGTGAGCTGGACTGTGCTGATCACGAGGTCACCACATCAGCAAGGGGGATTTTTCCATTAACTGAAAACAGATGAAAAGCAGCGTGGTGATCTGTTAGGTTCAGTGTTTCATTTACAACCTCTGTAGTACTTTGTGTCTTGTGTACCTGTGTTTGTGTTTGAGTGCCATGCATTTAATTGTGTGTATATGTCTATTTGTAGTTGCTTGTTTCTCTGCTTGTGTAGTTGCACACGTTTGATTGCTTGTGTATGTATATGCTTTTGTCTATTTTGTGTGTTGTGTACTCTGTGCATACGTTTGCCTGTGAATGCGCACATGCATGGATGTAAGAGGTGAGGACAGGTGCACACGCAGAGAGCACGGTGCACGAACACTGTACACAAATAGAACACACAGCTTACACAAAAAGCTCATACATACAAAGTACACAAAATGTTCACACTGAGAACACAGAATAGAGACAGAACACGCACACGCAGCTCACAGAGCGCACACTCACTCATACACAGTGCTCACACAGAGAACACACAGAACAGTGACAGATGCACACACACAGAGCATGCACACACAATGCTCACAAAATGAATATACAGAACACACACACAGCGAGTTGCATTTGAGTTGCATCACTTGAGAGGTTTCATTTCCTGGGTTTTGACCTGGTTTTGGCCTGGAGCTGACTCAAAAGCGGCTTGTATAGAAATGATATAACCCTGCGCAGATTTCTCAGTGATTGAGGCTGGAGCACATGTTGCAGTGTAATGTTACCACATGACCCAAGGTGAAAGCAAAAACTCCACATCTGCACTATTCAACCCTGACCTTCTTCCTTCTGCAGAACCATCCCCCTTTCCTGGCCCCAGAGGCACAGAACTCATTGTGTTCCCTGTAGTATTTATTCCCGTCTTCCTGCACCGATTTCTACATAATAATAAATAATAAAAATCTTTACATTTGAAATAATGCCTTTCATTTTGAGAGGAAGTCTCACAGGATTTACTGTAAAGAGTTGTGACTGTATATTTTATAGGTAAAATGACTAAATGCGGTGTCAGCCTGGTTCAGGTCGTAGCACTCTTGATTCTGTGTCAGAAGGTCATGCTGGATTCAAGCCTCATTTTGGGACTTTGAGATCACAGTCTACGCTGAGTGCTATGCTGGGGAGTGGAGTATAAATTTGCTTTTTAAATGTGTGCACTGATCAATCAGAGGCATTACAGGGATGCACAAGCATTGATGGGAGGCTACAAGTGAGGAAAATTACAGAGTTTAAGACCAAAACTCCGGGGAATATCATGGCAAAATAAGACAGACCACAGCCTACCTATCAGGGTCTAAAGTGCGTGACTTGCAAAAGAGTTTGTAAATAGAGAATCCGGATCATTGGATGCCAATCCTCTGCCAGGCGCCCAGGGGTTGGCATCCAAATGGAGACCTGGATTCCCAAACAGAAAGTAGAAACGGAGATCAGCTTCTGAGCGGTATTTAATAGACGCACATCTGGATACCTGCAAAATTCCCTGTTTGCTAATGCTTTTGAGACTCTCTGTTGAGTTTAGTCATTTGGTCTTTATTCATTTACAACAACAGCAACAAAATTACATTTGTAAAGGGCCTTTCATGTCGGGAGGATGTCTTAAGACACTGAACAGTCAGGGATCAAGACCCGAGCGTGGGGGGGACAGGGTTAGGGTAAGGGAAGGCAGAGAGGGTAGGAGGGAGGCTGAAGGCAAGGTCAAAAAGGAGGGTCTTGCCTTGAAGGAGGTAAGAGAGGGAGTGAGGTGAAGAGATTGTGAGATGGAGTGCAGCATTTAGCTGCACTGTGAGCTGATCACATTGGATTGCTGCAGTGTTGGCTGCAGTGGTTTGTTCTCTTTGTCTCCCAATCTGATGGAGAGCTGTGTTTGTGGAGAGAGGGCCGATTCCCAGCAGCAGGCCTGGGGCTGCTTTCCGTCTTGTTGCAGCATATGCTTGTGTGCTGTGTCAGAACAGAATCCATTCGCTCTGGAGGGAGGAGGCTGTATTGTCACGGGAAAGAAATCAGTACCGTGGAGATGTCTCAAAGTAAACAGGAGAAATCATTGACTGCGTCTCTCTTTGAATAAAGTAAACAGGATGGAGTGTAACATAAACATATAGAGGCTAGAGGGAAGAAAAGGTCCAATATACCATTGTGTTTGAATGTGTGGGGAATGTATTAGCAAAGAGTTCATCAATGTATTAAGACTCAAGCTTACATTTCTGGGAATTTCCCCTACACGCAAGCACTTAAACAAATACAACACACACATGCCCACATACACACCCACACATGTATGCATACGACACACACACACTTACATGTACACACTTCTGCGAGCGACATTCACTGGGAATGAGGAGCAGCCACTGAAGTTGACCGAAGGCTTAAATTAAATCTGGTTTGGGAATATGGCATTTTTTAACTCAATGTGTGTTTCCTTAAAATGAACCTTA
Source organism: Callorhinchus milii (assembly GCF_018977255.1). NCBI lineage: Eukaryota > Metazoa > Chordata > Chondrichthyes > Chimaeriformes > Callorhinchidae > Callorhinchus > Callorhinchus milii. The sequence continues at coordinate 58,732,273 of NW_024704744.1, forward strand.
CTGAAAAGAATCATTTAAATTTAAAAACAATTCAGAACAGTTCTGTGCTGGCAGAGGTGTCAGACCCCAATCTATTGTGTAAAATACTCTGGGAAATGAGCTAAACGTCTGGCCTACATACAGTAGCAAAGTGACTACTGTATAAGAGCTACCGAATACATCATTGTCAGACAAAGGGGGAAGACTGACTCACTTTCCGGACACATTCCTTCCGCATGGATACAGCAAGTTAGATAGGCTGACCGTGTGACAAGAAGACTTTTACACATTATGAAAATAAAACATTTCGAACAGTAAGATAAAGAAATAATTAAAGGCGGCTATAATCAAATAGTTTAACATTCACTTGGGAGAGGACGAAATGAGAGATTAAAATACAAGATAAAAAAAGTCAAGAAAAGTTTTTTTGAAAAAAATGTAAGCTCCTAAGAAAAGGAGCCCACACAGTAAAAACAATCTCTACAATGTCTTTTATTGGATCGCGTTGATAAATAGTAGCCATGGTTGAGCATTCTCCTGTGTTATATATGTTGAAAGGAACATACTAAGCCTTACAATTGATATGGTGGTAATCTGACTGGGGCTCCTTTCATTGCAAGCTGGCTCTGCATTGCAACCACAGCTCAGTATCCTCACTGCGGCTGGTTCTCTGAGTGAAATATTCAATGGAGCAAAGGACTGCCCAGCTAACAATGACTGCTGAGAGCAGGCTTCATAACAAGGGAATCGTTCTAACTGCTGTAGCTCTGCATATTGTCATTGCTTCAGATATACTCATCCTTTGAAATCTCAGTGAACTCTGGTGGTCATAGCTGTGTGAGTGGTGAGAGAGAGAGTGTATGTGAGAGTGTACACAGACAAACACACACACACAATGTGCGTGGAGTGTATGAGAGAGTGTGTGTATCTGTATCTGTATGTGTCACCCACCCCTTCCTCTCCCCTCCCGTCTCCCCCCGACTCCAGCTTGGGTCTGAAATGCTGTACACTGTCCAGCGCCTTGGGACGTCCTCCCGACGTGAAAGGCGCTATGCAAATGTAATCTTTTTGTTGTGTGTGTATGTATGTGGGTGTGTTTTGTTTGTCTGGGTTTATGTTGTCTATGTGCATTTGTGTTTCTGTGTTGTGTGTGTGTGTATGTGCCTGTGTGTTTCTGTGTGTGTGTCTGCGAGTTAATGTGTGTAGTGTTTGAATATGTGTTTGCTCCTCCAATTCCTCCCTCCAGAGCTGCAGATAATCCAGAATTCTGCAGCCCGTGTCCTCTCCCGCACCAAACTCTGTGACCCCATTGCCCCATTCTCGCCCGACTCCATTGGCTCCCTGTCCTTTAGAGGATCCAGTTCAAGATCCTGGTCCTCACCTACAAAGCCCTCCATGGCCTCGCCCCACCCTACTTCTGCGACCTCTTAACCCCCTACCAACCCACCCGCTCCCTCCTCTCAGCCGGCTCCGGCCTACTCCCCGTCCCACCCGCCCCACCCACCCCACCATTGGCGGGAGAGCCTTCAGCCCCTCTGCCCCCAACCTCTGGTATTCCATCACCCAATCACTCCCCCTCGCCCCCTCCTTAGCCTCCTTCAAGTCCTGCCTCAAAACCCTCCTCTTCAACCATGCCATCGGTCAACCCCCTTCCCCTCCCCTCCCTTCTCTCCCGCTTCCCCTGACCCCAGCTCGGGTCTGAAATGCTGTACACTGTCCAGCGCCTTGGGACGTCCTCCCAACGTGAAAGACGCCATACAAATTGTTGTTGTTGTTGCTTGTGTGTCTGTGCATGTGTGTCTCTGTCTGTGTCTGTCTGGGAATGTTTGTGTCTCTGTATGTGTGTTTCTGTGTGTATGTGCCTTTGTGTCTGTCTGTGTATGACCATGTGTGTGACTGTGTTTGTGTGCGTCTATGTGTGCATATGTATCTGAGTGTGTTTGTGTTTGCGGAGAAGGCAATACTGCCCAGGGTCTCTTCTACATGAAGACACTAGTCCCTGCCAGCTCTTGGGATAGGTATCTTTAATCCTTATTTCCTACCATGCTCCCTTCAACCAGTAACCAAAACATTTTGTTAGAGAGGAATATTCAACATTCATATTCCTTGACCTCATCTTGCAGCCATGGTGATAGAGAGAGAGTGTTTTCCTCCCAGGTTTACTTGCCGTGCTCCACATGTATTTAGTGAGGTGGAGCTGAAATACAGAGCGTGTCCTGGCAACGTTCCCTTTCAATCAGTTCTGTGGAGTTTACCTGCAGGAGACAGAGAGTGCTCAGGCTCAGGCTCAATCTGCCACCATTTTATAATGTTACTTTATTCAAATCTGTCAACTGGCATGGATTTTTCAGAGAGCTAGAGGGAATTTTGTGCAGTAGGATCATGTCCACTAGAATCTGGGTTAAGATTGTCCAAACCCATTGCATGTTTGCAGCCAACAGCCAGACTGGATCTCTGTTGAGTCTGGTCCCGATCAATACCTAAACCTCAGACGAGAAAGGTCAGTGAGCTGACCCACTGCACCGCATAGTCTGTCCAAACCTGGGCTTTCTAATTCGTTTGGACAGCGCTCATCAATATAATAGCAATCCTTGCGTTTCACATAGTACCTGTAATGTTGGAAAGGTCTCATAGGAAATTGCTGTAAGTGGCTAGGTAAATGTGACAGAAATGTCCCACAAACGGCGAGGATGTCAATGATCAATTTACCTGGGAGGTGTCGGCCATGGCACCAGGAGAAACTCCCTTCTCTTTTTGAATAGTGACATGAGAGGCAATTTCACTACTTGCAAATGGCAACAGAAGCCTCAGTAATATCTTCAGGATCACTAGAGATGTGAGTGCACATGTGTGTGTATGTCCACGTGTGTGTAAGTGTACATGTGTGTGTGTAAGTGTACAGTGTGTATGTGTGTGTTGTATGTGTGTGTAAGGCAGGCTGCCTCTCCCGACTCACTGTACCACAGGAGCGACAATGAATTGTTTCCAACAGCACAAACTGGGAATAAAACTTGAGTGCTCTGAAGTCTGAGTGTGGTTGAATACTGCGTTGTTATCATTGATGTTTATTGTTCCAGCTGGGATCCTAGCTTCGCTTTGGATTCAAAGGATTATTTCATTGCTCTTGTGACTTGTGTGACTTCACACATGCTTCCAGTGTCACCATCAATGAGTTGGTCTGTGCCTTGCCTTTTGCTGTGCTGGCTGTGAGGTAGGAGTGGTTTGCCTTGCTCAGCTTGTCAGTTGCAATTGGCCTACAGCTTGGAGGCACTGAGGACCGAGACACAAACATTGCCAAGGCCACCAGAGGTATTTTTAGAGGGAACAATGCAGGAAAAATATGACTTTCAGTCATGGTTTCTTGTACACCAGTTTGATGAATGAGCGGCAAGGTCCTCAGTGTTCCAGTGACAGAGAAGGTGTTAAGCTGCCCACAAAGCTGTAGGTTCCAAACCCACTTAGTCACAGGAGTAAAAGGTTCTAATAATAAATAATAATAATCCTTGCATTTGATGCAATGTCAAAATATCTCAAAGCATTTCACAGGATATAATGTAACATTTAATAACACAGCAATGTCCCACAAATAGCCATGGTGTGAATGACCAATTTAATTTGAAGGACTGTTGACCAGGGCATCAGGAGAAACAACTTTCTCTTTTCGATCAATACCTAATCAATGGGATCTTTAGTGTTCACCTGGACAGACAGACAGGGCCAGATATAATATCTCATCCAAAGCACTTGTGACAATGCAGCACTTCCCTCACCATTGCATTGGCATATCAGCTTGACTCCCCATTCCCTAAGTAGGACTTGAACCCACAAGCTTTGGACTCAGAGATAATAGTGGTACCACCTAAGCCAGGCTGACACCTGGAAGGGTCAGGTTCTGGAGGAGGAGGACGTTCGAGGACATGACCAAGGAATGTGTATGAAGGTTGCACCTCCCAAACTATGCTGTGAGGGAGTTGGATGGGCTCACACACCAAAAAGGGACCAGGACAGTGTTGTCAATGGTCGTGAAAGTATTAGTCTCACTCATTTTCTATGCTAGAAGCTCCGTCCTAGTACCTTCCACTCTTCTAATCTAATACCTCTTCTGTAACAGTGTTGCTCGGACCAAAAGGTGGTGTGAAGTTTCACAAAGTTCTCCATTAGTACGATTTGGACCTGATCCGAGAATCCCCTTTCAACAACAACAACAATAACTTGAATTTATATGTACCCTTCATGCGGTGCAGTGTCTCGGAGCTCTTACATTCATGCGTTCAGTCATGAGAAACTTGTCTTCAGCTCCACCACAAGGCTCCACCTTCGGCATAGTTTTCACTGAACTCAGCATTAATATTACAGCAGCCATGAGGTTGTCAGTCATCTTGTAGCTGTTAACAGGTATGTTATAACAATATATGATAATATGTTAAGAGAATATCTGGAATTTCTTTCTAATCGGCTACTTCCAGTGTACATGTACCAAGTACATGGGGACTCTTGAACATTCCCAAGTCTTATAACTTAATTATAAGTGGGACATGGAGGGGTGGTGGGGGGGGAGAGTGTATGGTGTGGGGGGGTGAAGAGTGGGGTGTCGTGACAAAGAAAGGTTGTGGGATCTGCTCCAGTCAAATATGATGACTGACTGATTGACTGTACCACGAGCACTGGAGTTGGCATTTCACTTATGAGTTCTCAGCAATTTGATGTGCTTAAGAACTGGCACTTCCAACACAAAGCTCTCCTCTGAATGACTCTCCAGATCTCACAGTTCTTAATGGGAAACTGCTGGCACACAAACCCGTGAGATATTTGTAAGTGGCTGCTGAGCACTCTGACCACAAATGCACGAACAGCAAAGAAAACATCATAACAAAAAAAGAACAGTAATAAAGTGAAAGGAGAGTTTAACAAATAGACTGCCAGCCGCAACGGCTGGCTCCCCTGTAATGAACACTGGGAGTTCAGCACTGTGGGTAATTTGTTTCAGTTTTGTACCCTGCATGTCATCCATTTAGTCTCAGATCACATGACCTTTATATGTGATGGGGTTGAAAAGATGTTTGTTCACAATGGAATTCACAATCCTTCAGCATTGCAGACAGCGATGGTAAATCTTTTCTAGATAATAATCATAATAATCCTTGCATTTGAGACAGGACCTATAAGTGCTTTGGGACAACCTCCTGACGTGAAAGGTGCTATGCATTTGTAAATTATATGTGTTTTAGGCGTCTAAATTAAAAGAATGAACATTTTTATGTGAGAATGTTAACACTGATCAATTCTGATTAACCTCCGGAGAAGGGGGTGTGGACGTGTGGGGTAGAAGAAATAAAGCTGAGTGCCAATATTTATATCATTATTTTTATTATTAATTATTATTATAAATTAAAAGGCCAATTACATTATTTTATTTAATTGTTAATTAAACCAAGATATTTCTATGTCTTTTTTTATACTACAGACAAAGAAAATTCAGACAAAAAATACCATAGCCCATACCCCCACCTCACTCTCCTGAAACAGAAGAGAACAGTACCTTGAATTCATAGATGCCATAAATTCTGCAGGTGCAAAAATGCATGACTTCACATCTACTACCAACTCAAAGTCCTGATGTGGAGCCCACAACCTTCTACCTCAGGCAGTGTTAGTGACTGAGCCAGGTTGTTGTTCCATTGTGGTGGAAAATGTATTGGTTCGCAAATGTTTTCACTAATAGCGATTCCTATTTGTTAATGAGGATTGATGTCAGTAACTGGAAGCATATCACAGCTGGCCCATGGGATGCTAACGCTTTAGTCCCGGAATCCTACAAGTTACTGGCAGGATTCCCCATTAGCAATACCGAGTCTCTATTAGTGAATCCCATAAAGAACATCACAACAACAACAAAATTACTTTGTATAGTGCCTTTCACGTCGCCACTGCTTTTATGACCACATTAAACAAAAAAGTGATAAGGTCATTGTCGACACACCTTACCCAACCCAAGAGGTTCAAATACAAAACAAACCCCTTCAGAAACACAGGAAGGTTTAAGATAGACATTCTATTTTCTGAATCTCCCTGTGTTATTCTTTTCACCACAGGTACCCTGAGACATTGTTTATGGGTTTTATAATCTATTGATTCCCAGACTTGAGGAAGCAAGACCACCCAAAAGATTGTTGTGATCTGATCTAAAATTCACTGTACACTCCATGTACACTTTTTGACTGAGTTCATGAATGTTTATGCATTCTCGGTTAGTAACACCAGACAGGCTATACGGTATTTGCCGGTATCTAAATCCAGAAATGTCCACTGAGAACTTCACATTTCTCGGTAAATTTTGGAAGAAATCCAAATGTGAAAGTTGACACAACTCCCGGCATTTTTACATCAGAAAGGTTAGTAGACGCAACTTGTGGTTAGCATTACGGACGTATCTCATCTCTGGATTGTTTGAACAGGTAGAATAGCTTGGAGCATATTCTTAATAATAATAATAATAATAATAATAATTCTTAATCCTAGTAGGTTTGGGGCTAGAGATTGTTTACATCAGCATGAGACCTGCTGTTTTACACCTGCATATCTCTGTATTTAAGAGGGTATTCATCAGACTCATATGTAGTAGTTGTCACTTTGGTTCAGTTGGCAGCGCTATCCCCTCTGAGTTAGAAGGTTGTGGATGCAAACCCTAAGTCCGGTATTTGAAGTCACAATTTAGGCTGATACGCCACTTGAGGCTGGAGGTGTGCTGCATTGATGGAGGTGCAGTGCTTTGGATGAGATATAAAACTGAGGTCCCGTCTGCCCGTTCAGGTGAATGCTAAAGATTCCATAGAACTATTTGAAAAGAGAAGAGAGTTTCTTCTGGTGTCCTGGCCAACAATCCTTCAGACAAAATTGGTAATTCACGTTATGGCTGTTTGTGGGACATTGATGTGTGCAGATTAGCTACCATATTCCTCTATAAAACACACAGTCACTAATATGATTGTGTTTATCTCAGTAGCACTCACGAGCACATTCACCCATCATGGCATTGTGCAGTGAATATGATTTTTCTGTAATTGTCTGTGGGTGCTGAGACTTACAGTGAAGTAAGAAAAGGGAAGTGATTCCTTTCACTTTGTTCTATCAAATTCTGAAATGCAATTAATGAAAATGAATTCCCTTTTCAAATATTACAGGTTTTCTTTAATATGCAAGTGCAATTTAATGTCACATGCCAATTCAGTTTAACTTTATTATTAAATTTTATTTTAGGAAGAAGAGTGGAAATATGGGCTTTCGTGCCCTAGGAAATAACATTATGGAATATAGTACATAGGTAGTTCAGGACATATGTGGATGCGACCGCCAGGAAGGTGGAAGAACTAGATGAACCTCTAGCATTTCTTATGTACTTATGTTCTTCAACTGTGAAATCTAATGCCCTATAAGTGAATATGAACACTGGCACGACAAAACACACCAGTACTGGAACGTATGGATCTATGGGCATCTTGGTGTGAACTAGTGCAAAAAAGCTCACAACTCAATTCAGTTTTTTGAACAAAGCAAAGACAGAAAGAGAATGAGAGAGAGAGAGAGAGGGGCAGCTCAGTTTTTGAGGGCACTAGTATTACTACCAGCCTCCCCCACACTCCTATTACTTTAGCTAATTTCCTCTGGAAAGCTTCTAAATATTTCCTTTCATGCATTTATATTCATGATTCTTTGGAGAGTTGTTTGAAAAGCAATTTGTATTAGGCTCTGTTAGGTTTCCAGCCACCTTCTAGAAGAATGACCCACTGGCAGCCGCAATGATATTGTTGGAAATACCACTTTGATTCCAGTTATTTTCCTTCTTAGAATGTATTTGGCAAGTAACTTGTTTGAGAGAGAAAGATGTTTTATCAGAGTGTGGTAATGGAAGTGGTTTGGCGGGGTTGGGGTAGAGGGAAAAGGAAGAGAGGGGAACGTTTTGTGCCGATGCATTTGACATTGACCTCTAAGAATTAGCTCGCTCATCCTAAACAAGGCTGACATTTCATTCATTTAAGTCAGTCATGGCCTACTGTCTCGTCCCTCAGAGAGCAGTTCTGCCATCAGTTTAATCTCATGAGGTGCACTGTTCTTATAAGACTAATTCCTGCAAACAAAATCCTTCACAACCTTATCTTTTCCAACTTGTAATTTCAATTAAATCTTTGCTTTCAAATTCTCTTGGATAACGTTTTACTTGAGCTTTTGGACCCATTTGTAAGCAGATAAGAAAAGTATAAAGTGGCCTTGATTTTGCCTTGCTGTTACTTGTTAGTGCTGGCTGTTTGTATTAATGCTGATAAACTCAGTGAATGTTAAGAGCCAGAGTGTGTGAGAGGCTGGGCCATATAAATGTTCATGAGAACTGAGGGAGCATGATGGCGATTTAACAATAAGGAGAATCTCTGGGTGAATCAGAAAGAAGAGGAATGAGACGAAAAGCTGCCACTCCTCACAAGTCTTGTCAGTTTCTTACTCATTTCAGGGGCCAGCAATAGTACCAATCAGCTCGCCATAGACCACAACTAAAAGAACCATTCCAACATAGTTTCTCATCAGTAACTGCCAGCAAGTGAGCAGTACCAGTGCTGTGCTGAATGAGTAATAAAGATGCCTGTATTGCGAAGCTGGAACCTTGATATTGATTGATAGTGCAAGTTAGGTCTTTATAGAGGAGAAAAGAAAATCTGCTCCTTGCCCTTTATTGTATTACACATATCTATCATTCACATTAAAGAAACAGGAAGCTTATTTGTAGACACTTTTTAAAAAATTACAATTAAAGAGCATTGAATACTTGAAAACTATATATATATAATTACATTTAACCCTTAGCCTGCTGGCAGGTCTAGAGAAATTTCTCTCCCTGGACTGATCGTGTCTGAATGTTTAACTCAGTTGCACTTACAAAGATGCTCAAGCATCAGCATAGATTCATTCCTGGAATAATAATTCTAAAACTACTAAATAAATAATTTCAGATGCAAAATGAACACGATATCTTTGTAATATTTTATGAAGTGCTATAGAGCATTTCAATGACATCCACTGCAAAACCCTCTCCCTCCTTCACCTCTTTCAAGATTACACTTTAGATCATCTTTTCCCTTCCCACCAACCTCGACTACCACCCCAAAGTCAGTTGCCAAGGCAGAATTGTTAAGTGCTTTGGGACGTCCTGGAAAGACACTGTGTAAATGTAAGTTGTATTTGTATGAAAAGCTCCCATTAAATGTTGCTTAGAGTGCTCCAACGCACGTTCATAAATTTTTGAGGTCAAACTTTGATAGAGTGTTCTATCACAAGGTTCAATGAAATGCCCCTGTGCACATCTCAGCAAAGTACATTGGAATAATGTTGCCAAAGGCCTTCATGCACATAGTTTAGTGACTTCCCTCAAGGTTAGTTCAGTGAAGTGTCTTTAATCCAGATGTTCAGTAAGGTCCCCTCATACAAATTTTATAACCTACCCCAGTTCAAAGTTCTTCAATGTGTTTTTGTGCAAAACATTTAGCTGTCCGGCCCAGGGTGGTGGGAAACTCTGCCTAAGCTAATCCGGCTTGCTCTCTTTATCCCTGTATTCAAAGACCTCCTGAAAACATATGCCTTTCAACAATCTATTGGTCAGAATCTTTAAAATCTCTTGATTGCCTGCTCAATCCCTCCCCACTTTGGCCAATCACTTTTTGTCTTAACCTGAATGGGGAGATAGAAATGCAAGTTCTTGTTGGAAATAATAATAATGATAATAATAATCCATGTGCTTCATATAGGGCTTTTTTATGTTGGAGGACTTCACAGGAATTACTGTGAAGTGTAGTTACTCCCTATTTAGCCTGATACCATGAACTAAGTACACTATTTTGAGAAAATAATAATAATATGTGTTGGCCAATGGAACTGCTTGTTTTTCAGTGGGAGTGAGTGATAAGATTGATTATTCAATGGAAGGCTGCAAGAGGATGTGCTGGTCAATGGAAGTGCATGAGGAATGTGTTTTTCAATGAAAGGGCCTGGGGGAGTACAGTGCTCAATGGATCCATGAAGGAGATATGCTACTGAAATGAAGAATGTGGGGAAGTGTTTGTCAATGGAACTGCTTGAAAGGTTGCTTTAGTAAAAACAAGTGTTGAAGGGATTTATAGTCAGTAACAGCATAGAAGCTGATTCTTTTCATTATTTGAAATGTCTGAAGGATTTGCTTGCCAATAGAAGCACATGAAAGATGCATTACTGAATGGAAATACGTGAGGTCTGTTAAAGTCTGTTTTTATCCATAAAATAACAAAAGATTATTTTTCTTTTTTTTCAAGGACTATTTTCCTGTCAAAAACAGGAGAATATCAGGTGCAAAAAAAAATTGGCATCAAACAACCAGTGGTTTGTTCCGGATAAACTTGGTGAAAATTGTTGAAAACCGGGATTTATTTTAGAAGATCAAAAAAATTCAATAAGTCAAGTGAGAATCTAACACATAGACTAAGCCTTAACTTTGTTTTTTAAAAAGAATAGTACCGAGACCACAATCTATTTTTGTGCCTAGAGCAAACGCATGTATGCGCATCCCCAGAGTGACTTACGTTCCCAACCTCTGGAACTCCCTGCCTCTCTGTCTAGCTTCAAATCCCACCTTAAGACTTACATCTTCAACCTTTAGTCCTTTATTATGCACCTCATTTTGCATCAGAAATGTATTAATGAAGTATATGCCTTGATGCTGTGAGTCCCATGTTGGTTGGATTGCAAGTGTTTGTTGTTGTGAATTACAGAAACTGGGAAGGAGCCGAGGAAGGTTTTGGTATGTGTGTGCACCATAATTGATGCCAAATGTAGTCAGTAAACTTGTGCTTTATAAATGAAATTAAGGTGAAATTGTTTTTTTTTACCGATTAACACAGGGATGGTCCCTTGGACAACAATGCGCCCCACTTCACAGCAATGGAGTGTCTGCCTAGACTGTAATCTCCATTCCCAAAAATAGGGCTTTGGGAAGGAGCTAAGGATGTGGTGGATGTCCAGCAACAATGGAACAATGTTCCAGCATAAATCAGGAGGAGGGGTGTAAATAGCAGGGAGGGGGCATGAGAGTGGAAGCAGATTTTAGATATTGACTAGCTTGTAAGTATTGCTCAGAATTCTACTATTCCTCAATGTCGTTTGAAGGCTGACTGTGTTTTTTTGAACAATGCTTTCACCTGAACACCAATTTAATCTTCCTGCACCACAGGAAGGCTTTTGTACATTGGTTAGTCAGGCATGAACCTGCAGAATACTTTTATGTGTGGCTGCTCGCCAGCTATTTTTGCAAACACAGTAAGGGTGGTCTCTGTAGAAATATGTTGCAGGATGAAAGCCGATTGCTCCACTGGTTGTTTGATGCCTTCATAAATACCAGTGGGTAAAACTGGCAGCAGAAGAAAGGGCTTCAGAGACTTCAGTCAAACAGTTCATTATTCACGTTTCTTTTTCATGCCCCATATTCAGAGGAAATTTTAGCTGCAAGATCTTATTTCACCTGTTGAACCCCTGAACACAGCCTTTGTGCTCGTCGTTTCTCACATAGTTTCAGTTATATTGGGGAATCTAGTTGGTAGAGTTTTGGCAACATTTCCCACTGAAATAGCTGATTCACGGTGGTTGGTTTCACTGGGCATTAGAGCTTTACTTCTGCATAAGGGAGTTGCTTTAAACAAGGTCACAAACAAAAGACTCTATGTTTGCTATGAATTTCCGGCTCACTGGCCTCTCATAGACCTGATTATCAGTGGTGAAATATTGTGACAACAATGAAGGGGTAGAAAAATCGGACTTCATATGAGTGTCCTTCAGATGAGATGTTAAATAGAAGTCCCGTTCAAGTGGATGTTAAAGATCCAAGGGCACTTGTTTGAAAAGAAAAGGGTGTTTCTCCTGATATCCCGACCACCCAATAAAATCAATCATTCTATTTGTGAGACATTGGCTATTTGTGAGACAATGCTGTGTGCAGATTGATTGCCATGTTCGCATACAGAATGCAGAGTCATTACACTTTCCACTCAATCCTGTGAAGCACCATGAGCTGTTTTGATAAGGTCTGATATCAAATGCAAGGATTATTATAATTATTATTATTTAAGTTGGATTGCATTGATGGAATTTGGGAACATAGGGTTAAAATTAATATAAATAGGATTGAAGAGTGTGGAGGAGTTAGGAGCAGCATTAATAGAAATGATCAGAGTAATAAATAATAATAATCTTTGGATTTGATATAGTGCCTGTAACATTGAGATATGTCAATGCATTCACAAAGTTTCTGTGAAGTGTAGTAACTATGCAGTTGTAGGCAAACATTGTAGCAAATGTCCCACAAACAGCCATGAAGTGAATGACCGATATATCTGGAGGATTGTTGGCCAGAAACTCCCATCTCTAACCATGGGATCTTTAACGTTCACCTTAACAAGCAGATGGGGCCTTGGTTTAAGGATTCCAATGAGTAAGGAGAAGGACACATTGCAACACAATAAAGCCAGAGGAATATTTAGGACAGCAACAAATCAGAGACAGGTGAAGGGCAAGAAGAGGAAGAACTGGAAGAACTTGTGAGGGGGTGGGGACCAGTGAAACAGCGGAGGAACGGAGACAGGTAAGGAGTGAAAATGAATTAAATCACAGAAGAATCATTTAGTTGTCTGAATACATTCACAGATTATGAGACCTTGTCACACTCTTAGTTTGGTGAAAAAGCTACTGCCAATCGATGGATTATTAAAAGAAGAAGGTTAATGGTGTATGACAATACAAGGAATGAATTAAAATATTGAAGAAGCAAAGTCAGTCGGCTGAATATAGGACATCAAAGTAGTAGGATGATGACCTGAAATGAGCAGCGGAGGAGTGGTGCTTGGATGTGACTCATCACCATTGCCTCTTCATGAATAACAATAACTCTTTGAGCTGTGACTTCTCTTGGCTGAAAGCTTCACGCCTTAAATGTCGCTATCTGTCATTGACTGGTCGGGAAGAAGCTGCCTCTGTGACATGTTGAAAGGATTAAAGAACTGGTAGTATCTCAAGAGGCAATTTATTAAGTTTAGAACCAGAAGAAGGTGGTAATGACGTGATCAGCATCACCAAGCAAAGAAAGATGTTGATAGAAGCATGAATACTGAACTGAATAGGTGAGCACTATTCCAGCCCAATGCCTGTATCACGGCAAATAACAATAAAAATAATTCTTGAATAATCCTCCCAAATAAGGGGCTCACTCAGAGAAGGTTGTTTGGTACAACACTTGTCATCTCAATTGATATTGCTCCATTTAAGAATGAACCAATCTCTATGGATTGAATACTTTCTCTTGTGAAGGAGCCAACAGCTGGATTGCTGCAGTCAGATAGAATTAGTAAACTGATGGACATATAAATTGTTATCCTCAACACTGAGAAGACCGGGTTAATAACTCTGCCAAGATTGATTGTGATTTTGCTCACCCAGTTCTAATATAAAAGTGGCCTTTCTTCACTTTTCTTTAAACAGAGAATACGGTTTAATTTGACGTTTTTTTATAAGAGATGTGCAAATATAGAATTTCTAAAAGCTTGAGTGTGCTAATTAATTCTAATAAAATCTTAAGGTTTTAAGAAATCTTTTATGAAGTACCACAAATTAAACTCCAATAACTCCCAAAGTCTCTTAAGCTGCAGTCAGCTCTTAAACTTGACCTATGCAGTGACAAGGAAGTAACAAAGATAACAGTCATGGCTCTAAGAGTGTGAATCCTCACTCATTTAAGAAACTTGATGTTGTAATGGGAAGGCACTCGGTGAGTAATCTGGAAGAATGAAGTTTCTCCTGATTTCTTGGGTAATAATTCCTCAGTTACAATTAGTCATTCACTTCATGATTGTTTGCAGGACATGTGCGCAAATTGGCTGTTGCGTTTGCCTACAAAATACACAGTCACTACACTTTACATTAATTTCTGTGAAGACTTTTGATACGGCGCCTCCCATGAAAGGCTCCATTTCAAATGCAAAGATTATTATTTATTAGAATGAGGTCAAATAGACAGAACAGCTCTTTCTCGCTTGTGATCTTGTGAAGAGGAGTGTAGAGCTATGACGAACGCCAGAGAAGGAAAGAAAGATTAACAATAATAATCATTGCATTTGATATCAGGCCTTATTACATCATCGAGACATATGAAAATACTTCACAGGATATACTGTAAAGTGATGTGACTGTGTATGTTTTGTGGATGAACACGGCAGCCAATGTCCTGCCAGCAGCAACTGAGTGAGTGACCAAAAGTTGATGAAAGATGAGAAAATGTCAGGAGTTACAATAAAAGATAAGAATCAGCGAGCCTATATGAGGAATGGCAATGAAAGAGAGGAGAAGATAACAGAAGGGGGAGAAAACGCAGCATTTTCCTTTGTACCAGAGCCTAGAGTTTAACTCAATTTAGTGTGAACGACATTCATTGTGAATGAGCTGCAGCCACTGAAGGTGACCTGAGTCTGATTGATCCAAACTGAAAGCTTGGAAAAGCTACACATAAAAGGATGAGATTGAATCCGTCTTTAAATGAACTCATTTATTTCAGACTAATTTAAGCCAGTCTGGGTGCACTTGAGGTATGCATGACAGTACAAATAGAAGCCAGCTCAATCTCAACAACCGATTCAGATTGGAAGTGGCATTGATGCGTCACAGAGAGAGCCTCTGGCGTGCCCAGGGGAAACATCCAGCAGTCTGTGGCAGCACTTCCATTTATCGCAGCGATTTCTCACAAGCGCCATGGGACTCCAGATTCTCTAATCAATTATTTATACTCCGTCTGCACAACTAATCTCTTTAATCCCTGCTTCTGCACTCTGAAGGGCCAAAGCAGTGAGGTTGTGACGTTCAGATACCCAAACACTGCACTAACGGAGAATCTACAAACAGCATTTATTGTCCTTGTTGATTCTCACTGACACAGGAGTATGTTTATGCTGTGACAAAAGTTTGCGAGTTAAAATCTGGAAATCTGAAAGAAAATAATGTTTCAGACTACTTATTTTGAACAGAGTGTACTTTTCCTAAGCATGCCTAAGCAACCAGTCAGTGCAGAATTGATATCAGGCCTATTGTTGATGTTTAAATGATGCAGAAATCAACCTCTTACTATTGCAGATGTTAAAAAAGCTGTAAAAAGGTGGTACTTAGCTGATGGTGATAACAGTAAGCCAGTAAGGCAATGGGTATCAGTGCCCATCAGTGAAGGACTGGTAAAGAATCAACTGGGGCTTCTATTTCAAAAACAACAATTTGCATTTATACAGCACCCTTCACGTGGATTGCAATTTCACATTGCAATCCAGTGATCCCTGCTGAAAAGTGGATGTATGTGGACATTGGGTGAGAGAGAGCAGGCTGTGACTGTGCCATGGTGTTCTCCTGGTTGAAAAGTACTACCGACAATTGCTGTCTGTGCTCCCCCAGGAGGAGTGCCCACTTGGCTAGCAACATGGAGGCAGCCTGTGGAACCGTACCCCAGCCTGAGCCAGTGTCCTGAGGAGGGGAGGGGAGAGGAGGGAGAGTGTAGGGGAGATGGGGTGAGGAGAGAGGAGGAGGGGAGAGGAATTGGGGTGAGGAGAGAGAAGAAGGGAGACGAGAGGAGGGAAGAGTAGAGGGGAGAAGGGAGGGGGGGGACGAGGAAAGCAGAGGGAGAGAGGAGAGGAGAGGACACGGGAGAGGGGAGGAGATGGGAGAGGGGAAGGGAGAGTAAGTGAGGTAGGAAAGGAGGAGAATTGTTAAGGTCAGTGAGGAGGATTTTTCCTTTTTTTGTAAAAGGCAGTTGAAGATCAACATCAGTAACAAAATCAATAATGTGGAATCCAGGGAGGGCATTCCAGAATTTAAATTAATTTTATTTCATTCCAGATTGCATCAGGAATATGAACCCAGGTTTGCGGCGAGTACCCTGAGCAGGAGCATTTCCTAATGACTTTGTATAGCAGGCACGGGTAATTTGAAACGGTATTCTGAGGGCACAAAAGCTCTCTGTAAGCTAGAGCAATAATCAGCCATAACTCACAGTGCATAGAACAAGCCTCGGTTGTGATGGAAACCTAGTATAAATTCTTTTCATTATGGCTTTAGGGTTTGTTTCACTGCAGACGCAGGGTCTCTTAGGATATTTCAAATTCATATAAACCTGTGTGTGTATTCACACATCAAATGTAACCTTGACACTGTAACGTCAAGAATAGCACAGAATGTTCTCTTGATAGCCTGCTTCAGATACTGGGTATTGATTAACTGAATGGCACTGCTGTTATTCAGGCTTTGCTAATTCCATTGAGTTGCACGACGCTGTAGAGTGTTCCTTTTTTCCTCCCCAAAATCCTTCCCGTTGCCATGGCAATGTCTATGCAGGCAGGAGCAATTGCAGACAATCAGCCGACATACAACAGTCTCGACCTTTAACACTGAAGTGTTTTGGTGATTGAGGGAGAGCGAGTATCAAACAGTAGCGTGAGCGAGTGAGCGTTGGCTTGAGAATGAGGGTGAAACTTCACTCAGGCGATTAGTGCAGGAACAGTTAGATTAGCAGAGTCAGGCTAGCTGCTCTTGTGAGGGGAATGATAATAATAATAATTTTGCATTTGATATAGCGCCTTATCACAGAGTCACTGCAGAGCGTGATGTATGATGCATCAGGATGGAAAAGCTCTTAAAGTGATGTCCTTAATGTAATTCTACACAAAACAGCAGAAGTGATGCTGTGGTCAGGGGTGAGATACGATGAATATATCTACAGAAGAGAGACAAAATTACAACCGATTACGTGATCTCAGCTTGGACCTGGTATTGGTGTCAGCGACCTTAGCATATAGAGGGAAAGGTTAACCTGCTGTTGTTGACCACTACCCGGCAGTTTCTGTTGGGAAGTGGGTGTAGGTGTGGACGATGGGGTGACGACAGGATCAGGCTCAGCTGTGATCATACCACGATCCTGTCACCTGCCGACACTCACAAATGGCCAGGTTCACAAGTGAAAACTGGCCGCTTGGAGAGGAGAACCCGGGTTAGACGAGTGGAAAGTGTCTGGAAAGCATGGAATTGATCAGTGTTTCCCGGAAAGGAATGGAGAAAACTGGGAGAGGGAGAAAATGTTTGGAAGAAAATTGTTTCTAGTTTCACAGGTGGGGCTGTGTGTCAAATCTCACTTCAAACCTGGATGTATACTATTATGTTATACACAGTGAATTTTTTTGGGGTCAGCTAGGTATCTGACACATGGAAAAAAAACTTATCGCCATGCTTAAGAGTATCAAATTAAATGTGCATTATCTTAGGGACCAAACAGAAAAATTAATCTTCAGAAGTATTTAACACTGTCAAGCATTGAATTCACAGAGTACTTCATTGATATCTTGCACAACTACACTTGTGTGTGAGCAAGGTTGGACATGTTGGGTGGGTTAGGGAGTGGGGGTTGGGCAAAAGATCTGAAAATTTTCCCTGCTCCAATTGGAGCAGACGGGTGCTGGAAATCCTGGGCTGGGTCACACCCTTAATATCGTTGGACATTGGAGTCAGACACTGATTCCTTTCGCTGGTTCCTCTGTGCTGACAGTCTTCTATGTTATGGAGGGATTGGGCCATGTCGATCTAGCTGGTGTCCACATATGCGATTCCAGGACCATATGAAAAGATGAGTCTCCAGCTCCGAGTAGAGGTTGTAATCAGATGGATGGAGGGAAGGAGTGAGGAATGGAGGGATGGATGGATGTGTGGGCACCTACATACCTGCTACACACACACGCACACACATATACATACACACACACACAGATTCTCCCTTCCTTCAGAAATGTGCCTAGATATCACTTGAATGAGTGGTTGCTATGTACACACAGTATCTGTGTGAAGGGAATGAAGGGTTGTTGTATCACACTTTAAATAAAGTTATAAATTAGCAGCATTGGAAGTGTGTCAATGGGAGAAAACAGCTATGGGCTAAAATTTGCAGTTGTTAAACCATTCCTTTTGTTAATTAGGGGAAGATTTGCAGGGGATTTGTTAATTGTTAATTTGTTAATTAATTTGTTAATTAACCCAAGGAATAGGCCAAGAAATACTGCAATTTTTACCCCTACATGTTTGTTATGTCTTGATTAAAGATATTAAAGACACAGCCTAATGTGAAAGGCTCTATATCAAATGCATTGAATTTTATCATTATTTTTATTTATTAATACATAATTATGAACTTTCAGCACGCTCTTTGGAACTCTGTAAACTCTCCACTTCTCTCGCTCCTTCTCTGCTTCGAAAACTTGTCTAAAAATCTATCTCGTTGATTGTGCCTTCAACCACCTCCTATACATCCCTCCCACAGTTGGCTCCCATTTGGTCGCTATAAGTGATTTGAGATACTTTCCTATGTGAAAGGTGCTGTATGAATGCAAATTGTTGTTGCAATTTACTTAGTAAATTTTTAGTGAAAACCAGCAGCCTGGTAGTGGGATTATTACTAAACTTTAGTCTATTGTGAAAATTTACAGGCTGAATTGTCCTAATTAATAATATTACTGCCTGTTTTCATGCTTATAGTGGAATGGTTTGCCTGGTATTAGTCCAAATTCGGGTACTGCTACCGCAAACATATTTTCACAATGAATATTGCAGTACAGCCAAGGGATTAAGGCTCCAAATATTAAGCAGTACAATTGATTAAAGTAAGGCAACACATTGCTCTTTATCGGCGCTAAGCACGTGCACTATAAGGAATATCTGAGCAGGTGTTAATGCTTCTTAACAACAAAACCTGACGCATATTCTTTGCTGCATAAGAAACAGCAATATTGCCTGGAGCTATGAGGATTCAATCTCTTTCACTGTGATATGATCACAGAGGAGTTTGAGGCGAGCTTTAATTTTTCAAACAATCTGCAATGAGCACAGTTGCATGCTTTGGTGTATATTAAAAAATCCTTACGTTTGTTATGGTAACTTTCATGTTGGGAGGATGTCTCAAAGGACTTCACAGAATTTAATGTAAAGTGTAATGAATATATTTTGTAGATGAATGCAGCAGCTAATTTGCACACAGAAATGACCCACAGATGCCCATGATATTAATGACCAAATTTATTTGGGGGTTTATTGACCAGCACACCAGAACAAATTATCTTCTTTCTGAATAGTGTCATGGGTTCTTCAACAACCACATGAATAGAGGACAGGACCTCAGTTTATTGTCTCATGTGAAGGACAACACCTGTGACAATCCAGTGAGATAGATAGATAGATATGACATGGGACTTGAACCCACAATCTTCTGATGTAGAGGCAAGAGTGATACCAATTGAACCAGGCTGACACCTGCTTAAACAGACAGGAACAAATGAGATAAATGATAATTGCATTCTATTCAACTGTCCTTTTCAGTCATGGACCACAAAGCAAAAGATCTGATGCAACACATTCAGTGAGGAAATGAGGGCCAGAAAACAAATACACACGCCCTGAAAATGAAAGTACAGCATGTTTCCTAATGGGTAGAGCAGTGTGGCAGGTGGCAGCCTGGTAGAATCAGTAGGTTGTTGGAAATGCCAAGAACATGACTAACCGTGCCCAGCCAACTTTCACAGTCTCACTCTAGGACGTAATGTCACTGTGCAGTTTAATGGTCACATCCTGACAATGATTTACATTTTTATTTGCTATTTGCTGCTGGTAGGATTGCAATGTTACGGTAGACAGCTGCTTGCAGAAAACTTCAAATAATACTCTGTGTGCATTTTGTTTCCATGCCAGAATTCTGTGCAAAGCTATAGCTATGCTTCAGAGCAGGAGTCAACAGAGGTGTTGATGTCAGACCCGAAATGTATTTCAGGGACCAGTGATTGTCCCTTGTGTCTGCTCCCACTGTGAAAAATGCCTTTTCTCCCTTTCCTCTATCCACAAACCACAACTTGGTTGAGAAACATGGGTTTTATTTCCAAAAAAATTGCATTTTATAATTGAAGCAATAAAAGTAGGACACGCTTTCTGCTTCACTCCCAATCATCTTTTTTTAATTGCATATTAATAAGGGCCATTTCCTTCTAGTGTGTGTTCTTGCAGTGCTCAATATCAGACAATCTCGAGCCTCTCTCACTCTCTGACCCCACACTCACCTTCTGTGCATTCATCCATGGAATATGTTTCCAGATGGTTCTCTGTAATTGTTCACTGTACACTCATGTCAGAGTTGCCCTTACTTTAATTTAAAATACAAATTCTGTGCATTTTGTTCCATTTCTGAATGTTGTGCTTGCAAACTGTGCACTCACCAAACTGAGGGTGCTAGTGCTGGGACATGGGATTCCAGCTAGTGTCCCCAACAGAGTACTGACAGGGTAAGTACGGCACGGTTAGCTGCAGAGTGCAATTTGTATTCTGCACCATCAAAGTATCTTAGTCCCATAATCAGGAGAGGACTCCTACTGTACCAGTCTAAGACATGTTGTCCCACATCAGTCATCCTGTGGTCCCAATTTCCAAACTATAGGCAGATTTGTTCTATGTGATTGAGATTGACTGAATACATTCAAATTTAACCCTCACAGCTAACATACAGAAGCGACCATCAGTTTGGGCTCAATTTGACTCCAATCTCTAAATTTGAGGAGAGGCCAACAATCTAATCCTTCGTGTAACCCTGTTCCCTTTGAATATGGTATTCTACCTGCTACAATGATATATCTATTACAAGTAGACCATATCCTGCTTGTCTCTGAAGCCAACAATACTGATGTGTTGCCAATGGGTGGAGCAGGGTAATTGGGGATAGGTTGGCAAGTGTAGATCCACCACCTGACTTTCCTATTATATAATACAGGTGCAGATTAGACCACTTGGAGATTATCTTAACTGTGCTCCGCTGAGTTTTATTGAGGTTTACTGGACCTTGCAGTTCTTTGAAAACAACTAGAAAAAACCCTACAACAAATGCCACGTAATAAGCCAGTGGCCGACCAGTATGTCAGAACATTGCATCCATTACAACTCCACTCATTGCCAGCCTTCCCAGAATGGAGCATTTGTCCAAGAGCAGGGAGGAAAGATCAGATGGAGTCACCCTCTGCGTCGCTCCAACAACCTTCCTAGCTCCTTGCTGTAAAAATCTGTGAGCAGCCATGTCAGCAGTGGAGGGCACCACAGCAATGGGATGAAGGGAAAAAGACTAAAAACAACCGCCCCATTTCCATTATCTTATCAGTTCATCTTTGTGCATTAACAAATCTGATGGCCTCACTCACAAGGCCTGAAATGCTACCAAATCTTATCCTCGAAAACCATTTCGCCGTAAAAATTTATGATGGTGCCACAATTGTGGATAATTCTCAAACTTAATCTTAATTAGGAAGCTGGTTTAGCACCGTTCTTAAAAATAGACCAGTGTTCCAAATGAAGGCTGAATGTTAGGGCTTTCCACAGTTCTGCAGCATCTTAATTTGTAGGACAGAATGGTCTAAATAGGCTAAGACTAAAAGAAATGTGGATCTAATAGAGTACAACAGATACTATTTGTAAACACGAGTGAACCTTTTGTTCCACACTTATAATGGGATTTCCATTGACAAGTGTTGGCGAGCAGCACTTGTATAAAGATGTCATAAGACGACAGTGAAGCATTTACATGCTGGGTATTGACCTGGTAGCTAAAGTTGTGTCACTTCTAACAACAACTTGCATTTATATAGCGGTTTTCATCCGGGATAGCATCTCGGAGCGTTATTAAGTCAGCAATGAAGAGCTTTACTGCTTGTGCCATTGTCAGCACTCTCAGCTTCTAACAAGTAACAAACGGGCTCCACGTGTCTTGAAGTGGAGAGTAAGACTTTGTATCCCCCCACCTCAAATTTTCTCAACTCAGGCTGCCACGGGTCACCTTCCTTTACCTTGGCCAAGTGTCCATTCTGGGCGATGAGTGTTGTCAGTCATTGAGGCCTGTACAATGTGGTTTTCAGGCCATGTCTACACAAGCTCATTCGCTTCCTCCTAGGTCACTCGGGAGAATCCTGACTGATTTGCTGCTATTCCTTTCCCTAGCCCAGGGATGCTGAGGCCCAATTGCCATCATCCCCTCTCCCCACACCCCACCATTGCCCTGGTTGACGTTGACTTTCAACACAGTTTAAGTGAGTTTGCAAACAAGGAACACCTTGCATTTAAACAGCTCCCTTTACGTCTCAGCGCACTTAAATCAAAAAGGGGCTGGTACAGGGGAGTTTGCAAGAAACCGATCGATGCCCTTTTAACAGAAGTAAACTACATTTTATTAACAGGTACTTTGTGTGTGTTTGTGTGGGGATGTGGAATTTCACATGTCCAGTCAGTACGTGCTGTGAACTGCAGGTGACTGGAGCATTGACTGGAGTGTTGATAGGCCTCTAGTCAAGTTTATCAGGTAACAGTGACACTCATTGATTCAGTGGCTGTTTGTTCCCCACATCACTCCAGCACCGCTCGAAAACACTGAAGATTTGATTATAAAAGCACCTTCGTCATTGAGCTGGCTTTATTATCTGAGGCAAAGCTCCTAATAGGACAAATGAGTGGGCTCTTTTCATCAAGTTTTCATATGTAGCTGGATTACGTGCTCCACCGTGTTATCTGTAGCACACTGCTTAGTATTTTATATTCCAATCAGAGAAGCGCTAACATGGTAATTTCATCATAAGGAGCTTCCTTGTCAGCAGATGGAGCTTTTAATGTGGTAATTCTGCTAACAACAAATAAAAGCAGACTATTAAATCATTTCAAATTGTTCTTTTTTTTATTTTGTTTTGCTCAAGGCAGAAGAAAGAGGCGTAATCCTGTTTCTTCTCTGGAGAACTTTTTTGGATCTGTGCTGAAAGTTGTCAATGGGACTTTGCTGTTGTTTGTTTGTTCAGCAGGATGTCACACCCATGTGCCAGCTGACCCCAAATCCAGTTTCAAATGCTATAGGCACTTTACTGCACAGGGGCAGGCATTGGGACATAGGCTTGAGATTCCATCACATTGACATGGCTGGCTCCAGAGCTCATCAATGTGATATATGATCAGTTAACTTCCTTTAATCTAGTTTAATTAATCTACCTGAAAGCTAAATGAGTCTTTGTATCCCTTGATTGCCTTGATATCTGAATCAGCGCCTTGGGACATCCTCACGTGAAAGACACTCTATAAATGTAATTTTTATTGCTGTTGGTGTTCTGAATCCAAAGTTTCTCTTTTGGTTCTTTCTGAATCCCCACAGAATAATAATAATAATAATAATAATAATAATCCTTGCATTTGATATAGCGCTTTTCACGTCGGGAGGACGTCCCAAAGCGCTTCACAGAACACACTGTAAAGTGAATTGACTGTATATTTGTGGGCGAACGCGGCAGCCAATTGCGCACAGCAATGTCCCACAAACAGTCGTAGATTGAAAAATGACCAATTTAATTATTGTTTTTGGTTTTTTGGAGGATTATTATTAGGCGTGTGGAGTAAGGAAACTTGCCCAAGGTTTCGCCCTGCCTGGAATTGAACTCAGGTCTCTCACTTGCAAAGCGAGTGCTCTAACCACTGAGCTACAGGACTCCACATAAAGGTTCAATCACCTTGATCCATATGCACCTTCTAACTCTGAGCTCACTGCCCCATGGATAAATTATCTTCTCAAAATAGAGATGACTGTCCTGGGCTGTTAGTGAGATAACTTCCTACATCAGCTGTGCAGGACCATGAGCTCCAGCAGTCCTGTCTTGGCTTCATAATAACAACAGCAATGATAACAACAATAACAATAATAATCATCTTAGCATTTGATATAGATATAGCATCTTTCATTTCAGGAGGATGTGTTAGAGAGCTTCACGGGATATATAACGTACAATGTAGTGACTGGGTATGTTGCAGGTAAATGCTGTAGCCAACTTACACAGCAATATCCCACAAGCAGCCAAGAAGTGAGTGATCAATTTTATTTGGAGAAATGTTGGCCAGGATGTTTACAAATCCATAGACTGATGCATACAAACTATCAAGCTTTAGATTTGTGGCAGCTAATGGATAGTTTTGTTTGGATGCTGGTATCTGGATCCCACCTCCAAAATAGATGGTGGCAATGAGGAGCAGAAACAGCATTAACAGTCGTATATGTAACTTCAGGCTGTTTAACACCACAAAATTTGCCTCCAATGTCACCCGAAGGGCACAGCTAGCACCCATTGGGCAGATCACTTCTGAAGGAAAAATGTTAGACTTCGATGCAGATTTGTTGGCGCTTAGACTGCAAATGAATATAATACATTCTGTCATTCTGCCTGGAGTACTGCATACCGTGGTTGAGGAAGATGCAAGTTTAAAATACAGACTGGGACAGCAGGCATGTGCAAGGGTGTCTGCGTGCCTCTGGGTACACATGCAGGAAATAGATATACTGTATTCTTCTTCTTGTTATTAGCTCCACCATTCATAAAATCTAATTAATTCAAAAGCCAATATCCTCATCCACACCAAACTCTGTATCCCAATCACCCTAGACCATGCCAGACTCCACCGGCACAAATCACTTTGTGCCCTCGCACTACTTCCTGAAACTATGAAATTCTCCATCTCAATCCCTTCACCTTGCCTTCTCCATCTTCAGATCACAACTGTGACCCTCCTCTTTGACCATGCCTACGGTCAGCTTCCCCCTCTCCCCAGTTCAGTGTTAAGATCTGCTATTGTTAAGCACTCTGAGATGCAACCCCCATATGAAGGGTGCTATGTACATGCAAGCTGTTGTTGTTGTATTAAATTTTGAACAAAGCAATAAGTAGCCTTTCAACATTCTAGGCCCAAATTTCCACTAGTCTTAGCCTATATGATAATTTTATCTTATATTTTAAAATCTTATAGAATAATGGAAATATTCTAAATTGAGTTTTTGTTTGGAAGCGGATTTACCGCAGCTTTTAAAAAGAAAAATTTTTCAAATTAGGACTGAATTTTTAGAAATTTTCTACAATTTTGTACGGTCTTAAAGTTTAAGACAAAATGATCCTACAGGCTAATATTAAGTAGAATTTTCGGGCATCTGTCTGTTTACAAAGGCACGTGGAGAACAGACATTGGAAGAAGTGCTGGAGGCCATAGAGTGCATCAGCTGTAGTCAACCCTTCAGGAAAGGAAGAACTAGAGAAAAGTAGCAACAAAAAAGAATAAGTTGCATTTATATAGTGCCTTTCGTGTGAGGTAATGTCTTAAAGCACTTTATAGAGATGGTGCTGGACACAAGTAGGAAGGATGGGGAAGAGGGAGGTGACTGTAGGCAATGTTGAAGAGGTTGGAGGCTTTTAAAGACAGATAGAAAGGAAGTGAGGTGGAGAGATTTAAGGAAAGAGGTTTCAGATAGTAGGCTGAAGGCTTGGTCACCAAATGTGGGATGAAATGGGCAGCAGGTCTAAATTTGCAGAATAGAGAGGTGGGGTGGGGGGAAGGAGAGTGAGCCTGGAAAAGGTCACAGAGATAGGGAGAGGTGAGGATGTGTGGGAATTTGTAGATGGGAGTGGAATTCTTGAAGTTGATCTCCTGGGATCAAGGGTGCCAGTGAGCCTGGTAAGAACAGGAATGGATGAGAATATAATAATAATAATAATAATCCTTGCATTTGATATAGCGCTTTTCACGTCCTCTCGACGTCTCAAAGCGCTTCACAGAATAGACTGTAAAGTGAATTGACCGTGGATTGAAAATGACCAATTTATTATTGTTTTGCTTTGGAGGGATTATTATTAGGCGTGTGGAGTAAGGAAACTTGCCCAAGGTTTTGCCTTGCCTGGAATTGAACCTAGGTGTCTCGCTTGGAAGGTAAGTGCTCTAACCACGGCACTACAGGACTCCAAAGTCCAACTTATTGCAGGACTTGAATATGAAGCTTAGTGCGGGAAGGGATGTGAATGACTGAGTTTTGGATGAGCTGGAGCTTGTGGTTGGCAGAGTCAGGGAAGCTGGTGAGAAGGGCATTGGAGAAGTCAAGTCTTGTGATAACAAAGGCGTAGGTAAGTAAGGGTTTCTGTCTCATTGGGCAAAGTCCTGCAACTTATTCATGCATTGGGGTAAAATTTAAAGATGATACTTAGGGGTGAATGCCTCAATGTGTTAAATGATAGCTACTCTGTGTTTTCTTCAACTTTTAAAAGTGAGCAAATCTAAATGTTGAGTACTGAGGGGAAAACTTGATATCAAAGCTGTCTGGTGATAACTGGGTTGAATTAGCACATCAGCCAGCTCAGTGTGGAATCAAAGGGCTGCCATCACAGTGCTCACAGGCAGAGGCCTGGTGAAGTGTGATACGCAGGGGTTATCCGAGCTCAGCTATAAACAGGCTGGAGGAGTGAGTTGCTTTCCTGACAGCAAGCTTACATTAGCACAGTGTTATAGAGAATCAATAGGTGCAATGGATAGAAAGAGGGAAAAGATCCAAAGGAGAGATTATAGGTATTCTCGAAGGATGAGATGAAATAGGTCAAAGGGGCTTCTTCATCTAAACCTCTCTTGTGATCAGGGTTGGAATAAGAATAAGGCTCAATAGAATCAAAACACATTCAATTGGGAGACAGATGATTGAAAAAAATAGAAAATCAGGCGCAGACTGGCTGTTAATAATAATCATCCTTGCATTTGATATAGCACCTTATCATGTCTTCGAGATGCCTCAAAGCTCTAAATATAATAGCAATAATCCTTGCTATTGATATAGTGTTTATAACTCAGATACGTCTCAAAGTGCTTAATAGGGAATTTGCTGACAGTGACTGTGTATTCATAGGCAAGACACAGCTCCCAATTTACATACTTCCTGATAAATCCTGCTTGTATTCCATACACACCCCATGGACCAGCACATATAGGCAGGAATGAACACTGAGGCTAAAATCTACCTTCTCCAAATAAAAATAATTTCAGAGCAAAATTTAGTACCAAGCCTGATAAGTATTGAAGTGAAGAAGAGGAGCTAGGGCTACCACATATGTTTCTCAGCTTGAGTCCCTCCCCACTTTCAAATCCCGCCTAAAGACCTTCCTTTTGATTGTGCTTATGGTCATCTCCCTCACCCCCTGGATCGGTGTCAGACTCCACCACTGTCAAGCACTCCGGGACACTACCTCACGTGAAGGGTGTTATATAAATGCAAGTTGTTGTTCTTGAGTCCAGCCCTAATTATTGACTGTAAGGACCTTACACGAAATGAGTTTGGACTCACAGCACAGAACAGCTTATATATTTCATGGCAATCTGACTCATAGAGATTTCAATTTGGTTTATGCATGAACTAGTGTAGGAAAATGATGGATAGAATAGAACAATGTTCTCTATGGAGGCTGATACAAAGCCCACGCATGTTGGGACTAGTATAAATACTCCAATCCCACGGCAACTTGCAAAGCAGAGAACAGAGTGAAGTACTGACAGTTTAGGAAAGGATTTAATGAGGTGAAAATAAATCAAATGTGGGGTTCAGTGGTTGATGTGTCCACAGGTGTGTCAACAGGTGCAAATCTTTGTCTGTCCAACCCCTTGGGACATCCTCCTGATGTGAAAGGTGCTATACAAATGTAATTTGTTGTTGTTGTTGTTGTAATGAAGAAGAGAGAGAAATGGAGTAGAAAAAAGGTCAGTGAGAAAATAGGAATTTTAAATTGCTGTTAATGTTTCACAATTGAATTTCTCACAAGGAATATAAGAGTTTATATTCCTGGAAATTCTTTGTCAATTAAATACGTCAATTAAATAATTTGAAATGGGATCTTTAACGTCCACCTTGACAAGTAGACTTTGGTTTAACCTCGACAGGCAGACTTTGGCTTAATATCTCATCCGAAGGACGGCATCTCTGACAATGCAGCACTGCATTGCAAGATGTATACCTCTCCTGGAATACTTGAAAACCACTGAACCGGTAAAAATAAAAATTATAAACCAACATTGACCCTTTCTTCAATGGTTCCCAGAATTTTGGGCCAACAACATTACTGTATTTGGATTTTTTGGGGGGTGAACTTAAAAGCAATTTCAATTTGACGATTGTTCAGATAACCACATCTAACTCACTGAAGGCACAGGACCGTTAATATTTTGCCAGGTCAATAGCAGAAAAGCAGAGATGAGTCGAGATTTCTGGGCTGAGGTTTCCATAGCAACGACTGTCTCTTGCTGCGTCCTGCTAATAGCTGAAAGTGCCCTGAGCCAGAATCTCAGAGGCAGTGAGTGAATCCCAGGCTGTGACACCAGTTTGAAGATACAGAAACACTGCCTGTGAAGCTCTTTGTCTTCGTGAGAATTCATTACGTCCTCTCACAGAGTGAAAGAATCCTCCTTCATGAAGTTAATATTCAATCTTTGCGGCATATTGTCTGAGCGTGATCATGTGGGAGGTGGATTGTGGTGGTTGATAATGGGAATAAAAGAAGCTTGCATTTATTTCAGGGACTTTCAAGTAATAATAAATGTCTCGAAGCGATTTGCAAAATATAATTGATCAGAAATTAAGTGCAGATTGTTCTGGAGACAGACATGACAGCCAATCTGCATCATTCACATCAACCAGATGAGCAGCCAATTCATCTGAATTTCGGGGTAAATTTGGGTTAGCAGGGAATGTAAGTGAGGACCATTAAAGTCGTTTTTACTTAAAACCATAAAAACAGGTATTTTTTATGTCAATAAATTGGATAAAACCAGGGAAGAGAGAGAGAAATTTAATACAAAAGATTGGGATTTCTTTTGGAACTTCTGCTTAATGTGGCTTCCATGACATACACTGCTGGAACCTGCATTGTAACCAGGCAGGTTTGACTGTCCAGTGCTTTGGGCCATCCTCCTGATGTGAAAGGCACTATACACATGTAATTTGTTGTTGTTGTTTCGGAAGAGGGATTGGATTAGAGAGTGCCAGAGCATAGTTTGTGCGAGAGTGTGTGTGCTCCCCTCTTTGCTATTAACAGGTGCAGCACCTGTAGTTGTGGATTAACTGAGGCTCCTGTTGTGTGAGCTGCTGCATAGACCCAGGCAATTGCAGGAGTTCCCCATATTTAAACCATATGGGCATTATGGGGAACAGTCAATTTGGATTGAGAACATATTCAGCAATAAGAAACAGAAGGTAATATACAACAACAAGATTACATTTGTATACAACCAGATTTGCATCATAGTCATGATAGAATTGGCTCACTGATTGATCACTAATAATCACGAAAACATCAATATTCTCGCCCTCACTGAAACCTGGATCACTCCAGGTGACACCTTCCACCTGACAGAAGCCACACTACCTGGCTACACCTTCCATTATACCCCACAACCTAACTGCCGTAGTGGCGGTGTTGCTCTTATCTCCTGGTCCTCGCTCGGCCTATTCCCTTACTCCTCCAGACCTTCCCCTCCTTTGAGCACCTTACCCTTTATCACCCTCCAACCTTTTCCTCAAAATTCTTATTATTTATCACCCACCCCCAAGCCCTCCCCTACCTTCCTCCCCGACATCTCCACCCTCCTATCTTCCCTCTCCCTCTGCTCCAAACGCCTCCTCATCCTAGGCAACTCCAACCTTCACTTCACCCCCTCCTGCTCTACCTCTGCTAACTTTTCCTCCCTTGTCTCCTCCCTCAACCTCTCCCTACACATTCACTCCACTACCCACGTCCACAATCACCCCCTCGACCTGGTGATTACTCGGGGCCTCACCATCTCAGACCTCAGCATCAATGACAAAGCAATTGCGGACCATCACTTCATCTCCCTTAGCTCCTCAATCCCTCTCCCCACCGCCACCCAAACCACCTCCATCTCCCCCCCGCTGCCTTGGAGTAATTTGAAATCATCCCACTCGAGGTTTCTTCCCGCAATGACCTATCCTCCTCGGTCACTCTCCTCCACAACTCCCTCTCCACCACTCTCGATTCCCTTGCTCCCCTCACTTCCCGAACCTTCTCCTATTCACGAAAGTCACCATGGGACACCAATCACCCCTGCTCCCTTAAAGCACAGATGTGTGCCGCTGGACGCACCTGGCTTAAATCAAACTTAACGGTCCATCGGCAGATCCGGCTGGACCTTATCAGATCTTACCGCTCCGTCCTCACTTCCGCTAAATCGTCGTTCTACTCCAAGACAATCTTGGAGGTCTAGGACAACCCTAGGCTACTCTTCTCCATGACCAACCGGCTCCTCCGCCCACCCTCTCACACCTCACCTATCCTTACCTCCAATGCCAACTGCGAGGTGATGCCAGACTTCCTTAAATCCAAAGTCGAGGGGATCCCTCCACACCCTTGAACCTGTCTCCCACTCCTCTCTCACCACCACGATAACCCGTATGCAACCAACCACCTGCTCCCTTGACCCCATCCCTACCCCTCTCCTTACCTCCAAGCTCCAACTACTTGCCTCTCTACTCACAGACATAAACCTCTCCCTATCCACAGGTACTGTTCCCGCCCCTTTTAAAATGTCCATCACCACTCCTAGCCTTAAAAAATCCTCCCTGGACCCATTCCTGCTCTCAAATTACCGCCCCACCTCCAACCTCCCTTTCCTCTCCAAGGTCCCAGCTTCACTTCTTCCTCTCCTGCCACTCCCTTCACAAACCCCTCCAATCAGGTTTCTGTGCTGCCCACAGCATAGAAACAGCCCTGGTCAAAGTAACAAATGACATTCTATCCATCCAGGACTCCCTCTGCCTCCTTGTTCTCCTTGACTTCCCTGCTACCTTTGACACCATTGACCACTCCATCTTCATCCACCCCCTCTCCTCTCACCTCAACCTTCATGGTTCTGTCCTTGAATGGTTCAGATCCTACCTCTCATACCACCTCCACTTTATCTCCACAAATGGCTTCTCCTCTGGGCCCCGCGGTGTTCCTCAGGGCTATGTCCTTGGTCCCCTCCTCTTCAATTGTTATATGCTCCCTCTTGCTGACATCATCTGCATACATGGGGTCAACATCCACATGTATGCGGATGACCCCCAACTGTATCTCTCTATCTCCACCCTTGACTCCAGGACCGCTGCTGTCCTGACAGAATGTCTGTCAGACATCAAGTCCTGGATGAGAGCTAACTTTCTTCAGTTGAACATCAACAAGACTGACGCTCTCCTGATTGGCTCCTGTCAGCGCCTTCTCACCTCAGGCGCTGACAGCATCACCATCCGTGGTTGCACACTCCACCTCACTGAGGCAGTCCGGAACCTTGGCATCTTGTTTGAACCTCAACTATCCTTTCTACCCCACATCCATGACCCGTTCTGCCTTCCCCCACCTCCGCAACATCGCCCGGCTCCGCTACTGTCTCACTCCGCAGGTCGCCGAAACCCTCATACATGCATTCATAACATCAAGGCTTGACCAAACTCCTTGCTTGTCGGCCTCCCCAACTCCTCCCTCCGTAGGCTTCAGATCATCCAGAACTCTGCAGCCCATGTCCTCTCCTGCAGCAGGCTCTGTATACCTATTACCCCCATCCTCGCCTGACTCCACTGACTTCCCATCCCATGTAAGATCATGGTCCTTACATTCAAAGCCCTCCATGGCCTTGCTCCCCCCTACCTCTGCGACCTCCTAACCCCTTACTATCCTGCCCACTCCCTCCATCAGCGGGCTCCGGCCTGCTTCACTCCCCTGCCTCGCCCACTGCACCATTGGCGGGTGGGCCTTCAGCCACTCTGACCCCACCCTTTGGAACTCCATCCCTCAGTCCCTCCACCTCACCCCTCCCTTGCCTCCTTCAAGACTCATCTCAAGACCCTCCTCTTTGACCATGCTTTTGATCACCCTCCTTCTGCTGCTGCTCTCCACCTTCCCCAATCCTGACCCCCACCTCGGGCCCGAAACATTGACTGTCCAGGGTCTTGGGATGTCCTCCTGACGTGAAAGCCGCCATACAAATGTAATTCTGTTTTTGTTGTTATTTAATGGACTGCCGGTTAACGGGATACCAGCTTTGTTCTGATTGTTTTGTTTAGATACCCAATATCCCTCTAAATCACCATGCAATGGTGTATTTCCATTGAATAGGTTGTCGGGGGGGGGGGGGGGGGGGGGATATTTCTAGCACACGTGGAGCCAATGGATGTGTTAATTATCATCAGATTGTTAAATTCAATGTATGTATAAAATATCATTATCAGAATTTTCTCCACTTTGCTTTTCACAAGGCAGGTTGAGATTAATGGGTGTTTTTTAAGATCATGATTTCTTCAATGAAACTCTGGGTATAATTCAATTATTTTCACATCCTCTTTTGGAGCACTGACTTGCGTTGGGACCTGATTGTGGAGATGCTGGATACTCCGGGATAGCTCTGTTGAGCGACTATTTCAGACGGCGAGCTTCAGCAGGTTATTTAACTGTGGGGGGCAGTACAGTGGAGGCCAACCAGTTCTTATTCAACATCCACCCGTGCTCACTTTCAAACAGGGGTCACCCGATAGGAATTTCCACAAGAGCCATCTGTTCTCCAGTACCTCGCCCATTCTCCTTGTGGAAGAAGCCATAGACAGTCATTGCCATGGAAACCTCAACGGAGTCATCTCTGCTCATTTTGTCTTCTCTGCTATTGGTACACTAGAAGTAGTATTGGCATCCCATTCAATTGTGAGGTGGGAGGGGGAACTCTTAAATTGCATTGACATTAAATGACATTATAGTGAAAACAATCTTTATACATATTTCACTGATACAGGGCAACCCCATTATTAAGCATCTTGCTAGAGTGCAGGTTCATTTATTCTCGACCCCTCCCTCACCATCTTCAAGACCCACCTCAAGACCCTCCTCTTCGACCCTGCTTTTGATCTCCCTGCTACCCCCCCCCACCCTCCCCCCTCTCTCACCCCAACCCTCAGCTCGGGTCCGTAACTCTGTCTGTCCAGCACCTTGGGACATCCTCCCGACGTGAAAAGCGCTGTACAAATATAATTTTGTTGTTATTGTTGTTGTTGTAACATGGCCTGAAGTAAACTTTGGGATAGAAATGCTCACAATAGCCCAGCTGACCAGCTTCCTCCACTTCACATTTGTGCAGGAAACTGGCTAGTTTACATCAGAAGCCAGAAATGACATCAGAGATGATCTGAGAAGTAAGACTGGTGGCTGTTTTTTTGCATGTTCCTGTTATAACACAGTTTCCTAATTTGTTTGGATCCAAAAGACTATGTTATAATGGGTCACCCTACATAATGTTATCATCTATAATACAATGTTACTTTCTCTTATTAAATAAATGCTACCTGGAATAATATCAGCAAAGGTTAAATCATCCAGAAGTAATAATAAGTGACAGGCCTGTTAAAAGCAGCCTGCAGTGACTCAGTGAATAATTCGAGTCAATGATTCCCACACTGTGGAAATCGCACTAACAGTAAGTAAACTACTCTCACTCAAAAAAAATTGCAAATGACCTTGTGTTGCAAAAAAGATACACTTAAAATATAGATCATTAGTTCCTCTGATGACTCAAGTTGTAATGGCAAACAGGAAGGTTCCAGGTGTGATCCGCTGTCTGTATTGAGTTAACTGATCCCTTCTCTGTCGAACAGTGTCATGGGATCTTTTATGTCCATCTGAACAGGCAGTCGGTTTAACTCCATCCCACAGTCCCCCCTCCTCGCCCTCTCCCTTGCCTCCTTTAAGACCCATCTCAAGACCCTCCTCTTCAACCGACGCATTTTGTTGTTGTTATAAAGGAGTGCCATGAGCAAAGGAAAAAAACAACCGAGAATGGCTGATTGTATTTATTTACTGTGCACCAGTGTTCAGACGGGGTCTATTGCTCCTGAGATAGAGACTTCTGCTCGGTGCACGAGCTCACTCCTCAAACACCAGCAGCTGCCTTCCCTTCGTTCGGTGCCACACTGCCAATGCTCCCCTAGCAACTGTATTTCCAGCAATAAGCAGAAGTCCTAAGCTAATCAATTAAAGCCAGTCTCCACACTCACCACCATGGCAACAAGGACAGATCCGAGGAGATTTTCTGTGCTGCTGAGAGCCAATGCCACGTCCTCAATGACATCAGAAGGTTGCCGAATTCTGCATCAATGTAACCTGCAATCTCTCCCTCCCTCCGTAATTTTCCTTCCAATTTCCTTACAGTTCCACACATGCTGGTCAGCCCCCCACACCCATCCCACCCCCTCTCCTGTGATCGTTATTCACCAAAGCATACCTGACAAGCACACTTCTGCATCTGCAACAGACGTCCATCACTGGAAAGAAAACACTGGATTTCCCCCTTCCTAACCTCGGATGTTGAGGCCAGTTTTCACATTTCATCTGCTACTTCATATGAGATCATAAGATTCATCTGGATGAAGAAGGCTCTAAGGATTAAATCCAATTTCGTCCCTCCAAAACACCCACCCTACCATCCCCTCATCACAGCATCAAGTGCCTTTTAAATGAGTCTCATGTCCTGGTCTCACCCGCCCTTCCTGGCAGCATGTTCCAGTTGTTGATTACCTTCTGAGTAAAGATGTTGAGTTTTAACCCACAACCTCTGACCCAGAAGTGAGAGTGCAACCAACTGAGCCAAGGTGACACCCTTACTTACATTTCCAACCTGATAATTCTTGGCACTGTAACTATTGCAGTTTATAATCATACATTGACGTTGAAACGTCACTGCTGAGTGATAGTAACAAGTGAGCAGTTAGTGAGCTTCCTTGACTTGTCAAATACAGCACTATTGCATGGAGTGCATCCTGCTTGTTGGTAAGGTTGTAATGTTAAAATGCATTCAATTTTGAAATAAAATATATTTACAATATTAATGCACTGTTGAGCTAGAAATGTAACCTCATTCTGTGACAAACTATTAATGTCCTCCTAGGTGGCGGGGGATGTACCTGACATTGATATGCACAAAAACAGGAAATGTGTCACATGAACCCAGTGGAACCCTGCTCTGTCAGTGATCTACTTCCAATCTACTTCTACTCCTCCTCGTTCAAGGCACATCTCACAACTTACCTCTTTATGCACTCTTTCTTTTATCTTTCCCCTCTCCACGCCCTTGCCTTGACTATTCCAATGCCCTCCTCACTAGTCTCCCCAGCTCCACTATCCACAAAATCGAGTTAATCCAGAACTCCGCCACCCAGATGTTCACCTAAACTCTGTACCTCCATCACATCAGTTCTTGACACATTCCATTGGCTCCCTATCACCAAATAGATCATTTTATAGGTCCTCGCAATTGTCTTCAAATTCTTTCATGCCCTGGTACTTCCCTCCCTCTCTGACCTACTTACCCACCTACCCACTACCCGCTACCTCCGCTCGACTGGCTCCGGCCTCCTGCTTTTCCTTTGTGCTGTCCATTCCAGAATTGTCAAGCACCTTGAGAAGTCTTCCCAATGTGAAAGACACTGTATAAGTGTAAATTGTGTTATATTGTAATCCATTCGGGGTGAAATTCCTGCAGGTCAGGATGGCACACGTTCGTTTACAGGCAGGATTTAAGATTTATGAATCCCGTGTGAATCCAGGGCACTATTCCCATGTTGTAGGCCTCTGGGAAGCATTGGTAGTCAGTCTTTAGCAATCTCACACCCTGAGTAGGCCAAAGTTCCAAAAAGAACGACACAATAATAACAATGCAGCATCGGTTGTGCAAGGTAACCGTGATAGATAGATTGAGGGTTCCAGCAACAATGAAGACTAAGCAAAGGACCTAACACCAACACACAAAAAATAATTATCGGTGCGATTTTCCTTCTGTTGGTAAATTTGACCTTAACTTACAATGTGCAAAATGTAATTCTGAAGGGGAGGGTGGGGACAGGAGGGTTGAAAATTGTCATAAACCTATCATGCTATTCATTGTGGCAGATCTGGTAAAGATACCTCAAATTCTTGAAGTGTGAGAAGTACAGAGATCACAAACGTGGAGAGGGAAGATTAGTGAACGTCTCTAGAAAAGAATGCATACTACGACAGGAGCGACTAAGATAACAGATAAAAAGTTTGAAAATCTGATGTTTAGTTCACCTTCCTTGAATAGCAGTAACTATATTATTTGCTTCCAAGTCTGGTGGAACTGATTAGAGGGGTTGTCTTCCTCAAAATGTCTGTCACTGCTTCACAAATATCCTGCCTTGTTTCTCTAAGTACCTTGGGGATAGCCTGCTCCAGACTGTATCATCAGAAAAGTAGAATTGCAGATATCTATCTACGCTCCTCTGTACCTGACGTAAGAATGTTTCCCATTACGTCTGGGTGCATGGTGACTGTGGAAATTTGTTATCTTGATGCTTACATATTTTACTAATTGTTCAGCAAATATTTGTGTTGCAAGATAGTTATGCAGGTTATTCCAGTTTAGCTTGAAGATTTGCTCACAATAGGTTAGTGCCCAAGGGTGGTTAACAGACACAACACAGGAAAGGAGACAAAATGGATGGAACACAGATCAGCCTAATACAATATTCAACATTGCAAATCTATGAGTCCAAAGCTATCTTGTTTACTTTGTTTAATATATGTGGGGTTGAGAGAACTGACTGCTGAAAACATTTCACATAGGTTCACGTTATGAAAAAAAATGATAATAAAGGTGATATAGTGGTCTTCTGCAGTGAAATATCACCACAGGTTATCCATTTCATTTAAACACAAACTCCTCTTTTGAGGAAACTACAATTTCCTCATTTTATAGAACTCATATACAAGAGTTAACCCTGAGACAAACCCAAACAATAGAGTATCCGATTTGAAGGAATTATTACCCTTTATTGAACTTAAACACAGTTATCAAGTTATTGAGCTGACTCACCAACCAGAGAAGTGAAGCTCCCCCAAAAAGTTATTGAGTAGAAGCACTGTTTGGTCCATTCCTAGGACATGCTAGTGTGTCAGTCTGGCTCAGCTGCTAGCACTCTCATCTCTGATTCAGACGGTTTCAAGTCAAGACCATGTCAGCCCTGTGTGGGTTCAAGCCCCACATCAGGATTTTGAAATCATATAGTCTAGGTCAATGCATTGCATTGTAGGAAGTGCGCTCTTCGAATGAGACATTAAAACCAAGGTCCTGTCTACTTTTTCAGGTGGGTGTTTCTCCCGTTCGATAATCCCCCAGGTAAAATTGGTCATTCACATCATGACTGTTTGCGGGGAAATTGCTGTGCGCAGATTAGTTGCTGCATTTGTCTACAAATACACAGTGACTAAACTTTCCAGTAAATCCTGTGAAGCGCTTTGAACATCCTTCTGAATGGGAAAGGCGCTCTATCTAATGCAAGAATCATTTTTATTTTACTGACCAGAAGGCTGAGGTTCATATTGCAATATAAGATTATACGAGTCAGTTAATAATAATAATCCTTGCATTTGATATAGCGCTTTTCACGTCGGGAGGACGTCCCAAAGCGCTTCACAGAACACACTGTAAAGTGAATTGACCGTATATTTGTGGGCGCACAAATTGCGCACAGCAATGTCCCACAAACAGTCGTGGATTGAAGTGACCAATTTATTATTGTTTTTGGTTTTGGAGGGATTATTATTAGGCTCTGTGTGGAGTAAGGAAACTTGCCCAAGGTTTCGCCCTGACCTGCCGGGAATTGAACTCAGGTCTCTCGCTTGCAAAGCGAGTGCTCTAACCACTGAGCTACAGGACTCCAGTTCTCTCATATTGTGTTCATATTGTTTGTGTTGAGGTAGTTGATTTCACGTTGTAGTGAAATGCTATAATTGGCCTCAGTGCCCCTGGGTTAGGGAAGCAAGAAGCACAGATCAAGGAACAAGATTAGTGGTGGCAGCTTCCTGTATCTTGATCTCAAATACTGTTTGAACCAAAATTGTATTATTTATGTGGCCAAAATCATTTTATGTTGATTATATTCCAGATTGAGGGATGTTTTTAAATGTAATATTCAGCACAGGAAGGATCTCAGCAGGAAACGGAAACTGTAGCATTTTAAAAATTAATTTATTTATACAGGTTACAAGCTTGTAGCACCAGATAATGGGGGGGAAATACGTAGCGTGGGATGTGATAATTATCACTGGTGATTCTCCCCCTGCATATCAAAAGCTTCACTGTGGCTGAGAGACAATTTAATCTTGATATGAGTTGGTTTACAGTGGTATATTAGTTACTGTATATTTTACTTGTATGTAACTTTGCCTCGAATATATGGCATCCAATCCTTAAAAGACATAATACTGGAGAAGAGAAGGTTAAGAGGGGATTTAATCGAAACATTCAAATTTAGGAAAGGGTTTGACATGGTACATAGGAAGATAGGATCAGGAGTAGGTCATTCAGTCTGTTGAGCGTGTCAAATAGGGTAATTAGTGAAAGATCATTTTCACTGGATGGTGAATTGGCAATATGAGTAACATAAATGCGAGATTATTACAGTGCCATCTAAAACAACAACTTGTAGTTATATATAGTGCCTTTCAGCGGGTTACGATCGTGGAGTGTTCCAGCAACACTTTTATGCCATTGGTGAATTTTACATAACAAATAATAGTAATCATTGCATTTGATATTTCGCTTCTCAAATAGGCAGAAGGTTTCAAAACACTTCACAGGATTTACTGTAAAATGTAGTGTCTGTGTCTTTTGTAGGTGAATGTTAGGGGCGCTGTGGATTCAGAGGAAGCAGCAAACGCCTTACAAACAATCTTGATGGTGTCTGGACATGCGCTGATGACTGGCAAATGAAATTCAGTACAAATAAATGTACAGTATATAAGGAATACAAAACCCATGTACTCAGTGGGTGGGACTTGTCAAAGGGGAAAGCTGAAAGAGATCTAAAGCTATTAGTTGATTGACTGTTCACCATGTATAAACAGTGTGAGGCAGCAATGAACAACGTAAACAGGATGCTGGGCTATATTGCTAAATCAGTTCAATTCAGAATCTGTGAAGCTGTGCTCTGCTCAGGTCACGTACAGTTCTGATTGCCATGACATAAGAGGGCTGCTCAGGATCTAGAGGCAGTCAGGGGCAATGAGGGTGATCCCCAGTGTTAGAGGAATGAACTGTCAATAGCAATTAGAAAAGCTAAGACTCTTCATTCTTGAAGGGAGAAGTCTCAGAAGGGATAGAGCAGGTTATACGAGCTCTGTGTAAGGAAGGGGGTCAATTGGTCTTATTGTGCCATGCTTTCTTTGGGGGATTTGTTGTTTCAGCCTTTGTTGGTGCCAAAATATGTTGCTGACCATTGCCAACCTGTATGTCAGGTAGGCTGGAGTTCATTGTCCCTGACTTTAACACCTTACTAGCGTAATAAGTTGTTCCTGATGCTGATCATCCTTGTTGCAGTCATGAATGAAACCTCAGATTGTGACTAATTGGCCTTTTGTGTGCAT
This sequence comes from Callorhinchus milii, assembly GCF_018977255.1. Classification (NCBI taxonomy): domain Eukaryota; kingdom Metazoa; phylum Chordata; class Chondrichthyes; order Chimaeriformes; family Callorhinchidae; genus Callorhinchus; species Callorhinchus milii. Next base: position 58,771,647 of record NW_024704744.1, read on the forward strand.
TGGGCTGACGTCAGAGAATATTCCTGATTGTCACTACTATAGATATTGTTGTCAAGACATCAGTATGTATACAAATAAAAGCACCATCTGTTCAGGGAAGAAACAAACATACACGATGCATTCTTAGTTTTCAATTTACTCCACGAAAATCATTACATCACCAGGTGTGCTTTCAGACTCCTTAGACCTTGTTATTGTGATATTGCAACCTGTTTGCAAATCACCCTATTCTGATCATTATCTCTATTCTTTGGTTACAATACTCTGAGACACTATCCAGTGTGAAGGGTGCTATATGAATGCAAATTGTCGTTGTTGTTTGGAAGGGACGTTAAACCATGTTGGGGTCTACCTGTTTTCAGCTGGATGTTAAAGATCCCACGACACTATTTCAAAACAGAAGAGTATCTCCCAGTGCGTTGGCCAATAATTCTCCAGAGTTCTGATGAAGGGTCATGGACCCGAAATGTTGACCTACTTTCCTTTCTCCATAGATGCTGAGTGTTCCCAGCGATCTCTATTTTTGTTCCAGATTAACTGATTGTCACTTCACAACTATTTGTGGGAATTTGCTGTTTGCAAAATATCTTTCACATTCAGCTAAAAAAATATTTCCCACCTCTCAGTAAGGTTCTCAGGGACATGCAGGGAGTTGTTGCCCGGCTTCCCACAAGGTTGCTTTATATCAACAAGAACATTCCTGGCGGGATATTAGGAACATCTCCTGACCGAAATCAATCAATTGGCGGAAAAAATTGACTCCAAAGATGTTGCTCGTATCCGAAGTATATTAGGTTATCGTGCCGCTTACACAAGGACATTGTAAATTCCAGGTGTGCATGGAATAAAAATCACAAAAACAGGCGGGATTTCAAACTGTAAATATTACAGCTGCAGTGAAAAGCAACTGTCCAGTGTTAGCATCTCTGGTTGAGTCAGTAAAACAGTATGAGGTGATTATTGAATAGGTTTCAGCATTCACCTCTATCTAATATGTGAATAGTCTACTAGAACCATTCACTGACTCATTGAGAAAGCAATTCGTAGACAAACACTTTGGAGCTCTGCCATTTTGAAAATATTCTCTTGCAAGCTAAGCACTTAGTATCTTTTTACGCTAACTCCATCAATAAAATGTGTGCTTTTGGTCCCGTGTGAGGGTACTATTGTACAGCACTGTTCCAAATCCTTTTTGATCATGACTTAGGATTCAATTTTTAATACAAACCAGTTTTGCAAGACCTACTTTTACACATTGGATTTCTACCTGCCAGCTTGATAACAGGCAATAAGGACCAACTTTTTAGAGGGTGCACAGTGTCAAATTGTCCTTTTGATTGACGGCTTTGAGGTTACACCCCTGTACGCATCTGAAATTGTGATTATTCCCATAATATTAGATAAGCCAATGTTACATCGGATTAGCCTCAAAACCATTGATAAGATGTGTGATTGACATTACCTATCCTCTGAAATATTCTGCTTCATTGCATTACGCAACAGGCAGCAGTTCAATAATACTGAAACATTCTGCTATTACAGCGAAAAACAGACTGATGAACAATAAAACAAACAGGGCAACATGATTGCAAAAGGCATTACTATTGCATTTCAAACCTGTAGTGGAGCATAGTATGTGGTAGTGTAACTGCACTGTTTCTTTCATAAGCCTCAGGGGATGAATCTGGATGAATATGGAGCCACTCACCTCTGGACTTGTGAAAGTCATTTTTCTCATTAACCTTTCAGTTTAAATGGTTCATGGGATCTGCAAGCAAGTTTTACAGTGTTTAATGATTTTAATGTTTTAAGTTGAATTCATGTTTTAGGAAAATGTACCAATAGAAGGGTAGGGGTGGGAGTAAAGGAACAGGTGAAGACTCGTGTGGGGTACAAACACTAGCACGGACTGGTCTGTTTTCATGTTGTACATCCTTTGTAGATCTATTTGGGAAAACAAGGGACATTTCTAGAAATTGACAAGCGTCTGTTCATAAGGGATGGTGCATTGTACATGTACACACAAGATCACAAAATCATGAGAGAGGATTGTTGCCCTGAGACCAATTTGACCACTCCCTATGTGAAGGATACAATAAAAATAAGATCTTGTTTTTGTTGGTTAAAGCCCTTCAGCAGTTATCACCTCATCCTTGTAGAATACTCATTCTATCATTCCTACAAATAAGATGTTGTTTTTGTTGGTTAAAGCCCTTCAGCAGTTATCACCTCATCCTTGTAGAATACTCATTCTATCATCCCTACTGTTAAACACACATGCTTTTGAACTTGCTACTTATATTTTACACCGTAATGTGCGGGACCAGAAAAGACCAGTGATCCTTCTGGCCAGTTCAGAGGAAAAAAACAGTTTTAATATACTGCTCCGTCGCATACCCATCGATCAGTTCCTTCGCCAAGTAGTTGTCATGGTTTAAGCGTGCTGATGTTGCTTCAGGCATTGCTGGTAATCTTATTTTGTAACACTGTTGAAGTGTACATAAAGGAATGAAACAAGCAAAACTTCATCTATGGATGACTCATATCAAGCAATTATGTGTTGTAAAGTGAATAGTGATTGTATGCTGTTGTGCAGGTTGAGATTTGCTAACGTCTGCTTATTCTAGGCTTCGATTTGCAGTATTCCTTCATAATGAATCCGAGTCACACAAATTGGAACTCCTTCCAGGACCTGAAATTATGCTACCCCGAGCCCTATGGACTTCGCCGAAACACAATACACTTTCAGAGCAGAGTTCCAATGTGTTGATGAGAAATGTAATGTAGATTAGACTCCGTTTTCATTGTAAATGCCTATGCCAAGATATCCTATCAAATTGCTTGTACAAGTTGATTTTTTTTGGTGAACTGTATCGTGCTTTTGAGGTTATAATAATAAGAATCCTTGTATTTGATATCGCCCCTTGCACATCAAGAGCACACCGCAAAGTACTTCACAGAATTTACTGTGGAGTGACTATATATTTTATCGGCAAAATACAGAAAATGTAATTTCTTAGTATGTTTGTTAATAGGAAATGGAACACTTTCCCATTTCAGGTACCCAAAGTCCTCAGGGTGGGTATAGCCTGGTGCTTAACAGCAATTTTTTTCCTCTGCAGTAATTTTACCTGACAATGAACCAAATAATTCATTCATATTTGAATCATTTTATTTAAATTAAAAACGATCAGAAAGGGCTAACATATAGTTTTAGGTGAATTGAGTAAGACTGCGTCATACTGAGCAAGAAATGAGGTCCATGATGTGGACTGGCCAAGTCTCAAGCCTCATGCAGTCTCAATATCTTCAGTGTTAAGTTCACATCTAGAAATACTTCCCTCCTACTTCTAGTGGTGGGGTACATAGCTTTGTGCAGATTGGCTGCTGCATTCACATACAAAATACACAGTCACTTCAATCTACAGAAAACTCTAAACCATCTACCATAATTAAGAGTATCCAAAACAAGCTACTGAGAATTCCACAATGCATGGAAGATTCCTTTTGTCTGGAATGGAAACACACACTCTCCCTGGAGAAACACATGCTGCTCACTTCATCCCAGAAAATACTAGATGCTAGTTGGCAAGAGCCAGGGCTAAGGGATGGTAGTGTGTATTTGGAGATTAGCCAACTCAAACCGCACAGCTTGCCATTTTGAACACTGAGTGGCAAGCTTCCTACTGCTTGTCAAGCTACGGCTCTCCACCCCTTAGGGCTTTGGCTTGCAACATTAACAGGAATTGAGTTTCAAAATATCCTGCTCCCATAGTAGCGCTCACCTCTGAAGTGATTACTTAACATCTTTTCATGAGTGATAAGTTACCCTCCCCTATTTAAAGTGACACTCTCTGAAATGTCACCTTGTCTCTGTTGTGATGACCTGGTGCTATGCATTCTATGAGTGTTTCACCTATACACCAAGATCTGTTTTAACTAAGGTTTTCTGAAAGATAAAGAGCATAACGTAATACTGAGCCTTCTAGTGAGTCCAAGACCGAATCGCATTCCTCAGCTTACATCTAAAGACCAGTAGGAAGCCCCGGGGCGTGAGGGTGGGGGTGGAGTGCCTAGGGTATTCATTATCCATTACTTCTCTCCCACTGCTCCTCACCACTGCATTGCCTCCTTTCAATAAGGAAAAAGCAAAGGGAAGAGGTGTTTTGAATTTGTTTAAGATGAAAAACCGAAAGTGATGGGTGTAAGAACTGTGGGAAAGCTTTACCATTCCAATGGGTGTGTTCGCCTTATTATATAGAACCAGAACAACTGGTTAAAAACTACTAGTGTTTACATTATAAATAGCTTGTTTAGTTGCCAAAAATGATGTCACCCTTGATGTCCTTTAGCACATTGCAAAATGTGTTGTGACTTCACCTCTACTCCATCCCAGGAACCCAGCGGGCTTCACTTTCCTTGCCATTGTTTACACACAATGTTTATCACTAGGGTTACCGCCTTTATTTAATGTACTTGTGGGTTAAGTTTGCTTTTCCATGGTGCGTGTGTGTGTGTGTACTCTGTATGTTTCCTTGTAGTGCTAAGGCAACCTCCACCACCCCTTTTGCTCCACCTCCTCAGACGTCTCCTCTCTCCTCTCCTCTCTCAACCACATCAACTCTGCTTCACATCCACACCTATGAACCTGTCAACCCCTCCTCTGTCATCACCACCATATCCTCCATGAAGCCCATGGCCACCTGCTTCACCTGGTGATCACCTGGGGCCACCGGGTCTCAGATGTCACCATCACCGACAAAGCCATCTCTGACCACCATTTCATCTCCCTCAACTCCCATATCCCTCTCCCCACAGCCTCCAAACCTACCACCATCTTCTACCGCCAGTGGAAAAAGATCTCCCCGCATTCCCCCTCCCCTGTCCTGGAGTCCTCTGAACTCCTCCCCCTCTGGCCCACCTCTCGCACCAACCCATTCTATGCACTTACTCTTCTCTACAGCATCCTCTCCACCCCACTCGATGCCCTTGCCCCCTTCACCTCCCGAACTGCCTCCTATTCCTGATCCTTACCCTGGTTCACCAGCCACCTCCGCTCGCTCAAGGGTCAGGTGCGGGCTGCCGAATGCACTTGACTCAAATCCGGCCTAACTGTCCACAGGCACATCTGGCCTCATCAAGACCTACCACTCTGCTCTTGCCTCGACCAAATTGTCCTTCTATTCCAGGTTAATCCTGGAGGCGAAGGGCAACCCCAGGCTCCTGTTCTCCATCACCAACCGGCTCCTCTGCCCTCCCCACCATGCCTCACAGATTCATTCCTCCAACTCCCACTGCGAGAAAATGCTGGACTTCCTCGAGTTCAAAATCAAGGGAATCTGCTCAGCTGCCACTGGCCTCCCAACTTCCACCCCCTTCCTATTCCCCGCCCACACTCCGACAATTACCCATCCTCTGAGCACAACTTTGAACCTGTCACCCCTTCCTCTGTCATCACCACCTCCTTGAAGCTCACCACCTGCTCCCTGGACCCCATCCCCACCCCTCTCCTTAAATCCCAGCTCCACCTCCTTGCCCCACTACTCGCCGATATCATCAACCTCTCCCTGTCATCTGGTACTGATCCTATCCCCTTCAAAAAAGCCACTATCACCCCCACCTTGAAGAAACCTTCCCTTGACCCAACACAGCTATCCAGCTATCGGCCCATCTCAAACCTCCCTTTTCTGTCCAAGCCGTTACCTCCCAGCTTCGCTCTTTCCTCTCCTCCCACTCCCTCCATGAGCCCCTCCAATCGGGTCAAGGTCACAAATGACATCCTGACCATGTGCCACCAGGGCTCCCTCTGATTCCTCGTCCTCCTCGATCTCTCCATCGCCTTTGACCTTGTGGACCACTTAATCCTCCTCCACCGCCTCTCCTCCCACCTCAAACTTCAAGGTTCTGTCCTTGACTGGTTCAGGTCCTACCTTTCACACCGCCTCCACTTCGTCTCAGCAAACAGCTTCTCCTCCAGCCCCCGCACCATCTCATGTGGTGTCCTCAGGGCTCTGTCCTTGGTCCCCTCCTCTTCACCCTCACATGCTCCCCCTTGGTGACATCATCCGTAGACATGGGATAAATTTCCACATTATGCGGATGACACCCAACTCTATCTCTCTGCCTCCACCCTGAACTCTAGGACTACTGGCCACCTGACCGACTGCCTGTCCGACATCACGTCCTGGACGAGGGATAACTTTCTCCAGCTCAACGTCAGCAAGACTGAGGCCCTCCTGATTGGCTCACGCCACCGCCTCCACACCTCGAGCACTGGCAGCATCAGCCTCCATGGCTGCACACTCAAGCTCACGAAGCCAGTCAGGAACCTGGGCGTCTTGTTTGATCCTGAACTGACCTTTCTCCCTCACATCCACGTCATGACCAGCACTGCCTACCACCACCTCCGCAACATTGCCAGACTCTGCCACTGCCTCACCCCTCAGGCTGCCGAAACCCTTACCCACGCATTCATCACATCAAGGCTCGATTACGGAAACTCCCTCCTCATCGACCTTCCCAACTCTTCCCTTCACAAACTGCAGATCATCCAAAACTCTGCAGCTCATGTACTCTCGTACACCAGGCTCTGTGACCCTCTTACTCCCACCCTCGCCCGATTCCACTGGTTCCCCATCCCCCAGAGGATCGAATTCTCACTTTCAAGGCCATCCATGGCTTTGCTGCCTCCTACCTCTCTGACCTGCTGACTCCCTACCAACCTGCCCGCTCCCTCCGTTCAGTGGGCTCTGGTCTGATCCATGTCTCCTGCCCGATCTGCCCTACCATCGGTGGCCGGGCTTTCAGCCTCTCTATCCCCACACTCTAGCCTCTTCACAGACTGAGATAATCAAATACTCCAAGGGTTCAGTAGTTTCTATGATAATGTGATGGAGGGTAAAGGAGTAGGCTTTGGAGAGAAGCAGGCTAGGATTGTAGAGTGGAGACATGGAGCTGGATGGGTAGTAAGATGTTTTGCTTGATTAATTTTGGATAACCATCTTACAGCAGAAACCTAACCTGGCATAATTAGCTTCCTTTAGGAGAAGAGGGTCTAAATAAAAGATTGGAAGAGGAGAGATGCAATCTACATTGGGAAATGAGAGCAATACATTTTTAAACTGTGCATATCTTTTAACTGACAGCCATTCTCAAGCCTCTGCCAATGTCCTTCTGTTGTTAGATGGTTGTATTGTGGGACTGAAATTCCACTTTGCCTTAGGTTTTAAGACTTTATTGTCTTAAAATTTAAGATGGTGCAGAATTATGGTGCTAGTTCTTTATAAGTACTCCAGAAAAGTGACTTTCAAATTAAGACTGAATTTAAGAATTTTCCATAATTTTGAATGATCTTAAATTTTAAGATAAAATGATCTGAAAGCTTAAGACTAGGTGGTATTTTGTCCCGGAGAGTGACCGTATTTGGAGTGGTGGGTTAGTGCAGGTTTCTTTCTGTGTCAGGTGCTTTGACAGAGTACATGGGTGGCTGAACCCCCAAATTGGGTGACCATTCAAGCTGTTTCTCTGCGCAACAACAATTTCCTTTATAATGAGTCTTTCATCAAAGAGAACATCTCAAAGAGCTGTGAGATATTCCCAACAACTAGTTACAGAAACAAAGCAGAGTATAACAAATAGTTATAGAAAAACACCGGAGGCCTGGCTACAATAGACTGATAGCTTGGCGACCATCACCCATAGAGAGCCTCAAAAAAAGAAAGAAAACCTTATGAAAATCAAATTAAAACAATTTTATCAAACACAGGTAAACTGCAGAGAAACTATTGAAATCTCAGCTCTGGACAGAATAGGCCTGAATATACAGTATTTGTAATATTTCACCACCTCTGATGTATTTGCAGTACGGATGATAAAGAGTTTTACAGCTGGTGTTTTACTGTTGAGGGCACAATGCTCTCTGTGGGAGCTGCCTTTCCTCTACAAACCATCCCCATTTTTACAACGCCAGCAGCATAGCCCGCACCCCACAGTAATGTAATGTGATTGCAACCTCTGAACGGAGGTTCCCTTTATCATTAACTTGTCAGGTAACTATGGATTCACGTTTAGGTGGGGGTGGGGGTGGACAGGTTGGTAGCTGGCCATTACTTGGCTTTGTTGGAGTTTAATGAATGGATTACATGCCCATTCACATACATGACAACAAATAGGTGTATCACAGAGTATTTTATTTCATGTGTGGCTCATGTTTCACTCCTGAGTCTTTGGGGTCACAAACTCTGGATACAAAGGCACTCTTCAACAGGCTGTGGCATTTCACGTAACTCTACATTCCATCCTGAGTTAAATGGTAGAATTTGACATATGCCTTTAAGGGACATTTATTGTAAGACCTTTATTTGACAAAAATGTTTTCTGCAATTCCCCAATGATTACTAAGTCCCTGTTCACATAGCAACTGATTCCTTTGACAAACTAGGTAATTTATACCTCCAGTGAAACCTCAGGGCAAGTACAGCTTATTTTGTGTCAGCAGGTCTGCAGCACTCTGGTGGTACAATGGCCCTGGTCTGAACTAAGAAAAGGCCTGAATTTAGGAAGCTTTTTAAACAGAACCCAGGCAATTGAAGAAACCAAGAGCACTTATCTCTTGCCCATACCACAAAGAATTTACTAACTTTTTATTCCTGGCTTTTATGGTGCAACTTATACCATAGTCATGCATTCAGTTATTAACATTTCCTGAGGGAACTGTTCTTGAATAACCTCAAGTCCCAATGCAGGTTAAGCTTGTGATAATATAAGACGTGTGTTCATTCACTGCTCCTTTATGGTTCGAAGCTCTTGGGCATGCAGCAGAGGGGTTTCCTTAAGCCCGTTTGAGAACTCCAAGATTGAGCAGTGAGGTGGTTTTAAAAAAGGGAAGGCGGCTGCAGAGAAGGGGCTCCAACCTACACTGAACAATTGATTAGTATCTTGGAGACGGAGTTGGCTTCAGAGTGGGTTCATCATTTTGCCAAATCCCCACACATGCAGGCATAGTTAAGCAGGGTGTTGAGTAAACCTGGTATGAAATATTGGACGTTTAGTGCATCAAGGTTGGTGGTACTTCACAAGCTGTCCTGGAAAGGTCCTCCCACCCCACTGAAGGAAGATATCCATCATATACAACTGTTGGAAGGCTGAGCTAGCTCCAAGATGGTAATGGAATTGTAGAAACAGGTTGATCCTCTATGCAGTATTAGTAGTCCAATTCCTAAGTAAGGAACAAACCCTGATCTGAGGTTGGTTGATTGTGTCAGTACCGTGAAAGCTTAATGATGATGTATCTATTCTAATCCCATCTCTGCTTTCTTACATCAACTAAGGGAGAAGGTTCCCTCAGGGTTCTATTCTCTCTCCCATAACAACTTCCTTCTCAATATCAATGACCATCCTCTGTTCAACATCCAATACTAATAAAATCATCACCAGATCACAAGCCCTCAAGACTACGAGAGCAATGGTGGAATAATTAGCCTGTCCTGATCCTGTCTGACCAGTCCACTATACAGAGTGACTGTGACTCTGTTGGAAAGAGCTGTGGTGTTACCCATTGCTGGATATTCATGTGCACTATCGCCGTTGAACCAGTTTGATGTTGTGTCACCCGTCAAAACCAGTGGCTGAAATTTTGCTATGTTTCATAATATTTTTCTTGTGATCACAAGGAACGCGTTATGAAACAATAGCCATTTCATGCTGCCTTAAAGTCACATTCAGCAGCCTCCGTGGTGGCAAAGCCTCCTTTCTGGAACTCATTTTTACTGCAGCTTCACAGCTATAAAAACACAGTACGTCTCCTCGACCCCGTGGAATGCTTCAGATGTTTTCACCATGGCAACCGCTTAGCAGTGATTCTATTTCAGTCCCCGGTGAACAGCAAACATCTAGCGTTTCGTTCTTGTTTAAATAAGATGAAATTATAAACAAATCTAACGCTATTCCACACAGCAGCACAAACTCCAGGCGTTCAGTGTTTGTGGGGCGAGGCTACTTCTATTAACTTTGAGACTTGGCCATTCCATGGTCTGACAAGCAGAGCTGCTTGGGACATCCTGCACACTGGAAAGAGAAGTACATTTCAAAGGCAGCCAGTCATTGTGTAGCTAGCTTAGTCTTGTGTAGGAATATATTCCAAAAGGAACAAATGTTACACTGATACATTGACCTGTGTTTAAAATACTGTAAGATGATTAGTCATGAAACAGCTTGAGAAAGAAGTGATGATTTGCAGCTCCCTTGAAAGCTCAGCTCAGTTGATAAAACAGTGCCAGAATCAAAACTAAGCATTATAGAACTAGGAAGGTCCAAGGTTCAATCCCTGGTTTGTGCTGAGGAAGCATTAGGAAGGGTAAATGAGCAGAGGGATTGGTCCATACCACAATATAATCTACTTTTCAAATGTAGAAAGCTGTCAGCAAGGCAGACAAGATGCTGGCCAGATCTCACTTGGAGTACTCTGTTCTGTTTTGGGCAATGAAGCAGGATATGCAAACCTTGGAAGGTGTCCATTGACAGTTCACTAGATTTATATCTGAGCTGACGTGGTTTTGCTAGGGATCATTTAAATTTTTTTTAAATCATGAAAAGAATTGACAGGTTAGACAGTGGACGACTCTTCCCTCTGGAGAGGAACCCATTACAAAGCCTTAAACCCAGAAGTAAGATGGTTAGTCTGAGGTCAAGAAACATTTCTACGCACAGGTTTGTGGAATGTTGAGGTGGAAATAATAGAGATGTTTAAAGAGAGATGGACAGGTATTTGGAAAGTAGAGGTATTCAGGTATACAGTCTTTTTCAGCATATTCTGTGAAGCGCTTTGAGACGTCTAGAAGACGTGAAAAGCGCTATATCAGATGCAAGGATTATTATTATCATTATTATCATTATAGTGAAAGGGTGGGACACGCGATTCAAGGATTCAATAAACTGATGGAACAAGCTCGATGGGCTGAATTGCCTCCTCCTCATCCTGTTTTCTATGTTTCCTATAACCTTAACCAAATGGCAGGAGAGATTGCCAGGTTGGGAATGGATAAAATCAACTTGGATTCCACTTTTTATTGCTATCCTGCTGGAATGTGAAAACAGAATTGAGCTTGAGGGTACTCTCCAATCAGGTCAAATTGCCCGCCAGCATTTGCTGACTTGAATCATACAAGAAGAATTGCCACTTATTATGAAAATTATGTGTTTATTTTTGGTGATTTGTTTTCCTACTATTAACCTTAGCTCTGGGAAATGTAACTTTTCCTCGCTGAAGGCATCTACTGTGTCAAAATCAACCATTTTCATGTCATGTATAACCCCAATAATGTGACTAAGCTTCATCCACAGAAGAGTGCCCCTTTTTTTGCATCATTGTGGAATTCCCATTTCCCACACCAGACAACCTTATAACCTCTAAGTGAATTTCCAACTTAGTGCCATTTACTAGCCTATTAGGAACTGGGTTGAGACTGACCAGATGTATTTTGTATATAATTACAGCTGGTAGAGAGAGAAATTCTCAATTCCGCCGACTGGACTGAATTCAACCAAGGTCCTAGAAATCAAAGGTCATTGCATTAACTTATTGAACTGCCTCTGCCTTTCAGAGCGAATGCCAGCCTTACTGTTTTGAAATGACTGTTGTCGTTACTGTGCATTAACATTCCCTGGAACCAAAGGTACGTTTAGTCATACTGTATGACTTGTAAATATGGTAGTTTTACTGGCTTCTTAACAGGGATGAATGATTTCACATGCACATGATGTGCCATTAAATCCCTGAAACGTCACTGAACAATCAAATTCACTCTTAAATGTTTAGTGCTCAAGCTTTTTCTTATTTTTCCACTACAGTTGAAAAACTTGCAGGCTCCTTGTTGACAGGAATGAGGTCAAATGACATTGAGAGAGTGTGACAATAGTCTTTGTCCCTGGGCCTTGTTTGTTTGAACCCTGCTGTAAGGCGTGGCACACAGTGAAGTGAAGGTTCCCACAGCTCACCGTCCCATAGAAACTCTCCACGTTAATTGCTTCCTGAAAGAAATAAACAAACTTGCCTCAAATACCTTTGTCCCATTAAAGCATAACATGAAATGGCTTGCAAACACATTTGAAAAATGACTGACAGTTTGGTGCTGACGCATACATTGTCACAAGGTCCTGGTATTAAGGAGGACACACACTGATAAACAGAATGTGCGCAGGCCTGAATATACCTAACAAATTAAATTCTCTTTTAAAACATGTGTTGAGCTTGTAAAAGGAGAATTTGGAAAGCTTGAGATCCATGAGCAAAGAATGCCTTTTACTTCTATTCATTGAATTTTCTTGAATGTACAGTATTTCCAATTGACTTGTATTGACTTTAAAGTCTAAAATGTGGTATTCACCAAAGGATTGAAGAACGATGTGTGAATATCGAATCCCAGAGGCAACCTGAATTGGGTCACCCCAAACCCACTCCTGAACAGTTGAAAGGTGATAGTGCTGGTAGAGTTCTCATGGGGCAGTGTAACACTCCTTCAGTTACCAATCACATGCAGAATTCAGATCCAATATTCACAAATCCTTTTCAAATCCTATTGGGAACACTGTGTTTTGAACCCTAGAGGGCTTAAGCGCCTGGGTGTAAAGTGGAGGACTTGTATATCATTCTGGAGGACTGTGCAATCCTGTAGCTCAGTGGTTAGAGCACTCACCTCTCAACTGAGAGACCTGGGTTCGATTCCTGGCAGGGTGAAATGTTGGGCAAATTTCCTTACCCCACACGCCTCTGTTTGCCTAGTAGTAGGCAGGAACCCCGCTGTTAGTCGATTGGTGGACCGATTTTCCGTAGATAATAATCCTTCAAAAAAAATGATAATAATTTGGTCACTCAATCCATGACTGTGTGCACTGCTGTGCGCAGCTGGCTGCTACGTTTCGCCCACAAATATACAGTCAATGCACTTTACAGTATATTCTGTGAAGCGCTTTGAAACGTCTAGAATACGTGAAAAGTGCTATATCAAATGCAAGGATTATTATTTATCATAAGCCCTGAAGAAAATGCAAATCATTTGATTTATAAGTTTCTGAAGGCCAAGGAGGAATGGAGCTATTTACCTCCACTTGACCTCTAAGGTCCCTTTGAATTCTGAGTTCCTAAGACCACCTCCCTCTCCTGCTCTCTCCGCTCTCCCTTGCTCAGTGTCCAACCCCATCCCGGTAAGTGCTCTGAGAAGTTACTCATCATGGATGGCGCTATATAAATACAATTGTTATGGTAAGGGATGCACAGCTACTTCTGACAAGAGTGCCAGGGAACATGGATAATAGAATATGGATATCTCGCCTCTCAAGTGAGAGACCTGGGTTCGATTCCCGGCAGGGTGAAACGTTGGGCAAGTTTTCTTACCAGACATTAAACCAGATCCCGTCTATTTGCTCAGGTGGATATTAAAGATCCTGTTACACTATTTGAAAAGAGACGGGAGTTTCTCCTGGTGCCCAGCCAACAATCCCCAGATAAGATTGATCATTCACTTCATGTCTATTTGTGGGACTTCGCTGTGTGCAAATTGGCTGCTGTGTTCCCCTATGAAATACACTGTGGCTTTACACTTTATAGTAAATCCTGATAAGCTCTCCGATACGTCCACCCGACACGAAAGGCTCTATATCAAGCGTGAGGATTATTGCTATTCTCTCATTGGGGTGTGATTGGGCTCGCTCGTGCTGTTGAGGGGAAGCAATCCTGAGTTTGAAATCAGGAAATTGCTTTGAAGGATGATGAAACAGCCTTTGTATCTAGTTTACAGCTAGCCAGATGACAGTTTTTTTAAAAATTAATATAAGATAGCTGCCGCCTATAGAAAGACAGGAGGGCCTTGTGCGCAGAGGCAAACAAAGAAGAAAGGTGAAGTTACAAAATACAGAGAAAAAGTATAGAATTACTAAAATGGGATATAACAGTAAAGATGAAATAATTAAAATAAGGCAACAGATCAGCTTTGTTGGTGTAACATCAGTGTATGAAAAGCTGAAAACGTAAAAAATTGTGAGCCCTGGGAGCACGTCCAAAGGCTACCTTTGTTCCTGTGGTGCCTGTTACTTGTGGTCATGTTGTGGGCCAACAAAACAGATATTACAGCATGCAGTAAGATGGCTACACTGGTGAGGACCACATTGATCTGGCATTTGTGAGAGACAAGTGGCAAGGATCTGTGTTCAAAATTATAGTCATCTTTCATTTGATGTGCCTTTCACTTCGGGAGGACAACAACAACAAGATTCCATTTATAAAGCGCCTTTCACATCAGGAGGACGTCCCAAGGCGCTGCACAGTTGGGTCAGGACCCGAGCAGGGGGAAATGGTCAGGGTGAGGGGAGGGAAGGGAGGGAGCGAGGAGGGGGGAAATGGTCAGGGTGAGGGGAGGGAAGAGAGGGAGCGAGGAGGGGGAAGAGAGTCGAGAGGGGAGCTGAAGGCACGGTCAAAGAGAAGGACGACTCAAAGTGCTTCACAGGATTTATTGTGAAGTGTAGTGTTTGTACATTTTGTAGCACTAAGGTTAATCTAGGCATAAAGTCACAAACAATTCAGGCCACAATTTTTTTTATTCAATCCCGTGCTCCACCTAGGTTTTAACCCTGATTTTTCAACTCTGGGATTTGGTTCCAAGTGCACTTTAGAGAGAAAGGATAAGTGTCCTGTCTCAAGATTTTGTGAAGGGTTTCTTGTTTGCTAAGTGTTGAAAGTACTAACAGTCAAGGTCCTGGCACTGTGGAGCAAGAAGCACAATAGTGCTCTCTTGATTCACAAACACATATTTTTTGTGAAGAAAATTTATATTTTCAAGCAAAGCAAAAATATTCCTAGTGGGTGTGGACTCACAAGCTCCACATAATTCAGCACTAACTTGGCAATGCCTCTCAGAGAGACCACAGAATGTCTGGTGTGGGAAGAGGAAAAATGTTGTGCTGGTTGCTGTAGGAATTTCTCTCCTGAGGTGGGGAAGATTAAAACGTATTGCATTTAGAACACTCGTCTTGCAAGCGAGAGACCTGGGTTTGATTTCTGGCAGGGTGAAATGTTGGGCAAGTTTCCTTACGACACAAGCCTCTGTTTACCTAGCAGTAAGTAGGAACCTGGTTGTTAGTCAATTGGCAGATCGTTTATCCGGAGGTAATAATTCCTTCAAAAAAAAAGAAAATAATAATAATAAATTGGTCACTTCAATCCACGAATGTTTATGGGACACTGCTGTGGGAAATTGGCTGCCGCATTTCGCCCACAAAAATGTACGGTCAATTTACTTTGCGGTATATTCTGTGAAGCGCTTTGAGACATCTTGAAGACGTGATAAGGTGCTATATCAAATACAAGAATTATTATTATTATATTATAAACAATGAAGTGACACATTTCCCAGCATCAACATCCTCTACAATGTTGAGTATTAACTTCATACCCCATCACACCAATACTTGCCAGACTCCACTGGTTCCCTATCACAGAATAGATCGACTTCAAGATCATCTCACTCATCCTTCTCGCTCTTCGGTTGGCTCAGTCCTCCTGTTTTTCCCTGGTATGCAATCACACACACGTCGGAAAAGGAGAGTAAAAAGCTAATACCCCCTAGTCTTTGGAACTCTCTCCCTCAATCTCTCTGCCTTGCCCCCTTCTTCGCTTCTACTGGATCACTACTCAAGACCTTCCACCGTTAAGTGCTCTGAGATGCTGCCCAACGTGAAGGGTACTATATAAATGTTGTTAATGTCATAAAACAAGCACTTGAAAACAAAATAGTTTTAGTGCTCCAAGGGTTAACAAGTGACACAACATTTAGCGTCCTTGCTCCTGTGAGAGCTTTCGCTGAAGGGCGGTTTCCCAAAACTAAACAAAAGCAAACTGTCTGACTCACACTGATCTCTTTACCGCCACCACCCCACTCTCTCCCTCTCCTCCCCCGGGGCATGTTCTTTTGATCTAAACAAGAAATCCTGTATTTGAAACAAAAACAGAATTTTAAAAAACTTTTAAAAAAATCACATGACGACTTGGCAGTTTGGTTGTTTTGCATTTAGGCCAGGACTGAAATATATATAAAAAACATGTTTTGTCACATTGCCAACTGAATAAAAAAAGTGAGGCTGCAGTACAGTGAAGCACTCACTTGGGGCCATTGAATTCTCGATTGAATTTTGCTCTGCACAGACCCTCTGAGTAAGACTGCAGGCACTATTAACTTTTTTTTACAGGAAAGTGCTACAGATGTTTCTGAAACTTGACCTCTTGTTTCAGTGTGTATCTGCCATTTACCCCCTTCCTCCCCTCCCCTTCCACAACAAAACCACCCCCCTGGGCCGCCCATATGAGCTTGCACAAACTTGTCATCTTCTGCTTATAACTGCTTTATTGTTTTTGCTTCAGCGAAAAAGGTCATTTGGGGGCCAGACCTAATTGAGAAATACTTGGCACCGGAATCCTGGCGCTCAGTCAAATCCGCCCTTTTTTTTTGGGAACAGAAATGAATGTGCTGTAGTCCAAACAAATGTGTACCTTCTGCTATTTGCCAAATAAGCTGACTGAAGCAAAAAAAAGCTGAATGACTGTGGCTTGGGAGCCATATTTTGCTTGGCTTTTCCAAAGTTTTCCTCATATTGTGCTTTTTTATTGTCAGAGTCCTGCCAAGGAAACTCAGTAGCGTTTTTCCATTGGAAATGAGAACAAAGGATTTGCAGGACAGCTAAGTTTTCCGCTAATTGTGCGGTTTGTGTTTGTTCACTCTGGATCCTGAGGAGTGAGTGTGTAAACTCACAGCTTTCAGGAGACTGTGTCTGAGAGCATTGATCTTCCAATAGCTGCTGACAATTAAGTGGTGTAAATGCATGTCACCAGTGGTGGGGTGCAGTGGGAGTTTGCGGAGGAAGAGAAAGGGGGAAAAACATTCACGGAGTAGTTATAACTGCAAGCATGTAAAAGAGTGGGAGCACTTCCAAGTGAGAGATGTCTAATGTCCCACAAACAAGTAGTGAGGAGTGAAAGCTGAAAAGAGAGGCCATTAAGGGAATTATGCAGAGATGCTGGCAATGAAAGGTGATATTATAATGAATTAATGAAAGGGTCAGAGAAAAAGAGAACAGTAAGCAAGATTAAAAGGGGATAGTTTGGAAACAATCCAGTTAAAGGGAAAATGCATTAAGAGAATAATTAAGCTAAACATCAAAACATGAAGAAATAACCAGAATACTAAAAAAAAGTGCAGTGTTTAGAGACTGAGAGAATGGGAGATAAATGCAGGTTGAGACAGAGAATGAGTGATAAAAGTCTTCCACAGACACACATTTACACATAGAATGAGATTAAAAATGTATGGAGACGGCAGAAAGAAAATGAAAGGAAGAGAGGAGATAATGAGAAAGACAAGGCAAATATACAAAGTAAGAAACAGCCCCAAGAATGCAGAGAGAGTGAGCGAGGGAGATAGAGGGTAAATACAATACTTGGCTCTTATTCAGGACTGTGAGGTTCAGTTCTATTCCCACACATGCTTACAATGTGTAGCATTGGCAGCCATAACAAAGAGCTCAGTGTGGGATATCAGGATGCTGGGCAGCTTTGAGTTGGGGCTTCAATATTGAAACCAGATGCAGCTGTGTCCAGTGACCCTGCTTTCAGCTTGTTGGTTAGGAGCCCAAAATAGGCAAACAATTGCAGTGCCTTGCAATTTACTAACATACAGTCACATTCTGAAGTTCAGTGACAAAATATTTAACTTGTTCTCTGCACTATAAGACCTCTCCAGACGTCCAGTGGATTCCAGCATTTATGCTCGCCACTTGAAGTTCTCATTAATTTATCATGATCAGAAAACAATTTCCGACAACAAGCCCGATATGTCTTTGTGCAGCTGTCATCCGTTCTCATGATCAGCGGTTTTGTTGTTGGTTCTGTCCTGCCCTGATTTTTTTCCTCTTAGCCTTAGACTCTCATTTCACTCTAGTTCCTGCTTCAGGCTGAACCTCGTACTCAAATCCCTTTCTTTAACCAGCAAAGGCAGATTCAACTGGGATGTTTCAAAGTGAGACAGAAAGATCTTTAGGGATTAAGTGCAATAAGTGATATGGAGAAAAGGTGGGGAAATGGGATTAAAAGATATGACAATGATATGATAAAATGCCAGAGCATGCTCGGTGGACAGAACAGCTCACTCCTGTTCTCTTGCTTGTATGTTCCTGTTTTTCTACAACAGGAGCTTCAATGATGGACAACCAAGGTCAGATGACAGATCTGTTACTTGTCATTCAGTACTCAGTTATAATGAGCAACCATTTCTAATGATCAAAATCAAACACAACCAAATAGATGATTGTAGCTGACCTCCATTCTCTTTGTATTTTTTACACATTCCCATTGTGGGCACCTGAAAAATAAACAGATTGTCGAACACTAGGACATCACCCCAAGGTCAACACTGGAACATGACAGCTAAATCCTGTCCTGTACACTGGGATTTCACAGCTAAACTCCATTGTATCCTCACCCAACGTCAACACACATGCAGCTTCCAGCATGGATTACTTGATAGAGATAGGGAGCAAGAACCTATCTGATTTGTCTACTTCCAAGCCTCAGGCAGCTGAAGCCGATTGTAACACCCTAACTGCTGTCTAGCTAAGTTCAGCTCGCTCGGCACAAGATGGGAATTGGACCATAGATTGTACTGGTATCTGTGATTCTGTTTTTCTCAGGTGAGAGGCCTTAACATCTGAAAACGTACATATTTTCACTAACATTTAATGTCTTCTGCTCGTGTTGTCCTTTCTTCTGATTCTGGTTTATTGCTTGTTCTCTATTCCTTCTGTCCTGCTATTGAAAACTTCAGCTACTATACCCCCGTTTTGTGAAAACTCTCTCCCCAGATCTCTTTGCCTCATCTTCAAAACCCTGTTAAAAGCTTATCACCTTGACCATTACCTTTGGGCGTCCCCCTTAAATTTCTCTTTCCTTTCTACTCGACGATTCCCATCGTCATTGTGAAATGTTTTGAAGTATTTATCCAACCTGAAAGTTTCTATATAATAATAATAATCATTGCATTTAATATAGCACTTTATAAAATTGTCGAGCCATCTCAAAGCGCTTCACACAATACACTGGAAAGTAGATTGACTGCGTATTTTGCGGGCAAACATGGCAGTCAACTTGTGCACGGCAATGTCCAACAAACAGCCGTGAACTGAATGACCAATCCCACCTGGTGCAAGCTGTTGCTCTGCCTGCCTGGTTCTAACAGTGGTAAAAGACAAACAAGATGATCAAGTGAGCTGTGCTTCCCGTTGAACAAAAGTGGACCAACTCTTCCAGTCTGAACTAACCTGGGAATGTATTGGACAGATACTCAGTGTAAGCTAGTCTGCCAGGGTAACAGCAGGAGTCTTGGAAAACTTAGGTTTAAAATAAAGAAAATTTCCCATATGTTTTTTGATACAAAACACAGGCTTTCTGGTCCGTTCTATTCACGCTCCCCGCCAAACTCAATTTTGCACTGGCACCTAAGACAAAACTGTTGTAACAAAGCAACAGCAGAGCTTTTGCATAGTCAAGATATACCGATGCATTAATTACGAAAGCTTGTGTACGGGGAAGAGAGATAACATCTCCTGCCCTAGCACAAATCTGATCAGGTATGCCAGCACTGTTTCCATTGGGCACAGCCCCAAAACTATGTAAATGGAGGAGTCTGTCTCATGTTTGTACAATTCACAAAGCCATTACACAAAGGAGTTGTGCCTTAAAGGGGCACCGTTATCATTAACCAAACTGTCAGCAAACAGAGTTTTGCATTTGGTACAACGCCTTTCATGTCAGGAGGTTGTCCCACATAGGGCTTCATGGGATTTACCATAAAGGGAAGTGACTGTGTGTTTTGTTGACACCCAACATCCAATGTGCACACCACAATGTCTCATAAGCAGCCATGAAGTGACTGACCAATTTTATTTGGGGGATTGTTGCCACTGGGAGAAACCCTCTTCTCTTTTCAAATTGTGCCCTAGGATCTATAACGTCCACCCGAATAGACAAATAGGGCCTTGATTTAATGTCTCATCTGAAGAACAGCACCTTCAATAATGCAACACACACAAGGTATTGCACTGGAGTGTCATCTTAGACTTAGATGTGGCGCTTGAACACACAACCTTCTGACAAGAGTGTTATCAACTGTGCCAGGCTGACACACAGAAGAGGGAATGAGTTAGTTCTATCACGCTGGTATGATGTACAAGAGACACATTAACACATTTGATTTTTATCATACGACTGACAAGCAGAGGATTAAAGACATTTTGGGAGACACTTATTTCCCTGAAGGTAGTGACACATTAAGAAAAAAACAGTGCTCTGAAATCCACACAAACATATATTTTTGTTGAGTGTCAATTAGCGTTACAGTGATACTCACTCATGCAAGCATGGCTCCCCATGCTAAATTGATTAGGTAATAAAAGCCTGCTGATGGCAATAAGAAGCTCTCTCCACTGAACCATTGCACAGGTTCTTCTGCAGATGCAGATTTTGCAGCATGAGGAAAGGTAGCTTTAATGCTGATGGCTGCACCTCATGTGGGTCTGGGAAGGATTTTCCTCCAGGTTATCATTGTGCTTCATTTCCATTTTGAGATGGTGGAAAAGTGAAATGTACCACATTAGGTCCAATAAAAATAATAAAACATATGCACTCACTCACACTAAATGTACACTCACACATGTATACACACATTCCCACACACATACACTCACACACACACACAAACACATACATATATACACACCCTGAATCACACATCACGTACTGACACACCAATAAAAAAAACCTTTGCTATTCTATAGAGCCTCAGTTGGTGTTGGCCCAGAAAATATGACTCACAGAAGTTTTAAAAGACTCTTATCACACGGCAATACATTTTGTTTGTAGTTGACTGACAGAATGAGGCTTTAGATGCTTGAACATGACAAGTGTAGCTTCCATTCATGAGTCATGTGCAAAGACTGACAGCAGAGATGAATTAGACAGATCCACTGCGATTTGCTCAAATTTTCCAAAGGGAATTGTTCTTCTTTGCTGAGATTGAAGAATGCTTTGAAGTGACTAGCCCCTGACCAGTTGGGTATAAGATGTCAGGGCACTAGGTACAGGAAGTGTATTACACAATATGTATAGCGCACATGGAAGCTCTTCAGTCCATTGAGCCTGTGTTGGTGCTCCTACTGGTCCTATCTAGTTTTTTCTTGTTTCCCATACACTTTTGTGTTATTTTTCTTCAAGGTTTATTGCCTTATTATTAATAAAATAATAATAATCAATGATCTGCCTTTTTTAAACAGTCTTATAGATTTGACTTTAGGCTCATCAATGCTGAGAAGCTTCCAGCTTGTTATCTGCACAACAACAGAATATGTGTAAATGAAGTTGTTTAGGTGGTGAGTGTGAAATGGTTTAATGGTTCACTATGTGTGGGTATATTCTGGAGAGATGAGATTGGGAGGGCTGAAGGGCCTTATTTATCGAAGTCTCTTGTGATCTTGATGCAAACGTTACATAACTCATTCGTAACAGCGAATTTGGGACATTGGGACATTTGTGATATTTGTAAACCAGATATGTTGGGTTAATCTTGGCTCCGGTTTGCGAATATCTGAAGCTGTTAACAATTGCAATGTATGTGACGTGAAAGATGCTATACAAATGTAATCTTGTTGTTGTTATATGTAACAACAAGTTTATAAATATTGCAAATTAGATTCCATCAGGTTTAATTTTGGGCATCTAAAACTGATGAAAAGATACATATCGATAAATGGTAGGCAAGTTTAAAAATATCTAGAGGATTGTTTTGAAGAATTGAATAAAAATTGCATTTGTGTAGAAATACGATCACCTGCATCTGTTATGTTGGCGCCCAGATGTGTGAGAGATGTGCACAAACACGTATTTTGTACAGAAATTGTATTTTGGGTACAGGACAATGCAATACAAATATACATTTATTTAGCGCATATCACGTTGGGGGGATGTCCCAAAGTGCATTCACAGTGCTGGGAGGGGGCCGTGGGGAGTTAGGGAGGCGAAAGATGACTGAAACGCAGTCAAAGAGATAGATTTTGAGGAAGGTAATAACATCAGTTTTGTCTGAGCAATAGAAAGGCCAATGCATTTAGCTGATGTCACTGTGCACTCTGTGTGAGAGAGGAAGTCATGGCTGATATGTGTCACACTGTGATTGCAATATGGATTCAATTTCAGAGCAAATACAACACCAAGATCCGTAATGGTTAATATCTGCAGGACCTCTGTGCCGGGATGGTACAGATGGAGGTGGTATGGGGTCAGACTCAGTCTACATTTGGATTGCATGTCTGCAGTCAGCAGGGGAGTATACATTAGTGCTGTCAGCACATCCCATCCGCTTGTGGGCTAGCTACGCTGAACTCTTAAGGTCAGAGCACTCCTATACAGTAAACCCCAGAGTACACACAGATTGAGCTGCACAACTAGTGCTCTTTGCAACATGATTTCTGGAGCCGACTCAAGCTGTGCCTTTGCATGTGAATGTGTTAAGCATGCAGGGTTAGAATGGGGTGACCGTGGGGACACATTGGATTGACACACACAGCCTTGTCAAGCTGGGACCTATTTCTTACATCTAAGCCAGCCCAGTCGGATAAATCTGTCCACTGTCCGTTGGTTTTAAAGGTGCTCAGTAAAATAATTTGGGACAGAAAGGGAGCTAGCCAGATGGACCGCAATGGTCTTTTCCAGGCTGTACATTCCTGTGTTCTCATGTCTCGATCCAGCCTTTGCTGGGCATGAGTCCACAGCAAGAAGTTATGTTCATTTCAGTTGGCAATGAATTGACAATCTCCCTGAGAAAGGCCACGTGTAAGGCCGATTTGGGAACAGAGATACATCTCCATGGTGAGTCAGGGGTTATGCACTGAGCTCATTTTTGGAGCAGTATTGAAAAAGCTTTTCTCTGCTCCCACCTCGTGACACCTCGCACGGAGAGCGTTTACTGCTCACAAGGAGGGTCAGGATATGGAAGTTCTCTATCCCGCATGGCCCTCAATTAGAAAATTAAGCACCAAGTTTAAAATAAAATTGAATGAGTGCCGGTGTTGGGAGCACTGGAAGGAATTCAATGCGTACACCAAGGTGCAAATGGAATAAACGATGAACTTTGCATCAGATTGTTTTAACAGTGGCACCAGCTGGGCATAAGTTATGGCACAAATGTTTATTTTCCAAGTTCTCTCGCTTAAGGCTGGTTAAACTCTCACTGGTGGCATTGCAAGGATTGTTTCTTTTGGGGGGTGGGGGAATGGATTGATTTGTTTAGATCATACTGTTGCTGTCTGCCCAACTGCACAGCTCTGGCGAACCTGTCTGTGTGGCGTTGTGTGTTAGCGCCTCGCTTGCGTGTGGTTAAAGTTAATGGGAGGTCATTTGAATGAGGTGCAGGGGAAAAATCAACAAATATGGAATAAATAAAAGCCCACTAAGCTCCCCGAAGAGGCGGGCGAGAGGGAGCTGAAATAAAGCAGCGAGTAAGAAGTGCAGAAACACATCAATAAAACATGAGAAGTCAGAGAAAAGGCAGAGAAGTGGAACAACTGGCAGGCGATGGCAGGTCCAAGTCTCCGGTGGGAGCCTGAAGGGCTGGAGAATTTTCCATCCGGAGGGTTCCATTTCCTTGCTGACACTGCAGCCTGTCACTGATTAAGGAAAATAAAACCGAAGGCCAAAGAGGGAGAGGAGAATTTAATCTGCGCGCCATGTCTGGCAGTCTGAAAAACACAAGGCCAAAGAAAGTAATGCCTGTGAGGAGAACAGAAAGCTTGTTTCTTCTGGAAATGAGGAATTCTGCTGCGTTGGCTGTGAGTGCCAATTCACATCCTGAAATGCTATCCACTCCTCAGAGGAAGGAGGAAGTGCATTGGAAAGGTTGGCCTTGCCTGTGTTGAAGGGCAGGGGAACAAGGGGCTCCTTTGTTTGTCATGTCTCTGATGAAATAGCTGATGGCTGCTGAGAGCCAGTTTTCTGGGATTACTGATGACTAAGAGCTGTAGATGTGTCACTATACTCAAAGGTTTTATTAATGAATGCAGCACCAATCTGGAACAGGCTTCCGCCGAGGCTATGCTGTTAACCCCTTGGAGTGCCAGTGTGTTTTTAAAATAGCCAGACGACTTTTTTTTTGGAAGTTTTATTAACTCAGAACTATAATTTACGATATTGGCGTGACTCTTTTCCATTTAAAACAAACACTGCTCTTCCATTTTTCCAGCCTATTGACTGCGGTGACGGTATGATTCCATGATTACTGCCAGACCTTCAGGGCTGCATCTTGGTCGCTTTTCTTCATGTATGACTCCAGCCAGACTATATGACTGATGCTGTCCTCAACTGACCTCTACTCCACAAATAAAGAACTCAAAAGAACTTACATTATTATTGCATCTTAGTACATCAAAGCAATGCCAAGACGTGTCTCAGTTGGTAGCACTCTCGCTCTGAGTCAGAAGGTTTTGGGTTCAAGCTCCCCATTGAGACTCTGCACTCACAGTCTAGTCTGCCACTCCAGTGCAGTGCTGGGGGTGTGCTGTATTGTTAGAGGCACCATCTTTTGGATGGGGCGTTAAACCGAAATCCTGTCTGACACAGCAGAGAGCAATGATTGAATTCTTGTTCCTATAACCTTTCTGGTCTGTATGGCTTCATTCACCAAAGGATTGTACATTTAAGCACTGAGCTGTCAGCCACGTTCCCCATAAATCAACCAGTAAGAATAATAATTCTGTAAATAATCTGTGCATTTGATATAGCATCTTATCATATTCATATTCGGAAGATGTCTCAAAGTGCTTCTTACTGCGATGCGTAGTGACTCTGTATTTTATATGTGAGTAGCCAACTTGCACACAGCAATGTCCCACAAATAGTCATCGAGTGAGTGACCAATTTTATTTGGGGGATTGTTGGCCAGGACACTGGGAGAAACTCTCTTCTCTCAGAAGGGAGGCTCAGTCTGGATAATGATCATCTCCATGATGACCTGTGCTCTGTGATAGACTGGGCCGGCTCCAGGTACACATCATGTGGAGAAAGTCAAATCATCTCAGGGTCTAACTAGTGCTCAAGGTGAGAAGGGCAGCCTTGCATATGTGTGGCACTTTACTGAGGGCTGACGTGTCTCACAGGATAGAGCCATAACAGCTGGAATGGCCGTCATAACCCTGGGCTGAGAATCACCATTAGCGGCTTGGCACTCGAGTGCTCTGCAGCTTAAGTTGGTGGAAAAGTCTTGACCTCTCTGCCTCGCACAGTGGGGGTGTGCATTACAAAAGCTTTGGACAGCAAAGTGCGTGTATCTGTGCTAACCTTCAGTCCCCAGATGGTTAACTGGCTCTTGCTATCAATTTTATGGTTCTCTTGTCTAATTTCCTTTGACTGGGCGGCTGGCTGTACAAACACTGATTACAAACACACCAGACTGTGTAAATCTGCCTTCCAGTCGACACAACTCACTCCTGCCACTGAAGTAGTTAGAGGCTGGAAAGTGTTCTGCTGTTTTAAAGCTAAATATCAGCATTGATCCAGAATTGCCTCAAATACGCGGACTTAAAAGATTGCATTGTTATTTCATCTTTGCAGGATTCATTGAGGAAGCGGGAAGGCAATCCTATAGAGACCTGGCTTTGAAAGAGAACAAATCTCATTGAAACTGACAAGTTGTTTACTGGAACAGAAGCAGCAGCCAATAGCGTATCACCCAGTTTTAGAGCTGCGGTCATAGCAAAATCACTCAGCCCTTGGACTCCCATCAAAAATGTTTTAACATCAGTCCTTAAAGTGCTGCAGATTCTTGCATAGCTGTGATACGAGCTGTAAGTACACTGTGTAAATTCACGGTTGGAAAAAATAGTGACAAAGTGCTGCTTTTACCATATTCGGCAGGCGATTCAACACTCGGCAGTGTCACGAAGGATTCGGTGAGGAAATAAAAGAAAATGAAATGTTAGAAAGAAATGCAGTCTGACTTTACTGCTTCCAAACAAGGTGCCCCTCATCTCCCTCAGAAAAAGAAAAAAATAAACAAACAGTAAAGCACCCTTAGAGGCACTGGTTAAATCTGCATCATTTATTGATTCCACTTTTGAAGCGATTCCTTATCTTGCATCTGCTGAAGAGATGGCCTGCAAGGTGAGCTTTCAAAGTTTCTCCCTCTTGTTAGTGAATGGACCACATTTAACTCTGACTTCTCTACGAAGTACCCTCTCGCTACCGTCATTCTTCCTCTCTTCATAGGGGAGCCAAGAGCGCGAGTGTTGGCAGGCTATTTGACCATAGGGAGCATCATACCCGATCCCTTTATTGTCCTCACCTAATATCCACTTTCCAGCACTGATCACTGGATAGTGATCTGGGGCAGAAACCCTGGTTATACTTGCCTTTGTTCCCCCAGTAAATCTAAGGCCAATTGTCAAGTGTGGCCTCGGGTGAGACCAGCTAATTCCCCAAAAGGCAGGAATCCAACCTGGGACCGTCCTGGATTGCAATGGCTCAGTTCCACACTGACATCTTTCACCTCCCCACTTCTTCCACCCACCTTATCTCTGGTCAGAAATTCCATATGCTCTTAGCCTTATGACCATTTTCGTAAAATGTAAGATTTCCACAGAACAGGCTTCCAAATTAAGATTAAATTAAGAATTCCACAATGCTGAACAATCTTACATTTTAAAACAATGGTCTGAATGCTAAGTGTGTGTATTTTCTCAGGCCTCTGATCTCTGTGGGTACATTCATAGGCAGGCAGCCAATAACCTGATCTCTGTTCTCTAACTCTAGAACCCTGAAACAGGCTGCAGGAGCGACCAGTGACAGCTCCCACTCTGCTTCCCTTCTCTTTGGTCTTAGAGAAGGGAATTTCATCCAGTCAACGTTCTCCAAGATAAAATTGGTCACTCATGGCTGTTTGTGGGATACTGCAATATACAAATTGGCTGCAGTGTCCGTCCACAAAACACACAGTCACTAGACATCACAATATATCCTGTGAAGTAGTTTGAAATGTCCTCCGATGTGAAAGGCGCTATATTAAATGTAATAATTATTATCATTATTATCTTGGACCCCTTCCTCTTGTCTCCTCTCAGGGGCCTCTTCTCTCCTTCCCCCACCCCACTGCAACTCACCAACCCGACCAAACC
Source organism: Callorhinchus milii (assembly GCF_018977255.1). Classification (NCBI taxonomy): domain Eukaryota; kingdom Metazoa; phylum Chordata; class Chondrichthyes; order Chimaeriformes; family Callorhinchidae; genus Callorhinchus; species Callorhinchus milii. The sequence goes on from NW_024704744.1 coordinate 58,798,899, forward strand.
CACCACAGCAATGCAGTTCAGATGCTTTAAATAGTGATCATGAAAAGAATGATTCTAAGCTCTTTACAGAGTCTGAGTGGGAGTCTGAGCTGGTATTGGACTGAATAGTGGTAGTTCTGAGATATATTCTGTGAAACGCTTTGCAACATCTCCAAGACGTGATAAGGCGCTATATTAAATGCAAGGATTATGATGCTACCCATGTGAAAGACACTATATAAATGCAAGTTGTTGTGGTTGTAGTAGTGGAAGGTGGTTGAAAGTTTAGTCAAAGAGATAGGTCTTTTGATGGGTTTGGAAAGCAAAGAGATTGAGTGAGGGGTTGAGTTGGAGGGATGTTAGAAGAGAGTTCCAAAGGATAGGGCTAAAGTGCCTGAAAACTGTCTGCTGATAGTGGAGCAGATAAGGTGGAGGGGGCGTGAAGCAGGCCAGAGGTGGCAGATTGTATGGAGTGACTGGGTGAATAGGGCCACAGGGGATCACAGAGAAGGATATCAGTGTTGGAGACTGAGTGGACACATTTTTCCATGTTTGTCATGAGAGCCTGAATCAAAGCACTGCCAGGTTTTTCTTTCCTTCTATTTACACCTTTTTAAAATCCACGTATGCCGTCAAGTAATCATTACTTCCTGGGTTATTTTATCTTATCTTCTCTTTCTTAGTGGTGTTCTGCATTATAGCCCTTCAACCATCACCAAGGAATCTCAATTAAAAGGGAACCTGCAACAGATTACATTGCTTTTACACAAGGCACCTCTATCTCCATGTAGATTCAGGATCACAAGATCACCAGAGAAGGACACTCAGTCAACTTCTGCCCCTTTGATCTCAGAATACCAACTCTATCACCTTCACATTGCAGCATCAGGTTACTGATAAGAAACCTCATTCATACCGGGCGTGCTTTCAATGTTGAGTTGGCATCAATCATGTGGAACACTGAACAGGCAGTACCAGTTAATACGTGACACACAATCTGAGTTTGATCCAAGTTCCAGGTCATCTGGCTGAATCTCCTCAGTATATGGGTTTGGAAGGAACCGGTTAGCTCCGTGTCAATATAAATAACCAGTGCAAAGCTGCTCTCAATCCCTGCTCCTGTCTGTCAGCCTTTCACTGGTATTTATAAATGTAGAATAAAAATAAACCTGCAAATCCTGTCTTCCAAGAACAGGCCGAGATCCTCTTTTAAATAGTTTGACAGAGGCGTGAGCAGAGGAATTGGAGAAGAGGTCAAGAAGGAATTTCTTCACTTGGACTTTCTTGACTGGAAGCGAGGTTGTATAAAAGTATATTTACTGTAGAACCAGTGATGCCAGTGCAGCAACAGATACAGTAGTAATTTAGGTTGTAATTTAGGTATGATCTACATAATCGTAGATCCCAAACTCTGCCACCAGTATCCTCTCCTAAGCCCACCAAACTCCCAACACCATTCAGTCCAATCCTCGCCAGGCTCCATTGGCTTCCTGTCTCCGAACGGATCGACTTCAAAGTCCTCACCCTAACGTACAAATCCTTTCACATCCTAATATCTCCCTAACTCCGCTCTCCTCCTTGATTGCTCTGCTTGCTTACCCCATCCGCTCAGGCAACAAAGGCCTGCTGTGTGTCCCCATAATGCCATCATCGGTGGCGATGACTTAAGTCACTGTCCCCTCACCTCTGAATCTCTCTGCCTGGATCCCACTTTAAGATCTACCTCTGCAAACCCGCCTATGCTTACCTCCGCCTTCTCCCTTGCTCAGGTCCAACTGCAAAACGGTGAATGTCACATCAGTGCAGTGGAGAGGGTGGAGGAGGAGGGGGGAAGGCGTTCTCTTTTGTATTTAGATAGAGTAAAACTGTGACAGTGGTGTCATCTCATTTAAAGGCTGTGTGAATACAAATACAGGTTAATGCCATGTGGAGGCCACTCACTCAAACCTAGAACTAACTTATGTGAGCGCAGCAGGATAACGAGCTCTGGTCTCGGCAGTTTCAGGTCCCAGTGGAGATGATTCAAAGAACAAGAAACTGAAATGGAAGCTAAAAATGGAAATGGCAAATTAAAAATATAGAGAGCAAGTTAGAAACATAGGAATGCACACAACAGAAAACCACCATTCTATTTCAACTAGTCAATCCCAAAGCAAAAATAATCCAGCACCCCTCAATTAAATTTTTTGTCAAATCCTGTAGCTGTTGAACTACTTCCTATTTTTTGACACAAATTGCCTCCACCATCTCCTGTCCATTCCACATGCTCACCACTCTCTTTTGTATTACGTGGTGTTATTTCAAAATATTAGCATTAATATATATCGCTTAATTCCTAACCGTCAGTTATAATAAAAATAATAATATTGGGACATTGCTGTGCCTAGCCGTGCTCAATCTATACACTTTACAGTAAATCCTGTGAAGCACATTGAAATAGTTCAATGACACGATAAGTCACTATACCAAATGCAAAGATTTTTCGTAATCCTTTTATTTTAATCCTTGCATTTTATATAGTGTTTTATCATGTCATTAAAACTTTTCAAAGCACCTCATAGGGTCAACTGTAAAGTGTAGTGACTGTATTTTTAGTTAAAAAAACATAACTTACTTCAGTCATGCGTATTTGCACAACTCCCAGTTTTGGAGCTGGTTGTTTATTCTTGCTTTGCGATGCTTGACACATGCATTGTGCAACCAAATACTGTACCAAGTAACTAAAGAATGAAATGAGGATGTACAAGGTACTGCAGGTGCAGGATATCTGACCTAAAACTGGAAAATGCTGCTGACAAGCAGAAGGTGATGCGGCACCTGAAAGAGACTGTAAGGTTGGCAGTTCTGATTAATGGAATTAAATTGAGAGCAGCTTTGGAGCCAGAAGTGTAAGAGAGCCGAACGAATAGAATTAAACACACAGGGGTGTATCACACAGCCAAAGCTAAAATAACTCAGTTTTCTGCCGCATGTTCATTATGGTATTTCTCATTATAAATGGGAAACAAAAGGATTGTTGGGGCCTTTTGCGAGAAGGGACTTATGTGTGGGGGGTATGGAACTATGTGGGTGAGTGGGGGGGGAACTATGTGAGGGGGACTATGTGAGGGGGACTATGGGGGGGGACTATTTGGGGAGTGGCGTGGATGTAGCTCAGAGGCAGGTGATAACTATTGACTGCTTTTTGAATACTGTTTTCATCATTGATAATAATACATTTGATATAGCGCCTTATTATGTCGTTGAGATATCTCAAAGTGATTCACAGGATTTTACTGTTCAGTGTAGAGACTGTGTATTTGTAAATGAACGCCGGTGAACATGTCACATGTATTTTCCTACCTGCTAAAATCATGTGATGAATCCCATAGTCGCCAGTCTGGGAGAGGGGAGAAATCTTGTCTTCTCACCTTAATCTGCTCCAATTAAGTATCCACAGTGATGTGGGTGATAATCACTGGGAACTACTATCAAAGGACGTTACCCACTATATGTGCATGGCAAGCATTCTCTAGAGTAAGTGAATGGCATGTGGTAACCTGCATTATTCACAAAAAAAATGCGAAACACAGGAAGATAGATATGAATTTATGCGAAGTCTTTACAACTGATTGCAATTTATGGTAAGGGACAGAACCATTCATGCTAAAGATGGATCTTTCATCCAAATGTCTTACAAATACACATGTCGCCTGCCTCAGATATTAATTCTCTTATAGGGGATAAGCCACTCGTGTACAGAAAAACAGACATGAAAAAAACTATGACAAACTACACAAGCAAACTTGTGCTGTTGGAGTAAACTACTGTAATTTTCTTTGCATTGTGAATAAATAACTCTCCTCTTGTGTATGTATATCCAGGACTCTGTTGCTTTCGGTGACAGTTACGTTCTCTATAAAATAACTCCAAATGCACAAATACACAGTGCTTGAAATGTTTTCCTTTTCTCTCCCTGTTGTATTATCACCAACAGCCCACAACTAAATGACCCTTGTAAGGAATCTTCTGATCAACTAACAGGGAACATTAACCACCACTAAAAGCTCTAAAACTCACTACCACTAAAAGCTCTAAAATCGGTGGCTCTCGGCCAGCACAAAGGCCAACCACACGAGATGCAGGGATTAGTGGCCAGAGGACAGTTGCTCTTTCACAACCTCAGCCACCACGAGCTTTGCTCAAGACTTTGCCAACCTCCACCCAGCTCCTTCATTCTCTTACTGCCCCCTTCAGTCCATTCAGTGAGTCCAAGTGTGCTTATTGCATTGGTCTGCTCATTGAGGGATATGCTGGTGCTGGTGGCTTTGTCAATGAATGAAAATATGAGTGATTAAACCGGGCAGCAAGAGTCTGAAATCATCTTTCGTTCTCTTACTTGAGTGGCGCAGTATTAATGGAGCAGAAGTGCCAAGTAAATTGTCCTCTGAGCACTGAAAGGAAGTCAAATAAATCCCTTGCAAGGCTGAGACAGAGCCAATTGGTTAGCTGGTCCTCCCTGTTACGTAAATGGTAAAAGGACACAGGCAAATATTTTGTAAATATCTTTACTGCAGCAATTCTATTCCAGAGCAGGTGCACTATTCAAATAGTTCTGCCTTTCATACACCCTTTTGCAACCTGATCTCTGTCTCTTATCAGAGAAATAAAAATGCCTTGAAATGAAAGTCTGCATTTAGTCCCTTGTTTTGTCATATATTTTACCTGTTACTCTGTTTATTCATGTGGGCGAGGAGAGCTCCCACCTCTGGGCCAAATTGCTAATGTTTTGACTGATGCATAAATAGAATACGTAGAGCTACAGGACCAACACAGGCCATTCAGCCCAACTAGACTGTGCCAGTGTTTATATTCCACACAATTTTCATAAGCTCTTCTCCCTTGCCCTCTGTTCCCTTCTCCCTCGGGTATGAATTCAGTTTCCTGTTAAGTGCATTGTTACTTTCTGCTTCAGCTAAGGCTACTGTCAGTGAGTCCACAATCTCACCGGGCTCTGTGCAAAGACATTCCTCCTAAACTCCCCGGTAGATCTGTTAATGTTTTGGCTGTTAGTGATCCACAATTGTTGCACTATTTATTTTTAAAATCTTCATGAGCTGCTATGCACGTGTTTGCCTGAATGTAATGGTTTCTTCCCTTCAGGTCTGTACCCTGCACTGTTCTTGCAAAGCAGACACTCCTCCTATGGATATCAAAATGTACTGAAAAGAACAGCAGATTCTACTTTTGTGCAGTGATGAGTAAATAATCTTTATTCTCGTGCCGCAGTGGGCACGGGCTCAGGGTCAGGGCTGAGTAAACCAATTGTGTCTGAGCAGGACATGTTGCCTTGGAAACAGTGTGAGACTGCAGCCGGACAGGAACAATCTGCCATGTTTCCTCGGGTCCACTCAAACCAACATGGCTGTCCTATAGGAGGTTCTGTAGCACTCTCAACACATCTCTTACATATTATTTAATATTTTTTCAACGCACAGGGAGTCTGATAAGTTTTTAATACTAGTAATCTTTGCATTTGATATAATGCCTTATTACATCATCGAGCCATCTCAAAGCGCTTCACATGATACACTGTAAAACGGATTGACTGTTTTGTGTATTAAAAAATGTATGGGATAATTCGACAGACTGTTATCAAAGAGTGACCATTCTGCTGTTCCTTTAGCAGTTATTTAATCCAAACCATTGTACTGAAGTCACTTTCAAACCTGAATTAAGAAATTCAAGACACTCTTCTAAAAGGATTGCTATGAACATACAGTATTATGTTTTTTTTTACCAAGGGAATTCCCTTTTGTGAGAGAAACCCTGTATTGAAACCGTGGGAAGTGTGGAAAGTGAACAGTTTAACCTGATTTCTGTTCTCTGTTTTGTTCCAATTGTTGGTTGTTATCGGTATCTGTGGGCTTGTGGTGGCCACCAACCTTTGCTTGGTCACTGTCCTGAGGGAACTCACTGAGAGGCACAGAAGGGCACTCGCCTTCCGCCTTTCTTCAAAGGAAAGCAGAATTCCATTACAGGTGAGTGTGTGGTTTATAAGATCTGTGTCTAAACAGTTTTCCTTCAAGGTTCTGAGCTACTGTGTATGCAGTGGGAAAGGATTCCCTCAGTCCATTTGCAAAGTTCATTATCAACCAGTGAGGAGGATTCATGGTAAAAATAGAAAACGGCTTCAGGGAGACAGGGTTCCAACCTACATTGAGCACCCTGGAAGCAGAGTAAGCTTCACAGCGTGCATGTCTATTTGCCAAAGGCCCTCACATGAAAACCTGGATTAAGCAGTTGATGTTAAGTAAACCTGATATGCAGCAATGGAATTGTACCTCTAAAATATCAAGGTGGCTGGCATGTCACAAACTGTCTTGTAAAGGTGTCAGGTGACAGTCTGGCTCAGCTGGTATCACTCTTGACTCTGAGCCAGAAGGTTTTGAATAGCTATTTGTTAGGTCAGGGTATTAAGGGATACGGGTCAAGGGCAGATAATTGGACTTGAGCTACAGATCAGCCATGGTCTTATAGAATGGCAGAACAGGCTTGAGGGGCTGAATGGCCTATTCCTGTTTCTATGTTTTTGTGTTTGTGGGTTCCCATTTGGAGTCTTTGAACTCACACTCCAATGAGGTACCATTTTTCACATGAGATGTTAAACCAATGTTAAACCGCCAGATGAAAAAAAGTGGTCCTTCACATCATGGTTGTTTGTGGGACATTGCTGCGTGCAAATTGGCTGCTGTGTTCACCTAGAAATATACTGTCTATTTTGTAACTACACATTACAGTAAATCCTGTGAAGTGCATTGAAATATTTTGGCGACATGATCAAATGCAAGGGTTATTAGTATTCTTCGACAATAGGTAAACAGGATGTGTCCCTCCAGGGAGAAGGGCATATTCCTTTCTAGACACTTGGAAATTTGCATGTGTAGGTGGCATATGTGTCACTCTCAGTCTGGCTTGGATGGATGATGGTTTCTGCATGTGTCAGACACTGGCTGAACAAAAACAATTCTACTGTCTCACTGAGCACCTGAATTTATTGGAAGAGCTACCTCCTACTGAGCTGAATGTGTTAGATTAGGAGAGTGACCATTAATGGTACTGTCTTTCACACTCCCACTTAGTGCAGTAACAATGTGTGATTGCAGTGCTTGGGTGGATGAGAATAGCACTGGGGTGACTTCAGCTTTCAGTATCTGTGGGCAGGAAGTGACATTCTCAGTACAGTACCTGCGCGGCAGGTTTCAGTCAGCTTTGCTGCTCTGGTGTTCACTCATATCAGCCGGACTGATGCAGCTCTGGGAAATCCCTTTCTGTGGTGCACTTAGTCTAGAGATTGAAACTCTTAACAGTCATCCTTGCACCTTCAACAAAGAAGAACTTTTATTGTTATACTATAGTGTCTTATCATGTTGAAACATCTCAAAGTGCTTTACAGTAATTACTGTAAAGTGCACTGTTTTCCGTAGGCAAACTTCATAGCCATTCTGCACACTGCAGGGCTCCACAAACAGCCATGAGCATTTTATCTGGAGATTGTTGCCTGGGACATTTTCCCTTTGTGGATTGCATTATGGGAAGTTTAACATCCACCTCAACAGGCAGATAGGACCTCAGTTTAACATCTCATTCAAATGACAGGGAAGCTTTCCTTCATGAAGAGCCTCGTGATGCTAAACTCTCTGCCACAGTGAGTTCAGGAGCTGGTCTCTGACATAATTCAGGGATGTCAGATTTACAGCAGAACTGATATGATGCAGATGGAAATGCCAGGTCTCTTCAACGTTGTTTCGCTCTTAGTTTTGGAGTCCAGGTTGGGGGCATGCTGGTGGGGGGGTGTGGGGGGTGGGGGAGGGGTGGGGGGGTAGAGGGCCAGTGCAGGGGGTAAGCGTGCACAACTACCATGACCAACAACAAATTGAATTTATATAGCGCCTTTCATGTCGCTTACCACAGCTCAACAAACGTTCATGGCACAGTGTGACTGACTCAATTACTCACTGAGGATCTCAGTTCAGGTTTGTGACATTCTACCACATCTGGTTTTCATCGGGGGGAGATCAAAACAATAACAACAATTGGCACTTATATAGCACCTTTCACCTAGGGAGAATGCCTTAAAACCTTTTACAAAGACTGAACTGACAGAGAGACAGGAGGAAGGTGCCTGAAAGCACATGTTTAAGTGGATTTTTGAAAGCCGAGTTTGAAGAGAGTTCCCGAAAGTGGGGGCAAAGTAGCTGAAAGCCTGACCGCTGCTTGTGGTGGGAAATGTAGAGCAAGCCAGATTTGATGTAGTGGAGGGAATAGCATGGGGAATAAGATTGCAGGATGAGGTGGGGCAAGGCTGTGGAGCATTTGAAGATGAGGAGAGGCATCTCAATTGTGATCTGCTGGGGGGTAGGGAACCAGGGAAGGTGGATGAATGTGGGGGTGATGGGCTCGGGGAACCTGGTGTAGGTGAGGAGGAAGAATGCAGAGGTCTGCATGGGCTGATTCATTTATTTTGCGCTACGTTGAAATGTCTTTTAAATATATAAAAATAATTCAGATTGTCAGGATCAGACCCTGGCTAACAATCCACCAGCTAATCTCATGGTTGTGTGTAGAACCAATCTGGCATAAATGGCTAATTCAGTTATCTCCCACCATAGTTCTCCTCAGTCCCCCCAGCTATGTAAAGCACATTGGGACATCCTCCTGATATGAAAGGTGCTATATAATATAAATTGTTGTGTTTACAGACAGTTAATTGACAGTAATTACTAGTGAAGCATTCAGAGATATTTTAACATGATAAGATGTTTAAAAATGTAATTCCTTTCTTCCTTTCCAACTGCATTGGTTCAGTCCTGCTGTACAATCCCACACCGATCACTCTTTCAATCCTTACAAAAGAAAATAATTCCTGGTCCTTTACAACGTTTAGGAAATTCAGTTTCAGTCCTTGATAAAATTCTTTGGTTTGCAGCCTGTCTAATAATAATGCAACATGTGATATTATCACCAGTGATCTTATTACATTAACCAAAACTGTGGTCAAAAGCAATTAGCAATTTTCACAGACCTCAGTAGTGGTGGGTTCCTAATGACTACTTCTTCACTGCACTTTTGGTTAATTTGATAATTCTGACCAATGATAAAATGGCACCCTGCGATTTGACCCCAGCAAAGAAACAGGCAACTTAGCCCATCAAGTCTGCTCTGTATTTCTCTCCACATGAGCCACCTAGTCTAAAAGCAATCACTTTTATATAACTCCTTTCACATCGGGAGGATGTCTCAAAGTGCTTCACAGTGCTGGGTTTGGGAGCCAAGCTTTCTTTCTGAAGGAGGAGTGGAAAGAGGAAAAGATGATCAAAAACACAGTCAAAGAGTTGTGATTTGAGTTGTACCTTGACAGAAGAGAAGGAGTGAGTCAGAGGAACTCTGGGATAGAGTTCCAGAGAAATGGGGCGGGAATAATCCCACCCCACTGCTTCATTCCAATACCATTAATTGTCCACTTTTTCAAGCAAAGTCAACAAATTGCATTTATTTAAAGCCTTTCATGTCAGGAGGATGTCCCAGTGTGTATTCAATACCAAGAAATTGCATTTATTTAGTTTTTTCATGTAGGAGAACTTCTCAAGCCTGTTTAAAATCACTGAGAAGGATCCTGTGCTGGGAGAGAGATTGGGGGGAATGGGACGAGGGGTTGATAGGGAAGTGGTAGCTGATGGCGCTATCAAAGAGAGTTTTTAATAATAATCCTTGCATTTGATATAGTACCTTATCACGTCTTTGAGATGTCTCAAAGCGCTTCACAGAATATAGTAGTAATAATCCTTACTGTAAAGTGAATCAACTGTTCATTTTGTGGGCGAAATGCGACAACGAATTACGCAAAGCAGTGTCTCACAAACAATAGTGTTTTGAGTGACCAAATTATCATTTTTTACAATTATTTTTTGAAGTGATTATTATTCCAGGCAAGCGAATCGACTAACAACCGGGTTCCTATTTACTGCTAGGTAAGCAGAGGTGTGTGTGCAAACTTGCCTAATGTTTCCCCCTGCCCAGGAATCAAACCTAGGTCCTCTCGCTTGTGAGGCAAGTGCTCTAACTATTATGATACAGGACCCACAATGAGTTTTGAAAACAGAGGGAGGGGGTGAGTAAGGGGGGGAAATAGTGGGAAAGTAGTATCACAGGAAGTCACAGAGGTAGGGTGGGGCGAGGACGTGGAGGCATTTAGAGGAAAGGGTGACAATTTTAATGTTGATCCGCTGAGGGTTGGGGAGCCAGGGGCACTATATAAATGCAAGTTGTTATTGACTCAGTGTCTGTCTGAACAGCCGTGGTCCTGGAGTCAATGAACTTTGGTTCCACTATGGTTTGTGTTACAGAGCTCTACACTCTGTGTATGGACAGGCTGTTACAAAATGGGTTTGACACTGGACACAAAGTCTGGGTTGCCAAAAATGAAATGACCCGAAGAGGTCATGGTCCCTTGTACTGATATGTAATGTGAATGACTGTACACTGCCACCCTCTACAGGTGGTGGAGCAGCAACTCCTGTTTGCGAATGCACACCAATGAAGCTGGCTTGAGTATAAACATAGTACATAACTAGCGTAACACATTATCTGGAGTACCTAAGCTCTCAAAGACTCTACCTCTCCCTTGCCTAACTACACATATTGTACTTCAGTATCTTTGACTCTGCATGAACACCTCCAAATTAGATTCCGCACTGCCCTAGGTGTCCTGGCCAAAAAGCCCGCAGATTAATCATCCATTTATTCACCTTGTGACTTTTTGTGGAACCTTACAGTGCGCAAAAATGATCAATGCATGGTGCCTACAGAAAAACACTTTTACTTGTGGGCAGGATTACTGGTGAAATGCTTTGAGAGCTTTCAGTGTCTAGGGCGCTATAAACTTATGAGTTCTTTCTCTTTTCTCTCTGACTCGAGAGGAAGCATCATGCAGAAGGAGATTGGATTAATTCCTGACACAGTAGGGAGCTATGCAATATAAATCTTACATTAAAAAAACAGAAACATCAGAGGAATATCTTATCAGTTTGTATTAAGCAGTCTCTTGCAGCTCATGTATTACCGTTACGTTTTCCAGGAATCAAAAAACAACATATGAAGGGAACTCAGCCAGATACTTAAAAAAAGGAAACAAGAGCAATAATGTTTAAAAGAAAGTCTCAGAACTGAGACATGCGTTTAGGCTTCATTTCCGAAATGAATATGCAGCGAGCATAAAACAGAAGGTTCACTCTATGTTTGATTCACTATCAGGAACCCTGATCAGCAGAGTTTTAAGGTGAGGATAAATAAAACATACTTGTTCTGACTGATGCTTCCCTGCAGCAGAATAGCCAGCAGTCACTTACTGCCTAGAAGTTTCTTCAGCCCATTTCATCTCACGTTTAAGAATACCAACTCTGCTTCCCTCCAAACACAGGATCAAACTGTTTCTTAAATGGATCCAGCATCCTAGCTTCACCCACCCTTTCCAGTAACCTTATGTAGTAGGGCTCCGGGATGCTGCCCCATTTGAAGGGTGCTATATAAATGCAAGTTGTTGTTGTTGATCACTCTCAGTGATACTTCCTGGTGACTCCTCTTTAGTGTCCTTCGAAATTGTCTGTATTGAGTTTCATTTGTCAGTGATTAACCAATTGCATACTTTGTCAATCTCTCTTTGTTCTGATGAAGGGTTGTGGACCCGAAACATTGACTCACTTTCCTTTCTCCATAGATGCTGCCTGGCATGCTGAGTGTTCCCAGCGACTTCTGTTTTTGTTTTCTCTTTGTAAGATCTTGCCTGCCTACTCCAAATCCAGTTTCCCCTAATATGTCATTGACAAATGTAAATGTCTTTGCCTTTAGTCTGAAGCTAAATCCCTAACAGATTTGGGGGGCCTAGCTGGACAAGCAACAGGAAAGCTTGCCAGAAGTTAAGCGGTTTTAGCTGGTTACACTCCAGCAGTACCTCAACACTCTGGGGTCCCCAAACCTTGGTTCTTGGCAGCCTGCACTAATGCTCTCTGGGGAGACAGTGCACATTCTATTCCAAAAAATATCTCTGGAATTTCATGTGTGGATGGGATACATGGAACTCTCAGTTTGGTTTGGATACTCTTAAGCATGGTGATGGGTTTGCACATGTGTCAGACACCCAGCTGACCACTGAGTCTCAATGAGCAACTGAACTTAGCTGGGTTAATAATCTCTTACAACTTAATTTACTATTCTACCTTCTGGCCCTTTTATTCTTTCACTGTACGTGCACTGGAATATTGTCTGTCAAGAGCGAATGGGATTTCTGGTCTTGGCTGTGATGACTCAGGATTTGTTTTGACATTTATATTGTGTTGTGTTTTAAAATCATTGGTGACAGGCTTGGGAATGTGCATCAAATAGCTTTATTATGGTTTGAATCAAAAGGGCTATAGGATCTTTTTGTTTTTCTTCTGATCAAATAAAGTTTTTAAAAAAGAAAGATTCTTTTCATTCTAATAAATTCTGCTTGCAGTTCTAATATTGGAGAGCAATATATTTAAAAACATGCTTGCTATAATATAATATTAATCCTTGCATTTGATATAGTGCTTTTCACATCTTCTAGACATCTCAAAGGGCTTCACAGAACACACTGTAAAGTGAATTGACTGTACATTTGTGGGCTATGGATTTAATTCACTTTTTTTAATTAAAGGATACAAGTATGGTTTAAACAGTTCTACAAGGGAATTCAATAATTGTGGAAAAATGTAACAGGAATCTTCGAGAAGATGCACATATTCCATCCTGGACTACTCTAGTTCTCTTGTTCTGTTGTCTTGGCATGCCTGAAAGTTTTATTTGTTCAATCCCATTTAAAATGTTATGCACTCCCCTAAGGTCTCCTCTAAGATACCTTCTTTCAAGACTGAAAAATTCTAGCTTAATTGATCATAGTTCATTTCTCTAACCCTGGGGATCATCCTTGTTTCTTTCCTCAGCATTGCTCCTAGGCCTGGGTAGCTCCCTTATGTAGCACAGAGTAACAATAATAATAATACTTGCATTTGATATAGTGCCTTAACACGTCTTTGAGTTGTCTCAAAGCTCTTCACACAATATATTGTAAATTGAATTGACTGTATATTTTGTAGCCAAAGCATGGCAGCCAATTGGGCTCCGAGGATCTGAACACCATTGATTTGACAATATAGCTAAATATAACCTGTTTTCCTTATTTACTGATGCCTCATGGTGAGCAATGAGTCAACTAATACCTCTAGATCTTTTTCAGCTTCCCCTTGCATGGGGAGTTCTATCCCTTCCATGGAATACATATGCCTCCTATTCTTATTTCCCTGATGCAGAACCCTGTAGTTATCTGTATACAGAATGAAGCTCGCTTTATTCTGCCTAAAAATATGTGTTTCATTTATAAATCCTCACTGCAGTGGCATGGCATTTTCCATTTCGCTTACTAGCTGGCCTGTGGTCTGTCAGAGCAAGACTGCCAATTTAGTGTTGTCACAGAAGGTTTGGTGTTGTGAGCTCACACTCACTTGAAGCGAGGGTGACACTGCTTAAACTCATTTCATACAGGACACGTACAGCCAACAGACAGAATAGGCTTCTACAGCAGCAGTTTAGCTGCATTCAAACCTGGATCCTAGGTGAAAGGCTAATGTGCTAACCCACTCCACCCCCTAGTTCTCATTGAATTGCCTTTTTTTTAATGCGCTGTATAAATTTTCTGGATTTCAAATTGAGAATTGTCATTAAATCCTCCACTATTTTGCCATCCTTTCGTTCGCAGGACTTACATTAGTGTTACACTGTCATATGTTTAACTATATACCTGCCGGAACCAATTCCTTTTATATTATGAAAAGAAAATTTCGGCCAAATATCTTGAAAGGGGAGACACAAATACAGAGCAGAAGACAGATGAGAGGACGTTTAAGTGTTTTAATTTGATCAATAATTACAGCTCTCGGAGAATTCCATTTTGTGTGGCTGCAGCTGGAGTTGTTTCACTGCAGGCCTTAGTGTGACACACGGATAGAAATGTCAGCAGACGTTTGTGCAAACATTTCTCAACAACAACAATTTACATTTATTTAGCACTCTTCGCGCCTCTCGAACTCGGAATAGAAATGCAGAGAAATGTGCAGACAGTTTAACATTGGATCAAAAGGAAAAGGAAACATTTGTTGAAAGATGCCCAAGGATACTTGGCAGAGAAAAAAAATATGAAAATCTAACAGCTAATAATAAAAATAAGGCTAATAATATTCCTTGCATTTGGTCTAGAGCCTTTCACGTTGGGAGGACACCACAAAGTGCTTTGTAGGTTTTACATGTGTGAAGTGTAATAATTATGTATTTTTTGGTGAACACAACAACCAATTTATGCACAGCAATTACTCACAAATAGCCATGAAGTGAATGAACCAATTTTCTCTGGGGATTGTTGGCCAGGATACTGGGAGAAACTCCTTTCTCTTTTCAAGTAGTGCCATGGGATTTTTAATGTCACCTGGACAGGCAAATGTTTAACGTATCAGCTGAAGGACAGCACCCTCAGTACTGCCCTGGAGTGTCAGCCAAGACTATGAACACATAGCCTTTGACTCGGAGGCAAGAGTGGTACCAATTGAGTGTGGGTTGTTGATCATCATTCGATTATTGCAGAGTCGTAAATCACAATGGTCTGTTATTTCCCAACTGTGACATAAAAAATGGAACTGGAATAAAACTTTCCCCCAGATTCCACTTATAGACTGTTTTAGGACCCAGTGGACTTATGCATGCAGTCAATTCACTTTAGAGTATATTCTGTGAAGCGCTTTGATTTCTGTGATGGTGGTGCAGTGGCACAGCCCATTTGTGTGCCAATGACCTGAACCATTAGGGGCAACAGGATGCAGGTTCATTTCCACATTTCCCACCAACCAGGCATTTAATACTGACTCTGCCACATAGGGAATCCAAACATTGCCCAGCCAAGGGGTAGAGTGAGAGGATGCCTTAAAATAATTACTTTGTTCTTCTCCTGATGTCTTGGCGTGGTGGGATAGGGCACAAGCCTAGCAACGCTTTTATTCAGATTTGAATGTAGTCCAGACTGGGTGTACATGTTGGGAGGGCAATCTTCAGCAGATAAATTTGATGCTCATTATTCATGTCGCTGCCTGTCCACCTATGTTTCAGCATGGAAAGCAAGTGCCTTGCATATAACACGGAGCTAGGAAAGAGATTTCCGAGCAAAACTAGCCTATTTAGCCATATGCGATGGGGGGGAGGGGTTAATAATCCAACTGTATGGATTATTATTATTATTATTATTATTATATTATAGCAAAGACTAAGGTGCACATATCAGCCATATTAGGCACATTTATTGGAAATCAGAAAATCCCCAGCCTCCTTGCAGAACTGGGTTTATTGTCAAGAGCAACACACATTGAAATAGATCACATTTTGAAACGACTATTTTGAGACTTAGTCCAAAATAAAGGAGACTTGATGGGTTTGGTAGTAACATGTACAATAATAATAATGTAAAAATCCTTGCATTTGATATAGCACCTCATCAGGTTGTTGAGATTTCTCAAAGCCCTTCACAGAATATATTGTAAAGTGAATTGACTATGTATTTTGTGGGTGAAACGTGGCAGCCAATTTGCACAGCAGTGTCCCACAAACACTCGTGGATTGAGAGACCTAATTTGTTTTAGTCAAACAATGACAGACAAGAAGCTGCCTCCACCTTAAAACAATGAGGGACCAGAGGCTGCCGGTCAGTCCCTTGGGCTGCTCTCTTCAAAGGCAGGACAGTGGATGTATTTGTTATTCAAAACATTGCACTCGTAGAGTAAATTTAGAAAAGGAAGTAAAGGAAGGAATTTATGTATTCAGTAGATTTTGCTTTACTGAATGAAAATACCTCCTCTGTTGATCTGGGAATCTATTTTATGAGTCTAATTTCCTTAACTATTGGCACCAGTAACAATCTCAGCTTTGCAACACTGGGTTTCCTTGTAGCAGGGTTGAGGGGAAGGGAGGGAGGCAGTATAATTGGCAGTCGAAGTTGATAATGCAATGCGTGGGAGCCTCACCACTTTCCACACAGGTCTTAGATCAAAAAAAGACGTCAATCTTTTTAGATTGCAGCAGAAATTATCAGCCATGAGTGGGATGATGAAGTTACATTTAAACAAAATAATTTACCATGTCGACAGGAGATCGTGAGGTGACTGTGCAAAAACAGATAATTATGCAGATTCATCACTTCCACAGGCTCTGTGCGAATGACCTAGTTTGCCAAAGGCTGCAGGATATCACTTAATAGGAATAACACAGGAGAGGTCAGCGTGTCACACCCAATGTGAGATGAGATAGATGGTTTTCTTTCCATCTTCTTTTTCTCACAGCAAAAAGCAAAACAGAAAATTCCACTCATCTGCAGTCAGTGGCAAATCCATTTTTATTAAAAAAACAACAGAAAGGTAAAAAAATACGTATTCTGCTATCGCTGGCAATTCAAACCAATTACAGCGCTTGAGCAAGGAGAACCTCTGGGGTGATGTTTCACATCATATGTATTCACAGCACATCTCAGGCAGGAGGATACAAAACCTGCCTGTGAACTAGGGAAATTAGAAATCTATTCAATTCAGTGCACAGCTCCGAGCAGAAAATAACAGTTTTCACTTTCCAGCGAGGACCAACACCTCAAATTAAAGATAGTCCAATCCCATTAGCTGATGGATGTGAAAACGTCAGGGTTTCATAATTATTTTAGGTGAGGGTGCAAAAAGAAGCCTAACTCTGCGGTGTCAGCCTTTGACAAATGTCAGCTCAACCCCTCATGGCCGCCTGCCACATCATTTCTTTGTAAAATTCCAATTATATTGGTGGAGATTAAGAGCTTTACTTCAGGATGTCCGCTAATTAAAATGCATCACTTCTGAATTCAGTGCATGAACAGGCCCTGCTGCTGGCTCCCATGTAGATGTGAAGACTCTGGGAGGAAATGCAGGAGTCGGGGGGAGCCACAGGAGACAGGAAACCAGTTGCGAATAGAGATACTGCCAACACCTGCCGGTTTCATGGAAGGAAAGCGCAGATGCTGGGACCAAGTAAAAATAAGGTTAATCTATCAAACCTGTCACCAACCACATTTCACATCAACAACTACAGTATTTAAAGGGGCCAATGGCACTTTCACACAAATAGGTTTGATAAAACTTTTTTTTCTTTACAAGGGCAAGGCGCAATGAATGAACAGTGCTGGAACAACTCACAGCATTGCTTACATGCAAGTCGTCATGTCGGAATGGTTCTTTTGGGTCTTTTCCTTTTCTAACAAACAACAACACATATATAGCACCTTGATTGTGAGATAACATCTCAAAGGATTTCACAAAAATGAGTGGGAGCCTGAGCAGGAAGGGAAATAAGGGGAGGAGGGAGGTGATGGACAACAATGGCAAAAGGGTAGATTTTTTTAAAAAGGGTTTGGAATGCAGAGAGGGGGAGTGCCAGATAGAGGGATTCAGGGAGAGGTCCTGAGAATGAAGCAAAGTGACTGAATGCTCACCTACCATTAGTGGAGTGGAGGAGATGGGGAACATGCAGTGGGCCTGAATTGGCAGAGCAAAGGGAGCAGACTGGGGAGTATGGCTGCAGCAGATCACAGAGGGAAGAGTGGGGCAAGAGTGAAGAGACGTTTGAAAGTAAGAACCAACATTCACTCATCACTCACTCTCCACTCACTCACTTTCCACTCATTTATCACTCACTCTCCACTCACTCTCCACTCACTCTTCAGTCACTCCCTCTCCACTCACTCACTCTCCGCTCACTTACTCTCCATTCACTCACCTCTGGCTCTCCACTCACTCTCCACTCACTCACTCTCCATTGACTCACTCTCCACACTCACTCATTTACCACTCACCCTCCACTCACACTCCAATTTCCTTCCAGTACATCACTCAGTGCTTCACACTCTTCTTTATGTGCAAGTTCAGACAATAAATATTAAAAGGTTATTTGAGCATGATGAAGGGCAACTACACAGCTGAGCCTAATGCTGTCCTCAGCCTGACTCGTCTGCACTCTCCAGCAGTGCTTGGGATCAGTGGATAATGATCGGACCCTGACAGATTTTCTCTTCCCAACCCCAGAAATGCCAAAACTAATTATAGAGCTGGAAGCTACTGTCCCAGCTGAGATCAACTAACTCAACACATCAACACAGCTTCATCTTCCTAGCCAATGTGGCTCACTCTTACATTACACACACATCCAATGTGTTCCTTCCAATGCCACAATAGTTATTTTTCTTGGTTCCTTTGACCCTAACAGGTCTGACGTCTTACTCTTCCACATTGATTTACTTATATTATCTGATTCACCGATGGTCATTACAATTCCTTGCAGAACCATGTGATTTTATTGGGTATGACATGCATAATATTCTCATAATAATAATATCCTTGCATTTGATACAGCTCCTTATCACGTTATTGAGATGTCTCAAAGCGCTTCACAGGATATTCTGTAAAATGGATTGACATTGTGTATTTTGTGGGCGAAATACGGCAGCCAATTGTATACAGCAATGTCTCACAAACAGGGTGACCAATTTTACTTAGGGGATTGATTGTTAGCCAGGACACCAGGAGAAACTCCCTTCTATTTTTGAATAGTGCCATGGGATCTTTAACATCCACCTGAACCAATACAGGACCTCGGTTTAACATCTCACACGAAGAATAACAACAACAACTGCATTTATACAGCGCCACTCACACAGGGTAGCTTCCCAGAGTGGAGGATGGCACCTATGACAATCTGACACCCCCCCAGCACTGCATTGGAGTGTCAGCTTAGACAATGTGTTTCCAAACCCCAAAGCAGGCCTCGAAACAACAACCTTCTGACTCAGAGGCAAGAGTGCTACCACTGTGTTAGGGCCAATGAACTGTGGGAGAATCATAACTAGCGTTCCTATTTTCCATCAGTGCAGCAACATATTGAACAGGCAAGAACTTATCTTATAATCCGTGATTTGATATAACACTTATTACATTGAAACATCCCAAAGCGCTTCAATTGTAGTGTATTTGTAGATGAACCCAGCAGCCAATTTGTGCACAGCAACGTCCCACAAACAGCCATAAAATGAATGACTAATTTTATTTGGAGCCTAGTTGGCCAGGGCACTGGAAACAATTATCTTATCACTTTGAATCATGTCATGGGATCTTTAATGTCCACTTGTACAGGCAAACAGAATGTGGGTTTAATGTATCTGAAAGACAGCACCTGCATCGCACAGCTCTCCCCTAGCACTGCACTGAAGTTTCAGCCTAGACTATGACCTCAAAGCTCCTAGAACTCACAAACATCTGACTCATTGGTGAGAGTGCTACTAACCGAATACAATATAAATTTACATTTATATAGCACATCGGGAGGATGTTCTATAGCGATTACAGTACTGACTGGGTACCTGATTTGGGGGTGGGAGTCAAGGGAGTCAAGATGACCAAAAGTCTGGACAAAGAGAAAGAGATGTACCTTGGCTGACTTTGGAATTTAAGTGGTGGGGGGAACAGGACAATGTGGTGCATGTGGTGTTGTGATAACTAGCATTGGTGATAATTGTCAAATGCTCCATTAGGTGGAGTCCTGTAGCTTTGTGGTTAGAGCACTGGCCTCGCAAGTGAGAGAATCTGGGTTCTATTGGGAAAGTTTCCTTACTCCACACGTCTCTGTTTACCTAGCAGTGAGTAGGAACACGGTTGTTAGTCGATCAGTGGATCGCCTTTCAGGGTCTAATAACCCATCAAAAAAAAATTTGGTCACTCAATCCAAGTCTCTGTGTGGGACAATGCTGTGTACAATTGACTGCCACGTGTCACCCACAAAGTAAACAGTCAATTCACTTCATAGTATATCCTGTGAAGCACGTTGAGATGTCTCAAATACATGATAAGGCACTATATCAAATGCAAGGAGTATTATTTTTATTTATTCTTCCCCCTTTCCCCCACTACACATCAGCATTCCTTTCTGCAATGTTAGCTTAGTGACATTTATAGTCCTATGATCCCTGTAGCTGCAAGTGATGATTTTGTCCAAAAAATTCAATTAAACAAAATTAATTACAAAACTTAAATGAAACTCAGTTTGAAAGGAGCAATACTTTAAAAAGAATTGAGCTTCAGTGAAATGTGGTGATCCTATCTGCTTACTAGCTCTAGTTTATTTTAGCTACTAAAATATTTTATATTTTGTCCCTTATGTTTACTGTATGCACAAATGATCTTGTTAACTGCTTGGCCTGAGGCCATGAGTTATCTCATGCTTCTTTTCCTGATTTTATAGGTCACTGAACCCTACTGTGCTTTATCTCTGCTTTTTGTCTCATAGATTTAGAGCTGATCAAGGTGAGGGATGTTAGGACCAGAAAATGGAACACTCTCCCACTTCAGGCAAGTCGGTGGTTATTCTCTGATCATCTGTAAATTTACTGTAAAGGGAGAGGAGGAAAAGAGGTTATAACGTAACGTGATTTTCCTCAGCATGAACTCACATTGCCAGGGTTGGTATGTTTACTGACAATTGGAGATTCATTGCTCTATTCTTAACATTAAACACTTGCAGCTCAGGTAGAATGATAGAAAGTTTACAGCAAAGAAGGAGGTCATGTGACTCACCAAGGACATGTTTAATGTCTCATCTGAAGGACTCAAACCCCCCAATATATTTTGGCACTATAACTGTATGAAGTACAGCCTGATCAGAGCACTGAATAACTTGAGAAGGGCTTCTGAGGATGTGAACTCAGCTGATTTAGCAATGCAGCCCAGCAACCTGTTCGCCTTGTTTATTGCTGCCTCACACTGTTTGGATATAGTGAGCGACAAGTCAGCTAACAAAAAAGTCATCAAAAGCAGTTATGTTGCAAGCATGAAGAGAATTGCAATCAGCTGCATCCAAATTGAACTCAATCTATTTCATTGCCGATAGTTTTCCATTGCCAGGGGGTTGATTCATCTTAGGCTAAGATCAATGTGTCACATCTGCATTTGTGTTTCACTCATTGTCACAACATTCTGCTTCAAATCTATATTACTTGCAACACTGAGGTGGAATTTTCCTCCTCTCATTTATTAAGTCCTTCAGGACATAAATTGCATGGTAAACTGGGCGTAATTGAGAATGCTGGCAAGTGGCTATTTTCCTCTCAGCAGTATTGTACTCTGTGAAGATCAATTTAATTTTGCTCTCACTTATATGTGCCAGCTTGGCCCATACGGTAATACTCTTGTCTCTGGGGCAGAAGATAATGGAATCAACAACAACAAAATTACATTTATAGAGTGCCTTTCACGTCGGGAGGATGTCCCAAGGCGCTGGACAGTCAGGGGTCAGGACCCGAGCATGGGGGAGGGGTAGGGTAGCGGTGAGGGAAGGCAGAGAGGTGGGAGGACGATCGAAGAGGAGGGAGGGTCTTGAGACCGGCCTTGAAGGAGGCAAGGGAGGAAGCAGGCGAAGGGATTGTGGGATGGAGTTTCAGAGTGTGGGAGTAGAGAGGCTGAAAGCCGGCCACCGATGGTAGGGCAGATTGGGCAGGAGACATGGAGCAGACCAGATCATGTCGCGGATGTGGGGGAGAAAGGACAGTTCAGGGTCAAACAAGACACCCAGGTTCCTGACTGGGTTAGTGAGGTTGAGTGTGCAGCCGTGGAGGTTGATGCTGCTTGTGCTTGAGGTGCGGAGGGGCTGGTGCGAGCCAATCAGGAGGGCCTCGGTCTTGCTGACTTTGAGTTGGAGAAAGTTGTCCCTCGTCCAGGACTTGATGTCAGACAGGCAGTCGGTCAGAAAGCCAGTAGGCCTGGAGTTGAGGGTGGAGGCAGAGAGATAGAGTTGTGTGTCATCCGCTTACATGTGGAAATTTACCCCATGTCTGCAGATATCACCAAGGGGGAGCATGTAGAGGGTGAAGAGGAGGGGATCGAGGTCAGAGCCCTGAGGATCACCGCACAAGACGGTGCGGGGGCTGGAGGAGAAGCCATTTGCTGAGACAAAGTGGAGAGGGTGTAAAAGGTAAGACCTGAACCAGTCAAGGACAGAACCTTGAAGGTTGAGGTGGGAGGAGAGGCGGTGGAGGAGGATTGAGTGGTCCATAGTGTCAAAGGCGGTGGAGAAGTCAAGGAGGACGAGGAGGCAGAGGAAGCCGTGGTCACACATGGTCAGGATGTCGTTTGTGACCTTGACCAGAGCAGTTTCCGTGCTGTGGGCAGCAAGGAGGTGGAGCTAGGATTTAAGGAGAGGGGTGTGGATGGGGTCCAGGGAGCATGTGGTGGGCTTCATGGCGCAAGTCTGACGTTTGACGTTTGGGATTTTAGTGTTGTGTTGGGGGACCGCTACATTGTCAGAGGTACCATACTTCAGACGAGACATTAAACCAAGGTTCCATCTGCCTATTCAGGCAGATGTGAAAAATTTCACAGCACTATTCGAGAAGAGAAGGGAGTTTCTTATAGTGTCCTGGACAACAGCCGTCTAATTAATTGGTCATTCACCTTCTCTGGGTCTTTGTGAGATTTTGCTATGTGCCATTGGCTACTGTGTTTGCCTACAAATACACTTTAGGCTTTACAGAAAACTTAAGGAAATGCTTTGAGATGTTTTGACATGATAAGATACTATATCAAATGCACAATTATTATTGTGACTCCAGTTGAGAGGACTGCAATGCTAAGGAATAACACTGACTGCACAGCCCTGGTTTCCCTGTGGTCACCCCTGGTATAGCATTGCAGACACCTGTACCTTTGAAAGGTGTACCATGGGCTTACAGCTTGATGCGTTTCTGCAGATGACAGAAACACATGACATATGATGTATAAGTGGTGTGATGACATTGGAGCTGGCTTGATTGTGCATTAACCTCAGGATCATATTATATTATATTTTTCCCGCTGCTAACAAACAGTAGTGGAGATACAGTCTGGAGGGATGGCTGAATACCAGGTGACTTTGCTCTCATTCATATTCCTGGTTCCACCACAATTTTCCCTGGAAAATCAAATAAAACTGACTGGCATTATTGCTCCTTGACTTTAGATTTTTTTCAAATTTTTTCCACACTTTCTGCTCCTGGCCTGACCTCCTCGTGCTAGGGTATAGTTCCACTATTGCCCTCTTGTACTGCGCCCAAGTAATGGTTGTTCACACATGAGACTTTGCAGTAAGTCTTGACAGGTCATCTGACTGTAAAGGGTATCTATCACAACTGAGCTGACCTCTCACCACCTGGTTGCCTTAAATGCAAGCAACCAATAAAGGGTACTCAAGAGGAACCGGGGTAGGAAGCCAAGGTGGTTTTCCTCTCCCTATCCTTGGGATGACCAGGATCAATTTATCCTCCCCATACAGCCTTGGCTGACACCAGCAAACTCAGCATGGACTGAAATTCAAACAGCAACAACAAATTACATTTATATAGCACCTTTCGAATTCAAGATCCTCATCCTCACCTACAAGGCCATCCACTGCTTTGCTCCCTCCTACCTCTCTGACCTACTATCCCCCTACTTACCTGCCCGTACCCTCCGTTCCTCTGGCTCCGGTCTGCTCCACTTCCCCCGCCCCAACCGCCCTACCATCGGTGGCCGGGCCTTCAGCCTCTCAGCCCCTAGGCTCTGGAACTCTATCCCCCAGTGCCTTCGCCTTGCTTCCTCCCTTTCCTCCTTCAAGGCCAGTCTCAAGACCTTTCTCTTTGACCATGCCTTCAGCTCCCCTCTCGACTCTCTACCCCCTCCTCGCTCCCTCCCTTCCCTCCCCTCACCCTGACCATTTCCCCCCGATGCTCGGGTCCTGACCCAACTGTACAGCGCCTTGGGACGTCCTCCCGACGTGAAAGGCGCTCTATAAATGGAATCTTGTTGTTGTTGTTGTTTCATGTCAGGAGGACATCCCAAGGTGCTGGACAGTCAGGGATCCAAAGCCAAGAAAACTCAAGGTCCTTAAACTGCAGCTCTATCCACTACTGGAACAATTTGAAAAGAGAAGGGAGTTTCTCCCGCTGTCCTAGTCAAAATCCCCAAATAAAATTGGTCACTCACTTTGTGGGTGTTTGTGGGACATTGCTGCATTTTGCCTACCATGTACACAATCACTGCACTTCACAGTAAATCTTGTGAAACTCTTTGAGATGTCCTCCTGACGTGAAAAGGCACTATATGAAATGCAAGGATTATAATTATTTTTCCACTATTGGTGTGAAATGCCAATTTAACGCCAATAATAATAACGCCGCTTATCTGATGTTTGCAAACCTACACAAATGGCATTGGGTTCTCTTGCTCCCTCGATGAACCTTTTTCTTCTGCATATGGAGTTACCTCACTCTGGAGGAAATGATTCATCTACGGAAGGGATCTAAGGTTATTCACAGGTAGAAGATATAGCTTCTCTCTATTACGGGTTTTGTGCAGAATTCCCATTCAGTGACTTACTCTAGAATCCCACAGAGGAATTTCTCTGTATGGTGTATATATTTATATATTAGATGTTGAGAAAATGGAGAAATACAGTCAGCCACTGAAAAAAATGCCTCTTCCATTTATTGATGGCAGCAATTGTTTAAATGCAGCGTATCTATTTGCTGTG
Organism: Callorhinchus milii; assembly: GCF_018977255.1. Taxonomy (NCBI): domain Eukaryota; kingdom Metazoa; phylum Chordata; class Chondrichthyes; order Chimaeriformes; family Callorhinchidae; genus Callorhinchus; species Callorhinchus milii. Next base: position 58,823,574 of record NW_024704744.1, read on the forward strand.
TCGTTTTGCTGAAATGCCTGCGCTCCACAAGCCAAGACCCTTTTTGGCTTTTCTCCAAAACTCTATACAACATCATGATTTTGCGACTGCCTGATACTACAAACAGCCCATTCAAGTCAGGTTCAGTTGCATTTGCTTTCCAGTCACACATGAGGCCCCATTTTGAGTGCTTGATGCAAAGCACGGAGCTTCTGTTATTATTAATGTATTCAATTACCTTGCAGGTCCATAGCCATTCTACCCTGGCAGAAAATCAACAGCAAAGAAGCTCCATGTCTTCAGCATTGTTTAGCAAGTCCATCAGATTGCAGCGATTCTTAAATAAGGCTCCCTGATGGAAAGAAACAATTTCGCTTTTTATTCCTGTTCCACATCAGAACACTTAATTCAACTGAAAAAATGTTTATTTTATTGTATGGAGGATAACTGATATAGATATAATTGGCAGAGTGCTGCCGGAGCACTGAATGCTTTTCCACAAACAGCTATTGAGACCATAATAATGTTTAAAAGAGAATTTGATAAGCATTTGAAGATGGCAATATACAATGGTATGGGTGAGGGAATGGGACCTGAGATTATAGAAAGCAATTCCAGTAGAGAAGCGAGCACCAGAATTCCATTTGCCCTTCATGGCCTTCTCTACCTGCACAGCCACCTTTATAAGATCTATGTATTTACATCACTAGTTCTCACTGCACCTCAACATTAGTAAGTACTACACCATTCAGGGTACATTGTAATTTTGTAAAATGTAATTTTGTATTGTATTGTGTTCTTTTTAACAAAATATACTGCTTCAGACTTCTTAACGTTAAACTGCATCTGCTGCCTATTTGCCCACATTGTCCTGCTGTTTTATTCATTATTTCTCACAGTTTTCTACATCTTCTAATTTGGTATATAGTCTCAGCAAATTCAGACATATGCGGGACAGCTAAAGATCTCTTTTGTACCAAGGTTGGAACCAGTTGTTACAGACCCATTGATGAGTTTTTGGTCAGCAGTTGCTAGGGCTGACTGGAAACAGTTTGATGAGTAAGATCTTCTACACTCCATCTGTTCATCAGTATTAAAGCATAGCTTCCTCTGTTAATCCACTGAGTGCATGATGACTGTGCTAGATGAATAGAATAGTGTGGATTATTCTGATGATCTTTATTTTTTGGGACAATGTTTGTGTTAATCGGGGTGAGGGATGGGTCAGAATCAAGCATACTCAATTCTGGTTCAATATGCATTAGATCATAATAATCTTTGCATTTGATTTTGTGCCTTATCACATTGTCAAAACATCTCAAAAGTACTTCACAGGATTTAATGAAAAGCATAGTGACTGTATTTTGTAGGCGAATGCAGTAGCCAATTTGCAAACAGCAATGTATCACCAATAGTCATGATCAATTATATTTGGGGGATTGTTAGCCAGGAAAAACTCTCTTCTCTTTTTCAAACAGTGTTATCGAATTTTTAACATCCACTTGAATAGCCAAACAGGACATTGGTTTAACATTTTATCTGAAGGACGGCACATCTGGCATTGTAGTGCTTGGCCAACATGGTGGGGAGAAGATCCTCAAGTCATTAACTTAGCCACAACGGGTGAATTTTGGAGTATTGCGTCATGGAATAATAATAAATCCTAATGTATGTGGTACAGATTTGCTATTTTCAGAATGATGGTCCTTTGAGTCAGTGTGATATGTTCCCAGTTACTGGAAGAAGTCTCCTTTCAGATTTCTTAATTAGCCCTCTGCCAATTCATTCTGTTGTATACAGAGGAATAAACACAACAGTCGAGCTGTGGTAACTAAAGATCCTTGCTTCCTCCATATCGCTGCAAAACTAGCATCAAAGAAATGTTAACATTAGTTACAGAAATCATTGACTTACTTACTAAGAGTCATTAGGGAAGGATGTAATCGGAACGTGGGAAAATAAGAACAGGAGGACATTCAACCCATTGAACCTGTTTCATCAGCTTATTAGATCTTGGTAGATCTTTTAATTCCAATGCCCATCCCAAAGATACAATCGTAATCTACCAAGGCTCGCATTGAGATAACCTCCATTGATCTGTGTATAAATCGAATGGAAAGTCGCTGAACACCGTCCAAGGCTAATATATCCTTCCCAAGATTGAGTGTCCAAAACTGAGTACAGTACTACAAATGAAGTATGACCAACAACAATAACAGCAGCAAGATTACATTTGTATAGCACATTTCACTTTGGGAGGATGTCCCAAGGTGCTGGATGGTGTGCACCATTTCAGACCCGAGCTGGGGCTGAAGGGGCGAGGGGGGGAGAAGGGAGGTGAGGGGAAGGGGGGTGACCGATGGCACAGTTGAAGAGGAGGGTTTTGAGGCAGGACTTGAAAGAGGCTAAGGAGAGGGCGAGGGGGAGTGATTGGGGGATGGAATTCCAGAGGTTAGGGGCAGAGCAGCTGAAGGCTCTCCCGTCAGTGGTGGGGCGGGTGGGTCGGGGGATGTGGAGCAGGCCGGAGCCGGCTGAGCCGACGGAGCGAGCGGGTTGGCAGGGGGTTAGGAGGTCGCAGAGGTTGGGTGGGGCGAGACTATGGAGGGCTTTGTAGGTAAGGAGCAGGATCATGAACTGGATCCTCTGAAGGATAGGGAGCCAATTGAGTCGGATGAGAATGGGGGAGATGAGGTCAAGGAGTTTGGTGCAGGAGAGGACACGAGCTGCAGAGTTCTGGATTATCTGCAGCCTGTGGAGGGAGGAGTTGGGAAGGCCGACAAGCAGGGCATTTGCATACTTGAGGCTGGAGGTGATGAAAGCATGAACAAGAGTTTCAGCGGCCTGAGGGGTGAAGTAGTGGCGGAGTCAGGCAATGTTACAGAGGTGAGAGAAGGCAGAGCAGGTCATGGCTTGGATGTGGGGAAGAAAAGACAGTTGAGGGTCAAACAAGACTCCTGGGTTCCTGACTGACTTGGTGAGTTGAAGTGTACAACCATGGAGGTTGATGCTGCCAGAGCAATCAGGAGGGCCTCGGTCTTGTTCACATTCAACTGTAGGGAATTTGTCCTCATCCAGGACTTAATGTCTGACAGGCATTCTGTCAGGACAGCAGTGGTCCTGGAGTTGAGGGTGCGAGGCAGAAAGATAGAGTTGGGTGTCATTCGCGTACATATGGAAGTTGACCACATGTCTGCAGATGATGTCACCAAGGGGGAGCATATAGACAGTGCTCTATTGGAGAGATAGAAGTGGAAAAGCATCTTTTCCAATAAATACTGGTATCTCATTTGCCTTTAAAGCCTCTTTCAGTAATCCACAGAAGGCATACTGCCGGGGGTGTTTGCAACACTCATCCTGAACTGACTTTAGCCAGATTATCATGACAAGGATTGTTGCTTGAAAACACAGACAAGCTGATTGATGTGCACGTTGTTTAGATCTTTACACTTTGTTTCCAATTAAGGCAATGTTGCACGACCATAGTTTTGTTTGTTTAAAGCCAATCTCTGTTGAAATTGAAACTGCAATTGCATGAAAATAACACAGAAGTTCCTAATTTGGATATAAATAACACTCTACAATGCATCACAGGCTGCTGCTTGTATAGAGATGGCTGTTCCCAATGGGTTGGCTTGTCAGAATGTCAAGCTGGAGCTGTAGTGCCTGATCTAACCTGCAATGAAATTTAGTTTTGTTGTCACTTTGCAGAGAGTGAATAATATTTTGCGGATGGAGAGAAATATCCCCAACAACAATCTCAAGCCTCTCCACAGCGAATGTTTTCAGCGTTTAACAGGAGTAGCATTCAGTGACTCAAATTTCAGACAATATTTTCATTGGAGTGAAAGATGTGACACCTGATATGATAACGATCAATTAACTCAAAATTGAGATCCAAACCAGTCTTCAATGATTGACTTGTTTTGAATGTGAAATCTCCAGATTTTAGCACAGTGGTTGAACTGAAGCTGTTTGAAGCATCCAGCTATCACCATCGCTGTTGCTGACCGTGGCACTCGTGGGATACCAGCCTAATGATTTGTGCATATCCTCAATCTGTGCAGTTTTGGTGCAGATAGAAGTTTCCCTCAATCTTTGGAGATCCAGACACACCGGTTTACTTGGCGAGGGCCCAAGCCACAAGAAATCATATTGCCTCTTATTCAGGACATCCAATAAGAAGTAAAGAGAATTTTTTATGAATTATGCAAAAATATGCAAAATAAAATTTCCTAACACCAAGTTGTTATTTAACGCCTCTTCTAGCCAGGGGACGAGAAATGTAGGAGTCACTAAATTGATTCCTACATTTCCAGGCCCCAGAAAGTAAATATTGAATGTCACTGGCCACAGAATAATTACAATCCTTTGCAAATCCAGTTTGGGACTTGTAATCTTAGACCAGAAGGTGATATATAAATAGACTAGTGCATAGATGAGTTGGTGGGTATACTGGCCCTACAGATACTGTTAATATTGCTCTTTTGTTTCTTTCCATCACAGATCAGCCTGCAATAAAATTTTAGTTTTGTTGTCACTTTGCAAAAAGTGAATAATATTTTGTGGATGGATTGAGAAGAAAGTCGCACCACACAGAGAAGTCAGCATTCTGTACTGTTATTTGTTCCACCACAAATAGGATATATAATATTGTGCTCTGGTGTTTAAGGAAGACATAACATGATTCTGAAGTCAATGGAAGGTTAGTGAAATGAGATTTAATCAATTGGGTGCAGACAGAATGATGTCTGGTGTCAGAATGGTTTTCCTTTGTATTTATTTTCTTCATTCAACTTGGTAACATATTTACAGTCTTTACCAGTGCCCCAGTTGATCTTCCTATGTCTCTGGCCATATTGTGCATGATACAGCACACCTACACAACCTTGTTCACATTGGCTGCTTCACATAGGAAGAAACTACTCCAAACATCAAAAACATTACTCAAACATGTCGGTGTTATGTTTACTGTGTTCACTATGTTCACTGTGTTCACTATGTTCACTGTGTTCACTATGTTTACTGTGTTCCCTATGATCGCTGTGTTCACTGTGTTCCCTATGATCACTATGTTCACCGTGTTCACTGTGGTCACTGTGTTCACTATGATCCTGTGTTCATATGATCCTGTGTTCCCTATGATCCTGTGTTCCCTATGATCACTGTGTTCCCTATGATCACCACGATCACTGTGTTCAATACGATCACTGTGTTCACTATGTTCAATATGATCAGTGTGTTCACTATGATCAGTGTGTTCAGCGCTAATCCATGCTGATTGCTGAGCCTCTTTCCTTCCTCTCTGGCCCAAATATATTGATTGAAGGCAGTAGTTGGGCCCTCAATCTCTCTGCCTCCACCCTCTGGAACTTCATCCCCGAATCCCTCCACCTCGCCACGTCCCTTGCCTCCTTCAATGTGTATCTCAAGACCCTCCTCTTTGACCGTGCCTGTAGTCACAACTCCACTTCCCCTACCCTCCAACCCCCTTGACAAATCCCTTATATGCTTTGGTCTTCTGGTAATGGCAAAGTACAAAGGCAGCATATGGTATTGACTAATATAGATACCTCAATATATTTGGTCAAAGGTGTAGCTCTCAACAAGTAACCTAGATAATCTATTGTCTACTCAGATCATGATTGAATACCACCATGTTTACTACATCTCAGAGCCAGAGGGAAAGTATAGATTTACTTGAGTTCCAGTTTAAGTGCTGTAATTGCAGTTTTCAAGTGTGTATTCTGTAATCGCTGTTTGCTGCTTGTAGCGCTGCCCAAGAAACACTTAAAGGTTCTATTTTTATTTAAATGGACAAAATAATTGCACGACTGACAGGCTGTCACTGATACCTGACAAGAGGAAAATCATCCCACTTTGACTTGTACATATCCTCACCGTCAACTTCATTACTTAGCAAAGCAAACCTAAAAGCCAGAAGCCGGACAATTTATATTACAAAAGAGTTTGGAAATGTACGCAAGAAAATTTCACAACAAACAGGAAGCAAATACTGTATGATAAATGATGCCATTTCATTTAGTTTGATTTCAAGGTGAAGTAAACTGACATACAACGTACTTCAAAAATGTTCTCTGCAAATAGCGTTTCATTGGAAAGAGATTGAGAATATATTGAGCTGACTGTTGGAAGTCACTGTGCACTTTGTTTGTCCTCCTTGCATTTTTCCCAACTTTTCTTTCCCATTTTCCCATTGTCTCAAAATGTCTTTGAACTCATATTCTGAAGTAACATTGCAATGTAGTGCTGGGGGGTGGGCGTTGCATTGTTGTAGGTTCCGTCCTTCGGGTAAGACGATGAACGAAGATCCCGTCTGCCTGTTCAGCTGGACATTAAAGATCTTATGGTACTACTTGAACAGAGAAGGGAGTTTCTCCTGATGTCCTGGCCAACAATGCCCCAAAATTCTGCGACATTGCAGTGCGCAATTGGGCTCCTGCGTTCATCCACAAATACACAGTTACTCCAACTTCACAGCAAATCATGTGAAGCACTTTGAACATTCTCCAGATGTGAAAAGCGTTTTACCAAATGCAAGGATTATTATTATCAATAAATATTCCACATTTAATCCAGAACTACTGTAGAGCATTTAAGAGCCACAACAGCTAACCACTCAAATAACCATTCATCAAATAAAAATTTTAATTTTTAGTTAGTTTTCTGTGAAGCACATCTGTATTTCAAAACATTGGAAATGTGCTTTTATAATCTTGTTATAATCTTGTTTAAGCAATATACAGGTTCTGAGAACACAGAAGTTTTGTAATTCTGGTTAAATTATTTATGCTATGTTTATACTATGTTTTGGCTGCAAGTGGGGAAGCTTTATGTTGCATCATGACAGTGTCAGCATGGTTCAGTTGGCAGTATTCTCAGCTCAAAGGTAGAAGATTGTGGGTTCAAGAGCTATACCTAGAGTTTGGATTTATATAGTCCAAACTGCCATTCCACTCCAGTGCAGGGGTTATGCTGCATTATCAGAATTGCCTTCCTTTGGATCAGACATTAAACCAAGTTCTTCTCTGGCTGTTTAGGTGGACGTTAAATGATTCCATGGCATTATTTGAAAAGGGAAAGTGGTTTGTCCTTGCCAACAATCTCCAGATTTAAAATAAATGGTAATTTCATCTCATTGCTGTTTATGGGACATTGCTGTGTGCAAATTGGCTGCTGTGATCCCTTACCAATACATTATCATGACACTTTATAGTAGTAAAATACTACACTACAATAGAATACAATATTGAATACAACGCAATACACAAAAATACACTACAATACGCTACAATATAAATACAATAGAATACAATGCAATACACTGCAATACACTACAATAATACTGCAATACAATACACTACAATACACTGCATTACACTACAATATAATACACTACATTACAATACACTACAATACACTGCAATACATTACACTACAAAACAATACACTACAGTACTGGAGTCCTGTAGCTCAGTGGTTAGAGCAGTCGCAAGCGAGACACCTGGGTTCAATTCCAGGCAGGTCGAAACCTTAGGCAAGTTTTCTTACTCCACACGCCTAATAATAATCCCTCCAAAACAAAACAGTAATAAATTGGTCATTTTCAATCCGCAACTGTTTGTGGGACACTGCTGTGCGCAATTGGCTGCCGCGTTTCACCCACAAATATACAGTCAATTCACTTTACAGCATATTCTGTGAACCGCTTTGAGACGTCTAGAAGATGTGAACAGCGCTATATCAAATGCAAGGATTATTATTATTATTATAATTCCTGTGAAATGCTTTGAGATGTCTTGACAATATGATCATTATAAAATATGAGAGACCATGTCATGACACAGTACCGGAAAACATTGAATGTTATATATTGAGCTTCATTGATCTCAAGCTGGTCCATGTCTCTCAATCAACCTGATATTAAACTGCTTCTGAAAGGCAGTCTGAGGGCAGACATCCAGTGCAGAACATGGCCAGAAATGACATGACAAAGAGCCACAATGCACTGCTCCCAAGCATAATGCCATTGGAAATATCTAATTCATGTTGCTTCTGCTCAGGAGTAGTGGATGACAACAATACCATATAATTTACATTTATATAGCATCTTCCACATGTGTCAAAACACGGTAACAGGGGTGATGGAGAGACACTAACAAGTTGACAGATATATTTCTTTATAAATATTATGTGACCATTTAATTGGTTGATTTCCCTGTAACTATGAACATGATTCTTATTTTGGTGAATCTATTTTAATTTTGACATTGGCAATTCAGAAGTGACACCCACAAAACATACAAGCCCTCAACTTTACAGTAAATCCTGTGAAGAACCTTGAGATGTTTTCTCAACCTGAAAGGGGCTATATCAAATGTAAGGATTGTTATTTTTGGGCTGAGAAACTACTTACATCTAAAAGAATTCAAAGGAATAAGAATTGTGAAGAACAAAAGAGCTCTTTCAGCCTTTACAATTATGAAAATCTTCAGAGGCCATAGGCCTAAAGAGACTAACTAAGCACCTATGTATTTGAATGTTACAAATATGACCAAATAATTAAGCATGCTTGCTGAATCTTGGCACATCAAGTGATGAAAATGTGCTGGAACAACAAAGCCATATATAGAATTGGGTCTTTTGCATTTTTCCTCTTGAGACGGTGTAACAAATGATAGCAAATCAGTTATGCACTTAACAGCAGTGATGCAGCTTGCTATAAAGAGTAAGAGTAAATTAGAACTCAGCCAAAAAAAAGCATCCAGTGCTTAAAAGGCCAAGCACAAAGGAACATAAATTCATTTCAGACTGCATGGAATAGACTCAAAGAACAGCACAAATATCACCGGCATTTTAGGTTCTATCAATAGAAATTTCCTTGCAAGGTAATAACTAACTACATATTATATTAATTTATAGTAATATCTTTATCATTGCAACAATATTTGCTGCTTCCCCTTACCGATGACTGCAATTACAGATGAAGTTATCTTATTGATGCACAAATGGAGTTAAAGTAATACATCTGAATTACATTGTAGCTCCATAACCAATGAGAGAATTATGAATTACATTGTTATTCCTGCAACCTAATTAAAGCATTAACCAAATATCTTTTGAAGCTGGAAGCATGTCTAACTGAGAGCAGCATTATAGAAACAATTGCTGGCAATGTCCAACAAACATATAACATGAGAAAATATATTATTTCTTTAACCCACCTCTTCAACTGTGCTGGACAGACACCATCTTTCCCTTCCCTTTCTCCCTCACTTGTGTTCCATCCCTGTCCTTGTGAATCACTCCGAGATATTATCCTTTGTGAAGGGCACTATATAAATACACAATATTGTTATAATTCAGGCTTCTGTAAAACATCCCTTGGGCGAGGGTTGGAGGGGTAGGACAGGAGAAAATGGAACAAAATAATTTGAACATAACCCCAGGTCTGATACAACTCCAAGGAGTTATTTGTTTAATGGCTAAAGACATATTGTCTCCTGCACCAGGCTCTGAGAACCTATCATCCTCATCCTCACACATTTCCACTGGCTCCCCAACCCATAGAGGATCAAAACTCTACTGTTCACTTCCAAATCCTCCGTGGCCTCACCTCACCCTATCTCTGTGACCCTAGTTGCTCACCCCATCCTTGAACACCACCCTGCTTCACATTCTCCGTCTGCTTCGCTCCACCAATGTAGGGCAAGCCTTCAGCTATCCTGCCTCTGTTATCTAGAGCTCCATGCTGGATCCCTCTGTCATGCTGTCTCCCTCTCTGTCTTTAAAACCTGCCTTAAGACTTATCTGTTTGACTATGCTTTAGATTCCCCCCCTCCCCCTCTAAAGCTTCCCAGCTACAGCTCCCAGTCAGATGTGTGAAGTATTCGGGATGTCCTCCCAATATGAAAGGTGTTATATAATGTAAATTGTTGTTGTTGTTGAAACCTTTCCAGTGCATGATCACTCTATATTTTAACTTGGTGGGTGATTTCAGTGGTAGCTTTTGAACAAAGTATTCCTGACCAGGATGATATTTGGCAGGCTACACATAGCAAGGGGAAGATTAATTTAAAAAAATGAAAAAAGAAGCTGTCAATATAAGGAGTGGGCACTGTAAAGAGAACTGCAAATACAACAAAATGGACTATGCCTCAGATCAGTGCTTATGCACACTGCACTTGGTTCAATTTATATCAAGCTGAAATCTTCCTTGACCCCAATTTGTTCACTTATAATTTGATGCTGGTTGACTCTTAACATTTTTCTACATGGAAACAGATTTTCAGGAATACATGTACCTCTTTCATCTACTTGCTATTTCAGACTGCATTGCTGATTATGATAATATATGGGGTTTAGCCTTTGAATTATTTAGGAATGTACAGTTTTTTAAATAGTATGCATATTGGATGCTTTGATGATTTTTCTGTTGTGTCTATTTCACACACTCACCTTTTATGCAATTTCTTTGAATATTGATGCTAGCAGCAGGTGCACTAGTGAAGCGATCTTAATAAGTGTGACCAAGTGTTACCAAGAGGTTGGTCTAATTACCGTGCAATGCAGCTTCGCAGGAGAAATATCACCTTAAATATTAACAATCGGAATTATCTACCGAGAGAATCAACTGCTGTTTGAAAGTCATGAGCCTAATCAGTTCTCCTACCATATGCTTCACGATGCAACACCAATTTGGTCCTTAGAATAGCTCACTAAGCTGTCAACTCTATTTCCCTTCAAGGTGAATCACAAGTATCTTATACATTCGGCTTGTGCAGTTGGTTACTTGTGAATGTCAGATATGCAGAGTACAGAATTAGGGTCTTCTGATACAAATGTGAACTTTACATCTCACTTAAGGGGAAATGCTTCCTCCTTTAGGCTTCCAGATTCTAGATATTCATTTTATTAGATCACAGGATGACTTTGGATCAGTTGTAAGTTGCCAGCGATTTCAATACATGCTATTTGGTCCAGTACAGGCTTGATTGGGCCGAATGTTCTCCTTTTGTGCTGTGGCTTTCTATGCTTTTATGTTTCTATGCCTACCAGTGGTTTGCATTTGGACCAACCAACGATCGACTCCAGGGATTAGGTTTTCACACCCAACTAGACTACCATTTAGTCAGATAAGCACACCCATTACTGAGTCATCGGTAATATATATATATATGCATATAATCAAATAAATTCAAGATAATTGCATTCTGAGCCCATTGCCAACCACAGGCAAACAAGGTGAAACTGAAACTTTTAGAGTAAAAATTTTTTTTAAAATGACAACTCGAGAACGGAACGATGGAGGGGAGGGGGGTAAAAATCACAACCTGATTTTTCCCTCTATTGGTTGGTTTTGTCAATTGTTTAGATCATAAAATATTTAGATGCAGAAGGCCCTGTGTCAGCTTAAAACACTTTTACCGCTGAGTCAGAACTTTGTGGGTTTAAGTTCAACATGAGGACTTGGAACCCACATAGTCTCTGCTGACACTTCAGTGTAATGCTGGAATGCTCAAATGAGATGTTAAACCCCTAGGTCTTGCCTGTTTGTCTTTTTAAGTGGATGTTAAAGATCCCACGACATTATCTGAAAAGAGAAGGGTATTTCTCCCGGTGTCCATGCCAAAAACCCTCCTGGTTAATTAGTCATTCTCTTCATGGCTGTTTAACTTTGTTGTGAAGGCAATAGTTGCCATGTGTGCCTACAGATATACAGTTGCTGCACTTGACAACAATTACTGTGAAGCACTTGAGTTGTTTCAACATTGTAAGCTATAAAAATACAGTACAAGTGCTTCATGTTCTTCTACTAGAGTCGAAATTTTGGTCCATCCTAGACAAGAAATCCCATCTGTGGCCTTTTAACAGCCTTTTAACAATCTATCTTTTGGGCTTATGGCTTTTCCTCTCCTTTCATCAGCTCCTCATCCCCCTATCCACACCCCCAACTTAGGCTCTCAATCAGCAATGTGATGTACTTTGAAACGTGTTCACAACGTGAAAGGTGGTCTATAAATGTAATTGTTGTTGTTGTTGTAGGAATGTTCTTTGCTGCCTCTTCAGTCTCCTGACCATTGATCTTGCTTTTAATTCTGGTTGTGGGAACTTGACCTGACCTGATACTGGTGGGGATTAGGGACATGTGTTCATTTTATTATCCTAGTGTATGTGTGTGTGTGTGTGTGAGAGAGAGAGAGAGGGGAAGGAGAGTTTAACTTAAGCTTTGGTAGTCATGAAATGTTCATATTTGTGAAGCAGAAGATTGATAGATAATGAGTCTCTCTGAAGTATTGTGCAGCACAGAAACATCCTCCTACTCTATTGTTTGGAACTCTGGATAAGTAGCCCATGGACAAGTAGCCTATGAGTAGGACTTTTTGTGGAACAAAGAAGGTTGAGGGATAAGATACTAGAGGTCTTTAAAATTATGAGAGATTTTGATAGAATAAATAGGGAGAAATTAGTTCCACTAGTTGGTGAATTAGTAATTAGAGGGTAGCAATTTAAGATAGTTTCGCAAACAAGCAAATAGGGCAGTTGAGAGAATTTTTTTCATATACAGAGTGGATATCAATTCATACACATTGATATGGAATGCCTTGCTCCGAGCGCTCATTGAGGCAAAATCCACATTGGTCTTTAAGAGGGAACTAGACAAATACCTAAAAAATAGTAGGCTACAGGGGTATGGGGAAAGGGCAGGTAAATGGGACTGAAAGGATTGCTTATGAAGGAGCTGGCACAGACACAATGGGATGAATAGCCTTCTTGTGTGCAGTAAATTTCTATGGTTCTATGAACACATTAGGGATTGGGATAGTTACCACTAATTACCAGTAGTCAAATGCAGTCCCACCTCCACTAATGGTACCTTGGAAGATAAATGCAGTCCTTTCTCCCGTCCTAATTCATCAGGAGCACAGATGTAGGGCACTCATTTTCTTCTACCAAACAATTGACCTGTTTTCACATCTCTTTAATGCTTCAATGACAGCATAAAAACAAAGGCCATGATCAAGGATGAAATTTTGTCGATAGAATACCTTCACAGCTACTTCTGAGTATTCTTTAATAATAATAATCCTTGTATTTCATATAGCGCCTTATCACGTCTTTGAGATGTCTCAAAGCGCTTCACAGAATATACTGCAAAGTGTAGTGACTGTGTATTTTGTGGAAGAAATTCAATACCTGATTACCTTTAAATGACTGTTGCATTTCCCATTGTTCTGTCTTATTTTTCAGGAGCTGAGTTGGAGCTGGGATTCAAATGCAAGATTTTTTTTAATTCCTATTTTGTCATTTGCGAAAAGGCTGTGTGAATAGATTCTGTCTGGGATGTTCTGTTGTCACGACGATTAAATCAGTTTTGATGGGTTTCATTCTGTGACAGCTGTTCGTGCTACACATTTTTCAGGCCAATGGAAAATGCATTACCCATAGGGGTATGCTACTGGGAAATGAAAATGTAGCAGGCAGGAGTTTGGCAACCTGCCAATGATGAAAAAACTTCAGGCAAATGACTCTGAACAAAATCTTCAGAAATTTCCTCACAGTTTTATTTAGGTCAAAGCCAGAAAAGGATTCTAAATAAATAAATCAGAGCTGCTTTATACCCAGCTCTTGACATCATTTCCCTTCTGTGTATTTAGCAATTGAGAAGAAATAAAACACCCTCTCCTTTACAACATGGCAATACTGCAATTTAACATTAGTTGCCATTAATGCATTGAAACCGATCCAAGGGTAGTAACACTGAGGCAATAATATAACATTGTGGAAATAATGTATCATGGAAATGCATAAGGTATAGCTCTAGTGCCAAGCAACACCTGGGTGTGCTGCCAAGCACATTTATCCTGGTGTGAATGATCTCTGTGGCATAATACATAACATGCTGGCAAAAAAGGTGGGGGATACAGTTGTAACACTTGTGGTTACAGTTAGCATAGTTTATTTAGAAATTCACATACTTCAGCCCCTTCTGCTGCCTGCGTGTCTCAGAAAAGAGAGTGATAACATTCCGATTTTGCTCAATGTGCTGGATTTGTTTCTTCTGGCAAGTACCACACTGGACTCTCAAGGCTCTGTTGAATTTTGTGGGACAGCACATTCGCTTTGTATTATTTGTTCACGTGTTATGAAAGTACAGCAAAATTGAAGTCAGCCTGAGTTCAGCCTCCTGATTTTTGGGGGACTGACTAGGAGGACACTGCACTGGGTTATTTTCACAAGCCCATTTCACTCCCACTTGTAAATGATTCACGATGAGAGTCATTTCCAGTGCCTGTATTTGCTTAGGTTCATTTAATACTGATCCACGCTCTTTATCTCAAAACCCAAACTAGCTTAGATCTCTTAAGTCACTCATCCTAAATAAAAATAAGATAAGTTCAAAAGGTATATATTTATAGAAGGCAAATATTAGCAACAATTTACTTTTAACAAAATAACAAGTTATTGCCTCTCTGCTTTATGCTAGAATGTACTTATTTGGTGCCTCCATTGTGGACACTTCTCTGTCTCTCTTGCTCCTTCTTACAATAAGTCTGGTGACATATTCTTTACTGGACTGCATCACCCTGAAGCATTTAGCTTTGTGTTGTATCGCACAGTACGAAGGACAAATTCATTCATTGTGATGTGGTATTTTCCCCATTCCTGACCTACTTGAATCTGTCTAACCCAACTACCATCTTTAATCAAGTGCTAGAAATTCTCAAAGATTCTACAAATGATGTTATCCGATGAATTACAAGGTGTTGGGATATATATCCCAACTAAATCCCCTCCTTTGTCTATTCATCCATGGGTGTTAAAGCCTAACCTAATTTTGTCTTCATTCCAACATCTACATATGAGCACATTCAAACAGGGAGCGTGAGTGAGCAAGGATGAACAGCACTCTTTGCTATTTTTTGCCTTCTCAACCCAGGGGTATTGAAGTCATTTGTAGTGTCACCACTGTTTCCATGGCTGATCTCAACTAACTCAGCAGAGACCAAGGAACTGTTATACTCTGTATGGCTCAGTTCCATGTGGAGTAGTGCATTTACCAATTTGAGCTGCTTATGACTATTTCATGTTCACATACATTCACAATGATATATACCAGATGCAAAATGAGATGTTTCCAACTATGGAAACTCAAGAATTCTTATCATGACTTGCTCTGAGCGAAAAACGCATATGTTACTTTTTTATTTTAACTAAATATTTCTGATATGCTCTGTTGCTCTTTAGGATTTTTAATAATATAATAATCATTGCATTTGACATATATTGCCTTATCAAGTCTTTGAGGTATCTCAAAGAGCTTCATAGGTATTTACTGTAAATTGTAGTGACTGTGTATTTTGTAGGTGAACATGGCAGCGAATTTGCATGTGGCGATTTCCAAAACACAGCCACGCAATGAATGTCCAAAGCATTTAACAGTACTAGCTGGTCACCCAACAACAACAACAACAACAACAAGATTCCATTTATAAAGCGCCTTTCACGTCAGGAGGACGTCCCAAGGCGCTGCACAGTTGGGTCATGAGGCACTGAACTGAGGGTAGGGAGGGGAAAGATGATGGAAACGCATGCACATATGAGTAGATTCCACATATGTGCACATAGCCTGTGAGCTCAAATAGAGAATATTTGATCGATTGGTAAAGATAGTAAGGTTGAAATGATTTCTCAACAGAGAATTGATCAGGGTAAATAGGAAAGAACTAGACATCTGATCTTGCCTTCAATAGGTTATTGTTGTAACGGATTGTATTTGCTTCTGAAAGCTATCCTCAGTGGCTCTCAAACACTGTGATTCTTTTTGATCTGCTGGTGAACAAAGCATTACCAAAAAAAGTTCAATGTACTCCTTCTGCCTGGCTCAATACATACTAAATATTTAAAGGATTCCTCTGAACACTGCAGCAGAATGAAAATCCAATAGCGAGCTATACAAACGTGAGCCCTATGTGAAGTAAGGTTGATTCTTGTTTGGTTGACTCCTGCTCCTAGGTCTCTGTGAGAGGATCACTGTCATGACTTGGGGGGGAGGTCGGGGTGAAGTTCTGCTCAGTGTTTACAGTAGTATGGGTGATGGGAAGGACCATGTTTGATTGCTTTGTGTTTGCTTCTTCAAGTGGCTTGTTGTGTGATTCATGTTACATCATTCGACAGATACTCCCGGGTAGATGGCTTATTACCTCAATTAGTAGAATTAACACCTGACATGTGAAGGCAACAGTGTCACTGGTTGAGGAAATATCTTCAATGGTGCAAGTCCTTTGTGCTAGAACAGCAGTGAGCATTTTGGGCACTGTAATAAATCCTTCAGCAATACAGATGTTTGGAAACAGAGTCAAACGCAGCCCAGATCTCACTTTCTAAATAATAATAATAATAATCCTTGTATTTGATGTAGCGCGTTATCACGTCTTCTAGATGTCTCAAAGCGCTTCACAGAAAATACTGTAAAGTTAATTGACTGTGTTTTGTGGTCAAAATATAATCACTCATTTCAAGAGTAGAAACATTAAGAGGGGCTGCCATGTATATTGGACTTTGATACTGTGGTCAACGTAGCAATACAGCAGGTATTCATTCCATCAAATATCTTGTGGATCTGTTGGTGATGGGACACACAGATACAATTCTCAGTGGTGTTTTCTGTGAAGCTGTTATTGGAATTCCAGCTACGTACAGCAGTATTTGACCTCCGGTTACTGGGATACTGGCTTTAGATGTCAGCCAGGCTCAGTTGGTAGTTCGCTCACCTCTGAGCCATAAGGTTCAAACCTCACATCAGGACTTTACAGTCAATTCAATTTACACTATATTCTTTGAAACGCTTTGAGACGTCTCAAAGATGCGATAAGGTGCCATATCAAATCCAGGGATTATTATTACAGTCTAGGTTGGCAATCCATTGTATTGCTGGATGGTGGTGGGGGTTGGTGGCGGGGTGCTGTGTTTACAATGAGACATTAAATTGAAGCCCTGTCTACTGAGGTGTACAATGACAATGACAACAGCAAATAACAAACAACAATTTGCATTTATATAGGTCACTTCATGTAGAGTAACGTCTCAGAGAGGTTAAAGACCCCATGGCACTAAAGAGAGGAGAGTTTTTTCAGGTGTCCTAGCCAACAATTCTCCCTTATTAAAAATTAGTTAACATTTTGTGGTTGGTTTTGGGTTGCTGCTGTGTGCAAGTTGGCTGCTGCGTTCACCTCCAAAATAGTCACCTCACATTAAATTGTGTAAAGCGCTTTGAGACATCTGGATGACATGAAAGATTCTATATCAAATTTATTAGTATCTTATTATTATTATTCTGCCAAACAAAATGTATTGTAACAGCCAATAGTTGATATTACGATCTTCATGCTAGAATCCCACAACTGCGAGCCAGATTCATGGATGTCACCATTGTGACCGGTGTTATGGGAGAGGGTCCGCTCCTGGTACGCTCAGGGAAGGTTCAATGTGACAAATGTCAGTGTATGGCTATATTGACTCCAATGTGCAGGTCTGTTCAGAAGCTGTGTTGGAAAGGATCCCTGAAAATTACAAATAGCTGCTGAAATCTTGTAGCTGATCTGCTTCACGCTCCACAGACCTTCTCCCAAACCTTCAGGGAGCTGCTTCAGAGTGTCCTCCACATCTCTGGCGTGTTGAAACAATCTATCTTATCTTAGAAACTGCTTCCTGTGCCTCTGCAGTTACGGGTGTCAGATTTCCTGAAAACCTCCACAAGCGGTTGTAGTGTCAGTCTGGCATGCTCTTCCCCACTATTTGATGCCATTGAGTCACCCACTTCTACAGCTGCATTATCCTATGCTGGTTCTGCATCAGCCCCTTCCAATGAGGAAATGTTGTGGCACTATATGGGGGAGGGGAGAACATCTGCTTCGTGTCCCACATTGTTGTGGTGGGATCAGAATGTGAAACCGTAAAACACACTTACACAAAACTCATCTTACATTTCAGATATAGACTTAGAATATTCACTGGTATATTCTGAGCAATATAACACTGCTTATTTATTGCTAACCTTCACATTCATCCAAACTACCACACTGACTGTTAAGATGAATGGATCTCCCTAGCTCATCATTCTCCACTCCTTCCAGGTTCTCCTTATGAAACAGGGGGTCTAAGGTTTTGATTTAAGCTTCCAAGTTGGGGGTGAAGAGAGGAAGTTGCTCTTGTTTTTCTTCTGCTGCATTTACTATTAGCCAATTGAGCGTATGGAAAAAAACTATAACCTTGTAGTGCAGTGTTCCAATGTGTAGCGTATTTGACAATAGTTCATTCAGCTTCATGGACAGATACTTCATTCAGGAAAGCTTTTTGGCTCTGTGTTTGGGTACGGCTGCACGCTGTCTAGTATTGAGCTTACTTTGGCAAGTCACAGCAACTCTATTGGCACCTTTCATTCATTTGCTGCCCATTTTTCATTACAGCATGGTTTGCCTACACATGCTGGCCATTACATGTCCCAGAACAAACTTTGGTTGTTTTTGTGATCCCCTAATGGGAGACCACCCTCCCTTACTGAAATAATCCAATTGCATAAATACTCGCGAACACACAGTCCGTCTCAACACAACTAGGCCAAACCAGGCCCTAAGGTCACCAAAAGTCAGTGAAAGGCCCGGGACAAAACCCTAAACAATACTAACTTCTCAAAATATATTTTGTGCCCTGTAACCAAGCAGTTAAAACTACATATGATCTTAACTAAAAGCAGGGCAGAGAATTCTAGTCTTACTTTAGTGACTGGAAAGGCCACGCGTACATATCTTTAGATAATATGAAGGGATCTATGGATGACTGCCACCTTGTTTGGGTCCACATGGTAATCTACCAGTTAATTACATATTATTGAAACAACAGGAGGATGCTTCCACAATGAATTCTGTCCAACATTTTTGTCAATTCTCTTGTGGTTCGTGGATGCACTAGCTGCATTGGCATTGTGTGGTACTTCGCTCTCTCACTCTCTCTCTCTCTCTGTTTCTCTCAGGAGCTAGGTTTAGGTTTAAAAGGAAAATATGCCATTGCAAGTTTAGCCTATCTACCTACTCTCCTGCCTAGAATGGAACTCAAGATTATCCTTTGAAATGTTATCCACAGCCTTGAGCTATCTGCTGTTGCACTGCATTGCAAACCTTAAGCTTATCACATGTGAAGATATGCCAACAGTCTGATTTCTATCTCCTGTGTAGAAAACCCTTCAACAAACCTCAGCAATTGACCATTGTCCATTTGGAGCAATCCCAACATTAGGAGCAGCACAGCCAAGTCCAATCCTATCATCAATGTTTACAAATCCACATGACCAGATGCAGTAACCCTGGTTATTTTTTTCCCTCCTTGGCCCAGGAGCCACTTTTACCACCCTAGCAGTAACCCAGGAGCCACCTTTATCACCCGAGCAGTAACCCAGATCAAGTTAGCTAGCTCAGCACAGATTGGGGCTTGAACCTGGGACTCCCTGGTTTGTATAGAAACTCCACTCCTCAAGAAAACTGATCTAACTCAATCTATTTTTTGGAATGGGAATCCCTCAGATTCAAGTGACATGCATAATGCATTTAGACAGAAAAGTGGTAGCCTGGATCAGCTGATAGTTTCAGAGTCAGAATTTGTGGGTTGAAGTCCCATGTTTGGGTTTTGTGCTCAAAGACTAGGCTGACACTTCAATGCGAGGGGAGCGCAGCATTGTTCAAGATGCCATCCTTCAGATGTTAAACCAAGGTCTGCTCAGAAGGATGTTAAAGATCTCAGGGCACTACTCAAAGAGAGAAGAAAGATTCTTCAGTGTCCTGGCTAACAATCCTCCAGATAAAATTGGTCATTCACTGCCTAGTTGTTTGTGGGACATTGCTGTGCATAAATTGGCTGCTGAATCTACCAACAAAACATAGTCATTATCCTTGACCTTAAACCCTGTGATCTGAGAGGTCCACCCAATGTGAAAGGATTGCATCAAATGCAACAACAACAACAACAACAAGATTCCATTTATAAAGCGCCTTTCACGTCAGGAGGACGTCCCAAGGCGCTGCACAGTTGGGTCATGACCCGAGCAGGGGAAATGGTCAGGGTGAGGGGAGGGAAGGGAGGGAACGAGGAGGGGGGAAATAATGCAAGGATTATTATTACAGTAAACTCCTGATGACTCAACCCTGGTTTGACTTCCATCAGCTTCATTAGGTTCACTACCACTTAAGCCATTATGCTGTCAATATCCCATATGTATGTACTTGTATTTATACATATGCCTAACTTGTCACTGTGGATAATTTATCACTGAGCCTTTTACCCTTGGAACGACTTATCAAGAATTTACTGTATATATTTCCAATTATTAGAAGGAACCACATTCTGATTTCTTAAGAAATCTGTTATACCGCAAAAGTATTAGAGTGAATAAAATAATTTGTTCCATTGAAGTTGAAGTCTGAATTGAAATTGTCTCACAAAGAATAAATGAATTGATTGACAACAAATACAAGTAATACTCTATTAATGAACAATCTTGAATGACATGATTTTTTTTGGGGGGTGGGGGTGTGTGTGGGGGGCAATTGGCAGCCAAGCAGTTAAGCTGTCTTTTCGACCTCCCTTGACGTCAATCTAATAATTTTTATTTTTGCCCTTTCAATGACCCGTGCTCCACTTACTCCTCATGTGTTGATCTAACATACTGGTTGTAACTGCATTAGAGAAATGCCTTTCATTTTTGCGTTCAATTTCTCACACTCCTGTTCTGTTTTACTTACTCTACTTGACTCATAGCTGCTTAACAACAACAACAACAAGATTACATTTGTATAGCACCTTTATGTCGGGAGGACGTCCCAAGGCGCTGGACAGTGCACAGCATTTCAGACCCGAGCTGGGGTCGGGGGGGAGAAGGTGGGGGGAGGGGAAGGGGGGGTGGCCAATGGCATGGTCGAAAAGGAGGGTCTTGAGGCAGGACTTGAAGGAGGCTAAAGAGGGGGCGAGGCGGAGTGATTGGGGGATGGAATTCCAGAGGTTGGGGGCAAAGTGGCTGAAGGCTCTCCCACCAATAGTGGGGCGGGTGGATCGGGGGACGTGGAGCAGGCCAGAGCCGACTGAGCGGAGGGAGCGGGTGAGTTGGTAGGGGGTTAGGAGGTCACAGAGGTAGGGTGGGGTGAAGCCGTGGAGGGCTTTGTAGGTAAGGACCAGGATCTTGAACTGGATCCTCTGAAGGACAGGGAGCCAATGGAGTCGGACGAGAATGGGGGAGATGCGGTCACAGAGTTTGCTGCGGGAGAGGACACCAGCTGCAGAGTTCTGGATTATCTGCAGCTTGTGGAGGGAGGAGTTGGGAAGGCCGACAAGCAGGGCGTTTGCATAGTCGAGCCTGGAGGTAATGAAGGCATGAACAAGAGTTTCAGAAGCCTGAGGGGTGAGGTAGTGGCGGAGTCGGGCGATGTTACGGAGGTGAGGGAAGGCAGAGCGGATCATGGTTTGGATGTGGAGAAGAAAAGACAGTTGAGGGTCGAACAAGACACCTGGGTTCCTGACTGGCTTGGTGAGTTGTAGTGTGCAACCATGGAGGTTGATGCTGCCAGAGCCTGAGGTGCAGAGGCGCTGGCGCGAGCCAATCAGGAGAGCCTCAGTCTTGTTCACATTCAACTGTAGGAAATTTGTCCTCATCCAGGACTTAATGTCTGACAGGCAGTCTGTCAGGACAGCAGTGGTCCTGGAGTTGAGGGTTGAGGCAGAAAGATAGAGTTGGGTGTCATCCGCGTACACATGGAAGTTGACCCCATGTCTGTGGATGATGTCACCAAGGGGGAGCATGTAGATATTAAAGAGGAGAGGGCCAAGGACCGAGCCCTGGGGGATGCCAGACGTGACAGTGCGGGGGCTGGAGGAGAAACCGTTAGAGGCAACAACAACAACAACAACAAGATTCCATTTATAAAGCGCCTTTCACGTCAGGAGGACGTCCCAAGGCGCTGCACAGTTGGGTCATGACCCGAGCAGGGGGGAAATGGTCAGGGTGAGGGGAGGGGAGGGAGCGAGGAGGGGGGAAATGGTCAGGGTGAGGGGAGGGATGGGAGGGAGCGAGAAGGGGGAAGAGAGTCGAGAGGAGAGCTGAAGGCTCGGTCAAAGAGAAAGGTTTTGAGACCGGCCTTGAAGGACGAGAGGGAGGAAGCAAGGTGAAGGCACTGGGGGATAGAGTTCCAGAGCCTAGGGGCTGAGAGGCTGAAGGCCCGGCCACCGATGGTAGGGCGATTGGGGCAGGGGACGTGGAGCAGACCAGAGCCGGAGGAACGGAGAGTATAGGCAGGTAGGTAGGGGGATAGTAGGTTGGAGAGGTAGGAGGGAGCAAGGCCGTGAATGGCCTTGTAGGTGAGGATGAGGATCTTGAAATCAAAGGAAGGGAGGGAGTGAGGAGGGGGAAGAGAGTCGAGAGGGGAGCTGAAGGCTCGGTCAAAGAGAAGGACGACTCAAAGTGCTTCACAGGATTTATTGTGAAGTGTAGTGTTTGTACATTTTGTAGCACTAAGGTTAATCTAGGCATAAAGTCACAAACAATTCAGGCCACAATTTTTTTTATTCAATCCCGTGCTCCACGTAGGTTTTAACCCTGATTTTGAAACTCTGGGATTTGGTTCCAAGTGCACTTTAGAGAGAAAGCATAAGTGTCCTGTCTCCAGATTTTGTGAAGGGTTTCTTGTTTGTTAAGTGTTGAAAGTACTAACAGTCAAGGTCCTGGCACTATGGAGCAAGTAGCACAATAGTGCTCTCTTGATTCACAAACACATATCCAGAGAAACCCTGTGTAACAGTGTTGCTTCACCCTGCTTTGTGCTAGTCCCTCTTTGCCAAGTCCTAGTTCTAACTTCAGCTACTTGCTGCTTTCTTATTTAAGGTGATAGCAATATTTCTGTCGAAAAGCACTAGACTAAATTCATCTTACTTTTTCTATTTGAAACTTTCTCTTTCTATAATAAAAATATTGCTCTCTGATGGATCTTAGATCAGTAAAATGTGATTGTTCAACGTAGAACTAACTGCTGACGTGGCAGGAGTGCACACATGTGCTCAGTTTGGTACCCCACTAGTATGGACAGTTACAATTAGCCAATTGAAAAGCATCCATAAAACACCAATAAAAATAAACTCAAGAACCATATTATTGTATGACACAAATACATTGCAGGCAATCCAGCCATGGGATGTTAAGTTCTACAATGATCCAGCGACCATAGGTGGTTTCTTTGGTCAGCTGTGAGATGAAGTCCTTAAGCACAGGAGAAGAATGGCTGAAAGCTCACCCAGCAATGGTAGGACAGATTGGGGGGGAGGTGGGGGGTGGAAGAGAGGTTACATGAAGCAGGCTAATGTTCGCTAAGTGAAGAGAATGCCCCACTTGGTTCAGTACAGTTGTAGGAGGTCACAGAGGTAGGGTGGGGGGAGGCCATGGAGAGATGAGTGAACAGTGGATGTTAGACCATAATGGTTATTTTGCGTAGTCTAGCAATTATTACACAAGTAAATTTAATTGATGCTATTTTATCTTATTGCATTTAAAGAGGCAGAAAACCATAAATCAGGGCAAAAATCTGATAGGAATGAAAATACAAACATAATATAAATGAGAACAACTAGCAAGAAAAGATTTGTGGATGAGCTGCTCCATATGCAGGTATGCACATCGATGCTATATCTTCGATAATTCAACACATGCAGCAAATACAGTCAGAACCCTCATTAAACATTCTGTGTGTTCAATTGTCTCTTGACAAATATTCTTTATATATTGCAGGATATTTCAGTTAAGCACAGTGTTCAATCTTGATTCAGAGTAGCTCCACGCATATAAGCAGTTACACTTATAATTCTGATCCACTATACTTGGATTATATTTGGATTGCTGTTCTATATAGGAATTTTTAAAACATATACCCAGCGTAGGTAATGGAAACTCATGTCCAGTGTGACGTTTTGTGGAAGTTGAGATTCTTTTTGGCTCAGTTGGTAGCACTCTTGCCTCTGGGTCAGTAGTTGGGACTTGAGCTAACACTCCATTGCAGTACAAATAATACCTGCACTTGATATAGTGCTTTATCACATAGAAATATCTAGTGTTATGACTCCTTTTGTGGGCAAATGAGGCAGCCAATTTTGCATGCAGCTATGAGTTGAATGATGAATTAGTCTCCCTAATGTGGAGGATTGTTGGCCATGCTATTAAGAGAAACTCCCTTCTCTTTTCAAATAGCGTCATGGGATCTTTTACAGAAAAATTCCCCTCCCCCTTTGCCCTGACGCAATGATAGAGTCCAAGGGAATATTGTAGTACATATAATACAATTTACACTTATGTTGGCAGATGTCCCAAAATGCTTAACAAAAGCATTATTTTTAATGCTGAAAATCAACATTTAAATGCGACTGAAGAAGAAACCAATGAAATTAAATCCAACTGTCCAGATCACAATGATCTTTCCTAATCCTTTAGATTCCTATATTTCTATGATGTGATGGGTTAGTTTCCAACTTCATTTGCTCTATATTAAAAATGAAGGCTGACTGGAAAGTGAGCTCACAAAAAGCTAGAGACTTGTGCAGAATGCAATAAGCAGCATTTTTAAAATGTCACATCAAGCATGTCACAGGGGAGCATCGTAGCATATGTGCCCATGCAGATTTGAGGAAGCTGTTCGCCACTGAAATCAATGGGGAGCGAATATGTAATGATATGGGTTAGCTTGCTATAACCACGTCCCAGATTGGCCTCCATATGTTGAAGAAATGTAAAGCATCCCTTCGGAGTTACATTTTGATGTGTTGCGTGACGGCAGCTTCCTGACACTGTTCCCATCAGAGTGTGACAAGAGGCGCAAGTTGCTTCATCCAAGCAATGAAGAACCAAAGCTGTTTTCGGTATTGGTACCACAAACACAGATCACAGAACATAGCTTGGAACAACCTTTCTCTGACTGTTATTTTCCTATTCACTGAGCTTCTGAAGGTAATGTTCTTGATCCATCAATCTGGAGAGAAGGTATCATAACAGACATTGTAATAACATGCAAATAATGTTTTGTGGATGTTTAAAGCCATTTAATATAGCATGTGCTAAATTACTCTTGTAAGAGACAACCAATATGGTTTCAGAACTAATAGGTTGTGTCAATGGATTGTTTGAAGAGGCAGCTAAGTTAAAAGTTAAAGGATAGTCAGTGGATAGAATATACTTGGATTGCAAAAGCTGTTTTATGGGATGTCGCACGTGAACAATTTAAAAACGACAGATGTGTGCAGAGAGTTAAGATGGTATTCTGTGAGGTGGCACTCAAAGGGCTGTGGTCTGTGGTCAGCAGTAACAACAGTGGCTGCTGGACACATTAGCAACAACAATGCCAGCCACTAAATTCAGGCTGACTTCAAGCCTAATCTCAGAGCCGAAGTGGGGGGAAGCGGAATTCACTGGTAAAAAGCTGTTCTTTGAAATCAGAGACAAGAAATAGAGGGCAGACCTGACCATCTCACCATTGTACATAAATTGGTGTGGGGTGTGGGGGGGGGGGGGAGGTAATTAAGGAAAAGCATTAATTAATGAATTAATCCACCTCCATATTTGTATCTAATACAGTGACTAGTTAACTTCAAAATATTTCAAAGTGCTTCACACAATGGATTACATTAGTGAGGACAGTAAGATCAGAGCCTTTGATGTTTAACAGAAGAAGGTTACACACTAACCTTTCATCAAGTGCATTATCACAAACAGTTATGTGCTCAAGAGTTATTGTCAGGATGTCCCCACAACTTGTCTGTTCCCCCCGACCTGATGGGATGTGGCTCCAGACTAGCATTCAGTCACCTCCTAATTTCAATGCTGCCACTTTCAACGATCTCAGGAAGATTGAGTGTTGAGTGGATGCTGAACTGACATAAGAAAACACCAAAAAGTCTTATTATTTTAGTTAAATGCTTTCATTGCTGCATGGGTGTAACAATACCCTGCTAGAATTCCACTGCTTTCTTTCACTGAAGATGGGGAGGATCGGTGCTAGCAGTTTATGGAGTGCATTTCTCCCACCAAACCCCATAGCCAAGGGCACTCATTCCGGCTTGCTTTGTGGACCATGCACATGGTGATATGTGGAGAAGTTGTCATTTTGTATATCTTCAATTCACTTTCTACTGGTAAATGCCTACAGTGCCAATTCAACAATTGATCCTGTCCTTGTTCTACAAGATTAAATAGCTGCATTAAGTCAACAGTGATTTCCATTCAACCTCACAAAACTCCCATCATGGTTTGACCATTGGTCTCTCATTGCTTCCCTGGTTTGCATAACAACTAAAGACTGAATTTTGAAAAAATTCTGTTCCTACGAGAGACTGCAGAAGTCATATTAAAGAGCGATTCTGTCACTTTTACTTCCACTAACAAGAACAATGCTTTTTGGTTCATAAAAAAGTTTACAAATGGTATCAAGATCCTTTCTGTAACACTACAACTCTGACACCAGCAAAGAGGGAGCCGCACTAACATTGATCTGTTTGCAGATTAAAGGC
Source organism: Callorhinchus milii (assembly GCF_018977255.1). Lineage (NCBI taxonomy): Eukaryota > Metazoa > Chordata > Chondrichthyes > Chimaeriformes > Callorhinchidae > Callorhinchus > Callorhinchus milii. The sequence goes on from NW_024704744.1 coordinate 58,850,157, forward strand.
AATAGGAGTCTTAGTCCAAATCCATCTGTGTACCGGGCTGTGCACAGTAGAGGAGGTCAGAGAGGACCATGTGGTGATACATCTCTCAGGTGGGACCACAGATGCTGTTTCTTTACACAGAAGGTACTCATCAGCTGGAATGGATTAGCAGGAAGGATGGCTGACACCAGGACACTGGACCCATTTGAGAAACAGTTTGATGCTATATTGGAAAGATGGCAGAGATGATTGAGATTAAATGAGCCAAAAGAACTTACTTCATCTCGACTTCTCTCATCTCAACTTGATCTTGTGACTTTTTATGGTTCCATAAAAAGATTTGACATTTTGATACTGCTCTCTATTAGTCAGGATCTCTGGTTTCTTCTATGGTGATCCAATTTCCTCTTAAAGATATGTTCTTGCATAAACTGGGTGCTGGGTGCTCCAGAACCTACCAAGGATTCCGCCAGTGAACTTGAGGAAATGGTGTCTATCCAGTTCCCCCAGCTATCACAAGTCTTGAATAGCTTTCCAATCAAATAGTTCCCCAGTGTTCACCTCTTTTAGATGTGACCTTCTTAACTACTGATGTGGCAATAAGACATGGTAGGCTGAAGGCATGTTCTTGATCCTAAAGGAGAAAAGAGCTCCTGAACTCCTGCCTCATTATTTTCCCATCATGTCTGCAAAAAACCAACTAAAGTGTTGGCAATGTGCCTTAGTAATCTGATCAACAAATTCATTCAACCAGACCAAATGAGATTTAACTGTGCAAGGCATGCAGACTGCAGTGCCAGATGCCAACTTAGCATAATTCATAATTCCAGTGCATTAAATGACCTGTCCTTGATATTATCTTTCGATGTACAGAAGGCATTTGACTGAGTAGAATGAGAGTACTTGCACTGAATCTGAAGGTGATGGCATTTGGTAAAAGCTCTCTCTGACTAGACTTCCTGCTTTCCTAATCTCTGTCAGCTAGTTGTGTTATAATCAGGGTGTGATACACAAGGAAATTGCCCTCTTTACTACTAGCTTCAACAATTAAATCCCCTATTTAGAGTGCCAGTGTGTGAATCAACATATGTCTTCATCAAGAACCTAAAATGTCATTGAATGTAGATTATTTTACCCTGACCCATTAATATTCTTCGTAAATGTCCTAAACTGAACAATATGTTAGGCTACAGTAATAATTGTACAAAGGCAGAAGTCATGGGTTTGTGATTTCTACTCCCCGTTAACATGCAATACTCATTCTCTACAGTGGCTTGAAGTGTTTAGAAGTCCAGGTAACTGGTAACCTGCAATTCCTGTGTTGATCCCTTGCCAGATGTATTGGTCTTCCCTTAACTGTGTCAAGTTATTATTATTATTATAAGTCAGAGTTTCAAAGATGAATGTACTCTTGTTTTTATCAGGAATCTTCAGAACACTCCTGCAGGGATACCAAAGCTTGGTTTAATAGCTTGGAGCAGCTTGCTTCTGAATTCTTCTGTATTGGTAAACAAGACGAAATGTGACTATTTTACCTCTAGTTTCACAATGGGTTCATTCATTGACTCCTTCCATTGCACAGGTCAGGTCAGTGTTACAATGGAGGCATAGGTATGAGCATCATATGAAGCAGGAACAAGAAAAGTAGTGCGGGGAGGGTGGGGGAGGAATTTGGGGAAGAGCAATAGGCTGCACAGGCTGTCCAAACATCAACATAGATTACTGCTTTTAAACATTGCAGATGCAGTAAAGCAACTTATACTTTCTTGGCTTCAAAACTTCTGAAAGACCACGTTCTGGGAGTGAGTAATGCCCAGGGCATCTGCTAGAGTAACCATATTTGAAAGTGTTTAGAGCCTGCTTTGAAAATTAAACAGACATTTTTTTGCATTAATATGTTTCTCATTTGAAATTATGAAAGTCCTTCCATTGTTAATGAGAGATTTGAGAAATTTAGCACCGAGTTTAATTGTAACCTCGTCATTCATTCATATCTACATTCATTTGTCTTCTGAGGATTTTCCTTTTCGGTTTGGTGCTAAGGAAAATTGTACACATTTTGTTTTGCCCACAAAATATACAGTCAATCCACTTTACCTCCACTTTCTACTTGCCTCCTTCAAGGCACGACTCAAGATAATAATAATAATAAAAATAATCCTTGCATTTGATATAGCGCTTTTCACATCTTCTAGATGTCTCAAAGCGCTTCACAGAATATACTGTAAAGTGAATGGATTGTATATTTATTGGCGAAACGTGGCAGCTAATTGCGCACAGCAGTTTCCCACAAACGGTCGTGGATTGAGCGTCCAAATTATTGTCTTTTCTTCTTGAGGGATTATTATCAGGCATGTGGAATAAGGAAACTTGCCCAAGGTTATATTCTGCCTGGAATCAAACCCAGGTCTCTCGCTTACGAGGCGAGTGCTCTAACCACTGAACGTGGAGTCCTGTAACTCAGTGGTTAGAGCACTCGCTTTGCAAGTGAGAGACCTGAGTTCAATTCCAGGCAGAGGGCGAAACCTTGGGCAAGTTTCCTTACTCCACACGCCTAATAATAATCCCTCCAAAACCAAAAAGCAATAATAAATTGGTCATTTTCAATCTACGACTGTTTGTGGGACATTGCTGTGCGCAATTGGCTGCCGCGTTCGCCCACAAATATACAGTCAATTCACTTTACAGTGTGTTCTGTGAAGCGCTTTGGGACGTCCTCCCGACGTGAAAAGCGCTATATCAAATGCAAGGATTATTATTATTATTATTAACTACATGACTCCACAAGATCCTCCTTTTCGACAATGCCTTCAGCCGCCCTCCTACCTCTCTGACTTCCCTCATCCCAACTCTGCTCCTCCACCCACCACCCCCCATCCCCCCCACGTTTGTGTTCTGATCCACAAAAACAACAACAACAAGATTCCATTTATAGAGTGCCTTTAACGTCGGGAAGACATCCCAAGGCCACGACTATTCAGCGCCTTGGGATGTCCTCCTGACATGAAAGGCGCTTTACAAATGTCATTTTGTTGTTGTTGTTGTTGTTTACAGTATATTCTGTGAAGCGCTTTGAGACATCTTGAAGACATGGTAAGACGTTATATCAAATGCAAGCATTGTTATTATAATTATTATTTTTACACAGTTGATGGGCTGAAATCTCATACTTGACCATAGACAAAACGGTTTTGTTAACAAAGCAGCTTGGACACCACCCACAATCACATTGTACCAGTGCAGGGAAATGATGGGTTTTATTCAAGTACTGATAACGTACAATGGAATTGAATGCTGACACTTCAAGGAGCTCTTAACAGCACTATACCTGACACCACTGTGTTAGTCATTGATTGAACACACAATTAGTTTGAATTTTACGGCTATTGTTATATTTTGCACTTTTGATGGTGACTGATTTCTGGTAGTTTTTGCACCAACACTTTTCTTCAGATCCAATGCTTTTCTTTGTAAATTGTGTCATGATCTTCAGGGGGGCAAGTCGCCAACCTACTCCCACGCTGCCACAAATGATCCTTGCAGTTAATAATAAGAACAATCCTAATGATCCTTGCCTTTGATATAGTGCCTTTCACTAGGGAGGACATCTGAAAGCACTTCAAAGGATTTTACTGTGAAGTGCAGTATGTATTTGTAGGTGAATACAGCAGCTAATTTGAGCACAGCAATATCTCACAAACAGCCAAGAAATTAATGATCAATTTTATCTGGGAGATTGTTGGCCAGGGTATATGGAGAAGTTCATGCAGAATTGTGGGGAAATTTCTTAAATGCACTCTTAATTTCTTAATTACAGTTTTTCTGTAGTTATTAAAAAATAACCTTCTTCCACATTAAGACTAAATTCAAGAATTTTGCTCATTTCCATGTGATTTTAAATTTTGATAACACTATAGTCTTATTGGCCAACATCTATGTATCTTAAAGCTAGTGCTGCTAAACTCAACACTGTGGTCTCAACATTTTTAAATATGGTTACCGTTCTTCACTAAGTAACATTGATTTAGTTGCTGTTCACATTGATCACCTAGTTACCATTCAATGCCACACTTCTTGTAAACAGAAAATTGAGCAATAAGGGGCTATTGTGTGCTGATCAGTGAAATTCACCATCTTTTCATTATATCATTTTACACTACAGAAAAATCCCATTTTAAAGAAATCCCATTATAAAGGCATTACAAAAAGATTGCCATTTTTAGCATTCCTAAATGTTCAAGAAATCTAAATTCAAGAATTCTTGAACATGGTCCCTATGGTCAGTTAACTCTAGATTGTGGGGTAGAGGTAGGGCAATTCATGGCTATGCAATTCGTGTTCTGTTATGTAATTCATAAGCCTTTTAACATTGAATGATCCAGTCATTCTGTAGTTGGCTCTATCCAATGTAATAATGCTACAAAGTGTTATTCAATATCTAATGTAGTGGGTGGAGTGTTGAGCAACTAATGCTACTTAATGTACTTAATGTAGCTGATTCGCAACAAGACATTCCTCCTATCTGTTATATAACCTTTGCTCCTTCAGGAGATATAATACATAGTGCTGAAAGTGCCTAATGGTGTGTTACAATTTTGTGCACTTTGCATTATCAATCTGCCAGGCACAGCATTTCTGACCATTACCTCAACCTCCTGCCTCACAAATTACATAGAAGGGAAGAATCAAATTAGGGCACCAGCACTCCATATTCCAATTTAAAGAGTATTAAATATCAGATTGTAAACTGAATTTCCCATTTCTTGGACCTATTAACCTCAATAAACACCTCTAAGTGAAATTTCCCTCAACTGAAGCATGCATTGATATATGTCCTTGGAAAATCTATTGGTGTTACTGTAAGCATTTTTGTTCTAACAAACAACAAGAGACCAGGTTCATATGGTGTATATCAGGAAATTCCAAGTTTCATTCTTGTACTGGATTCCTCTGTGTGCCTGGCATTATTTAAATTTAGAGACGGGTGCACATCATCTGTTAATGATAAATCATGATGGAATCTCCAGAAAGCTTCAGAAATAACAAGTCAGCAATCAACATAGGAATGTTAAAAATACCAAGGCTATTAGCCAGCTGTGAAAGCATTGCAAACAAGAGCAGGGATGGCAACTAGCCAGACGCTCCTGGGATTCAACTTGCCTGCATAGCAGGTATTGTGTCTGTGAGACAGTAGTAATGGGCTCTGTTGGGTGAGAAGTGGCAGTGAAAGGCCAATGGCCAGAATGCAGAAGGGCACCAAGTTTACATATCAGCCCGGCTCAGTTACTAGCACCATACTCCCATCATCGCACCCCCACCAGCAAATCTACTGCATTTCCCTCCAAAATGTCCGCTCCCTCTCCAACAAAGCCCTTACTATCCACGACCTCATCCTGGATGTGCACATTGATATTCTTGGGCTTACAGAAGCCTGGCTCTCCCCCAGTGACCCCATCCCCCTCATTGAAGCTTCCCACACCGGCTGCACCTTTCATCACACCTCCCGCCCCAACCAACATGACACCTGGGTGGCCCTCATCTCCCAATCTTGGTCTATCCCCCTATTCCTCTGGCTGTTTCTCCTCCTTTGAGCACCTCACCCTCTACCATCCCTCCTCTCTCTCTCAAAATCCTCCTAGTTTATCGCACCCCCCCAACCTCCTGGCTCCTTCCCCACCAATATCTCCTCTCTCCTCTCATTCCGGTCTCTCTGCACTGAAGACCTGCTTATAATGGGTGATTTCAACTTCCACCTAAACTCCCCTTGCACCACCTCCTCGGATTTCACTGCCCTCCTCTACTCCCTAAACCTTCCACATCGACTCGCTGACCAACAACCATGGCCACTCCCTCAACCTTGTCATCACATACGGCCTTGACATTTCCGACCTGTCAATCATGGACAAGGCCACCTCGGACAACTTCCTCATCTCCCTCTCCTCCCACATCCCCCTCCCCTCTTCCAAACCCTCCACAATGCCCTCTCTTCCTCGACTTCCTCTCACACTGGCCCTCCGCCCGTAGGGATCCTGATGAAGTTGTCAAGCTGCTAAATGACCATCTCTCCACAACCTTCAATTCCCTGGCTCCCCAGAAACCCAGGGCTGTTTCCAAACTCACCCGCTCCCCCTGGTAAACAATCATTTCTGCTCACTCAAAACCCAAACCTCGATGCTCGAATGCAGGTGGCAGAAATCCGGCTTCACAATTCACCACCAGCTGTGGCTTGAGCACCTCCACACCTACAGCCTCTCCCATTCACAGGCCCCCAAATGACTTTTAATCCAAAGTCAAGACGTTGTTTTCCATTGTCCATCACTTCCACCGTGCATCCCCTCAAGCCCCCTCTATCCTCACATCAAACACCAAGTGTGAAGTGGTCCTAGACTTCTTCGCTTCAAAAATTGAAAACATCCACTTGGCTGCATCGTCCTCCTACCCCCATGTCACTTTCCATTCCACCCAAACCATCCACACTGCCTTCTCCCTCTGCCACAGATCCTGCTACTACCCCCTCCTTACACTCCTTTGCCCCCATTTCTCCCTCCTCGAGCCCCTGCAGTCTGGTTTTCGCCCTACCCACAGCACAGAGACAGCGTTTGTCAAAGTCACAAATGACATTCTCTCTATCTGTGACAAGGGCTCCCTTTGCCTCCTCATCCTCCTGGATCTCTCTGCTGCGTTCGACACAAGTCGACCATGACTCTCCTCCCTCAACTATCTTAGTGGGCCCGCACTTGCATGGTTTCAATCTACTTAACCAACCACCTCCACTTCATCTCAGCAAATAGTTTCTCCTCCCGCCCGGTCACCTGTGGGATATGCCAGGGCTCCATGCTTGGCCCTCTTCTTTTCCTTATTTATCTGCTCCCTCTGGGCGATGTCATCCACAGACATGGGGTAAACTTCCACATGTATGCGGATGACACACAAATCTAATTTGCCTCCCCCAGTACCAAATCCAGGTCCACCGATGTTCTATTAGCTTGTCTGGCAGACCTCAAGGCCTGGATGAGTGTAAACTTTGTGCAGCTGAATGTGGACAAGACGGAAGCTATACTCCTTGGCTCCTGTCAACGTCTTCACTCCTATAGATCTGAACTCCTCAACCTCCCTGGGCTCTCCCTCAGACTCACCAAACCAGTGTGAAACCTAGGAGTCCTGTTCGACCCCCAACTATCCTTCCTCCCCCACATCCGGTCCCTGACTAGGACCGCTTTCTTACACCTCTGCCACATTGCCCGCCTCCGACCGTACCTTACCCCAGATGCAGCTGAAATCCTCGTGCATGAGTTTGTCACCTCCTGCTTGGATTAGTCCAACGCACTTCACGCAGATCTCCCAGCTCCACCATTCACAAGATCCAGCTCATTCAGAACTCTGCAGCCCACATACTGACCCAGACCAAACTCCGTACCTACATCTCACCAGTTCTGGTCAGGCTCCACTGGCTCCCAATCACCGAATGGATCAACTTCAAGATAATAATAATTTAAATCCCTTCACTCCCTGGTACCTCCCTACCTCTCTGACCTCCTCACTCCCCAATCCACCACCCGGCACCTCCGCTCGACTGGCACGAGCCCCTGCTCGTCCTTCGCACCCTCCGCCCGACCATCAGAGGTCGTGCTTTCAGCCACTACACCGCAAAACTCTGGAACACTCTCCCTCAAACCCCCCCGCCTTGCCCCCTCTCCCCTCTTTCAAGTTCCACCTGAAAACTTTCCTGTTCAACTGTGCTTACGGTCACCTCCCCCCCGGCTCGGAGTCAGACTCCGCTACTGTTGAGCACTCTGAGTCCTACCCTGCATGGAGGATGCTATATAAGTGCAAGTTGTTGTTGTTGAGTCAGATGGTTGTGGGTTCAAGCCCCACGTTAGGATTTTAAGATCGTAGATGATTAGATGCTAATAATAGGGAAGAATGAGATAAATCAAGAAATATTTTGACTTTGAGATTCCTTTCTGTCGAGGACTTTGTGGCAGAGAATGAACTGTGATAAAGGGAAACTGATTCCACATTTGCAAGTTCCACATTTCATTAATGGGAAGTTCTAGATTCATAAATGAGACAGCTCAGAAACAGGCTATTCAGTCGATCCAGTCTAGCTGTTTTTTATACTTGATACAAATGCTTTAGATTCTAGTCCCATATCCCAGCATTTTCACCATATCCCTCAACTTTATTCTCTGTTAACCATGTGTGCAGTCTTTTTATGAATGTGCACATTGTTGGCGCCCCAAGAGTAGTTCTCAGTATTGATTCTCGTGAGTTTTGAGAGACGTCTCTCTCTGTAACCTATTTTGTTTCGGTGAGGTAGGACTCTTCAGAACCTATCTGTGAATGTTTTTTCTTGCTCTTGAGGAATCTCAATTGAACTGCTTCCATTTCAGTCACATCAGCACCTTGGGACATCCTCCCAACATGAAAGGCACTATATTAATGTAATTATGTACTGTATAATAACAGAAATTAAAATATGTCATTTGCAAATCAGAAGTTATGCTAATTGCAACTTTTGATTTGTGGTTGAAAATGGACAATTTGTTGCTAAATTTACCTTAAAAGGATGAAAAGGCAAGGAAAACAATGCACTCCTAAAAGATTTTGGCCTACGTTTTGCCCAAGAAACAGCCCCAAAGTAAAATGCCAGTAAAAGATCACAACTTCCTGTTTAAGGAAACTAAAAGCTCAAAAAACTGATGTCTTGTCGCCCAGCAATTGAAGGTTGTGATCTTTAAGATGAAAGTCACTGCAAATCCAACTTCCTCATTGAGAACAACATTGGAAGTTAGTCCGCCTTCAACACATCCAGGGAACATTTGATATGTTATCACACAGGACTACAAATTTGAGCCCATAGTAAGTTAGTATCGCCACATAGTACACAAATCGGAGAACTCTGAATGATAATTTGCCCCCTTGCTAGCTGAGGACTTTGAAGTCAATCTTAAGACACTGAAGCTTGACACTGTGGTTCAAATGCATTTGGTCTTGTCCTGGAGTGGAATAGTGGGAGGAGAGATTTTTTCACCGTTTACTGTGCACCTGTTCTGTAAAGAAGCCAAGAAAATAGGTTACAGAGAGACATGTATCTCAAAAGTCACAAGAGCCAAATGGTTGGTGGGGGTTGGGAAGGGGAGTGAACTAAGCGGGAACGTAGGAGATCAAATAGGAAGATTTCCAGCAGTGACTGAAACAAGTGAAACAATATGATTTCCGTGATGAGGGCGGTGATCCAGATGGGTTAATTGGTCTGGGAATCAATACTCGGCAGATGGTCTCGCATGGTGAGAGTTCTCTCTACCTGCTGCTCTGCAGAGGGCTGCCATCCTGCAATAGAACTAGTGGGACTCCTAAAAGCAATAATGTCTGTGTCTTACACTGTAAGCTTCAGACACTGAATTTATGATGAAAATTAGACGAGTTAGACAATATGCACCGTGTAGACCTTGTGGCAGAGTGACCACCAACAGTGAGGGGTTATACTGATGGCGCTGTGTCTTGCTCTCCCTGAGCTGGTTTAAGCAATTGTGGGGGTTTCCCCATGCATACCTAAACCCGTGCACAGAGCTACACTAATAGGCTTAAGAGTACTATATTTAACATTAATAAAGAGCCGCTGGGGTTGCTTAAGCCTGGACTGTCTCATGGTCTCAAGACCATCTTAAAATTGCAAGCGTGCAGAATTGTTGGAAATTTCTTAAATTCAGTCTTAATTTGAAGGTTGCTTTTTCCTCAGTTCTCATAACTGACTGTGGAAACCCAGCTTCCGAATTAAGATGAATTAAAGATTTTTTTCAAAATTCTGCATGATTTTTTTTATGCAATGATTTTAAGACTAAGACTGAGCTATATCAGGCCCATGACTCTTTTACTAACATTAAAATAAACCTATGGAGGGGGAGGGGCAAATGAACAGCTAGAGAATTTTTTTCCAAGATCAGAGCTTAAAAAGTTGACTTTGCATCAACTCTAACTTTAGATGGTGTTGTTCCTCAGCTGTATGAGCTGAGTCAATCTGAGGTTTGGGGGGAAGCATATTTCATCGATCGCTAAATTATACAGGGATTTTATCCTTATGTCTTTATAATGGAAAATCTCAATAAAGATGCTATTATTGGGGATCCTAATTTCACAGATCTCCAACCTCTCCTGGGTGCTCAAACACCACAATGTATCCAGAATAAGAAGACAATAACACAGAACTAGCCATTTGGTGGATCACATCTATTCTTCCAGAACCCACACAAAGCCTCTCCTTTCATAGTCTGTACCCCACTTGCACTGGCTACATTCAGGAAGTGTGAACATAGGCACAAAAGCAATTCCACATATCTTCTGTCACTGACTACCCAGGCCTATGTCCTGAGGAAATGACACTGACAACAGGGGAATTGGGGCGATAGGATTTTTCCTCCTACAGTATGTTGTGTGTGGAGGATAGTAAGTCAATCCTGTGATGTAAGGTTGAAATATTTTGGAAGTTTTACTGGATCATCTTGGAGAATCAACACACTGACTCACATTTATATAAAGTCTTTCATGATGCAAGGGTGTCTCAAAGTGTTTTACACAGCTCGCTGGACACCTGCTTTGAAGGGGTGCAGGGGAACTAGGAGGGTGGTGGGTGGGGGAGAACAGGGAATCAGGAAGATGTTACATAGAATTTCCCCACAGGATCTTAAATAGGTAGATAAATACCTAATAAAGGAGTCAACTGCAGAGGTATGGGGAAGGGGCAGGTAAATGAAAGACAGGACTGAAAGGATTGCTCTTAAAGGAGCCGGCATAGACATGATGGGCCGAATGGCCATTTTCTGTGCTGTAAATTTCTATAGCTCTACGGGTGGAGTAGAGTTCATACCGGGGTGGGTTGGTCTGGCTTGTTGGAAAGAGTTGGCCTTAATACTGCTGGTCTTTTCTCATTCCATGCTGTTGTATACTGCAATGTTACACCAGTGCTCATGTGGGAACCTTTTTTAGCCCAATCTCTAGCTACAGATATCATGCACCAACTAACGACTTCACTCTTCTCATGGTTTATGATCTTAAGATGAAAACTATAACGTTTCACAAAGGAATTCGATAACACATTCCCACAATTATGGAATAATAATAATCATAATAATAATCCTTGCATTAGGTGCAGAGCCTTATCACTTTGTCAAAACATCTCAAAGTACTTTACAGGATTTTATTGTAAAGTATATATTTGTAGGATTCTGTTATGAAACATCCCATTTGACCTCCATAATGTGAACCCGGGATTCGATCTAGAGGCTTGCAATGCAAAGCTAACCGACTGCCGTATCTAATATTCAGCCCTATAACTCCTGGCTGGCAATCTTTCATTATTGTTTTAAATCTGCATTAACAGACTTGGCTTTGTTCTCCATTTTTCTTGCTGCTGTTGATGGCTGTTTGGGCAGTGACATACAACAAAGGCAGGAACACCCGATAAGCAATAATCAGCATTGCGAGCCAGGTCAGTCTAAGGATTTATTAACCGTTTAGAAATGCATTACTCTGTAATGGGAATGCACTCATGGATGTGTTACAATTACTTTTATTCAGCACTTTGGATCAGTTGACATCGATTTATGGAGCTATCCATTAGGATGGGAAGGGAGCGGGATACGCACACTAATAATGCAGAGCAAAACCACGGTCCCATCTAATATTCAACAGTGTGCTTTTATGGCGTATTGAAATGTGACGCTTCTATAGCTTGATAGGACTCTTGATTTAAAGTCTCGGAGAAATGATTAGGAAGAAGGAAGCCCTGCCGCCTGTAGTAATGCGGAGCCATTACAACAATAATTGTAAGTGCCAGCAACATCAATTTCCAGCCAGCACACACGCACGACATTTATGTCATTTCTTCTTTATAATCCACCAGAGGGAGAGAGAAAGAAAAGCAGATCCTTTGTGTGTCCTGGTCATTGCGAGATGATTGATCACAGCATAGGGAGTGCCTGTCAGCTCATTATCCCTGCCTGCTTTTTCCGCTGTGGGTATTTAGAAAGGAGCGTGAGTAAGACTCCCTTCTAATGTACAATAACCATCTCCCCCATCTTCTGAAAGAGCCACCTTGCAAAATAAAACCATTAGCTTGCCTCCCACCACTGGGAAGGTGGATCGTGTGAAATAACAGTCGTAGGCTTTATTAGCTAGTAATCAACTTATTCAAATGGTCCCACTCTAGCAAGCTAGGAAACACAAAATATAAATATTTATACTTATGAAATATTTAGTTAAAATTTAAATGGAAAAATACATGCATTTATACAATTAGTGGTTGCCACCTACAGCTAGTATTTCTTTGCCCTTTGCATCTGGTTGGTGTCACCTTTGTATTCATGGGGTGGAAAAGAGCACTAAATATAGATATTGTCATCCTGCCCCATTTCGAAGCCTGAAACAGTGCAGACTGACATGAGCCAGCAGATCAAATGTGTTATAGAAAGCTCAGTGAATGTAACAGCTCCTCCCTCCTTTTCATCCCATAGGCACCGAGACTGCAGCTGTGCACGACTTACACTAATCTTTCTTGTTATGACTATAGACAGCTCTGACATTCCTGCTCTAGACACAAGTGACCTTCAAACGTAGACTTATCCTTGTGGCAAAGCAACAGTCCTCCTGACCTCAACGTCAAGCTCCGGCTCCAGTTCCACCTCTTTGGTGCGTCTCACAATCAGGTTTCTCACACCAGCTTACACAAGGTCACCAATATCACAAGCCGACCACCTTTTTCAGTTTCACCCAGCAATGTCTGTATGTGGGCCCATTTGATGTGTACTGATTCCTGTAGGGGCAAACCTGGCTAGACAATACCACCAGATATATCACTGTCTTATCCTGTGGCACTGAGACTGCAGCTGTGATCGACTCATGCTAATCTTTCTTGTTGTGACTTTTGACAGGTTTGATTTTCCTACTTCAGACATGAGTGAGAGGGGTTAGGAGGGGTAAAGACTTATATGGAGAACACTGGCATGGACTAGTTGAGCTGAATGACCTGTTTATGTGATGTAGATTCAATGCAGTTGTATTAAATTCTTAAGGAGACATAATATCAACAATCTCTCTCTCTTAGTCGCGTTTACCCAAATTAGATAGTTCATTCTTGCAGATAACATTGATAATGTTTGGCACACAGTGTCAGATGAAGTGAAAGATGTAAAATATTGAGTTCTGGTAGAATCAGATTTGAGGTGAGGTTTCAAAGAAAAAAAACTATTGATATTTTTAGAACACATCCAAATGGTTTCCTGGGTACGCTGTGCATTTGTGCTCATGAAGGCGACAGATAAGAGTCCACTTGCAGAGAATCCTACTGTATCCAGTGGTACATCCCAGTAACTTATAGAGTTCCCAACGTCTCTCCTCCCCCATGTGTGATGTCCAACCCTGTCTCTGTGAAGTGCTCCGAGACAGGACCCTACATGAAGGGCACATGAGAATTGCAATTGTTGTTGTTGATCTATTTCGGAGCAGGGATCTTGTGAGTTGGCTGCATATAGGGGCAATGTGCTTAACTGTTGAGAAAGGTTCCTGTTGAGCAGCATTGAGTCTCCTTCAGAAAATCCCATGTTTCAAACAGACACTTTTACAAACCCATTGAGATTGTCGGCATGGTTACTCACACGCTGGAGGGGAGGGTCAGCACATTCTGTTTCTGAGACAGGATCATGTTGTGGAGCTTCCTGGGATTGAGTTAAAATGGGAGGAATTGAGGTCTTTCCCAGGCTGGGCTTGTGAGGCTGAACTGCTGGCCTTCGCAGTGTTGAAAGGGAAACTTGCCGTAATTAGTTTGTTCATCTTTTCCATATTAATTTACCAATCATTGATCAACGATCATCTCTTGGGGGCACATTCCAAATTTCTGTTGAGCTTAGTCCCCTGGCTGATGTCACTGGGCTGAGGGACCAGCCGCAGTGAGACCTGGAGTGAGGTAAACAGGTACATTACATGCCGACTGGCAATACTCACTGTCCTATCAGTCTGTCTCCACACACACCTTGTGGCCCTCTCCCTTTTACCCTCACAACTCCATTTTTTTTAAGTTAATAAGGTTCTGTTCAACATTCAGCTCCTTGGGTATCAACAAATTGGCAGCAGACTAAAGAGACTACTGAATAATTTGCCTAAATACAGGCCGGTAGCTGTTTGCCTGCCTGTGCGCCAGCCACTGACAGATGCATCAGACCAGCCCCGAGAAGCATGAGACGCGCTTTCAGCAAAGCTCGTCTCCCCAAGGTCTGTCCCCACGGCTCAGTGCACAGGGAAGGTCTCCAACGCATTCCCAATGTGATGTGTGACTCTGTAACTGGTTGCTTCATTTCCTCATTCAGCCTTTGCTTTAAATGAGAGTTCACATGAAAAATACAGTCTCATCAAGTCCCTTTATTCACATAACCGGAATGTTTGCTGGTACCATTTCAGCCTGTTTAGTAACAGTATAAATGAGCCTTTGTTTGTGTAAAAAAATGTTTTGGGACTTGATTCGTTCATTTTAAAATCCTAAAATAAATAACTAAATAAATCCTTGCATTTGATACAACGCCGATCATGTTGTGAAGACGTCTCACAGTGCTTCACAGGATATAATGTAAAATGTTGTGACTTTGTATTTTGTAGATGATCCACAAAGAGCCATGAAGTAAAATAAACAGCCGCGTTGCTAGATCCTAGGTGATTTCTTACATTGATTTGTTCTTGAATCACTTGGCTTGTTCTTATGTTTCCATACTTCCTCCCCTCTGTATGAACAGAACCTTCTCCCAACCTCTGATGATTTGTATCCCTTCTCTTGTTTATGAATATTGTGCTCATTCCCAAGCTTATACTGCAAGGTTAGATACAGTTCAAGAACCTTGCCCTGCTCTGCCCTGTCCTCCTGTCAGACATGTTCACCCTCCACTTCACAATTGGGATATTTTCCATTTCCCACACTTGCTGTTCCGTGGCCTCTCTGAATGCGATTGCTTATTAGTGAAAAACACATTTCACATAGAACATTTACCGCTAATGGACAGAGGACACTGTCTTTCCCTCAATTTGGGCTGGATTCAAAATCATGCTCCAGAGGTTAAAGGTCACTTCTCCACTCAGCCTCCAATTCCTTTTAGAAATGATTCTGGGTGCCTCGTGGCTTTGGTCGATCCTCCTTTTCTTGGTGGCTCTGTGAAGTTTTAAACTTGTGGCTTTCTCTGTGACTCTATCATTAACTTTGTTATGTCTGCCCACAAAACACACAGTCACTGCACTTTGCAGTAAAATCCTGCAAAGTGCTTTGAGACATCCTCCTGACTTGAATGGTGTTATACCAAATATAATGACTATTAATATTATTTTTGGAGTCTCCATGGGGTAGAAATTCCACCTGGGTGTTGGTTTATTCTGTTTTCTTAGCATTTCAGAAAATGGAGCAATTGACAAATTCTTCAATATGGCCTTAATTTTGAAGCCGTTTTTTCGTAACTTCCCTACAAAACTACTTTAAGAACACCAGAAAAGCAGCTTCAACGTTAAAACGGATTTCAACAATTCACCACCTTTTTGAAACCCTGAGATGCTAAAATATAATCCAGTAAATCGAGACCCAGGCAAAATCTCTCCCTAAATGTCTCTACTTAGCTTCTGGTTAGACTTAGTTTAAAGTTAACTTCATGTTTCAGTTTATTATATTACATACCCTGAGGTAGTGTTTACATTTAATCCACTTGTGGCTGGCTTTACGGCTTGTAGTGTTTAAACATTTCCAATGTTAAAGAGTAAGATTGAATGCTGTGGTGTCACACATGGTGCTGCACTCTGTGATACCCAATGAGGACTCCACTCTCTCAAGCACGGTTCTAGCAGTTTAGCAATCAGCTCAATAACATCGATTTTGTTTCTATTTTCAAAAAGTAGGCAATAAAATAATTTATAACACATTGTTCAGGGAGGCTCGGGATATTAACCAGCTGGGTTCCATGGACTATATAGTCAGTGTGTGCATGATTTCCTTCTGCTACCATTGGCTTTGCAGCAAAGCCAACTTGTTAATAGTTATTCAATGCAATAGAGGTAAGCTCAGAGTGTAATGAATAACACCAATTTATATTTATGTATAACAATATAACGCGTTTCACATTGGGAGGATGTCTCAAAATGCTGCACACAGCTGTCTGGGACCCCTAGCTTAGGGGAGGGCGTGATGGGGGTGAGGCAACCGGAACAGGTTACTAGGAAGAGTGGTTTAGGGCAGTTCGCTAAGAAACTTAATTTAAGAAACAGCTTGACACGAGGCGATGGGAGGGTGGGTGTTCTGAAAAGATTAGATCAAATGGGCCGAAGGGCCTTCTTCATCTGAGCCAATTTTGTGATCGTGTGAGGTACGAGACCACACCATTGATACAAAAACTAGTCACAGAAATTCTCATTTCATTCCTTTATCATTAAATGTTTGGCACTTTATAGGAATGTAGGAATTTATAGCCCAAAAAAGACCTTTGCAGTCTATCTGTGTTACCAAAGTCACTATTGTGAATGAACACCTTGTTCTGAGAGCCAATGTAGACTCTGTGGGCCAAAGCAGACTTCTGTACTGTAAATGTCTATGATTCTATCCTACACTATATCTCTAATGCACCTCCAATTGAATTATTCACCAAATATCTATCTAATTTCCTTCTGAATTTGTTGATACTTTCCTTCTGAATTTGCTTATACTTTACATAAGATAAGTTATCTTATATCTTTACATTGTCTGTTAGTGTATAAAGGAACTTTGTACCAGATACATTTTGGTTTAAAGGGTCACCATCTTCATGAAAGATCTCCATACTAATCACCACTGTCACCTTCTCACAACTCTGTAGATTCGCTCTCCATCACGCTGGATACCATATTGGACTACCTATTTGGAAGCTGTGTCTCTAGCAACATCTTGTCACTACACAGTTGTAAGAAAACAAATACTCAACCTGTGATGTCCGTCAGTTTGAAGCACATTAGTTTCTTTTATGATCTGGATTAATGCGAACATTTGTCATTTTACATTTCAGTGTTTTAAGCATGATTTAGGTTGTTGCATTGTAAAGTTACTGTGTAGAATGGTTGACAGCAGAATGCTGGACTCATTAAAAAACACAGTGTGATGCTGTGTTATGTATTCTGGAAGTATGAGATTAAATAGACTGAAGGATCTTCTTATCCAAACTTCTCGTGTGATCTTTTGATTAGCAAACAAGTGAAGGACAGTTTGCTGAACTTTTGCAATGATGGTGGCGTGATGTTCTTTGTGTTACATTGGTTTATAGTGCCCCCTTCAGGGTCCAATTGAACTGGATTCTAACAGATCATCAATGACTAGAGCTCTGCTAAAACCTACATTGCTATTCTCTTTGCAAGTACTACACACTTGCTGGAAGCTTTTTATTCTGTCAGAGTACAATCTTATCGGGATATAAAAATTAATTGCACAAGTTGGAAAACAAAATGATCAAGTGACATTTATTCTTGTGACATCCTTGTGTTTCCATCATTATACCCATTCTGTATTGGCAAAGCTGATAAGAGCTCCCTGCTGAGGTCATAAGGTGCTATTGCACCCTGTCAGTCAGTGCTGAACACCCTGACATCAAAAATATCAAGAACTGGCTGATGCAAGACAACTGAATTAGTAAACTTATAAATCCTGGCAGAAACTTGTTATTTTTTTGGAAAGTTTCAACCCATTAATAATTAATAGGCATTGACAAAGTATTGTACGTGATATACAAAATGCCTGGTTGAACCCAGCCTTTATGCCATGAATTAAATTTGTGCCTTTCCCTGAAGGAGACCAATCTGCTTACCAATAGCTTAGACATTACCTCATACAAATAACCTCTGCCAGTCTGAAGAGCCAATTACTGCCTCACACCCAGGAATAAACTGCTCAGGGCTGGATTGGCTTCCTCTCACTTCCCTAACACCTCAGCACCCTCCAAACCAAACAACCAAAGAATTAGGATTTTAAGGATTTTGACACTTTGCCTGAAGCTTTGTGGTGTGCAGGTTTAGTTCAGGAGCTTTCTAAATATATCCCAAGAATAAAAACTGTCAAAATAAATGAAGCTCACTTCTCAGAGTTAACAACAACTGCAGCTAAAAACTTGTTTACAGCAACACTTTCTAGCGAACTTCATGTAGGATACTGTCTCAGAGTGCCTCACAGGGACAGTGACAGACACTGAGCAGGGAAGAGGGAATGGCCGAAGAGGTAGGTTTTCAGGTGGGATTTAAAAACAGTCAAAGAGGGGGCGAGACCGAGGGTAAGAGGGAAAGAATTTGAGAGAGAGCAAGGGAGAAATTTATTATCTTTTTATTTCAAGCAATGAACAACTTTGTCAGAAATCCGCAGGTAAAAGCAACCGATTGAGGAAAGACATTTGTGAGAAGCAAATCGGACCAAGGATAACACCTTATCTGAAGGAATCGCTGAATCAGTGCTCTTCTTTAAATCACATACTTTTCTCAAAGCTTTTATTATTTGTACAAAGATATGACCCTACATCGATGGAAATGAATGGATGAATAATCCAGCAAGTACTTTTGTTTCAATTAGTTTTCAAAAACATAACTAATCCTGCAACCAAATCTCTACCAATTTCAGTAGTGTTTGCAGCAGACAGCAGAGACAGCTTCAGTGAGAGACACTGGCAGTTTCAGAGAAGGGCACAGGCAGCTGAGCTGAACTTCTGTATTTTGCATTTATAGGATACATTTACATTTACAGGAGCACAAAGGAGGTGAAAAACATGATATGTGATAATAATATTCATTTTGCCACAAGAACAAGTTTACAGTTACAAAGGGGATATTTCAGGCCAGGCCCCAATAAGGACTTCTTTACCCAGAGGGTAAGTAACAACTGAAACCAGTTACCACAAAGGGTGGTTGAGGCCAGGATGCTGCACTTACTTAAAACCATCTTGATGCTGTGAATGGGAGAATGGTAGGGTGTGGATTCTGGAAGGACAAGATCAAATAGGCTGAAGGGCCTTCTTCATTGAAACCTCTCTTGCAGTCTTGTGAAGTTCTGGTCAAACCAGTCGATAATTATCAACTAATTCAGGGGTGTGAACCCTTTGTCCTTAAAAATACACACAGTCACGCCACTTTACAGTATATCCTTGAAGCGCTTTGAGACATCTAGACCATGAGATGAAGCATTAAGTGAAATGCAAGGATTATTATTATAAAATGCCATGACTTTGGCACAATGGCTGTCAATGTTCCAAATTAGCCAAAGCTCTCTGAGGTCACCACTGTTATTACTGTCTACAGAAAATTTATCGGCCGCCACATAGAAAGTTAGTTTAACTCCAAACTGATGTATCCTGGTATCATGGAAATTGTTATTTGGTGGATGTTGATAATAATGATGAATGCAGAAAGCTTTGGGACCATCTATTATCCCAATCCCAGTGGAGGTGGCCTACTCCCCCATTGACTGGTTTGGCCACAATTTTTGAGAGTGTGATCATTTTTACATCCCATGTCATGTTTGTAACCTCAAAATGTTTTTAAATTGCTCATACGATAAATGAAGCTCATTGAGGATACTCAAAGGGGAAATAAGAGCTAAGGAATTTATTTTACGAATCAAGGAGACTTGATACTCATGAGTAGATTGCTAAGGACTCACTAAGTGGAATTCATTCTGTATGAAATTGCGATGCTGCATCCTGTACCTCCCCACCAGGTACTGTGTTATTACCATTCATGTGTACAGCCATCTATTATACCAACTCCTTGGTTTACGTCTCCAGAGCCTATTGAGTTACATACCAGACAGTTTGATATAGACAGGACTATTTGCACTGCAAGACCCCAGTAAGTGCAAGGGGCTTAATGCCCTTGTCTCGTTAGACCAGTAACAAGACAAGGGACTGAAAGTAGAACTTTGAGATGCTACTTTGCGTGAAGAGCACTATATAAATGCAATTTGTTGTTATTGTTGAGCCTCAACTGAGATGATAAAACCCAGCACAAGCATGGACTTGAATCTTCGCCTTTCTGGTCTAAGGGGCTCAGGACCACTCTGGCCAAGTTTTTTTTACTGGCTGAGGCCGAATAGCTCTTAAAATTAGGCATTTCTTTACTCGTGGTGAATCATTAACATTACACAGAAAGTAACCGAACACGTGGTTGCCTGTGAGGTTACAAATGTTGGCTTAGATTGAAGCTTGAGATATTGTGACACAAAACCAATGTACAGCAGATGTTACAGAAACTTAAAATTTCTCGTGATTTTAGTCTTCAGACCACATTGCAAGCTGACTCTCTAATACATTGCTGGGGTGCTCTGTGTGGTTGGATGTATCGTCCGTTGGATGAGATGCTAAACCGAGGTCCTATCTGCCTGTTCAGGTGCACGTTAAAGAACCCATGGCACTATTTGAAAAGAGTAGGGAGTTTCTCCCAGTGTCCTGACCAACAACCCCCAAATAAAAGTGGTCATTCACTTCACGGATGTTTGTAGGACACTTTCACAAATTGGCTGCTCAAATCACCCACAACATAAACAGTCACTGCACTTTACAGTTCAGCCCGGAAGGGCTTTGATGTGAAAGACCCTGGCGTCTGTTTGTAGTTCAGTGGTTAGAGCACTTGCCTGGCATGCAAGACGACACCTGGGTGCGATTCCCGGTCAGGGAAAAACGTTGGGCAAGTTTCCTTACTCCACACGCCTCTGTTTAAGGAAAACCTTCCTTTTCGACATGCTTACTTATGTTCACCTCCACCCCGACTTGGCTCCGCCATTGTTGAGCACTCTGAGACACTACCCTGCATGGCGGGCGTTATATAATTGATATTTATATAAGTGCTACCTCTGCGTCCTCCTAATCCCCGACCAACCAGCCCGCTCCCTCCACTCAGCCGGCTCTGGCCTGCTCCACATCCCCCAACCCACTCACCCCACCATTGGCGGGAGAGCCTTCAGCCACTCTGCCCCCAACCTCTGGAATTCCATCCCCCAATCACTCCGCCTTCCCCCTCCTTAGCCTCCTTCATGTCCCGCCTCAAGACACTCCTCTTCAGCACTTTGGGACGTCCTCCCGATGTGAAAGGCGCCTCACAATTGTAATCTTGTTGTCGTAGTTGTTGTTGTTTAACTAGCAATAAGTAGAAACTCAGTTGTTAGTTGATTGACGGATCGCTTTTCTGCTTAGAAACCCACTGAAGTGAATCACTCGGTCGGCAATAATCCCTTCAAAAAAATAATAATAATAATTTGGTCACTCAATATTGTGAGACACTGCTGTGTGCAATTGACTGTCCCGTTTCACCCACAAAATATACAGTCAATTCACTTTACAGAATATTCTGTGAAGTGCTTTGAGACATCTCAAAGACGTGATAAGGCTCTATATCAAATGCAAGGATTATTATAAGGATTATTATATCAAATACAATGATTATTATTATTGTTTAAGATTGTGCAGAAATCTTAAATTCAGGATTAATTCAGTTGTGTTTTTTTGGCTGCTGTGACTCCTGGTTCCAAAATAAGGCTGAATTTTTCCAAATTCTGCATGATCATAAATTTGAAGACAATCATCATAAAGACCATTAAGAATCATGGTGCCCAGCTACTGTTGTAGGGCTCCTGTTGCCGACTGAGTGGATTGTGGGTTTCTAAGCAGATCAAGAGACAATAGATTGCATCGTCTGCTCGGAGTCAATTCATAGCAACATTTCACAAAGCATTAATCTACCAGCTTCTAAAAATTACAGCCTTGTCTCCTCGCAGTTCAAACTAGCAGAGCTTCACAAGTGCTTATTCATTGAGAGCGTCACACCCTCGGTTTGCTGAGATTCCACCTTCCATTTCAAGCTGCATATTTTACTCAAAAATTTAAGCATCTTGCACCAAAGCTGCTGCTTCCAAAGGCCATGTGTGGAGGACAGTGAGATAACCTCCAGTTCCTTTAATGAGATTACCAGCTAAATGCTTCTTAGCAAAGAAATGGGAGATTTCCTCAGTGAGTTGATTAGCCTGGACAGTTTCCAACATCATGTATGATTTATCACCTTGTATGCTGCAGGTTTACTCCACGGATCAGTGCTTTATTCATAGATCTTTGTTTCACGGCATAAAAAGTTTAGGAACAGGAAAAGGTCATAAGGTCCAACAATCTTGTTTTGTTTGATTCACCGTCTTCTCCCCACACCTGTCTGAGACAAACTTTATCCCCCTCTTCCTGTTATTGTGTGATTTTGCTATGCACAAAATGGCTGCCTTCTTTGCCTAGAAAAATACAGTCATTGCACTTGACACAAAATTTACTGTAAGATTATATTTTAAGACTTTCAACATATAACACAAATGCAACACAAATTGCAAGTTCTTCTGCACTTCCAGCAGTGAAGTAATTTAGAAGAAGAGAGTGGATTTATAGTGCCTTCTCTGTTGCTCCCACCCTGGGGGTTGTGGTGTGTGTGTGGATGGGGATGGGTGCAGGTGAAGGAGAGTGCACAAAGCCTTATGTATAGTTTCAGAGCTCCTATAATTAACATTGAATTTAGGTTCATTTCTTCAATGTTATTAAAGTGCCAGGAATAGAATCGACTGTTTGACTTGATAAACACTTTAAAATGCCAAAGAATGTTTAAACTTAACATTTTAATTTTAAAAGTTTGCCTGGTGTCAGCTGCAGCAAAAACACGAACTCCAGCCAACAAAATTCTATCTCCACCACCTAGACATGCTCCAAACCTGAATGAAGATACAAAATAAGGATATTAATTGTTACAGTTGATACAGCACCTTTCAATAGGGGGGACTTCACAACATTTTACTATAAAGTGTATGGAGTCCTGGAGCTCAGTGGTTAGAGCGCTCGCCTCACAAGCGAGATACCTGGGTTCTAATTGGGCAAGTTTCCTTACTCCACATGGCTCTGTTTACTTATCAGTAAGTAGGAACCCAGTTGTTAACCGATTGACCGATCGCTTTTCCGGGGGTAATAATTCCTTCCAAAAAAAAATAATATATTGGTCACTAAATTCACGACTGTTTGTGGGACACTGCTGTGCGTAATTGGCTACCATGTTTCGCCCACAAAATATACAGTCAATTTACAGTAAGTATTTTGTGAAGCGTTTGAGCCATCTCGAAGACGAGATAAGGGTGCTGTATCAAATGCAAGGATTATTATTATATGACACAGTGTGGGTACAGCCACATATGGACTGTCAAGCACCTGATCCAAATATATGAATGTTAGCAGGTTATGTGACTCTGGTGTGGTGGGCATCACAGTCAATCCTAATACAAGAATGTGATCTATGATCTCCATTAAGAATCCTGGCTGATTTTTCTCACCTTAGCTTAGAGACACTGAAACCAATTATAGTGCCCACTTTCAGTACAGAATATGAATTGGGAGAATTTGTTGTCTGTACAATAAAAAAACTTAAATAAATGGTGAATGCTAGAATGGGGTCCAAATTGCAATGATTTGTGATGGGATTCCTCACCAAGAACTCTGAGACACAAATGAGGACTCCTTCCAGTGTGCAGTGTTTCACACTGACGTGTAGAAAATCTATTCTGAAATTCCACCTTGTTCTAGCTTGTAAGACCATCTTATATTAAAATCTAAGATTGCACAGAATCGAGAAATATGCTTAATTTCAGTCTTAATTTGGATACTGCTTCCATCTAAGAATGACAGAAAAACATTTTGTAAATTATGATGGAATTGATGAATTATGCACAATTTTGTGTGATCTTAATTTTAAGACAAAAGCATACTACAAGTTATGTGAAATTTCATGCCACAATATTTTATTTGAATATTTTTCAGTTGCTGTCTGTTTCCTTTAATTGCTGTTTAAAAAGGAGATGCAGCGCAACCTTTTTTGTTCTGTCTTGCTGTCATTGAAATTCCTAACAAAGGATCCCTGTGTTGTGTCAAACCTAGACTACGAACCTTACTGCAACAGTCTGCTTTCTTATTGAAGTCTCTTGCCTGAATACGCTGATTACAAATTGCCTTTAGAAATTTGTGCCAGGTCAGTACATTTTTACAAAGGAATCATTTGCACTGCTGAGAATTCAATCACAAACCTAATAAGCAACATTTCCCCCTTAGCACATCTGCATGAACAATTGAGTCTGCTACCAACCAGTAATATTTTCTTCCTCAGTAGTTTCTGAAAAAAATCTCTCTGAAGACTGTGCTCATAAAGAGTGTTTTTTTGGCCAGGATGTCTTAACACATGCGGAAACCCATCATCTGGTTTAAAGTATCCGTCCAGAATCAGAGTTCCACATATAGATGCCACCGATATACATATGTGCAACTCGAGTCTGGTTTAGATATTCTAAAACAAGGACTAACCTGTGCCAAATACTCTGGAATTAGAGTGGCAGGGTATATCCCTCCACCCTGTGTCTGGAACAGAATGCACACTCTCTCCTCAGAGGGATGCATTCTGCTACCCTAATTCCAGAGAGTAATAGGCACAGGTTGGCAAGAGCTAAGGCTTGGGGACCCCAAAGTGTGGGTTGGGGCACTGCTGGAATTTAACCAGCTAAAACCATATAGCTTGCCATTAAAGCTTCCCGTTGCTTGTCCAGCTAGATCCATCATGCCCGTTAGTTAACCTTAAAGTGTTAATATGAGCTAAGTGGGAAGAATCCCATCACCATGAAGAATCCCATCACTGCTTCTGCTCATGAAGATGAGGCTGAACACTTTCCCCGCTTCAAACACCCAATTTCAGCTCCAGGCCTCTTCCAAACACAATGACCAAGGCAGCTCCCTCTGCTTTGCTTGATCAGTAGGCCTGAAATTTCACCCAGTCTTAGCTATAAGACAATTTAGTTTTAAAATCGTGCAGAACTGTGGAAAATTCTTCCATTCAGTCCTAATTTGGAAGGATGTTTTCCACATTTCTTAAAAAGAGACTGACTTCTAAATAAGAGTACAATTTAAGAATTTACTATAGTTATTGTGTGTTTCTAACTTTTAAGGCAAAATAGTCCTGCAGGCTAAGACAAAGTGGAATTTCAGTCAACAGGAGAGCAACGATTACTGTACTATTGTGAACTTTGCACATCCATGTCTGTCCGACTGTGCCTATGAACATATCACACTACCTGCTAATAGTACAAATTAAATTGTCCCTCAGACAGGAATGGTAGGATAGGAAGCACAAATATCATACTAGGACAACAGGTGGCCAGTGATTTGATCTAAGATTGGAGGAACGGGGCCTATTTTCACTGGAACAGAGAAGATTGAGGAAGGCCTGATAAGGTAAAATGATAAGGCATTATAATAGAGTCAATAGGGAGAAATTATTTCCACTGATAGGTGAGTCAGTGTCTAGACATCATCAATGTAAGATAATAAGCAACGGGGACATAATTAATTAGACCCGATGGCAGAATGGCCTTCTTCTGATTTTGTGGAGTCCTGTAGCTCAGTGGTTAGAGCACTCGCTTTGCAAGCGAGAGACCTGAGTTCAATTCCAGGCAGGGCGAAACCTTGGGCAAGTTTCCTTACTCCACACGCCTAATAATAATCCCTCCAAAAAACCCCAAACAATAATAAATTGGTCATTTTCAACCTGCGACTGTTTGTGGGACATTGCTGTGCGCAATTGGCTGCCGCGTTCGCCCACAAATATACAGTCAATTCACTTTACAGTGTGTTCTGTGAAGCGCTTTGGGACGTCCTCCTGACGTGAAAAGCGCTATATCAAATGCAAGGATTATTATTATTATTATTATTATTATTCTTCTGGGCTGTAAATTTCTATGGTGCTAAAATGTTATTATAATCAATTAAGATTGCTGAGTAATACATTATTCTTTATTATAAGGAATGTTCACAAGAGTGCAGAAGGGGAGGAGCATGTTCACGTTACACTGAAAAGATGTAATGATATTGAAACTTCTATAAATGACACTGTTTAATGTCAGTGGCAGCAACTCCTTCATGTGAAGCTGCTCATACATTGGAAGATAGTGTACAATATCTTTGCACTCAAATCAAATCAGAATTATTACCCCACAACTCTGCTGTGTGCCTGATAAAAGAAACTACCTTCCAAAAATCCCTGCTCCTAGTGACTGGTCTGCCCTCCAAATCCTCCCAATGTGTGCATTTAAGACTAAGGTGAATCTCAGCACAATGCTTATCTTCACAACATTACTTCACTATTGTGCTTGTGTATGAAATGACCAAAACTGTTTGACTGAATGATCTCCTCACTCTTTACTCCATGGTATTTGAATGTCCTAGGTTTACATGTTGCTCTGCACTGCACTATGATATCAATCTGCAGTGCCAGGGCTCCCTCTGCTGGAAAGACAACAATAGCTGATAGTCCTTCAGTTCCCAGTGCTGTACATATCTTTGAGGCAGTGCCACTTCTTTCAAAATCAGAAGTAGACAGTGGACAGTTTAAGGGGTGAGGCCCTGGGATATGCCTTCTTGGTAATTAACATATATTGGGGTAAATTTAGTGTTGCTTCCTAACACATTCAACATGATTATGGTCACATTTTCTTACCCTGATAGATTTCCAATGTCTAGATAACACAAAGAAATATGTGAGGAAAATGGACTTTTCATTTTGAGGGACCATAACCATGTCTGTAGCGGAGTTAATATTTCAGTAATTCTGAAAACACAACAAAATGAATACATTGATTACTTCTGTGAACTTTGAGTGGAGCTCTTTAAAAGTTAAGGATTATTATTATTCTTTATTATATAAGGAATGTTCACATTGAAGAGTGCAGAAGGGGAGGAGCATGTTCATGTTTATGCACATGTGAGCTGGAAGGGGAATTAACCCTCACCCTAACCTTACCAGGTCAAAGCCCAAACAGGTAGGTGATCTGAGCAGGATAAGTAGCAAGAAGCTTGCCAGACTGTTCTTTCAATGGCAAGCTATGTGGCTTTAGCTGGTTAATTTCCAGCAGTACCCCAAGGCACAGTCTGAAGGCTCTACGCCTTGGCTCCCACCAACCTGTGCCTTATACTTTCCAGAATAAGGTAAGCAGAATGTGTCTCTCCTAGGAAGGAGTGCGCATTCTGTTCCAGACACAGGGAAATTTATATGTGTAGGTGGCATACATATGTGGAACTTTCAGTCAGGTTTGAAATCTCAGGCAAGGTGATAAGGTTCAACATAAATCAGACACCTGGCCAGCCAACAAGAAAGAGGAATGGCATGGTCAATGTGTGAATGTAGTGCAAACAACAACAAATTGCATTTATGTCATGCCTTTCATGTCAAGAGAGGCCCAAGGTGCAGGACAGTCAAGGGTTTGCACCTGAGCTAAGGGTTGGATTTGGGAAGAAAGGGTTTTGGGGGAGAAGATGATTGAAGGCATGGTCAAAGAGGAAGGTCTTGAAATTAAATTTTGAAGGAGACGAGGGATGGAGATCCAGAGAGTGGAGGTAGATAGGTTTAAAGTTCAACAGCTGATAATGGGGTGGGCAGGGTGGGGACATGAAGTAGGTGGGTGCCTGCTGAGCAGAGGGAGCGGGTGGGTTGATAGGGTTTTAAAAGGTCTGAGGTAGCGATGGGGCAAGACCGTGGAGGGATTTAAAAGTGAGGATGATGATCTTGAATTCAATCCTCTGGGAATGGGGAGCCAGTGAAGCCAGGCGAGGAGGAGTTGATAGGTTCATGGAGCCGAGCGCAGGAAAGAACACAAGCTGCAGAATTTGGATGGTCTGCAGCCTGTGGAGGGAAGAAGTGGGCAGAATAGTGACATTGCTGAGGTGGAGCAGGAGGTGCAAGAGAATTGTGAGGTGTAAACGACACTTAGTAAATAGCTAAACCCAAACTAATAAACAGTTTCAGCTCACCTCTGATTATTAAATGAAATCTGGAATTAGGAACTTTGAAAGAGTATAGGTTATTGATAAATAAATACATTGTACAGCATGAATCAGCACCAGTCAGATTGATTTTCTTACTCTTTCTGTATTATTAGTTCTTCTCCAAAATCAACTAATAAGTAATGTTTGTATTACAACAAATTACTTTGGTGCAGTATTTTGTGTGAGAAATTAATTTGTTACGACAGATGAATGCTTTTCTAGCCATTCAATAAATACCCATTCACTTGACTCCCTCAGTGTCTTAGATCATATCTCACCACCCACCTTTAATAAAAAACATTTATCTTAGGATTTTCTATGTGTATGTGGGATGTATGGAAATCTCAGTTTGGTTTGGATAGTCTTAAGCATGGTGATGGGTTTCCATATATGTCAACCACCTGGTTGACCCCCAAAAATTATGTTGGTCCTGTCCATCACTGGGATCCATTCCAGGTATTCCCTCTGACCCTGGTTTTCCCTCTGCTAACTGACTTTCATTCTCTTTAACTGTTCTGCTCTATCTAGCTCAGACTGCTCCATTCTCCCATTTACGCCTTGAAAATCTCTTGCAGCAAATTGTTCTGTTGACAAATATTGCTTTTCCAGTAGCTCCGCAGTGTTGTTGTTAGCTCACATCTTTACAAAGAAACTGGCTGCAATTCCTCTACACTCCCACAATTGTAATACAATATATGGGCATGTTATTTACCTACAAGTCACCACTAACTATTCTATGGTACAATAAATGTAGGAGAACATTGCACATTAAGTGAAGAAAGGATCAATAAGGAAAGATAATCCAATTTCAAGTTGGACATTGAATTGTATTGGATACAGAAATTGCAGGAGTCCCATTTCACCACAGGATGTCACTCCAACACTGGGAGGAATCTAAAAGGCTTGGACAATGTGATCACTTTTGTAACATGTAAAGCAGCTGTAAATTAGGGCATTTAATTCAAAATGCCCCCATAATCCATATTTATATATAGATCTGATGTGTCCAAGTCTACAATCTGCTGGAAAAGAGTTTTGCAGATCATCTATTGGCACCCTGAGTAATGTTTTAAACAAAAATATTCCTACAGTACTCTTCTGTCTCATACCTTCCACCAAGATAATTAAATCTGAAATAGAAACAGAAGTTGCAGGGATCACTCAGAAGGTCAGGCAGCATCTACGGAAAGAGGGAAGTTAGTGAAAACTTCAGGTCAATGACCTTTTGTCAGAACTGTCAAAATTAAATCTGAACATTTTTTCACCTTGTTTCATCTGAGCTTGAGTCCCTGTCCTCTTGTTCTATTGTTTTATAAAAGTCATTGCCCTTATCAGTAATTGCCATGAAGCTTTCAGATGTTTCGGAGTGAAACAGCTTCACATCAAATGCAAAGATCACTATTATCTATGTCCTTCAATAATAGTTTCCCTGAGCTGCACTATTTTCTTTTGAATGTACAGTAGTGTTTGCACGGTACAATAATACTGTAATCTCCTCCCTACCTCCCTATCTCCAACACAAAAGCTGCTATACTATTGTAATTTGTGGTTGTTGTTATCTAATTGGAAGTTGTTGTGGAATCCACACTTGACCTTAACTACTGCTAGACATTCTGTTGGTACAACTTGTCTCCTCACAAGATCACAAGATTGATCTGTCTGAAGAACACCCACTCTACCGTCCTCTCATCACTGCATCAAGCTGCTTTTTAAACGAGTCTAACGTTCTGGCCTCTATCACCTTTCCTGGCAACATGTTCCAGTTATCGATTATCCTCTGTGTAAAGAAAAACTTCCTGGTATCTGTTCTGAAATTGCCATTTACAACTCTAAACGCCTATGTCCTCTTGTTCGACTATCTTGGTATATCTCAAAGTATTGAACAGGGTTTACTGCATAAGAAAACAAAAAATGGAGAATCTGAGATAGGGTACAGACATCTTGGTTGTGGTGGTGTTTTATTTCACACTGTTTCACTAGTCATTCACCCAGTGATTCCAGTCACTAAATAGAAGATTTGAGCTGTTATTTAAGACTGATCCAAATAAATTGTTCATACCGTGGACTGAAAGGCTTGTCGTGTGTGTAGAGCATTTTCGAAGCCATGTTGGCTATTAGAAAACTGGCTTCTAAAAATCTATGTTTCATCTATGCCCAGACCAGAGGCTGCACTAGTCGATGGATACATCAGAGGGAGAGGCACTGCTAGGGACAATCTATTGCCCAGTTGCAGAAAGGCTTTGGTAAATATTTTGTGATCCTCTCTGTGCTTTCTGTCGCAGTGCGCAGGGTGGATAATTTCAAGAGCCAAATGAAGATAGATATAAATGATGCAGGAAGGGGTACAGTTTCCACTGCTGGTTAAGAGAAACCAGATTTGGTGTGGCTATCAAATGAATGTTGATCTACTTCATACAAGTGATGAGAAAGCAAATGCCTCATGGCAGACATAAACCTCTCAGTAGAGCCGAATGTATTCCCTTTGATTTTTTTTCAGTAAATGTCATTGAAGATTCTCACTTGGTTAGCTGTAGGGCAGACAGTTTTAACATATGCAGCACGTGGATTGTATTTAAAATGCTGAGAGAAGTGTAGCATGGTTCGATAAATATAATAATCTTTGCATTTGATATAGCGCTTTATCACATCGCTGAGATATCTCAAAGCGCTTCACAGAATATATTGTAAATGGATTGACTGTAGGCGAATATTGTGGGCAAAATGCAGCATACAATTGCACAAAGCAATGTCCTACAAACAGTTGTGGATTGAGAAACCAATTTTTTTTTAGGATTATTACCACAGGGAAAGCGATGTGCCAATTGACTACTAACAGGGTTCCTACTTATTGCTAGATAAACAGAGGCGTCAGGAGTAAGGAAACTTGCCTAAGGTTTCGCCCTGCCTGGGAATCAAAACTGGGTTCTCTTGCTTGCGAGGCGAGCACGCTATCCACAACAATACGGAACTCCACATTGAAGGTAAATATTTATCAGGATATTCTGCTGAGAATGAAGAGCTCAAATAAAAAAAAATCTGTTTACCAACCAAATGATCTGACCATGGTCCTCCCAGAGTGAAAGTGACCCTGAACTACCAGGCAAGGTGAATGTTAAATATTTACGATGAAAATTTAAATGGAACAATATTAAAAATGTGAAAATCAAATGGATTCTTTTTAATCAATGAAGAGATGGACCTGTTTACAAGCCTTGTAATACTTTAGTGTGGAGGATAATGTCATCCCATTGATCCTGGAAACACTGGCCAACTCAAAGATTGATTGTAGATTGACATGCTTCTCCCTTCCTGCAATGCATTACAGAATTCAAGAAGTTTACACACTCCTTGGGTCATGGTAGATTGCAGGGTACATCGGAAAGGTTGGGAACACTCTCAACCCTGAATCAGAAGGTTGTTTGTTCAGGCTCCATGTCAGGGCTTTAAACTCTCAGTTCAGGTTGATACTCCACTGTAGGGCTGAGGGAGTACTGCATTGTCAGAGATGCTGTCCTTCAGAAATATCTGATAAAAATAATAATAATAATCCTTTGATATAGCGCCTTTTCATGTATTCGAGACGTCTCAAAGCACTTCACAGATCATAATGTAAAGTGAATTCATAAATACAGTCTTAATTTTGAAGCCAGTTTTCTATAAGTTTCTTTTAAGAACCACGGAAAACCATCTTCAAGGTTAAAACTGAATGTAACAATTCCCTGAATATGACAAACCAGATATTTTCTGTAAGCTGCGGGTGAGGAAGTGGGCAGAAAGAGAATAGTGGATCACTTAAAAAAAAGGAGAAAATAAATGTATTTAGGAGAACTACCTGATTTCAATTCACACAGTTTGATTTTTCTCCCTTCCTGTGTGACTCTAGAATAAAGTTTTCATTTTTCCACAGAGAACAGTAAGCACGCTCTCCACACACACTTATTATGGTGTTACTTGTATGTAATAAATCCTGTGAAGTAGATTCATAGATTCATAGAATGTTACGGCACAGAAGGAGGCCATTCGGCCCATCGAGTCTGTGCCGGCTCTGACAGAGCAAGTCACTTTCACTAACCCCAATCACCAGCTTTCTCCCCATAACCCTGCAAACCCGTCTTCCCAAGATACCTATCCAGTTGTCTCTTAAAAGCTGTTATCGAATCGTTCTTCACTACCCTTTCAGGCAGATCATTCCAAATTCGAACAACTCGCTGAGTGAAAAAATTTCTTCTAATTTCCCCTCTGCTTCTTTTGGTAGATATCTTACGACCGTGACCACGGGTCACAGACACACCTACCAGCGGAAACAGCTTTTCCTTATCTAGCCTGTCGAAACCTTTCATGATCTTGAAGACCTCTATCAGGTCCCCATGTAACCTTCCCTGCTCTAATGGGAAAAGTCCTAACTTCTCCAGCCTCCTCATAGCTAAGGTTCCCCATTCCTGGTATCATTCTCGTGAATCTCTACTGCAGTGCCTTAATGTCCTTCTTGAAGTAAGGTGCCCAGAACTGGACGCAGTACTCGAGCTGAGGCCTAACCAGTGTTTTGTATAGATTAACCATAACCTCCCAACTCTTATACTCTATGCCCCTACTAATAAAGCTCAGTACACCAAATGCCTTTTTTACTGCCTTATCTACCTGCCCCGCTACCTTTAATGATTCACTTACTTGAATACCCTAATCTCTCTGTAGGTTCACCCCCCTTAAGATTGAGCTACCAAGTCTATATTGCCTCCTATCATTTTTCCTACCTAAGTGTATCACCTCACACTTATCCACATTGAAATCCATCTGCCACATGTCAGCCCATTCCACCATTCTGTGTATGTCTGCTTGCAGTTGGTTACAGTCCTCCTCACTATTTACTACCCTACCTAACTTTGTATCATCTGCAAACTTGGAAATAGTGCTCTCTATGCCCAAGTCCAGATCATTAATATATATTAGAAAGAGCAGTGGTCCCAATACCGATCCCTGGGGGACACCACTGCACACCTCCTTCCATTTCGAGAAACACCCATTAACCACCACCCTCTGCTTTCTGTCACTCAGCCAGTTCTTAATCCAAACTGCCACTGTCCCCTTAATACCGTGGGCCTCAATTTATTTTATTAATCTCTGACGCGGTACTGTGTCAAAAGCCTTTTTGAAATCCATGTAAATAACGTCCACCGCATTTCTCTCATCAACCCTCGCAGTCACCTCTTCAAAATATTCTATTAGATTTGTTAGGCAAGATTTGCCTTTAACAAATCCATGTTGGCTGTCTCTAATTACCTCATGTTCCTCTAAATAGAGATTTATTCTGTCCCGGATTATGGTCTCCAGTAGTTTTCCTATTACCGAAGTTAGGCTGACGGCCTGTAATTTCCGGGTTTGTCTTTCTGCCCCTTTTTGTAGAGGGGGGTAACATTAGCCACTCTCCAGTCTCTTGGCACCACTCCTGTGTCCAATGAAGATTGAAATATAATGGCCAAAGCCTCCGCTATTTGAACCCGTATCTCCCACAGCAACCTTGGGTGAAACCCATCTGGTCCTGGTGACTTATCAATTTTCAGCCCAGTCACTCAGTACTTTGGGAAGTCCTCCCAACGTGAAAGGTGCTATATCAAATGCAACAATTATCATTAACTCTGAATTAATGCAACCCTTGATGTCTCTGGCATCTCCTGGAATGTGTGTTTGATGCAAGATGAGACTTAGCATCAAACGGTTGTCTTTAATTTAAGGAGATTTTTCAAAATGCAGCTTTAGATCAATAATCTTTCACCTTCAATAGCCCGGCTCACATTTAATTGACCTTTCTTAACCTATGCATCATTGGCTGCATTCTGGCAGCAAGCAACAGACAATGCTGCAGTGTGACGTGCTGCAAAGGTTGAACTATCTGTTCTGACATTGTCTTTAAAATAATGAGGCATGGAAACGTATTGTTTCATTCAACAATGTTACAACAATGATATAATAGCATATAATAATGAATAAAGACACGCTCGGTAGAAGGTTTTTCCATCGTTGTCACCATCGAGAAACAATTTTTTATTCATTTATTTGGGATCGACTCTCACGGTTCAACAATACTTTATGGCCAAAACGCAGCTCAGTTAAATATCTCATCTGAAGGTGGTACTAAGTTTAGGTTTTGAAAAGGTATAGATTGTATGAAAAAGTAAAGAGTGAGGAAGGTAATGAGTTCCACAGTCTTCTGTTCCTGAAAAAGAATAAACTACAATAGGAGACAATCCACAGAGTTTTTATTTTAACACAGAGTTTATATTACAACAGTATTTCAGATTAATCAGGAGAATTACTGGCTTCCAGGTAGAATTTTTCAGAATACAATTAACGGAAAAATATTTGAAGATAGTGAAGATAAATTCCTACTGTTACAGCTAGTATGAGTTTGCTTTGATGTAATCAGGTTACAAAAAATCAAATGTTTCAAAAAACTGCATTAAAATCGTTTTGAATTTATATTAAATTAGATCTGTTCAAGTGGACATTAAAGATCCATCTGAAAGAGAAAAAAGAATGGAGTTTCTCCCGGTATCCTGGCCAACAATCCCTGAATAAACCCGATCATCCATGGCTGTTTGTAGGACATTACTGTGCACAATTTGGCTACTGTATTTGTCTAAAAAATATACAGTAACTACACTTTACATTAAATCCTGTAAAGCAGTTTGGGATATCAAACCAATGTGAAAGGTGCTATATCAAATGCAACAATTATTATTATTATTTATTATTAAATGCCAACTATTACAAGAGAGATAACTACAAACAGATTGTCAACCACATGAGTTCATTATACTATTGTTGGTACAAGAAAAATAATAATAATAATCCTTGCATTTGATATAGCGCTTTTCACATTTTCTAGACATCTCAAAGCGCTTCAAAGAATATGCTGTAAAGTGAATTGACTTTATATTTGTGGGCGAAATGCGGCAGCCAATTGTGCACAGCAGTGTCCCACAAACAGTAGTGGTTTGAAAATGACCAATTTATTATTGTTTTTGTTTTGGAGAGATTATTATTGGAACCTTGAACTGATCCATAACTGAGAATAAACTACAAAAAATGCATAGAGCTCAGTGTAAATTGGAGCGTGCTCTACAGTGTATAATAATTCTTGCATTTGATATAGCACCTTATCACGTCTTTGAGACATCTCAAAGTGCTTCACAGAATATATTTTAAAGTGAATTGACTGTGTTTTTTGTGGCATGTAAATGCGGCAGAAAATTGTGCCCAGCAGTGTCCCACAAATAGTCGTGAGTAACTATTTGTGACCAAATTATTATTATCATTATTTATTTATTTTTGAAGCGATTATTACCATAGGAAAAGTGATCCGCCAATCGACTAACAACTGGGTTCCTACTTACTGCTAGGTAAACAGAGGCATGTGGAGTAAGGAAACTTGCCCAATGTTTTGCCCTGTCTGGGAATTGAACCCATGTCCTCTTGCTTGCGAAGCGAGTGCTCTAACCACGAAGCCACAGGACTCCAACACATGTAAATACAAGTGTAATATGTGCTCGGTCTAAGCGAGCATGCAAAGGGAATTATAAGTGCTCTAAACTATGTAAGTAACATAAAGCTGGTTGTTATTTGGATGATTAATAATAGGTGCCAGCCTGGCTCAGTTGTTTGAACTCTTCTCTGTGTCAACTCTGAGCCCCTCAGAGTTTTGAATTCACAGTCTTGGTATCAATGTTAATGAATACTGCAATATATCATGCGTCTCACAAATCTCCTGGAATCCCCTGGGGAGGTAATTGAAATTAATGGATGAAGACTGTTTAGTTGATATGATTTCTATGTATTTTTTGAAGATTAGATAAAATTCCAAGTGTGAGATTTGTAATGTTTGAAGATGTCAGGAAACAATCTCTGTGTGCATAATTGCAGACATCCAAGGTTAATGATTCACCTTTTCTATTTCTATGAGTGGGGGGGACACTAAAGTACCCCAGGGTTAGGGGGAGGAATACCAGTCAGGGTTTTTGCTCCTCATCCCTCTTTAGCACATATGCTTATGTGGCTGCTGATGGGGTCACTCACTCCTGAGGCTCACACATGACCAATGGTCACTTGGATACTAAGTATACCATAGGGTAACCACTGACCATGTGAATGCAACTTACCAAGAGATCATGAAAAGACAGGCATACCAGTGGGGAGAATATTAGACAAATAAATACACACACATTAAATTTATGTTTAAAAAAGAAGGGTTGCAACAGTAACACAGGCTAATTATATTAATAAAGCTGGTATTGGGCAATAAGAAATGATTTATCTGAAGATAAAACAGCACGTTAGAGTTTCCATTCAGTTCTGAAACAAGAGTTGACAAGCATGAAGGAAACATGGCAGGCCAAGAAGAGGATCTCTTGACAGAAGATAAAAAAAGAGACGTTAGGACAAAAAGATTCACCGCTGAACAAGAGATGCTGGATGACAATCTGTTCCACAGAAACGTATCTGAGATAAACACCAAACAAGGTTTGGGATAACAAGCTGACAGCTGTTAAAATCCCAGTAAATGACTAAGCAGCCAATGCCAGAGGTCAGTACTTCTCAGGTAGGGAAATGAAATAATCCTGCAGTAGTGTGTGGTCTAATTTGTGGTATTTTTAAAAAGATTTCTTAGGAAGAAATGTGCAATTATCACATTTCTAAAAGAATGAGTGTGCTGAAATACACATTCTTCAATGTCAATAAATTCAGTAAATACTAACTTTTTATTGAGGAATCTGCTAAGAAATACCACAACTGAGATACAGTCGCTGTTTACAAGATAATAGTAGACAGTAGCAAATATAAGATATAAACACAGTGGAGCCTTGTTAAAAATATAGTGAAGCCTTGTGTTTAGGATATATAACTATAGCTGGTTCCCTGTGCATGCGCGCAGCTGACTGACTTTCTCCTTAAGTGCTAGCCAGGTCCCCCAAATGGAATAATAGGAGGTTTATATGGAACATCTTAGGATCTATGAGGAATGGGCAGAATCCCAAGGAGCTTGAAAACAGCCTTGTATCAGAACTGTGAGGAACAGACAGATCAATTGCTCACTGCCACCAGAAGGGGCTAGAGCTCTACCCAACTATTGTTACGCAGGGGCTCACTCAAGTGCTTGTATGGTTTGCCACTTTGATAGTAAAACATAAATAAGATAATGTAGTGCCTGTCCAGGTGCAATTACCATTGCAATATTTCATACTGACTACTTCATTTGCCGTCAATTTGCTTCACTAGTGCACTATGTCAAGATCTGTGTGCATTTTTTTTGCAAAACATATATTTGACAGGACAGCATATCCCATGGTAGATGTTGTACTCCTGTAATATAGTGGTTTGTTTGCAGAATGCAGTATATTCAAAAATGGGAAGGGCAACGTGAAAGATAAAAATAGGGGTGAGATACAGTGAATATAATGCCTACTGTAATTACATCCTGGGGTAAAGACCTTGAAATAAAATTCATCTATGTGTACCAACTGGGCCTTATTGATTTCTTGTAGCTCTTAAAAAGAACTTTCAGAAAACCTGCTTCAAAATGAAAGTGTATTTAAGAATTTGCCAGATTCTGGATATTCTAAAATGTTACATTAATAGAATAAATCTAAACCCAAGTGCAATTTCTCCCCATACAAGGGTAGAGCAAATAATAAATGAATGGTATTAAGTGCGAAAAAATTGAAAGCCTGTTCTAGTCTCATTTTGTTTTAAATGAAAGTAAAGGTAAAGAGGTGAAGAACTCAGTTGAAAACAGAACAATTGCTGGGTTCATTTCCTTTACATTACCACCGCAGGCTTACAGTCGGTTCCTAAAAAGCAAGGTTCAAAGACTGATTGACTCCAGTTTTACTTGTGAGATGTGAAAAGGACCTTGTAAGAAACAGTCTGCAGGTTCACAAGATAAAAAAGTTCCTTCTGCCCATCTAATCTCTCGAGAATACGCACCCTATTGTCCCCCCATCATAGCCCCAAGCTGTTCCTTAATTGAGTCCAGTGTCATGGCCTCAACCACACTTACTGGAAACCCAATCCAGGCATTTAATTACCCTCTGTATAAATTAATACTTTCTGTGTCTGTTCTGAAATTGGCCTACAAGCTTTGCAACCTTGAACTTGTGTCCTCTTGTCCTACTGCCTTGCTGTAGCTGAAATTATCATTTGGTTACAAATGCACAGTCACCACACTTTACACTAAAATACTGTGAAGCACTTGGAGCAATTTCATTCATTCAGCGTGATTGTAGATTTGTGTCCTGTGGGGGCTTGGATTTTTTGTGGAGGGGTGGGGGGGGGGGGTGCGTGGGGGAGGTGGGGAGGGCTGGGGGTTGGGCGTCAATCTTGTCTTTTACAATTTGAAAAGGGATTTAAAAAAGTTTTACTTTGATCTTGGATCTGCTCATACAACAACAACTTGCACTTATATAACACCCTTCATGCTGGACAGCATCTCGGAGCACTTAAGATGCAAAGTCAGCTATGTTTTTCGGAGAAAACCTGGGTTATCAGTGGAACAAGACTCAATTGGAAACAGAACAATTCCTGGGGTTTTAATAACCCACTGCTTTACTTCAAAGAACTGTAATATTGTTTACCTTTTTCAGTTTCCTAGACAAGACTGCATCTAAACACCATTGGAAACAGATAGGTTATTAAATGTTGCTGCACCGTGATATTCTTGATTCTTGTACAAAGGCTGTGTGGTTCAGTCCTATTTCTCTGGATTCTGTGTGAGGAAGTATTGGAGTTCCGCAGGGACCATAAATCAGGTGAAGTAAATTAGCTTGTGTCCAATGGGAGGAAATACGACACAGACCCCCAGTGTTACATCTTGTACATTACTAAAGTAATGAAGTGGAAAAATAATTCACCCTCTCCCTCTCTCTCTTCTGATAAAGACAATGTATCAAAATACTGCTATGTGAGGAGCTATTCTACAAGATGACATTTTCTCACATTTAGAATCAACTTGTTTTATGTAATGATTATCAGCATAATGCACCTCAAGTTACTTTTCACTGGTTACACTCTGGTTGTTATTTCCACTCATGTAGTTACCCTGTATTTCAGAGGCATATTGCTGAATGTCAGGCTGAGATTTTGTTGTAATGTATTTCATTGATCCTAAACCACACAAGATTGTTATTTTAATCCCATTTCCTTCCTACAACCTTTCCAGGGTGTTAACCTACTGTGACGTGACTGTGCTGTGTGGATTCAGTATGCCTACTGAAAATCCACCAGTCTGCATATATCACAAGGCAAAGATAAAGTAGCATATCAATTCAGGGTAAGAATTAGAAATTAAGAAACTGTCCTGGATTATTATTTGCCTGTTACTCTCTGTCTCTGTGTCTGTTTTATCTTCTGCCAAGAGAAATGACTTGAAAGGCAGATGGCAACTGTAATTGCGCAGGAGAGCTACAATTGGCTTCAAGGAGGAGGGAGCCATTCAATGTTCCCATGTTGTTCACCATCCATGTCTATTTAACTTCTAATTTAGGGTGCCTTCATCCAAGGTAGAGTCTCAAAGTACTTAACAATGACGGAGCTTGAGCCTAGAAGAAAAGGGAAGTGATCAAAGGTATGGTTGAAGAGGACAGAGCAGAAGAGATTGAGGCAGGAAGTTCCAGAGTTTTGGGGCTGAAAACATAACCATTGATGATGGAGTAGAGGGGACAAGGAATGTGCAGAAGGCTGGAACCAGCTAAGCAAAGTGGGTGGGTAGTGGGGTGAGCAGGTTTGAGATGCTGGGAGGATCCAGGGATTGATGTATGTAAGTGTGAGGATCTTAAAATCGATCTGTTCGGCGTCAGGGAGCCAGTGGAACAAGGCTAGGACGTGGGTTATGGGGATATAGAGTTTGGTATGGGTGATGATATGGGCGATGGAGTTTTAAATCAATTGGATTTTGTGAATCGTGGAGCCAGTGGTGCCTACTTGAAACTGTCCCAATAGCAACATTACTTACTTTCTGGGGTCAGTTATGAAGAATGGATTCTTATCAAGTGCTAGACAAATCAAGTAACTATGACCTCCTCCTACGTTCCCATGAAAAGTACTAGAATTCAGCCAGGAGCACTTGGGTAAGTATATATG
Source organism: Callorhinchus milii (assembly GCF_018977255.1). Taxonomy (NCBI): domain Eukaryota; kingdom Metazoa; phylum Chordata; class Chondrichthyes; order Chimaeriformes; family Callorhinchidae; genus Callorhinchus; species Callorhinchus milii. The sequence continues at coordinate 58,890,161 of NW_024704744.1, forward strand.
AATCAGGGAGTGTTAAAAATTGTGTTTGTCAAAAATTGATCATGTGACAACACTAGAGTTGTTTTACAGAGATGATAGATAAAAAAGGATCAATGGATGTTAATTTCAAGGATTTTTGAAAAACATTTGATAAAGTTCCATGTAAGATATTTTTAGCTAAAGTTATGGGCATAGAATTCAAAACATGAAGAAACATGCAGTCTCTTGGGACATCTTCTCAATTTTGCTCACAAAATATACAGTTAATTCACTTTACAGTATTTGTATTGTATAAAAAGAGTATGTTCTAACAAATGGTTTCACCCAATATTAGTGTTGTAGCTCCAGCTTTTTACTCTACATATTAGTGATCAGAATATAGGAACCATATCCAAGTTTGCATGTGAACTAAGTTAGGAGGTGTAGTGATTTGTATGGATAGCAGAACAAGATTGAGGTTGTACATTTTGAAGATACCAAGAACAGAAAAGAATACTTGCCAAATGGGGAAGGAGATGAACAAAGGAATGTGAGAGGTTCCTGAATTATTAAAAGCTAGTTTGTGGCTACAGATAGCAAACAGAGGTGTTAATGGGTTGCAAGAGATCTGGAACATAAAAGCTGCAGTTATACACGTGCTGATTAGACCTTGTTTTGTGTATTGTAGATTGGCTTTATACCAGCCTTGGGGGAAGTCCAGTGACAGTTTACTAGGACAATACCTGGGTTGAAGGAACTAGGTTAAATTTGGGTTATGTTTGTTAGAAGTAAGAAGGATAAGGCTAAGGTGTAATCTGATTGGGGTATTAAATAGAGCAGGTAGATGGGGAAACGACTTTTCACTCTGGTAAACAAATCCAGATCAAGGGGATATTTATTCACACAAATGGTTTTGAGAATGTGAAATGCACTGCTCCAGCAAGCTTTAAATGTAGAATTGACTAATATGTTTAAAAGGGAGATAGATAAGTCACTTGGAAAGTAAGGTTATTACAGATATGGAGGAAGAATAGGGAAACAGAATTAAAAATATAAAGTAGTCTAATAACATAATGGAGAAGGAATGATATACCGATTGGCCTAAACTTGTTTCTACATTAATTTGCTCTGAAATGCAATCACACCTGAAAGCATAGTCTGAAAATGATTGACTGAGATGTCAGAATTTACATTCAAAATAGATAGTCAGTCACTGCTGCAAGCTGACTTCAGAGAGCATTCATTACAGTGACAGGAACCAAGACAGTGATTTATGGTCTGCCAGCCATGATAGAGAGGTACTGCCATCCACTGGAGTCTAATTAGTGGATCTCCCTGCTCCCTCTGGCTCACATACATATCAGCCATAGAAAAAGAACAAGATTGATTCCCTTCACTATAAACTAAGGTAATAGCATTTTAATAGTATCTCACTGAGTATCTCACTTGCCACATATGCATTTTTTCTGTGAACAAATTGGTTGCTACGTTCACCTACAACTGCACTTAAGGTCTGTGAATTGTTTTGACGTGATAAGACGCCTATATCATCAGCAAGGACTAATATTTGATTGATTATAATTGAAGGTCTGCCCACATAGATATGTGCCACTTTCACCCCAGAAAAAAAAATCAATTTCACACAGATAAACAGAATCCATGTGAAATGGATAAAGTAATCATTGATCTCCAGATTCAGCCTTGCAAATCAGTGAATCTGAATAATTCTGGGGATACAGACCAAACCAATTTCTCAGCCGGATTCGCAAGCGAAGAATACATGTTTTAAACCAAAATTTGAATTGCTAGGGTCACATCTGTAATCTTGTACAATTCCATTGGCTGCAAATAGGCCTGGAACGTGAAATCAAATGAACACTGCGTTTAAGAACATAAGAACATAAGAACATAGGAATTAGGAGCAGGAGTAGGCCATTCGGCCCCTCGAGCCTGCCCCGCCATTCGATAAGATCATGGCTGATCTTCAGACCTAACTCTAATTACCTGCCCTATTCCCATATCCCCTAATCCCTCTGTTTTTTAAAAATCTATCAGTCTCAGCCTTGAAGATGTTCAAGGACTGAGCATCTACAGCCTTCTGGGGTAGTGAATTCCATAAATTCACTACCCTCTGAGTGAAGAAATGTTTCCTCAACTCTGTTCTAAAAGGCTGACTCTTAATTTTAGGACTGTGACCCCTGGTTATAGATTCTCCCACCAGGGAAAACAGACCCTCAGTGTCTATTTTATCCAGCCCTTTAAGAATCTTATATGTTTCAATAAGATCTCCCCTAATTCTTCTGTACTCTAGAGAATACTGCCCTAGTTTATTCAGCCTATCCTCATAGGTCAGTCCCCTCATCCCAGGAACTAACCGAGTGAATCTACGCTGCACCCCCTCTAGGGCAAGTATGTCCTTTATTAAATAAGGAGACCAAAACTGCACACAATACTCTAGGTGCGGTCTCACCAAGGCCCTATACAGTTGCACCAAGACTTCCCTACTCTTGTACTCTAAACCTTTTGCAATGAACGCTAACATGCCGTTTGCCTTCTTAGTTGCTTGCTGCACCTGCAAACTAACTTTTTGAGACGGGTATACAAGGACACCCAAATGTAAATTGTAAATAGCTGAGGCCCAAGCACTGATCCTTGTGGCACTCCACTAGTCACATCCTGCCAATTCGAGAATGACCCGTTTATCCCTACTCTCTTTTCTACCCGTTAGCCACTCTTCAATCCATGCTAATATGTTCCCATTAATCCCATGGGCCTTAACCTTGTGCAATAGCCTTTTGTGTGGCACTTTGTCAAATGCCTTTTTAATATCTAAATATACTACATCTACTGGTTCCCGCCTATCTAACCTGCAAGATACATCTTCAAAAAACTCTAAAAGATTAGTTAAGCATGACTTCCCTTTTGTAAAGCCATGTTGACTCTGTCTAATCTTGATATGGTCTTCCAGGAATCCCATAACGACATCCTTAATTAAGGACTCAAGAATTTTCCCTACCACTGAAGTCAGACTAACTGGTCTATAGTTCCCCATCTTTTCTCTCCCACCCTTCTTAAATAGTGGTGTCATGTTTGCAATCTTTCAGTCAATGGGAACCGTTCCAGAAACCAGAGAATTTTGGAAGATCAAAGACAAGCCATCCACTATCTCAGTAGCCACCTCTTTTAAAACCCTAGGATGTAGACCATCAGGAACAGGAGATTTATCAGTTTTAAGACCTGATAATTTACCTAAAACCATTTCTTTACTAATATTAATTCCTCCAAGTTGCTCGCTAACATTGTCTTCTTGGTTCCCCTCTATTCTTGGTAGGTTTTCACTGTCTTCTAAGGTAAAGACAGTAGCAAAGTACTTGTTTAATGACTCTGCCATGTCTTTGTCCCCTACTATAATTCCCCCCGTCTCTGCCTGTAGCGGATCCACATTTACCCTTGACAGCCTCTTCCTCTTTATATATTTATAAAAACTCTTGCAGTCTGTCTTTATGTTCCTTGCTAGCTTGCCCTCATATTCCATTTTCTCCCTCTTAATCGCTTTTTTGGTTCTCCTTTGTTGATCCCTAAAGTTCTCCCAATCCTCAGGTTTACTAGTCATCTTAGCTGTTTTATAGGCTTCTTCCTTTAACTTTATACTTTATAGTTTTATAAAGTTTATAAACTTTATAGTTTAACTATATAAACTACTCCCACTAGAGTTTTCTGCCCCTTGTTGTTACGTAGCTCTAACCATACTGACTCTACTTCCTGCTTTTCTGATTTAAAATCTTTCCTCTCTACTGTTTTTATCCCATCCTTTATTAGCAGGGCCACCCCCCCTCCTCGTTTACCACATTGCCTATCTTTCCTATACACCACGTACCCTGAAATATTTAGCTCCCACCCTTGATCTCCCTGTAACAATGTCTCGGTGATGGCTACCAGATCATACCCGTTTGTTTCTATTTTTGCATTTAACTCATCTATCTTTTTTCGAATGCTTCGCGCATTCAGATATAGCACATTTAATTCTGACTTTGGGCTATTAGTCCTATTCACCAGTATCCTATCACTGGGCTTCCTATCCCCGTTTGACACCCTTTGCTCATCTCCCTGGTTAATCTGCTCTCCCACTTTCATCGGTCCTAATTTTAATTGTAACGGATTACATGTGATTGAATTTCCCCCCCCCCCCCCTTATACGCATAAGCGTATTAGGATCTAAAAGATTAGGAAAATTGATCCTCCCCTCCTCCAAGATACGACCAAAGCTAACTCTTTCTATTCAGGTTTACTTCCCAATTTAGTCCTCGTTAAGTATAGCTGAAGTACAGTGCACAAAATACTGATGACAGAAACACAACTTGTGGGAGAATCACATTCACATTTTAGGGTCCAATTTGTGGTCTTCCTTAATGAGATTTGTTAATAAGGAATTTCTGTTAGACCCTTTTGTGGGAATCATGAAGCAACACAGATTCAAAAATGGAAATAAAAATATTCTGAACTGGAGCTGAAATTTTTTTAAAGAAAAAACAGTGTCTGAAGTGAAATCACTTGGGAGCCAAAACATTAAAGATTTTGACAGTTGAGGAGTTACACAAAGAAAGCAGAAGGCAAAGTAACAAAGGAAGCTCGCTTTCTATGGCAACATGCCTGTGGTAATTCTGTGCTAGTTAAAGCTAGAATTCTGTGTTGGATGTTAGGGCTAAACAATGCAACTAGTTGAACACCTTTCATTGGAGGTACTGCAATAAAGAGGTGAAAGAATTGAGGCAACATAGGTCCACTCTATCTCTGTAAAGTGCGTTGAAATGTTTACCTGTGTGAAAAGTGCTATATAAATTATTGTTGCACAGCCTTACAATGAGGTCAGGAAGCAGTGTGAGGATGCTCCAGAAAGCTGTAGAGTTGGAATAATTACGGTTGTTTAAAATAGAGTTAGACAAATATTAGAGGTTTTTAACGGTAGCAGAGGCAGAAAGAGGATGGCAAAAGAGTTGATCATTGGGGTTAAATGTTTTACCAAATTCTAATAAACTGGTGGAACAGGCTCAATGGGATGAATCGCCAGTTCCTATGCTGTTGTTCCTTCATCACATGGTCTAATCTGAAGGGTCGCTCTCCTTAACTTTGGGCTAGCTGATTTTTTTAATTAAAATCTATTGACAGTATATTTGTATACCTATAACACTCTACATAGGACAGAAATGCTAAGATTGTAGAAATGTTGTATCACCAAAGATCATGGTTTAAATGAAATGAAACCACAGGTGGTCTTGTGTATATGGAATGCCCAAGGACTGGTATTAGGAAAAGCAGTGACTTGCTGAAGTGGATATTTGTATATATCAATATATTAAACCACAGTTGTTAAAGATGAAGCAGGCTTTTGTGAAGTTATACTGAGATACAGGGCTTGGTATAGCTGAACATTTCAGTTCTTCCTTGTGCTCATCACTAAGGGAAATTATTATATTTTTCATTCTCAGAATTTTAACCACTGCTGATTTTCCCGAGAAAGTGATGGTGGGCCTTCTCTTAACTGTTAGGCCATTAAAAGACACACTATATGGTGTGACACTGGAGGACGTGTAGGTCAGGATGAATTGCAGATTTCCTTCGATGAGGGACATTAGTGAACCAGTTGCATTTTTTTACTGTTTTTCTGATGCTAACTCAAATTACGAATTGCCCTGGCAGCATACCAGCCTTTGGGTTGCTAGTCTAGTAACATTACCCCTATACAACCAACACACCAGCTCTCTGTTTATTTCCTTTACTCAAATTTTGTAAAACATCAGGGAAAGCAGCTTTCACAGAGGTGGGACTCCAACCTTTCCAGAGCTACTTGCAGAAACAGGACACTTTGTAAACTTAGAGTGGTGCTACAAAAACAACAGATCCATTATATTCTTTGTTTGTTATGATCCAAAAGAGCTTATTCATGGCAAACTACGCTTTATAAAAAAGATTACACTCTATGCACAGCAAGCACCTGATTAATTCTCCAATGTAACCTGGCTACGTGCTATTTGAAACCCAACAGAGGAGAAAATTAGTTTCCCCTAAGAACAACTCTCGAATTGAAAGTCGGGAAAATAATTAATCAGGCTTGTTAATTATTTCCTCTCTATGAAACGTCTGTTCACATCCTCACTCTGTTTCTTTTTAGGTTTCTCTAAAAATCTGCACTGTACTGTGTTCTTGATCAGCTACATTGAAGGTTACTAAATGCTTATAAAGAATCCAATTATGCTCCGTACTGCATAGTACTTTATCACAGCATTATACTGACTTACTGAGGATCAGATAGCTCCTTCATTCTGATGTATTGGAACATCAGTATGGGTTCAAGTCCTGATATGACTGTCCTTCACCCCAGCAGAACATGGCCCAGTTTTATTTCTCTCCAACAGGGTTTGATAAATTTAAAGTATATGGTAAAACATGTGCCAGTGTTTATTGATAATCTGCTGCTGTGAAGTTTAATCTTTCTTTTCACCTTCAATGTTAACTTGTACAATATATATATAAATAATCCTTGCATTTGATATAGCGCCTTATCACATATTCAGAGACGTCTCAAAACACTTCACAGAATATATCGTAAAGTAACTGACTGTATATTTTGTGCGGGAAACTTGCGTTTATCTGTTATGAAAGAATCAGACTGTAAAGGTGTCAAATTCCAGAAATTATAAACTAGGTATGTTTTTTGCTTGTCTTTTCACAACTCATTACTTGCTTCTCTTCGACTTTCATTGATGAGTGCTCATACCTGACCCCCAATTGCTAATTGGAATAGCAAAGAGAGGGATTCTGTTCCACCACAGCTATTTTCCTCATAAAACAAAGACGTTTAAAACTGTAAATATTAAGCAAGGAACCCCAGAAAATGCTATCTGTTTGGTCTCATTCCCTCCCACTGACGAACACACTTTTTTACATTTATGTATCTCCTTTTCAGATATTTATTATATTAAAAGCTAATGTGGATTGTACCTCAACCACCATTCTGGATTGGTCACTCCATGTCCTAACCACCGCCTATGAAAAAATAAAATCTCTTAACCACCCCTTTGCTCTATTGGTAATTCTTTTAAATCAGCCCCCTCAAAATACCAAAAATAACTTGCATTTATATAGTACCCCTCATGCAGGGCAGCATCCAGAGTGCTTACCAAACAGTGTAAATAATTTCTCCTGTAATTATAGTACCCATGAAGAACTTTGAAATGTTTCAATGTTATAGGCATTTTATCAAATGCAAGGATTATATTATATTTACTGATAAAGGAGTCATTGGTGATCGCATGGTAATTGGTGATTCTTTTTAATGTCACAAAGTAACTTTATGTACAGTACTATAGATATATGCAGTCAGAACAGGTATAAAGCACTGGGCTAGCCTTTCGGTAACCTAGTGGAAACAGATTTTGACTGAGGTGTCCGTCCATATATGGCCCAAAATATATAATCCACAGAAATTTGGAGCATATATTTGTGGTTAAGCGTGAACAAGCAACATTTTATTGGTAGTTAGAGAGCTGCTGGTGTTGAAACAGGAAAACCACAAAATATCAGTTACATTTAAAGATGTGGGGTTGGAAATCACTTGAGCCAAACAGTCCGAAGCAAAGGGGTCTGGATGGTGGCCCTGTAATTGCCGCCTGTACGTGGCAATTTGCACACAGCAATGTCCCACAAACAGCCCTAAAGTGAATGACCAATTTAATATAGGGGATTGTTATTATTGTTTTATCAGCAGTGTCACAGCTGACGTGAGCAATTGTGTCAAGCATCCAGAGAGGGAACAATGTTACTAGGACCAGAATGCAGTCAGCAGATTAGGTTTCTCTTTGCTGAATCTCTCAGCGTGTCAAGTTTCCAGAGCATCTAAACATAAAAGAGCAGACATCCTGGGTATGAATTGTTCCAATCTTAAAACATAACTTTAATATTACATTACAAAATGCAAAATACTGCAGATGCTGGAAATCTGAAACAAAAACAGGAGTCGCTGGGAACACTTAGCAGGTCAGGCAACATCTATGGAGAAAGGAAAGTGAGTCAATGTTTCGGGTCCACGACCCTTTGGGTTCACGACCCGTTCTGACGAAGGGTCGTGGACCCGAAATGTTGACTCACTTTCCTTTCTCCATGGATGCTGCCTGACCTGCTGAGTGTTCCCAGCGACTCCTGTTTTTGTTTAATATTACGTTATTTTATTGAATATTATTGTGAGGAGGTTGGATGTTCAGTGAACTAACATCAAGAATTCTTGAGGTGAAAATTGTGGTTCATGAGATAGTTGTCAAATCATTTTGTTCTTTTTTACTAAGGAGCCCACTATCCAGCAGTCCACAAGCTGGAAGTCTCATGCCTTATGGATTTCATAATTCAGAACATGGAGCAAGGTGGAGAAATATCACTTGAAATTTGACTGTCCTAGAAACACAGTCAACTATTCTCATCTGTTTCATTTGGTAAATGTTCTGCTGGTATGGACTGGCCATATAGACCTGAAAGACCCTGAGCTCAATCCCCAGCCTGTGCTGAGTTCACTGGCTGGCCATTGCAGGTCAGCTGTGATACTTCCCTGCCCTATGGTCATGTAGAATGCTCATTGCTCAAGGTCACATATAAAGAACACCGCAGAATGCGGTGCACCAGTAAACCACGCCCCAGCATCAATCCATACCTTCAGGGGGAGGAAAGGGGAAAACATTCTTAAAAAGATTAGAAACATGCACTTATTCGGAATATTATTAATAGCTCAAACAGAGTTGTCCAGACACTTACAAAAAAAGCAGAACTGTTCTGAACTGTTTATATATATATATATGTGTAAGCTCATTGATCTCTTCTTTCAGCACCTTGGGACGTCCTCCCGATGTGAAAGGCACTATACAAATGTAATCTTGTTGTTGTTTCATCTTGGATAATAGGATATCATATCCTGAAGCTTTAGATGTGTGAATCATTAATATTTGATTAATGGGCAGACTGGAGGTCAGGAAGCGATGTTCTTTCCAATACTGTAGTGCACAGAAATCCTTGCTTCAACGGCCTGGAGTGCAATTTATAGCATTTCATAACACGTTCAATGTTAAAAATTATGAAAGGGTTCTATAAAGTGGATGTTAATTGGCTGTTTCGTTCAAATCGAGAGGGCATCAATATAATATAGCCAGCAGGTGATCTAATAGACAACAACAACAACAAAATTACATTTATAGAGCGCCTTTCACATCGGGGGATGTCCCAAAGCGCTGAACGGTCAGGTGTCGGGGCACGAGCATGGGGGAGGGGTGGTGTAGGGGTGAGGGAAGGCACAGAGGTGGGAGGGAGACCAAAGGCACGGTCGAAGAGAAGGGTCTTGAGACCGGCCTTGAAGCATGCGAGGGAGGAAGCGAGGCGAAGGGACCATGGGATGGAGTTCCAGAGTGTGGGGGCAGAGAGGCTGAAAGCCCGGCCACCGATGGTAAGGCAGGTCAGGTGGGAGACATGGAGCAGGCCGGAGCCCAGTGAATGGAGGGAGCGAGCAGGTTGGTAGGGAGTTCCTTTTTATGGATGCATGAAGAAGTTCCTTTTTAATTCTCCTTTTTAATAGAGGGTGGTGAGAATGTGGAACTCACCGCTGAAAGCTGTGGTTAAAGCAAATGGTATCAATGCATTTAAGAGGAAACTTGATGCATAAAACAACAAATGTCATTTATATAGCGCTTTTCGTCTCAAAAGGACATCCTTCCACAGTCCAAGATTTGCACATGAGGAAGAAGTAAATAGAGGGTTATAGGAGGGCTGGTGGCTCACGTGAAATATAAACATCAGCATGGACCAGTTATTCTGAATGATCGGTTTCCATGCCATAATGTTCTAATTCTATCACATCAAACACACGTAAGCTTCATGCGAATTCTAAAAGAGTTTGGTACCCCAGAAATTTTAAAAAGTGCATAAGGAGTTGTTTTAGATTCCCTCAATAACTGCAGATTTACTCAGTGAATGATTGAGCCAAGGAGGATCCAAGTACAAATCCTGCTCTCAGGAGAGACAAGGAGAGACATGCTTCCATGAGTAAGGGCCACATCATCAGCCTTTGCGTGATCGCAGTCACAGAGGGAAACCAGTGCAGTAAAGTCCCAGAGCTATCATCAGAGGTAAAAAGCAATGACACTAAAGACAACAATGAGTTTATACTGATAGATTTATTGGTGCTTCTACACAATGACAAATCCTAATAAGGTGTTGGGATAGCTTTGGTGTACAATTCAAAGGTTCTCAAGGGTTTCTAGATTCAACCCTCTTAAGTCAGCTTTTGTATTCTGAAACTCAGTTCAGAGAGACATCAATAAAGAATTCCCGATGAGAATTGCAGTGCTTTCCCTTAATCATCTTCCCTTCACGCTCATCAACCTCCCAGCTCTCATATAGGAATCATATTATAATAATAATAATAATCCTTGCATTTGATATAGCGCTTTTCACGTCGAGAGGACGTCCCAAAGCACTTCACAGAGCACACTGTAAAGTGAATTGACTGTATATTTGTGGGCGAACGCAGCAGCCAATTGCGCACAGCAGTGTTCCACAAACAGTCGTAGATTGAAAATGACTAATTTATTATTGTTTTTGGTTTTGGAGGGATTATTATTAGGCTCTGTGTGGAGTAAGGAAACTTGCCCAAGGTTTCACCCTGCCTGGAATTGAACTCAGGTCTCTCACTTGCAAAGCGAGTGCTCTAACCACTGAGCTACAGGACTCCACGACTCCATTCCATATTACATGGTAATGTCAGACAATGTCTGGCAAAGAAACACCAACAAGCTAACAGGCATGGTCACAATAATAACAAATTGCACTTATATAGTGCCTTTCATGACGAGAGAATGTTCACCTATATGTACTACTGTTTAGGTTCAGTTGCAATGAAGCATCATTTTGTAGAGGTAGGAATCGGATATTCAGCAAATGCAGTACTTGAGAAATTAGATCACTTAAAGGTTAACTCAGTCTTACCAGAGCGAAAGTTTGCAATCACATAGCTGAAGTTCATCAGGAAGGAAACCATGAAAATAATTAATTTTCAGAAAGCTGGAGTCAAGTTATACTGAGCTCCATAGTGGTACAGTATTTCCGCTTTTCAGTAGCTTTATTTTGACATTCTGTGCACCTTTATTTCTATAACATTACAGGTGTAAAAGAGTTAGCCCGCCTTATTTGGTAGCACTCTTGCCTCTGGATTAGAACCATTTCGTTTTTTAGCCGACGCTGGGACTTGAGCTCGTTGTGCATAGTCTAAGATGACATCTCAATGCAGTGTTGTGCGTAAATTATCTGTTGTATTGGTCTACAAATATACAGTCATTACACTTTATAGTAAATCTTATGAAGCAATTTGAGATATTCCAATGACATGACAAGGTGCAATATTATAGCATTTCCTTTGTTAGAGGTAACATGGATGAGACATTGAACTGAGGTTCCATCAATCTATTGAGATGTATATTGAAAACCCATGGCACTATTCAATGGCAGACAGTTTCCTCCAGAGATTTTGCTGTGTACAAAGCTATACTGGTTTTGGGCCAAAATCAACAGTCAGCCAAATACAATGGTAATTAGTATGAAGTGCAGGCAATATAGCAAGGTTAATGTTTTCGATCAATATTTGTTTCACGGTGTGAGTGGCAAACATAAGCACTGATTGGTCAGAAACACAGGACTGCTATGTACCTGAGAGGCTCAGAGGTTTAAAAGTACGTTCTTTGGATGAGACGTTAAACTGAGCCCCTGTTTGCCTGTTTAGATGGATGTTAAAGATCCCATGGCACAACTTGAAAAAAGGAAATTTTTCCTCGTGTCCTGGCCAACAATTCCCCAGATAAATTTGGTCATTCACCTCCTGGCTGTTCATGGACATTGTTGTGTGCCTACAAATATATGGTCACTACACTTTACAGTAAAATCCTGTGAAGCACTTTGAAACATCTTGATGATGTAACTAGGCACATCCAATGCAGGATTATTATTACATTTGTGATTGTTGAACATCTCAAATTATTTTAAGATTAAAAAGAACCAATACTTTGGAAAGGAGTTTAGACAACAGACAGAAACCAGACCAAACAACATAGTAACCAAGCAACTGATTAGAACTAATAAATATTAATTGCGCATTTAGCAACTTAGTCAGTGCAATGTTACAACATTAAGAATTTCATGCTTTAACAGCCTCAGACATCTTCATCTTAACACTTCAACTATTTAAAGGTACACTGTGTTCATGAATAAGCGTTTGGTAATTTTTTTCCCATTTGGGTGCAAATAAATGAAGCAATGTGTAAATTATGTTGGAACACAATGTGTCACTTGTGTGGGAAATTCCTGCATTGAACATAAATATCTTCTCTGCGTTTTTTCACAATTTAAAACATGCCAGACATTTTCATGAGGCCTCGGTCCCTTAATTCATTTAAGCTGTTAAAGGCATTCCTAAAAGCAAATTGGATAATTTCCCTCCTCTCCCCACTCCTTATTTTGTTATTCAGTTTGGCTCTTGTTACTTTATCCTGGGAGACAGTTTCACAGCCAGCAGTCAACAACAACAACTTGCGTTTACTTAGTGCCCTTCACGCAGGGTAGCATCCGGGAGTCACCCTCCACTACCTCACTCAAGTGGCCATCATTCACGTGTGAGCGTTGACAGTGAGTGCTAGCAACCTCTTGAGAGGGGGTGGGGAGGGACAACATAGCTGAACCTGATTCTGTCACCTGCTGAAGTCTGAAATTCCACCTTATCTTACCTTTAACAATTCCACCAAGTCTACTGTTAACACATGAAGAAGGTGAAAGAGCCATTTGATTTCACCTTAATGTTGGATGAATCAAGGCTTCAGAACATGAGGAAAAAGGTTTAGAACCGCAAATTGCAATTTCAGGATAGATACCAGTAAGTATTTCTTTACCCAGAGGGTAATGAATGATTGAAACAGGCTACCATCTGAGGTTAGGCACTAGACAGCTTGATGCTGTGATGGGAGGGCAATAGCATGGCTATTTTTAAAAGATGACATCAATTGAACCAAAGGGCCTTCTTCATCCAAACCTGGAGAAGAATAGAGTGGTCAACAGCTAGGTTCATGATAAAGAATGATCACTCACAGATGAATGGGAAGATTGCTAGTGTGCAAAGAACTGAACACCAGCCTGAGTCACTGCCTTCAAGAAATGAGGGGCACAGAGCAAAAACTGAACCTGTTAAAAAAAGATTTAGTGAGAGCTCAATGTCCTTTTATTAATCCTACCTTATCTGCAGTCATAACATGGCTAACATTTGAATTGTTGAATTCTTAAAAATGTTTTCTTTGTTATTTCAATGTTTAATTGTGACTTGAAGCTCATTTTTCTTCAAAGCTTTGCCATCAGTTGATTATAGAGATTTATTTGAAGAAATTGAGCTCTCATCTCTTTCCAGATCTGATTACTGCCAGCCAGTCAATCACGTAATAAGGCAACAAGAACATGTCAAAGAGGTCAGAATGTTAGTAAATCTTGCAAAAGGTGCAGGGAAGTAACGCTCGTGCAATATTTCTGCAATATTGACACTCCAATGCAATGTTGTGGGAGTTTAATTAAAGTCAGTCATATTGCCTGCCCATAGCACAATTACAAAGAAGGGAGTTTTGCCCAATGTCCTGGACAACAATACCCTAAACAGAATTTTGGTGCACAAACTGGCTGCCACGTTCACTTACAGTGAACTGCTTTGAAACTTTTCGATGATGTGGTGAAGAACGAGATCAAATGCAAAGATTATTATTTATCTATTATTGATAATTACAGAGTTCCATAAGGTATGATTTAATGCAGTTGTATTTGGGTCACACAAAAGTCTCTTAGAGAAACAAAAAGCAAAACTGCAATGTATAAGCATTCAAAATCACATTAGTGCTTACATAATCCTGATAATGGGTTTATTTTGACTCCCACAAAGTAACTACTGATAAAAAGCATCAAAGATTTATATTTAAACTGATAAATGAAACTTGATGCATGACATTGCTCATCTGTGTTCTATTGAATTTGTTAAATATTTTTTGATCAGCTGGATGTCTGACAAATGCAGAAACCCATCACCATGCTTAACTTGCTAAACACTGGCCTCAAGAGTTCATCCTTCTTGTGTATAAAATAAGCATAACTTTAATACCAATTCTTCCTTCCAGGCCTAAGCATATTGTTTTCAAGACGCTAAATCTATTACCTCTTCAGCATTAACATCGTTCCTTGAAATTATTAACACATTATAGAGTGAAAATTGTGAGGTGTGGACATGATAAAAAATTATTTCTGGTTTTAGCCATTAGATCACACCTTGCAGTTTGCATTCCAATATTCTCAAATGTCATTTACCATGACTCAAACTAAACACTCTCAATTAGGTAAGCAGGATACATCTTTCCAGGGAAAGAGTGCACGTTCCATTCCAGACACAGGGCAATTTCCAAGTGTAGGTGCATACATATGTGGAACATTCAGTCTGGTCTGGATATTCTTAAGCTTGGTGATAGATTTCCTCATGTGACCTGGCTGACCAAAACAAAAATCATTCAACCTGATTTAATTAAATTATCATTTTTTGTAGTTTGAACACGCAATCCAATGCTCATGGGGAGAACAATACATATTTTTTTTCAAAAAGGATATTGACCATGCTAAATAATACAGCATTGGATTTTCATATCCAAATTCCATTTGGCGTTGCACCACAAAAGAAAGCAGTGGCGAATCATGTTGTAACCATAACACAAATGGTTGGAATATAACTGCAGATGATTANTTTTTTGTGGTGCAATAGTCCCAACTCATCTAGGGAACCAAATCGAGGTTTTGAAGCAGCACACGAGGTGCCCTGAAATGGGAAAATTTTTCAATATCGTGCACCATTAAGTCTTGCCTCACACAAAAAAGGAGCGGTCAGTGGTCAATTGAGTGAGTTATCAATAATGGCTGTCTGTCAGTAACTGTCAGTCAGCCTGAGTCAGTGTCTTCACGTAAGTGAGAGAGAAATGTGAGGGGTTAACATTCATGTTGGCAGGTTTTTCAAAAGTGGGGAACATCACGATTGAGCCCAATCTTCTCTTCCTCCAATGTCCACGGGGATCTCGGAATAGCAATCTACAGTGGAAACCAAAGCCCGGTTCCGCATTGGAAACCAATTTTTTTATTCCTTGCCAATCGAATTTTCCTAATCCAGCCACAGTTGAGATTAGCTAAATTCAGCACAGACCAGGAAATTAAGATGGGTTCTTCTGGGTCTCTATAGCTCCGTTTTTAACACACAGTTACTTTACCAATTATTTAATGCGGGGCTGCGCTTTTTTTTAATATTATGCTCACTTTGCAGATGCAAGGTTAAACTGAAAGTACATCATTGCAGATCAAGAATGAAGAATGCAATAAGCTATTTAGAAAGAAAAATCCAACACTGCAGCCTGCTTGTATTGAATTTACTTCCTGTCAAGCAGTCTGCTGAACAATGTATCAAAACATCCCTATCTATAGAGCACGGCATTCTGTGACAAGGACATTGAGGTTGGAAAAGTAGCCAATCATAACGAGATTCACTTATCGTGACTCAAAACTGCTAACAAGAACAACAGCTTTCACTCATATATAACACCTTTCATGTAGGAAAACTTCTCAAATTGCTTCACAGAGACTGGCTAACAGGGAAACCTGCTGACAACTGGCAGCACATCTTGGCCAACTTACAGAAACCTCACTGTGCAGCACTAGAAGTAGATTGTGGATGGAAAATGATCAATTTTGTGTCATGCTCGTGAACAAAGTTTGCCCACCATTTATTTTATGAAGGTCAGATGCCTTTAAATTTGAATAAATAATGTTTAAAATATTGCAAAAAGTTCAAGAGCCAAGAGTGAATCTCTTTTTTATGTCTGTTTCTACCTGTCACTGACAGATTTGGTATTTCTCTAAGGGCAAATCTGCACTTTGTGTTTATAATAACTGTAGGTCTTGAGGGCTAGCCTCGATCCTTGGGGGGGAATGTAAGCGTGGTCTCCCAGGCGCTAAACTGGCTCCAAGGTAACATGTTTGGCAACACAATGTCAGAATCGAGCCAATCCTCTGCGGTGGTCTTGGTAGTCCAGTTCCTGAGCCAGGCGGATCCGCAGTATTCCAGGGCACTGCTGATCATAGCCGAGCCAGACTGGCTCATCAGCAGGACTTGGAATCGCAGACCAGTTATTACGGGCAGGTACTCTTCCCATCCAGCTCCTGTTAATCCTGCAAGCCAAAACCCCAACTGGACAAGCAGTGGGAAAACTTGCTTGACAGTACTATCAATGGCAAGCTATGTGTTTTTTACTGGTTAGACTCCAGGAGTACCCCAATACACATTATAGGGTCCCCAACGCTTGGCTCTTGCCAACCTGCACCGAATACTCTCTGGAATTGGGTAAGCAGGATGCATCCCTCCAGGAAAAGAGTGTGCATTCAAATAAACATCTCTGGAATTTCCATGTATAGGTGGGATGCATGAAATTCTCAGTTTGGTTTGCATATTCCTAAGCATGGTGATGGGTTTCTGAACGTATCAGACATCCAGCTGACCAAAAGAAATTGTGAGCACGCAGAAAAAAGCCAATAGGAAGCTTCCATATTTTGGCAGATGGTAAATTTTCTGCTATTTTACAGTATCCAAACTTAACCCACTCAAAACATTAGTGCTGTAGAGCAGCCTCGAGCCAAATGCCACCTATTATGCTTGTTTCAGCACCTTGGGACGTCCTCCTGACGTGAAAGGCACTATACAAATGTAATCTTGTTGTTGTTGTTATGCAATAGGAACGACTTGACATAGAATTCTGCATTCTTCACCTGACGTCAATTGCACAGTGATAAAAAATCGCTGCTATGAGCTGGGTGGCTGAGGATAAACTGTAGTAGATTGGAGGAGTTGTGTTACTGTGAAAGAGAAGTACCAAGTCTGTCATTATGAAAAATGGGCTTTGACAGGATCTATTTGTTTTTTAAAGATTGAGGGAGGGAGTGAGCTCGCAGATTGCAGAAAATAGGGAGGACCAAAAGAGGCAGAACCAGGGATCGGGTTTTCAGTGAAAGATCGAGTTACACGAATAGGACTGAGAATCAATACATAAGGTGTCACCTGATCTGTTAGGCAGTGACCGACTTGCATCTTCTTGTAAAAGTATTGCACTACCAAGTTGCCTTTGAAGTAACTGCATCACTGCAGTTTGGCAATTTGTTTTCTTAAAAGAATTTATAGAAATGAAGGCTGTATTTAAAAATTAATGAAGTTGACTCCCAGTGCCAAATGAAGGGTGTTTTTGTACTCGAAGCCTCGCTCGATGGAAACTGGAATGATGCCGTCCAAACCCATTTTACATTAAAACCCTTTCAGTCTATAAGCTAGGCAAACATGACTTTTTAAATGTAACAAAAAAGGATTCTGACAAAAATGAATGTTGTAGTAGTAAAAAGGAGGTTTAATGACGATTTGACAGAGGAATGGGCCCCATCTATAATCAGAAGGAAAGAATGTAGTATTGCATAGTGGATTGTGCACTACAGGTTCAACAGTTAAGCAGTGGATACCAAAGAACTGACTCAGAGCATTCACAATACACTTTACAACACCACCCAAAGTTTGCTTTACTCAACTAACAACATTGTGTAATATGGATCCGGGTGAATACTATTTAGAATAAAATTCATTGACGTCTATGTTTAGTGAAAAGAATGCTTTTCAATGGCTTAGTTACAACAAGCCTGAAAGCATTATATGAGAAATAGAGGGTGTTTCCCTCGATTTGCATTGTAAATTGATACCTTTTAATAATTAACACGAAACTTCAACTCTTAGGTCATTATTATGTTGAATACCTGTGTAACACAATATTTACATTGGCAGGAACCTATAATCTGCTGAAGCAAATACAATGTCATGCACAAGAGCATAAAAAATAAATGTTCTACATGACACAATAATGTTTGAGTGAAGGAGAGAAGCATGGGAAGGGAATCTTATAGAGAGAAAGAGACCAGGTCAAATATCAGTTTGAGCACATTTTTCATATCTTTTAAATTGAGTGTAGACAGATGCCCATTAGTGCAGGGTAGCACTGAGGTTGAAAGGAGGAGGCAATGAAGAAGTAGTGGTTAGGTGAGAGGAAGGTTGGGTTTGAAAATCTGTAGATTGTTATTAATAATAATAATAAATCCTTACATTTGGTACAGCATCTTTCAATTCAGGATGACTAACTGCCTCACAGGATATACTGTAAAGTGCAGTAACTGTTCTTTGGGTGAACCCAACAGCCAATTTGAGTAGAGCCAAGTCCCACAAACAGCCATAAAGTGAATTCCCTATCTGATTTGGGGGATTGTTGGTCAAGGCACTGGGAGAAATTCCTTTCTCTTTTGGAGTAGTGCCATTGGATCTTTAACATCCACCTGAACAGGCAGATGGTGCCTCACCCGAAGGGCGGCACCTCAGACAATGCAGCCCCTCCGCCCCCATCCCCACCCCCCCACCGCCAGCACCACATTGGAGTGTCAGTTCAGACTATATGAGTTCCAAATCCCGACTTGAGGCTTGAACCCACAGCCTTCTGACTCAAGAGGCGAGAACTGAGCCAGGCTGACACAATCAGATTCTTGGCTGAAGAGAGGAATTGAGTGAGATGAGGTGTTCCACAGTGTGGAGAAAGGTTGAGTCACTATAGAAGTTGTCATGATGATTTGCAATTCTAACTACTTGAAAATGAAGAGAGGAGGAGGGAGTGTTAGATTATATATTTAGAGCTTAACTCTAAAAAGGTTAAAATAATTTCAGCTCTTATCTCGTCTCCTATACCATTATTTTTTTGTCACTGATGTTAAAACAAGAAATATCGCTTTGCTTTTCAATAACATACTTAGCTAGGTTTCTTGGCTGCCTCCAACTTCTTGAGGGACTTTCAGAATTTCAAAAACCTTGAACACTTTCAGGACAATTTTATATATTTTTATACGTTGTGAGCAGATGATTTAAACCTTCTCTCGTAATATTATAGAAAGTAACAAATAATTGGGAAAGGAGTTGAGTGGTGTAACAGCAACATGGCTCGCTCCAAAAATAGGGCAGCCAAGGGCTCAATCCCCCACATCTTTGAGCTCACCATCCCACCCGCATTGCTCTAGCAATGTACCAGTGAGGTAAGGCAGTGAGGTCATGTGTTACGTAGTGGCTGATCCAGAACACCCTGGTTTTAATTGTGACAACCGGGGAGTCTGACATGCATGGAAATCCCTTGCTATGCTTAAGAATGTCAAGTACTAGGTATTGAAGCCTTGCACACTTGCCTGACTCAGGTTTCAGATCAATGAATCCACCACAGAGAGATAACTCAACTTCATTCATCCAATGTGAAGTCTCTCAGCTTCCAGGACTTCTTCCCTTTCAGAGACAACTATATTTTGTTTGATTTTAAGAATACACATATTTGTAAATTTTCCCTGAATTGGAGTCAGTTGTGATTCTCTGTCCCTTTGCTACTGGGTTGCATTCCTTTACTTTCCCCACCCCCCACTCCACACATCCTCAAGCATGGTTACCTATCTTTAAGTCCCACCTGAAACCATACCTCTTCAACTGCGTCTATACCCACTATTACATCACATTCAAATGAATCTAAGGCATCCAGGATGGCGAAACTAACAGTAAGGCTACAGTTTAATGTGAATATGAGCCTCACAGACAAGAGTGGATGTTTTGTGCTGAATTAGCTGATCTCAGTCGGGGTAACGATTGAGAGCATCACAGTTAAATCGGGATGAGAACAAGATGGTTGCATTGGTCACTGCAGACCTCAGGAGAGGAGAAAAAGCTGGAGAGCAAAATAAACAATTCTTGGGCCTGATAGCACATAACATACTAATCATATGTTGTTCATCCATTTTATTGTCAGCTCCACTGGGTGTTTAAATGAGACATCTATAACCAACATCAATTTGTTGCTTGCTGATATTTCTGTGAGTTTTACTTTCTTTAAGCTGTCATCACAATCTCCTAAAACTAAGTTATAAAACAGGTAAATTATGTGCTGGTTTTGTAAACCTTGTTACATGTGACAGCATATGTTTATCAATGGTGTGATTAAAATGATGTAAGACTCTTCACTCTCCCAGCAAAATAAGTTATTATTTTCTTCTGAAAATCTTGGGCTCTACCCTTTTATGCAGAATGACGTTAGGCAATTTGACTGCAATCAACAAGCACATTGTCACTTTGAATGAATCAAGATCCCTGATTCAACCTGTGTGTAACACGGGCAACAACAACAACTTCACATAGGATAATATCTTTTGAGTGCTGTTCAGTAGGATACTGAGCAAGGGGCAGAGGTAATGATCAGAGGCACAGTTGAAGAGATACGTTTAGGGTAGGATGTAAGTATAAAGAGGGATCGAGACTGAAGGATCAAGGCAGCGAGTTCCAGAGATTAGGGGCACAGTGGCTGAAGGCTCAACTACCAATGATGGCACAGAGTGGATGAGGGAACTCAAGGCAGGCATGTGTTAGCTGAGCAAAGTGGACAAGCAGTGAGTGGGGTACGAGCAAGTAAAAGAGGTCAGATGGTGCTAGGGTTTGGTGGGATTTGCATTTGAAATCAATCTTCTTGAAGACAGGGGAGCCAGTTAAGCCTTGCAAAGATTGGAATAATTGATCTGTGGTGTTTGGTGCCAGTAAGGATACAAGGAGGGGGTGGGGAGCACTGAGAAAAATAGCTCTGATTGGTACACTGTTCAGTATCAGTGAACCCTGTTACAAAGTATGTGTATGTTTGTGCATAAATATCAGAGATGTGGACAGTCCTGAGCTCTGGTAAGATGTCTGACACTCATTGCTTGAGGGTGACTAATCCAAATGAACGGTTACTTGAGTGAGTGTCCATGAAACCATACCTCAGCACGTTAGCACCATCAGCAATGAAGACAAAAAAATGTGTCTGTTTTTAAAATAAAAAACTTTTTTTAATGAATAAAATTGTAATTACTGTGTATCCAGATTAAGCCGTTAACTATTTTGAACATGAACAAGAGCAAACAATTATAGCACCATATCACACAGTAGAAGGCCATTCAACCCATGTTTTTGTGTCAATGTTGAACTTCAAGAGGAGCCTCTATCCTAATCTCAATTCCTTGTTCTTCCTTGTTCTTTCCCTGGACCTTCCAACACCCTCTTCATGTGTTTGTCTAATTCTGTTTGAAACAACAACTTGCATTGATATAGTGCCCTTCACATGGGGTAATGTTTTGCAGCAAATAAATTGCCCCCCAAATCAAAAACATGAGCTGATATCCAGCTGAACATACACATTATTGTATCAGCCTGGCACAGTCTGTAGCGCTCTCGCCTGAGTCAGAAGGTTGTGGGTTCAAGCCCCACGTTGGGACTTGGAATCACAAATCACAAAGGAGGTGTCATCCTTCAGATGAAATGTCAAACCGAGGTCCTGTCTGCCTGTTCAGGCGGACGTTAAGGATCCCACGGCCGTTATTCAACAAGAGAAGGGAGTTTTTTCCCGGTGTTCTGGCCAACAGATCCCCCAAATAAAATTGTTCACTCACTCCATGGCTGTTTGTGGGACATTGCTGTACAGAAATTGGCTGCAGCAAAATGCAGAGTCAATCGATGTTGAGCTTTGAGGCTTCCCTGACGACGTGATAAGGCGCCATATCAAATGCGGGGATCGTTACCATCAAACGTCGTTCGAATGGTACACAGCAACTCCCCACCGTCCCCCTAAACCCCGCAACGCAGCAACTCCCCACCGTCCCCCTAAACCCCGCAACGCAGCAACTCCCCCACCGTCCCCCTAAACCCCGCAACACAGCAACTCCCCACCGTCCCCCTAAACCCCGCAACACAGCAACTCCCCACCGTCCCCCTAAACCCCGCAACACAGCAACTCCCCACCGTCCCCCTAAACCCCGCAACACAGCAACTCCCCCACCGTCCCCCTAAACCCCGCAACACAGCAACTCCCCCACCGTCCCCCTAAACCCCGCAACACAGCAACTCCCCACCGTCCCCCTAAACCCCGCAACACAGCAACTCCCCACCGTCCCCCTAAACCCCGCAACACAGCAACTCCCCACCGTCCCCCTAAACCCCGCAACACAGCAACTCCCCACCGTCCCCCTAAACCCCGCAACACAGCAACTCCCCACCGTCCCCCTAAACCCCGCAACACAGCAACTCCCCACCGTCCCCCTAAACCCCGCAACACAGCAACTCCCCCACCGTCCCCCTGAACCCCGCAACACAGCAACTCCCCACCGTCCCCCTAAACCCCGCAACACAGCAACTCCCCACCGTCCCCCTAAACCCCGCAACACAGCAACTCCCCACCGTCCCCCTAAACCCCGCAACACAGCAACTCCCCACCGTCCCCCTAAACCCCGCAACACAGCAACTCCCCCACCGTCCCCCTAAACCCCGCAACACAGCAACTCCCCCACCGTCCCCCTAAACCCCGCAACACAGCAGCTCAGTGTTCAGAGGGACCCCAGTCCGGGCGGTGCAGGGGCAGTGCCGCCCGCAGTCCACCTGCAATGTGGGACACTTCATCCTCGTCCTTAACCACAGCCATTTCGGTTTCTTCCGCGGTCGGGACGCGGTGTCGACACGAACGCAGAGACACTGACACTGAGCTCCCGGACACTTTGGTGAGTGGATGAGACACCTCTCGGCCGCCTGAACACCCCGAGGCTGCACTGGGGGGCGGGGGGGGGGGGCAGAGCCGCCCCAGTAACTCACAGCGGAGGGCACTGCAAATGTGAACTAATGTACTGTACGATGGGAACGGGTGTGTGTGTGTGTGTGTGTGGGGGGGGAGGGGGGAGAGGGGGGAGAGGGGGGGGGTGGAGGGCATTTCTGCAGTGCTCTGACTTCCTGTCTGGTGCACAGCATCAGAGCTGAGGGGGTGGGGGGGGAAGCGGTTGCCACGTCAACTGAGAGGCCGGACACGGCGTGAGGTGTTCGCTGTGGCTGCGGACTGGTGCGTGGTATTTGAGGGAGGGGTGTGTGTGGGTGTGTGTGTGTGTGTGTGGGGGGGGGGGGAGGGTCTGTCAGTCTGTGTACCTGCTGGAGACTCACGTCAGTCCCGGGTGTGGAGTCGGGGACACGGTACGCGGCGCCACCTCCAGCGGAGCGGCGCAGTTCAGCTGCAGACAGACAGACAGACAGACAGACAGACCCGAGCCGACCCCCACCACCCCCTTCCTTCTCTCTCTTGAAGCGGGGGAAAAGTATTGCAGGGGGGGGGGAAAAAAATTACCCATTTCTTGGCTCCCCCTCACCCCCTCCCGCCCTCCGCCAGTCACCATGTTGCAGTCGGCGACCACCAACTCCTGCGCGCGTCTGGTGCAGAGGAACAAGTCCACCTGGTACTTCTCCTTCCTGGCGCTCGCCTACCTGCTGTACCTCAGCTTCGGCGCCGTGGTCTTCTCCTCCGTGGAGCTGCCCTACGAGGACAACCTGCGCCAGGACCTGAGGAAGCTCAAGCGCCAGTTCCTGCAGGACAACCCGTGCCTGGCCGAGGGCAGCCTCGAGCACTTCCTCTTCAAGGTCCTGGAGTCCAACAACTACGGCGTTTCGGTGCTGAGCAACGCCACCGGCAAGTGGAACTGGGACTTCACCTCGTCTCTCTTCTTCGCCACCACTGTCCTCACCACCACAGGTAACACACACACACACACACACACAGGTAACACACACACATACACACACACACACACACAGGTAACACACACACACATACACACAGGTAACACACACACACACAGGTAACACACACACACATACACACACACAGGTAACACACACACATACACACACACAGGTAACACACACACATACACACACACAGACACAGGTAACACACACACATACACACACACAGGTAACACACACACACACACACACACACACACAGGTAACACACATACACACACACACAGGTAACACACACACACATACACACAGGTAACACACACACACATACACACACAGGTAACACACACACACACACATAGGTAACACACACATACACACACACAGGTAACACACATACACACACACACACACACACAGGTAACACACACACACAGGTAACACACATACACACACACAGGTAACACACACACACATACACACACACAGGTAACACACACACACACATACACACACACAGGTAACACACACATACACACAGGTAACACACACACACACACACAGGTAACACACACACAGGTAACACACACACACAGGTAACACACACGCACATACAGGTAACATACACTCAGGTAACACATACACACACAGATAACACATACACAGGTAACACATACACACACACACAGGTAACACACACACATAGGTAACATAGGTAACACACACACAGGTAACATGCACACACAGGTAACACGCGCACACAGATAACACACACACACAGGTAACACACACACACAGGTAACACACACACACACAGGTAACACACACACACACAGGTAATACACACACACAGGTAACACACACATATGGAGTCCTGTAGCTCAATGGTTAGAGCACTCGCTTTGCAAGTGAGAGACCTGAGTTCAATTCCAGGCAGAGGGCAAAACCTTGGGCAAGTTTCCTTACTCCACACAGAGCCTAATAATAATCCCTCCAAAACCAAAAAAAAAGTAATAAAAATTGGTCATTTTCAATCCACGACTGTTTGTGGGACTGTTTGTGGGACATTGCTGTGCGCAATTGGCTGCCGCGTTCGCCCACAAATATACAGTCAATTCACTTTACAGTGTGTTCTGTGAAGCGCTTTGGGACGTCCTCCCGACGTGAAAAGCGCTATATCAAATGCAAGGATTATTATTATTATTATATACACACAGGTAACACACACACACACAGGTAACACACACACACACAGGTAACACACACACACACACACACAGGTAACACACACACAGGTAACACACACACACACAGGTAACACACACACACACAGGTAACACACACACACAGATAACACACACACACACAGGTAATACACACACACACAGGTAACACATACACATACACACAGGTAAAACACACACACACACAGGTAACACATACACATATACACACAGGTAAAACACACACACACAGGTAACACACACACACACATAGGTAACACACACACACACAGGTAACACACACACACAGATCACACACACACACAGGTAACACACACACAGATAACACACACACAGGTAATCCACACACACATAACACACACACACAGGGAACACACGCACAGGTAACACACACACAGGTAACATACATAGAGAACACACACACACAGGGAACACACACACATACACACAGGGCACACACCCACACAGGTAACACACACACCCATACAGGTAATACACACCCACACAGGTAATATACACCCACACAGGTAACACACACACAAGTAACACACACACAACAACAACAACAAAAACTACAACTTGGATTTATATCGCGCCCTCCATGCCGGACGGCGTCTCAGAGCGCTTCACAATAACGAATCCTGGACCGAGCCAGGGGGAGGGGGAGGAAGGTGACCAAAGCCACGGTCGAAAAGAAAGGTCTTCGGAAGGGCCCTGAAAGTAGGAAGAGAGGGGGCGAGGTGAAGGGAGTGAGGAAGGGAATTCCAGAGTCTCGGGGCATAGTGGTTGAAGGCACGGCTGCCGAGGGTGGAGCGGAGGACTCGGGGGACAAGTAGGAGGCCGGACCCGGAAGATCGAAGGCAACGGGTGCTGTTTTGAGGATAGAGGAGGTCAGAGAGGTAGGGGGGTGCAGAGGAGTGGAGGGATTTGAATACAAGGGTGAGGATCTTGAAATCGATCCTCTCTGGGACAGGCAGCCAGTGCAGTCTGGCAAGGACTGGGGTGATCGGGGAGCGGAGTTTGGTGCGGGTGAGAATGCGGGCGGCAGAGTTTTGAATGATTTGGATTTTATGGATGGTAGTGGATGGGAGACCGGCGAGGAGGGCGTTAGAGTAGTCCAGCCGAGAGGTGACAAAGGCATGGACAAGGGTTTCAGCGGCTTTCGGAGAAAGGTATTTCCGGAGACGGGCGATGCGTCGGAGGTGGAAGAAAGCGGTGCTGGTGACGGACCGGATGTGGGGGAGGAAGGACAATTGGGGGTTGAACCTGACGCCAAAATTGTGAACGGGTTCGAAGAGTTTTAGGGGGAAGTCGGGTAGGTGGAGGAGGTGAGAGCTGTGGAAAAATAGAGTTGGGCGTCGTCCGCGTACATGTGGAAACATACGCCATGTCAGCGGATGACATCCCCAAGAGGGAGCGTGTAGATCAGAAAGAGGAGGGGGCCAAGGGTGGATCCTTGGGAGGAGAAGCCGTTAATGCAGATGTACTGCTGACGGTTTGTGAGGTGGGACTCAAACCAGGCGAGTGCGGTCCCACTGAGGTGGGAGGCAGAGGTCACAGATAGAGAGATAGAGAGGATGTCATCTGTGACTTTCACAGGCGCAGTCTCTGTACTGTGGGCGGAAACTGGACTGGAGGGGTTCGAAGAGGGAGTCGGAGGAGAGGTGTGCGCAAAGTTGATTGGCAACAACGTGTTCTAAGCCTTTTGCGAGGAAGGGCAGGTTAGAAATAGGGCGGTAGTGGCTGGGGTTTGAGGGATCTAGGGAAGGTTTTTTGAGAAAGGGGCAGCAGGTTTGAGGGGAGCAGGGACTGATCCGGAGGAGAGGGACTGGTTGATGACGTCAGCCAGTAGTGGGCAGAGGAGGGGGAGCTGGGTGACCAGCAAGTTGGTGGGGAGGGGGTTGAGGCAGCAGGTGGTGGGTTTCATGGAGGTGATGGTGGGTGAGAGGGAGGAGGGAGAGATGGGGAGGAAGGAATGTAGGATGGGGGTGGTGGTAGGAGTAGATGATGGTGAGGGGGACAGAGAGGGCGTGGTGGTGGGTGACAAGAGGCAGTTGGATGAGGCTGCCTGGCGGATTTTGTGAATTTTAGATGAGCAAAAGTCTATGATCTCCTCGCACTTAGCATTGGATATGAAGATTGAGGAGGCCTGAGGGGAGGTACACAGGTGACACACGGTTAACACACACACACACACACACACACAGACACAGAGGGAGAGCAACAGGCAAATAATAAGCCACACAGGTAACACAGACCCACACAAGTAACACACATCACACAGGTAACACACACCCAAACAGGTAACACACACACAAGTAACACACACACATATACACAGGTAACGTACACACACACACACAGAGGGAGAGCATCAGGCAAATAATAATCCAGGACAGTTTCTTCATGGTTATCGCTCACTGACTCCACGGCTGCATGTGGGACATTGCTGTCAAACTGGCTGCCTTGTTTAACTCACACAATACACAGTCTTTACAGTATACTTTATAGGATTCTTTACAGTTTGTCCTGTGAAGCGCTTTGCGACGTCTTGACGACATGTATCAAATGTAAGGATTATTATATTTTCAAATTTTTACCCTGAACTGACACACCATTTTATCTCTGCCTCTAGTAGGCTAAAAGTTAACTTGTAGGTCATATAAGAAAACTTGGGTAAGATCATGTAAATATCCCAAAAGCTTATGGTTTCTTGTGTAGATAGTATTGTCTATTCTGTAAAATCTGAAACCTTTTCTGTATCCGTAAAGGCCTGCTCTTCACTTCTTATAGGAGAAGGTAAGGAGGACAGGGCATCCATTTAAAATAATTAGCAAGGGAGTAATGTGGGAGGTTCAGAAGAAATATTTTACATATGCTTAATGTAGAGGGAATACTCTGCCAAGGCAAGCGGTTATTCTGGTCGAGGCAGGATCAACATTAAAAACATTTCAAGAGGGAACAAGCTAAGAGATCTAAATAGGAGTATAGTACAGGCTTATGGGAAAAGGCAGGTAAATGGGACTGAATGGTTGCTCTTTTAAAGAGCCAGCACAGACACGATGGGTGGAACGGCCTTCTTCTGTGCTGTAAATTTCTATGGTTCTTTTCTTTCCCCACATTCTCTTTCATGTTGTGTTTTTGACCCTATTCTAGTGGAAAGACTAACCTACATGTCCTTTCCAATGAAAGAGAGAGAGAGAGAGAGAGAGAGGAAGGGGAGCAGTGTTTTGACATTGGACTGGTTCCCTATTGAAGGACGGATCGATTTCAAGATCCTCACATTCATGTATAATTTACTTAATTCCCTAGCTCTCCGACCTGCTTATACCCCACTTCTCAATCTGCTCCTTTGCTCAGCTGGCTCTGGCCTCCTGTAGGACCCTCGTCCCTTCTGTTCCCCCACTGGTAGTGGTGCTTTTAGCCACCATGCACCAACTCTGGAATGCTCTGCCTCAATCCCTCCACCTTGCCTCCTCCGCTAGACCTCGTCTCTCTCCCTGTTCAGCATCAAGTTTCACTACTGCTAAGCACTCCAGAGCACTACTCCACATATTGTTGTTGTTGTTGAAAGAAAAGCCCCCCGGGTGTTTTTGTTCAACCCTGGTGTTCCTATAGAGAAGATCAAGTGGTACTATGCAATGCTGCAATCTAGGACACCAAAACATTTTCATTTTATTTTTACCAGTGACTTATGCAGTTTAAGAAATTCCTGAGCTCAGCTCCTTGCTTCAGTTGTCATTGCCTGACCCTGTCATCCAGACATCACCAAAGGTTGTGCTAACATAAGCTACTGAAAAGGAAAACTGTTGATCGTTATTGTTAGCTTTGTTCCGAAACGACAAGACTTGTGCAGACTTTAATTACACCAAAGGATATGGTGTGTGACACAATGATATGATTCCCCAGCAAGGTGATTGTTGAGATTCAATGCACAAATTTGAAATGAACAAATTTTTCTGTGTTTTGATACTATTCTGTCCTTGAGTGGTACAATGTGTCTCTGCACAGATATTTAAAGCAGCATTACACTGGCAGTAGTAATAGTATTGTGATTCAGTTGCTATGAATCTGAAATTATAAAATTATGTTGATGGCCTGATTGTGAAGGTACTGTCTATTGTAGCAGAGAAGCATATAGACCTGAAGGTTGTAGGTTCGAATCTTGGATAAGTTGACCTCAGTGGTCTGAGCACTGAGGTCAACTTATCTGGTGTTCCTGCTTTTAACAATATCCATTGATCTTCACTGTACAATTGGGTGAGGACAAGACCATGCTTGCTGTAATTCCCCTATCCTGCTTTGATTGTTGAATAACCCACCAATGGCTAGGTTTACACATGGAATTGTACCCCTTGCAGGTGAGAATATTAGAGGGGAGAGGGAAAGAAAAATATGTTTTAATAAATGAGGTGTACAGTGATGGTGTGTTGATGAATAAAATGAGCAAGATGTTAGCCAGCTGTGAGGACCCATAGAACTGTGCCCCGATAACAGTTAGACGTATCAGGAGAGAATGAGAAAGCATTTGAGAAAAAGCTTGATCGGCTTACTACCCAAGATTTATTTTAACAAGTCAAATTCAAGGCAGAGTGAGTGGAGCTTTTGCTACCCTGCTGCATGTGGTAGATACAGTGGAATACAGTTGGCTCTCTATCATGCCTATCATTGCATGTGGGGATGGGGGTGCTGGTTCTTCTGAAATGTTTTGGACAGATTCAGTCAGGTCTTCAGGAACGTGGTGAAAACGCTGGGGTTTGACATACTGATGTTGCTGATGTTGAGATTCTTGATTCAGAAATGCACTGATGCAGATTTTCCAAACAATCACAAGAGAGATCCCGCCCCCCCACATCTTTAAATGAAACCATCTTTTAACAGAGAAACTTAGAACAGAGTTCTACAGGAATACACAGGTTCTTTTAACCTACAGGGCACAAATAAAAATATGTAAAAACAGTGATTAAAAAGTGGTTCGCAGCATTCAGCATTTATAAAGCTTGTGCTGTTATGAGTCATGTTCTGTAATGACTGGTTCAGGTTAGAAAGAACAGATGCAGATTTGATCTGCCTTTTCCACCCTGATTTAAACTACTGCAATAGTGCAAAATGTCTGCATTGGAATGAATGAAAATATTATTAGCCTTATAATACAGCAGTGGATATAAATGCGTGGCCTGTCTGTTCCCTTATGAAATCCAACAATAATTTAGTGTTGAGAAATTGAAGGTCTCTTTCAAATGTTGTTGAATTGATGCATGTATACTGTAACACAGCTAAAAACATGAGTCTCTTCTGTGGCTTCAGTTCTTGGAAGGTGATATAATACAGAACAGGTGCACTCAAATCCACAGAATGCAGCGGCTCTGTTTTGTCTGGTTTCCCCTCCCTCACCCCATGCATAACAAGTTTATCCAGTGATTGTAGCTGAGTTCTAGCAGATTGAGTGGGTCCCCACTTCTCTGAACAAGTTCAGCAAAGACAGTCGTTGAGGTATTAAAAATTAGCTGCAGCATCCTGGGTTAGTGCGGTTGGAAAGGAAAACAGCCCATTCCTGGATGTTTTGAGGTGATCCCAGATTAAAGTGCAGGTATGTTGATGTTCAAATATTCCTACTGGATTCTGCCTCTACAGGTTCCTGAGGCAGAACATTCCACATCTATTATTATTATTATGTCCCCTTATGATGGATGCCTTTGTCAGAAGGAGGAATGATGTCAACTATCTAATCTGTCAATTCCTTTCATTATTTAAAATACTTCAATCAGATGACTTTGGACAAATAATCAGATACCTTATTTACATGGCACGATTTGACCAGAGATCAATTTATTTATTCACTGAGCCATGAGGAGAGCCAGTGTCCTAGTGTTTTATGCATCATAATACTTTTTGCAAACAACCAGGTACTGTATGTTTAGGAAAGGTTGTACCATTTAGATAGTGAGTACCAAAAGGTCAGTCAGTTTTGCTTTCATAATCTACAAGATTATAAAATTTGGGTGAGTTCAATTAATTGTTCGTGTTCAACCTTTTGGACCGTAGAGATTGAATCTTCATTCTTGGATGGCAAATTCTTTTTGCTGGACGTGTTAAACTTTGAAAGTGGAACAAACAAACAAACAAAATTACATTTTTAGAGCGGGAGGACTTGAAAGTTTTAAAATGTGGTTTGGAAACAATTTTAAAATGTGGTTTGTCAGAAACCAATGGTTCCAGTGTAACCTGTTTCAAACAATTCCTCAGAGTAACCTGGAGGGAAATATACAAACAATACAAGGTGTGGCTGCCTGCAAACAGAATTATTTGTTTTTACTATTTATTTCCTCAAACATTTCCTGTCAGCCTTCATCAAAAATTAATGTTGACAGACAGCTGCGCCCGATTTCTTTTTTGGGCAAGCTTTAAACCTCCGTCAGCCCTGTGGAGTTACACTGAAGGCTGCTTTTATCTGCCTGCTCATTTTCTATTTATTTTACAAACAAGATCTTGGGAATGTGGCTGTGTTTTGTGCATGGCGTTCTCAGAATACTGTGTCCTTCTGAAATCCAGGCAGCAAAGTAAATGAGAACAGCCAACAGGGTTTGAAATGATAGGCTTGACCTTACCGACTCCCACCTGTCAGGTAAATGATCTGCAACATTATACAAAGCTGCTCTGCTGGCAATGGAGGGTTTTGTTGATTACATTCAGTTGAATTAATGAGGTAGGTGGCATGGGAGATATGTGGAGCAGATAAGAGAGTGAGAAATAGATTTTCTCCTCCTTTCCTGATGGTTCTAACTCATGCTGGGGCACTGATGCAATAATAATAATAATAATAATAATTCTTGCATTTGATATAGTGCATTGTCACATCGTTGAGACGTCTCAAAGCGCTTCACAGAATATACTGTAAAGTGGATTGACTGTATATTTTGTGGGAGAATTGTGGCAGCCAGTTGGGCACAGCAATGTCCCACAAGCAGTCATGGAGCGAGTGTCCAATTTCTTTTTATTTGGGGGATTATTGGTCAGAACGATTTTTGAATCATGCCATGAGATCTTTAATATCCACCTGAGCAGGCAGACGGGACCTCGGTTTAACGTCTCATCCGAATGATGGGATGTCTGACAATGCAGCACAGCCCCAGCATCACATTGGAGTGTCATACTCTATCTCAGTCAGTTTGCTTCCCCAAAATAAACACACTTTAATATTGTCTGATCCATGGGCAATAGTCAGAGACGGATTCTTTCTTCATGTGTAAGTTAAAAGAGTGAATGTTCGCAGGTTGTTTTTTTTATTGGAAGGGAGGGGGAACAGGTGGTGGGGAGTGAAGTGATTCTCTGCTGAACAAGATCCTGTCCCCGCTCATGTCTTCTATACACTTTCCACCAGGCCCCACTGAATAGGGGTTGTGACAGGTCTGATTGTTTTCTCCTCTGAGTGACGTTCTACATGTAACTTTATTGCAGTGTTAGCAATATAACTATGTTAACGTTTAGTTTTGCACCCCTGTAATAGAAGGAATCAAATGGTAGTTTCAACACTTGCCTCTGCAAGAAGACCTTACCATAGCATTTCAGGCAGGAGGAGACCATCTATCCTACCTACCCAATTCCCCATGCGATTTCTTTGGTGCATCTATCCTAAAATTGAATAACCCTGAATCCTTTAGTTGACAGGAACTTCTCTAGTTTAAAATTATTTTTTTCTTGTTTTCTTGTTCAAAAACCTGTGCCTGCAGTTGGTCCAAATGCCTGTACTTCTCTCTAAATCTGCACTGCCCGCATCCTTCCATTTATTATCTTGTGGTTGAGGTGTCATAGAGAACGACATAGAGTCTGTGGTTTTATATGACCTCCAGAGACAGCCTACAGCAAGTAACTTTCCGCATTAAAAATACTTCCAATGGCGTTTCTTTAGCTACACTTCAAAGAAACTCACCATGTGCAGTTAGATATCTCAACATTGTTTGAAATGAAAGTATTAATATGAAGAAGTGCACTGAGCAGATTAGCCACTGTAGTGTATAATTTATTTGAAGTACGTTTTAACTTTATCTGTTTGAATCCCTGCCCTTCAATATGTCAGAGGAGTCAGTCTGCCACATTTCGCTGATGAATCAAAATGTTACGATGTCTATATCCGCTGCTCTTGCAATTTTAAAACTCTCCATGATGCAATAACGTTTCCCTACTGGATGAATTAAGTTCTGCATAATCATTGAAAAATATTAATAATTATAATAATCCTTGTATTTAATATACCGCCTTATATTAATAACAATAATCCTTGCATTTTGATATAGCGCCTTGTCACATCGTTGAGACGTCTCAAAGCGCTTCACAGAATATACTATAAAGTGAATTGACTGTGTATTTTGTGGGTGAAACATGGCAGCCAATTGGGCACAGTAGTGTCCCACAAACAGTCGTGGATTGAAGTGACCAATCTATTATTTTTTTTCTTGAGGGATTATTATCAGGCGTGTGGAGTAAGGAAACCTGCCCGAGGTTTCGCCCTGCCGGGAATCAAGCTCTCTCACTTGTGAAGCGAGTACTCTAACCACTGAGCTACAGGACTCCACAAATCACGTCATTGAGGCATCTCAAAATGCATCACAGGATATACTGTAACATGGATTAACTGTGTATTTTATGGATGAAACACAGCAGCCAGTTGCGCACAGCAGTGTCCCACAAACAGCCATGGAGTGAGAGACCAATTTTTATTTGGGGATTGTTGGCCAGGATACTGGGAGAAATTCCCTTCTCTTTTGGAATAGTGCCATTGGATCTTTAACCTCCACCTTTGTTTAACATCTCATCCAACGGATGGCACCTCCGACAATGCAACACACACTCAGCACTGCATTAGAGTGTCAGTTGTGATCCCAAGTCCAGACATGGGGGTTAGACCTACAATCTTTTGACTCGGAGGCGAGATTGCTACCACTGTGCCAGACTGACACATATTTTCCTCTTGTTCTTTTGTAAAATATTGTGGTGGCATCTTCGGGAAACATGTCTCCACAAAACACTTCTCCTTTTTGACCTAAACATTAAAATTGTAATTCAAGTTCAAGCAATGTTGGTAACATTTGCTGTGGTGCTGCATATACAGTATTACTTCAATATGTCTGTTTTCACAGAAATCTAACAACACTTTTAAAGTCCTGTTCATGCCATTATAAACACTTGATATTTTAATAAAATAATAATCCTTGCATTTGATATAGTTCCTTATTCCATTATCAAGTCATCTCAAAGTGCTTCAGAGGATTTTCCGCAAAGTGTAGTAACTGTATTTTGTTGGCGAACATGGCAGCTAATTTGAGCACAGCAATCGCACAAACAGCCATGAAGTAAATGACTACATTTTTATCTCGTGGATTTAGAAACATTTCCTTCTTTCATGTCTCTGAAATATTGATCAACAACCATAACAATTCAAAATGTGCCTTTGATTTTCTGAATTATCTGAATTATTGTCAAATACAGTATAAGCTTACTGGAAACTCATCAGTTCATCTAATTTGCTGGATGTCATTTCCCTGCATAATTGTGCTCCTCAACAATGATTGTAGGACTCTGAATATTGATCAGAGACTTGCTCTCCTCAAATTGCTCACTACTGCTCTGAAGATGTGAATGTTACAAGCATATTCATTCAGCATCCTCGCGTATTGAACACAGTAACATTTTAAGCATCCTTTGAAGATGGTCACGCTTGGAGATGTCTCTATTCTGCCTCCAAAAGTCAAAAGGATTTGATTTTGAAAATCCACAGTGTGAAGTGATTGAAAATGCCTTGAAAGACCTTTGTTTTAATGCCCTCAGAGCTGGGTCAAATGCAGGGCAAGAGCTCTGCAAACACAATTGCACATTGATATCGAGTCCTTCACCTTCTAAATCTAAAAACAGCAAAACTTGGCAGGTGGCATTTAATCTACTGAAAATAGATCCCCATGTACCCTGAGCATCTTGCAGTGAGAAAGAGTCTGTAGCTAGGTCTGCAGGCCTGTGCTCTTTCAGCTTTGTTAATGATTTGAACAACATTGAACTTCCTAGCTAGCTGTACAGGTTCAGATGAACTAATGCTCTGAAGGTTACTGTGCTCCTGGATCCACATATGGAGGATTCTTGCTATGGGGAGAAACAGTAAAGATATGGCAATGGATTCTTGGTGGGCATTGGCTGAACAAATACAAATACTTCTTGTCTGATGCTTGTGCAGTGATTTTACAAACTGAATTTTTTTTCTGAGTTACTAGAAATTATTCTCTACACAGAGGATAATCAACAGTGTGAACTAGTTAAGAGAAAAGGCAGGCAAGGCTGGACTCCTTTAAGGCGTAGCCTAATGCTGCAATGAGGGAGACGATAGCAGGGCTGGTATTCTGTAAGCATGAGGTTAAAATTGTTGAGTGTCCAGCATCATCTGAACCTTTTTTGTGGCTTTGTATGGATGTGAATGGCTGCACTGCAGTGACCTGACTGTCAAGATAATTCAGCTGTACCGCTCTGGTCAACTGAGGAAGAAGAGTTCTGGAAATGAATAGAAAACGCCGCCCTCCAAGTTTGTTCGAAATGGCATTGTCCAGATCTTTCTATTTTTTAAGGTGCTTCTGTATTCTGGGCGATAGAAAGCAGGTTTACATTAGGTAATGAGAACATCTCATTTTGGTATTGTTGACTTTCAATTGCTTTGATGAATTGATTTTCTCTCAGCTATTAGCAATGGATGGATGAAGCAGGAACATTGCGACAGCAATCCTGCTTGTTTTTGCAGGTAAATCAGTAAGTGCCTGCAGTTACTGCCTCTCTGGGAAATGCTGTGTTATGCTGATAGAATGATTGCTTTCGTAAACATATTTTTTATATTTATACTTGTTTTCCTGGCTATTTTAGGAGTGGTTGTAAACGTGTCCATTTTTTTTCAATATGTCATCAGGAATTGCTATACGAGAGGGTTAGATGCAACGTATGCATTGCTGTCAACATTGTAAAGGCTGTCAAGCATCATTAGGCCAATGAGTCCATCACAAGCTCAAAAGGAAGTTTCAAGTGAAGCCCCTTCGGTCCATTTGATCACATTCTTCCAGAACATCCACCTAACCCTCCTATCATAACATCAAATAGTTTTTGAAATGACTCCAGTATGCACCCTAGATCTCTGTTAATAACACACGGGGTAAAGTAATACTTCCTGTTCTAAAATTCCCCTTCACTACCCGAATTTCTGCTCTCTTGCCCTATTGCCTGATGAATCTGAAAATATTTCTCTGGGTTTTACTTTCTCTATCTCATTTAGCTTGCGTTGAAGTTGTGAATCCAGGTCATTTTTCTATATTAGTACAGTCTGGCCCCATTACACCACAAGTCTGTTATAGTGGGTAGCTTGAGGACATAAACATTACTGGCAGTGCAGTACACCTGTAGCAAGTCTTACCATAGAGGGAAAATAACAGATGGAAAGGTTGGTTGAAACTAGGACTCTGGAAATATACTGAAGCACCCTGTTCAGGACCAATTGTAAGGGTTAATTAAATTTGTACGCCTGCTGTGAAGGACCAACACAAATGTTTCAATCAATTAATATTTATTAATACAAATTAGTAAAGTTATGCAGGTTACAATCAGTTAATCAATCAAAAATAATTCTTACATACAGTTAATGCAATTCACACGAGTAAAGTTGGCCAGATCAGTGTTCTGGAAGAGATGGAGGAAGAACCAACGACTGGTACCAAGATTTTAAGTGTCAATTGTTGATCAGTAGGTTGATGGTTGTCTTGATATTTTTCTTCTTGTAAATCTTTTTTAGGATGTTGGTTATGGATAGCTAGTCCGTTTTTCCGAATCTCTGATCTTCTTCCTTCGGTAAAACACATGACCCCACCCACTCCTTCCCCACACACACATTTAGCCTGTTACTAATCTCATCTCATCCATAAACTTGTAAAAGATACTCAAATTAACACTTCTTCTCTTCCCCGTTCCAAATATCACGAATTAAACACAAATGTCTTTACAATCTAAGTTTAATATTTGTAATAAAATTCAGGCAATTATCCATAGAAATGTAGAAGCATAGAAATTTACAGCGCGGACAAAGGCCGTCATGTCTTTTAAAGAGCAATACTTTCAGTTCCATTTGCTTGCCTTTTCCCTCCATTCCCATGCATTTGTTTTGAATAGTTTAATTGTTTGCAGTTACCATTCTGTTAGTAAGAGCTAAGAGATAAAGAAGAGGCACTGAGTTTAGTTCTAAAATACCAATTCTATAATAATCATCAGAAATAATGAATAGAATGATATGTTTTGCTGATCGTGAGTTGTGAATCTGTTGTAGCAGCAACTAACGTCTGACTGTTGGGAGTTGGGATCCTGGCTCCTGCTGCTGTGTTTGTGTAATAACACCCCATCCAGCTCAACACCTTCCCTCTTGCAGTAAACGTTTACATTTGAGGTAATCAATGTCACTGCGGAGTTATATAAAAAAAGCTCTAATAACCCATTATATGTAGTCTCCCTGACTAGCTGGGAAGTGGGGAAAAGTGTTTTTGTACAAAAGTGCACATCCTCCAAGTAATTTAGAATAACAACAATAACAAAATTACATTTGTATAACGCCTCTTACGTCAGGAGGACGTCCCAAGGCGCTGGTGGAACCTTGTGTGGAGGAGAGGGAGAGAGCAAAAAATCTTCCAGGCTTGTGTAAAATGACAAGTGATCTGCAGTTTGACTCCACGCAGCCATGTGACTTTTGTCCAGTGAGGGAAGTTATGGATTTTGAATGTCTCTGCAGAGGTTCTAAACACAGAAATTACCAATTGGGCCAAGGAACATAGAATGCGACCTCTGTTTGCTTAAAGATTAAATTGTGCAGTACTACATTTTTTCTCATTTTAATGAATAGGGATGGAATACTTACAATGTTTAACATTCAAAATGCACAAGTATGTTAAATATTGCAATACTGTGCATTAGTCAGGGGATGTTTGATATAGTAAACTGCAGTATCCCTGTGTTCATACATGGGTATCTTCCATAGTGATATTGAAAATATTTATTTTGTTGTGTAAGTGCACGCAAGAGTCAAGATTGCATGCCGTATTTACATGTTTGTGCTGTGTAAGCAATGAGAGAATTGTAATAGCTTGGTTCTGCGTAGAGGAGGCATCTGTGTAATACATGTATTCTCAAACAACCTACCCACAAGAAAAACAGAAGTAGCACTGGCAACAGGAAACAAAGGTACAATAAAATCACTCTTGTAATCGTATTGTGCGGAATTACCATTTAAATCATATTGTTTACATTGAGGATAGTGACTTTCGCTCAATAAGGAACAAAAAACATATGTTACGTAGACTGATTGCTGATTGTAGACTAAGAATTGCAGTAGAGCAATTTTCAAATTTAAGATTTCAGTTTAAGAATTTTCCAAAATTCTGCACAAGCTTAAATGTTATGATCTCAAGGTTAAGATCAGGGGAAATTTTATGCCACTGATTTGTTGAAGTTATACTTTTAACAACATGCAAATCTGATCAAATAAAGTAAGTTGCAAATGTACGTAGTCACTGGGCGTGTTTTTCAGTGTACTATATTTTTGTTGAAATATTTAACTTCCACTTCTTGTGATATTCATCTATATGCTGGTCCTGCCGTTCAACATTCCACTATTGACCTTTTTGATGCATCACATGTCAAAAAAGTTTTAATTTTTCCAAATATCAATTGGAGTTATATTAGATCAGATGATCTTTTTCAGGATAATGCAAACCTCTGTGATGTGGCTGAGTCTTTGAGTCTGAAACATTGCTGTGTGCAAATTAGCTGCTGTGTTCACCTGTAAAACATAGTCACTACATTGAACAATAATTACTGTAAACTGTTGTTAGACTCTTCAACGTTATTGCTAGATGAAAGGATTATTGATAATTATTATTATTATTATTAATAATAATCCCTCCAAAACCAAAAACAATAATAAATTGGTCATTTTCAATCTATGACTGTTAGTGGGACATTGCTGTGCACAATTGGCTGCCGCGTTCGCCCACAAATGTACAGTCAATTCACTTTACAGTGTGTGTGAAGCGCTTTGGGACGTCCTCCCGACGTGAAAAGCGCTATATCAAATGCAAGGATTATTATTATTATTATTATTGTATTTTTATTAGTATTTCTGATTTTCAGTTTAACCGACGGACAGGCAGCATTGTACCAGGCTGCCTTGTGAATAACTCATCATGGTACAAGGTTATTTCTTCCAAAAGTAACAACCTTGCGAGATGGACGAGGGCACTGTTTTTGTTTTGCAGGAAAGCTGCTGAAATTCCTTTTATGTGGGGAGAAAGGGAATGAAACTTAATGTGGTTCAAACCACAATGGAGTCCTGTAGCTCAGTGGTTAGAGCATCCCTTTGCAAATGAGAGACCTGGGTTCAATTCCCAGTAGGGTTAAACCTTGGGCAAGTTTCCTTGCTCCACATGCCTGATAATAATCCCTCAAGAAAAAAAAACAATAATAAATTGGTCACTTCAATCCACGACTGTTTGTGGGACACTGCTGTGCACAATTGACTGCTGCATTTCGCCCACAAATATACAGTCAATTCACTTTAGCCTATTCTGTGAAGCGCTTTGAGACATCTAGAAGATGTGAAAAGCACTATATCAAATGCAAGGATTATTATTATTATTAAGAACCATACAGGATAGAAAGGGATCCTTCAGCCTATCGTGTCTGTGCTGGCTTCCTGAAAGAGCAATGCATTCGGTCGTACTTGCCTACTTTTTCTCCATGCCCCTACAAATTCTCTCTCCAGCGAGGTCTGATTCTCCTCATCCCACCGAGATTCATTACATGTCTTTGGGGGGGTAGGGGAAAGGAATCCACATCCTCACAAATCACCGCAACAATACTTCCCAATCGCTGTGCAATCCATAATCACTCTTCTGCTGTATCTGGAATGACTCACATGCCAAATGATTTTACAGTAAACCTCATATAAGTCGTTTCATTTGGGACTGTACATTTAATATGACTTTTGCAAAGTATGAGTGATGTGAATTTTGCATAAGTCATATCATACATGACTTATATAAAGTTATGTATAAGTCAGATTTTATATGACTTACACAAATACACAAGTACGGAACTGGCTGGTGACATTAAGGCAAGGTTTCTGTACCACGTTTAATAAGTTTCTGTTACCAAGCATATTAAAGATATAGTAGCCGATTCTTTCCATATACTGTATTGCACAGTTCTGGCATCATACATTTTCTTCTTGTTCTGAGATAATCATTCAAAGTCTATGGCTCCAAATCATACTTGGAAGCAATGTCCTTGTTTTTCATTTCAGGATTTGCCTCGCAAAATTTGGTACGTCTCCTGATAGCTCCTTGTTACTAATTTACAGTTGGATGCGCTATTTGCATTGCCTGATACAATAATGGCTGGTCAACATCTTGCCTTGCTTACTTGTTCACTATTCTGTACTGTGCATGCAGACTTTCGGCATTGCAGCCAGTAAGTGCACATGACGAGTTGGGACAGAGGTTCCCTCGATTGTCTCACATGGGGCACAGCGTAAGCTACTTCAAGGTCAGTAAGTGGGTATGTGGTGAAGGATCCTCTTCGCTCTCCATGTGATCAGGCATTCCTTGCCCCCTTGCTCACCACATGATCAGGTGCCACTCTTTCATCTATCGCCTCACACACCCCGCCATCCGTGCGCTTCCATGCGTGATGACATTGATGTTGCACTCCCTGGGATTCAGAGAGCATCGTGGTGTGGGTGTATGGTGTTTCATTTGAGGAGTGGGAAGCCAACAAGTGCGGTAACAGCGGTATGAGATGTGTGATTATTAATACGACTATGCAGATAAATTTAAGAGGATTTAATAGGAAATTCAAGAGGTTTTGGGCCAGATGGACGACTTATGGTGATTATACAATTTATACAGATCAGACTAATTCAAGTTTTACTGTACTGTTTTCCCATTGATAGCTTTATTAGGAAATACGTGTGTTTGTGATATTTTGATGATTTTCACAAACGGGAATAATAAAGTGTAAATTCTGTCCACTAGTTATATGCCACACCAAATGCACATTTTCCTCAGTTCAGTTTATTTAAAAAAACTTTCCTCACTTTTTCTGCCATTGGGTTCTTAAACTCCATCACACTTTTTCTCCACAGGAGAAACCAAGAATCTGTGTTAATGCTTTGAATGTGCATGTTTAATTTGGTCATTCAATTTCCAATGTTACAGATTTTTTATTTGGTATTTTATGTTGATGTTATTCTGATATTGATGGCCCCCACAAATAAATACAACTAGAAAGCCAGTCATATCAGGCTCTAGGTTCTCCTGCCCATCTCTTCCTGCCCCGGTGTGGCCACTTCATACTCTTATAGCCCATGCTGTGTTATTGTGACTGACTGAACTGAGCCCCCTGGTCTATATTTGCCTTCAGCATCCTCTCCCTGGACGGTCCTGTCTGACTGGCAGCTGCTTCCTAAAACTGCTGAAATGTCAAATATCATAAATTGAGCTTATAGTGTATCTAGACTGTCAGTGAAGCAATACAGTGCTGTAGGAGCGCTGCACTGTCAGGGGTGACATTTGTTGGATGAGACAACACACCGAGGTCTTTACTGCAGATTTTACTGCTACTCCTGGAATTTCTCTCATCACAACTAAATGTGGCTTTTCAGTCTCACAATGTCCATTTAATACCAGCAATTTTGTAGATTACTGGTACTGAGGATACATACACTGGACCCAAAATTCCATCAAATCTCAGCCATCTTAAAATTTAACATCATGCAGATTTGTTGAACATTTTTTAATTCACCACACACACTGAGGGCCACTGGCACACACACACACATACTGAGGGCCTCACTGGCACACACACACGCACTGAGGGCCTCACTGGCACACACACACACACACACACACTGAGGGCCTCACTGGCACACACACACACACACTGAGGGCCTCACCGGCGCACACACACCCACACACACATACACAGAGGAGCTCACAGGCACACACACACACACACAGAGGGCCTCACTGGCACACGCGCACACACACACACACTGAGGGCCTCACTGGCACACACACACTGAGGGCCTCACTGGCACACACACACACTGATGGCCTCACTGGCACACACACACACACACACGCACTGAGGGCCTCATCATACACTATATAAATATGATTTGTCGTTGTTGGTGCTGGTACCTTGTGGCTATTGTATGAGTCTTGGCAGTTTAGAGGGCTTCCTTTCACCTTCACCTGGCTGCCATACATGTGCACTGGGTGGTGAACACAGCTTAGGACAAGGAAACGTAACTGTTTTTCCTCTCTGTAATCCTGGGAAGGCCAGGGGCAATGTAACCTCCCCATGCAGCCCTGGCAGAGACCAGCAAATTCAGCCTCAGTTTGGAACCAGTGAACCTCTAGTCTGTAAGCTGGTGCTTTATCCACTACACAATTTGCCCATAAAATATACAGTCAATTCACTCTACAGTATATTCTGTGAAGTGCTTTGAGATGCCTCAATGACGTGATAAGGCACTATATCAAATGCAAGGATCATCATTATTATTACCATTGGGTTTACCCCATTTTCAGATATTGTGTAGGCAAGAAAATGAATTGTTCCATTACTGCTCCCCTTCCGTTCCTAGTTGAGGCATTAATGTATTAATATGCATTAAATTGAACCCAAATGTTAATATAGTAATAATATAATAATAATCCTTCCATTTGATATAGCGCTTTTCACGTCTTCTAGACGTCTCAAAGTGCTTCATGGAATATACTGTAAAGTGAATTGACTGTATATTTGTGGGCGAAACACAGCAGCCAATTGCACACAGCAGTGTCCCACAAACAGTGGATTGAGTGACAAATTTTTTTTAAGCATTCTTATTCCCGGAAAAGCGATCCACCAATCGACTAACAACTGGATTCCTACTTATTGCTAGGTAAACAGAGGTGTGTGGAGTAAGAAAACTTGCCCAATATTTCGCCCTGCTGGGAATAGAACCCACGTCTCTCACTTGCGAGGCAAGTGCTCTAACCACTGAGCTACAGGACTCCACAGGAACTAGCATATATTCTGATAAGGTATAGGTTAGTAAGTTGGGCCAATACAAGACACTGTTGTGTTGCCCTGTCATGTTTTGTGTGTCCTACTCATTCATCTTCAAAACAGTCACCACATTTTACAGTCTATCCTGTGAATCGCTTTCAGACATCTTCTCAACATAAAAGGCCCCATATCAACTGCAAGGATTATTACCACATTTTTATTGCTCTAATAGATTTTGCTAGTCATTCTATAAAGCTCACTAATTATAAACCAGATTGAGTGCTTTGCTTTTATTCTGGTAAGTCATGATAGTAATGGTGTACCATTGGTTTCTGAGTAATGTGTGATCTACTCTACTTTTCATTTTCCTCCCACCCCCTTCAGATGGTAGAATATAGGCATCTCAGTTATTTAGCTATGATCTATTTATGGCTATGACTGTGTTGGTACTTGTAGACCCTCATTGTCACCTCCCTGCTGGTTGCGGTGCCTCCCCTGCTGGTTGTAACATTATGATCTGCTTTTGTCTTCCAGGCTATGGTCACACAGTCCCTCTCTCTGATGGTGGCAAGGCTTTTTGCATCATCTATTGCGTTATTGGAATCCCATTCACTCTGCTGTTCCTCACCTCAATTGTTCAACGCATCATGGTCCCAGTCAGCAGACGGCCAGTGCAGTATATCCACACTCGCTGGGGCTACACCAAACAGACTGTCGCTATAGTCCACGCCGTGATTTTGGGAATCATTGTGGTCTCCCTATTTTTGTTTATCCCAGCAGTTATTTTTTCTATCATGGAAGAAGACTGGAACTTTCTGGAGTCGATATACTTTTGCTTCATCTCACTGAGCACCATAGGCCTGGGAGACTATGTCCCCGGGGAAGTTTACCACCAGAAGTTTAGAGAGCTTTATAAACTTGGAATAACTGGTAAGCAATGCCATAGTTTCCTTTGCACAATTTAGGATGAAACTAGACTGAGAAACAACAATTTATCTAACCCCCTTCACACAGGATAGCCTATTGGAGTGCTGAGAAAAGGGTATCTGGGAAAGTGAGACTTCAACCAATTCCCACGAAGGTTAGGGTTGGCCTTTTGTGATTTCTTCCTGGACAACAAAATTCTCATCCACAATTTTAGTCTCTTCTGTTAAATTGGGAAACGTTCAAATAAAGAGCATTAAATAATGGCCAATCAGCCAACTTACCAGTGTTTACTAACAATCTGTTGATCAGTCCGCATCTGGCCCATACAAGCCAGGAAAGTCCCAGGTCTATGCTGAGTTAGCGGATCTTAGTTGGGTTGGTACTAAGGGCGCCATAACTGGTTCCTAAGGACCAAGGATAAGAAGGGGAAAATCGGCCAGTGTTCCCATTCATGATTGCTATCTAGTTCCTCTGTCCATCTCCTGTTACCTCTGCAAGCCGAAGCACTAACACGTAGAGTGGCCTAGCTGGACAAGTAGCAGGAAGCATGGTAGACAATATTTTCAGTGGTAAGCTATGTGGTTTTAGCTGATTAAACTCCAGCAGTCCTCAACACATACTCTTGGAGCCCTCAAGCCTGACCCGACTGATCAAAAAAAAATTATTTCCTCTCCCCCCACCCCACCCTCTAAAACACTAAACAATGACATTTAGACATGGATAAAAGCTGGATTTGAAACCCCTTAGTAAGAGGAAACAATTTGGCGAGACCACAAATACATTTGGTACATCTACTCGACTACACCACAGCGCCTTGGGACGTCCTCCCGATATGAAAGACGCTCCATGAATGTAATTTTGTTGTGTTGATGT
The DNA here is from genome assembly GCF_018977255.1 of Callorhinchus milii. Lineage (NCBI taxonomy): Eukaryota > Metazoa > Chordata > Chondrichthyes > Chimaeriformes > Callorhinchidae > Callorhinchus > Callorhinchus milii. The sequence continues at coordinate 58,935,050 of NW_024704744.1, forward strand.
GGTGGCCGAGGGCAAAAGTAATTAAGAAAATGCTTAAGTAACTTCAAAAGTCGTGTTTTCCCGCATCTGAACTAATTTGCCGTGCGATATGATCACACATAACCAAGAAGTGTAATATTTAGTGACCAACTCCCAAAAATAAAAATTAGACTGATTGTGCCAATTTATCATAAATAACTTTATACTGAGGGACAGGAAACCCCATTGTGCTAATCTCAATAAATATTCTGGTTCAGTTGGTAGCACGCTCGCTTCTGAGTCAGAAGGCAATAGGTTGAAGCCCCACATCAGGACTTGAATTCACAAGCAAAGATGACACTCTTAAGAACACTGCATTGTTAGAGGTACCGTCCTTCGACTGAGATGTTAGGCGAAGTCTCATCTGCCTGTTCAGGTGGATACCAAAGCACTATTAAAAAAGAGAAGGGAGTTTCTCCTGATATCTTTAACAACAATCTCCCATGTAAAATCAGTCATTCCCATAATGGCTGTTAGTAGCACATTGCTATGCGCAAATTGGCTGCTGCGTTCGCCTACAAATACACAGTCACTACACTTTACTACAACAACATCAACTTATATAGCGCCATCCACGCAGGGTAGCATCTTAGAGTGCTTAACAGTGGCGGAGCCTGACTCCGAGCTGGGGGGAGGCGGGGGAGTGGCCGTAAGCACGGTCGAAGAGGAAAGTTTTCAGGCGGGACTTGAAAGAGGGGAGAGAGGGGGCAAGGCAGAGGGATTGCGGGAGAATGTTCGAGAGTTTGGGGTCATAGTGGATGAAAGCCTGACCTCTGATGGTGGAGTGGAGGGTGCGAGGGACGAGCAGGAGGCCGGTGCCAGTTGAGCGGAGGCGCCGGATTGGGAAGTGAGTTCGGAGAGGTAGGGAGGTGCCAAGGAGTGAATGGATTTGAACACAAGTGTGAGGATCATGAAGTCGATTAATACTTCACAGTATTAATCTATGAAGTGCTCATACCAAATTTGACATACAAGGAAATCCTTGTATTTGTAGTTGCCTACAATACAATACAAATGTACATTTATATAGCACCTTTCACATCAGGAGGATCACTTAATAAAACTGGCTTAGCACCCAGCTGGGGGTAGGCGCCACGGTGGGCTGGGGGGTGCGGAAGAGGTAGAACTGTAGACTGTTGTTGAATGTTGAACGGGATCATCCAGTTACAATGTTTCTTCTTTCTCCAGTCTACCTCATGATTGGCCTCACCGCTGTGCTGGTTGTCCTCGAGACCTTCTGCGAGCTTCGCGAACTCAAGCAGTTCAAGAGAATCTTCTATGTGAAGAAGGAAAAAGAGGAAGATCAGCTGAACATTGTGGACCATGAACAATTTTCATTTTCTTCAGTGGTGGACAGTGTGCCCACTCCGAAGGAGGAGCAGAAACTGAACGAACCATTTATGACCGTTCCGTCCGTCTATCAGGCTACAGATGGCACAATAAACAGATGATCACGTGCGCGTATGAATTCAACTGTAAGCAGATCCTTGTCTGATGGTTCATACTGATCATCATGGCAGAAAATATGCATGACATTAGGTTTTAGGTAGAAAGTGAAGCCAATTTACAAAAAAAAGACAAAGCACAGCAGGTTAGAATAAGGTGAAATGTACTGTAGTTTGTGTAAATAAAGGAAACTGTGGCTGACGTTAGCTGTATATTAAAACGTGTTTCTTATTTAAAATAATAATTTATGTACTTGAAATTAAAATTTAGCTTCTGGGTTTAAAAGTGTAATATAATATATTGGGGAAGGGTGTATGTGTGTGACTTGTGATGTGATAATTGTCACGGTTTATTTTATTTTAAGACCGTATCTGGTGAAGCAGCAGTGAATAATGCTATCCGCGCTGCTCACTTGCTAAAACGAAGTAGGGCCTGTATTGAATCTTCAGCAGCCTCTGGGCAAGCTCTTCTGATGTTGTGGGGAAGGATGGTGTGATCTTCCAAACCTGCCATTAAGGCCAGGTTTTAAAGTCCACTTTTGACAGCATTTTCCGTCCATGTGATAACTAGCATTGGAGATAATTATCACATCACAAGTCACATTTCTTTCCCACACCCCCCCATGCCATGCACAATTTAAAATACAGTACTTGAGTTGTTATCAAGTTTAAGATTCTTGTCGTTCGCCATGTGAAAGTAATTTCACCTCATGGGGAAAAAGTAGCAGGAACAATGCAAAGCATCTGTGAAATGGTTTTTATTTCATTTTGCAAAAAAAAAGTATTTATAAATGTACAACAGTTTTTTTCCAAAGATGAGAAGTTCCTAAAGGCAAGACTGTTCAGAACCCAAATCCCATCACTCACATCCACTCACCCCGCCCCTTCCTTTAACAAGAATGACAACCATTGAGCATTTAGAAAGTACAGTAAATATTAGTTATTTCATTAACATGACAACTCGATGGATTGTGTCCATCCTTCAGTTAAGCTATGTCAACAGCAGGCTAATCTTGATGCCTCTTATTCTCCCATTTTTCCCCAAAGATTACAAAAAATATACTGATGTTTATAGTTTTTTCAAAATATTTTTGTGTCTGGCCAAATCATTAGAATACAGTGCTGCACTAGTATGGAGCATTTTTGCTGGAAAATAATATTGCGGCTTCAGTATTGGGTTACATCCATCAGATCTTTTTCATTAGAATGTATGAGTTGGACAGAGAGGAAAAAGATTACAAGCCCCAACAAATTCAATTGCAAATTTGAACAAAGTTACTGATGCAAGCTCTGATGTGACATGACCATTCTCTGGCTGGTAGAACATTGTGTTTCTGTATTATACTGAATGGGATGTTGGTATATTTAGAACAATTCTGATCTTTTATTTTGAATGAAGAAGCCTTTTCAGTTTTACAGGGAATTCTGGACAATGTTTCCTAGGGTTTCACTGCTTTGTTAATTAAATGATCAATACACTGAACTTGGGCGAAAGATTTAGCCAAAACTTCGCAGGAGCTCTCAAAAAAATGTGCTGGTGCTGATTGGCAACACTTATCAGTTCCAATGCTTGTAAATCAAGCCACAATCGTTTTCCATTTTCAGTATTGTTCCCAAAATAGGCTGTAAATTGCAGCATCTGGCATAATGTTGGGTGTAATTTACACCTTATTTTTGTGTGCACTGTTGCTGACATTTTAATTTAATCCTTTCTCATTTGTTTTTTTAAAAAACGTTAGTAGATAAAACTCTACTCGCTGCTGTGCTTCCTTTTCTGTGCAGAGTGGTCCAAGCTGTGGGCTTCTCCATGGCCACCATCCGTTGTCAATGGATCCTTATTAAAAAGCGAATGTATCCTGGTGTCCTGGCCAACAATCCCCTAAATAGGATTGGTCATTCACACCTTGGCTATTTGTGGGGCATTGCTGTGGGCAAATTGGCTGCAGCGTTTGCCCGCGAAATAAGACACAGTCACTGCACTTTAAAGCATATCCTGTAAAATATCGCTTTGCGATGTCTTGATAACTTAATGATTAAATATATTAACTACATATATTATATATGATTAACTATATTAAATGCAAAGGTTATGTTAGCTTGAAGGAATGTAGTTGTAAAGGTGCAATGCATTTTACTCTTCTATTGTACCAACTTCATGCAAATTTGTCATCTTCCTTTCATGGATTTTCTGACTGCCTTGATTCTTACATTGAATACATTGACATGTGTTTTAAATAGCTGGAGCCATCTCAGCCCCAGGCGGTAGCAGAGTGGTCACCAACACCATGGACATTCAGTGCACAAAATCATTCTTTTAGTTCCTATCTGTGAGCTCCCTTTTTAAACCTTGACCCCTGAGCAGACTTTCCTTAGTGTTTTGATCGATTATTTCACCGTACTCTGCATCCTTTATTCCATTGATTTCTCCCATGTTAGTGCTTCAGCCTTTGAAAGCAATTCCTGCAGTATTCATTATGCTAACACCTTAGTGCTGCTGTTTATTTACTCGTGAAGAATGTTGTCAATTCTAGATATAATTGTGTAATGCAATGGTGGAGGGAACAAAACAAACTGCAAAGTATTATTCAGGAGAATAGGAACCTGAGAGAAAATTCTTCAAGAGTATCCTGGGAACAACGGCTAATATCTAATGAACTTAATGTTTTGTCGAATTAAGTATATCAGCTGCTGCATTCTGATATTCTTTCTTCACTTTGTAAAATATTTTTAAAAATTCCAAAACAAACCTCACTTTACTAAAATATGATATTATGAGAATAAGACTGTAAAGTTAATGGGGGAATACAATTATCATTAATGACCAGACTCTTTTTTTACATTAAACAATGATTATTATTATGTTACGAGAGCTTGCATTGGCTTATGACATATGTTTGTCAGATATATGTCAACAGTCAGGGGAGTGGTACTTTGCTTGGCAGCTCAAATAATGGGACATTCTATTGTAAATGTACAATGGAGTCAATATAATGATATTTGATATGGAAAGCAGCAAATGGACTCAAATGTGGACCCTCCCTAGCCCCCCACCCCGTCCCTCAATACCATTCTCAATGATAACTTCTTTGAAGCCAGGCATGCATCTTAACTTGTAGCTTGTAATTCACTGTCCACTGCTGGCTTGCATGATGTAAGTTTCTCTGACATCTGTCCTTTGTAATCAAAATGCAAAGAGTGGGAAATCCCAAATGTTTGATCTGCTAATGAACTGTAGCCAAATGAACTGCATTGCCCAAGTGCACCAAACTTAGCCACCATGCAAAGCATTGCACCTTGATCCTGCTTTATTTCTACATATTCATGTTCGTTGTTTTTCTATTTATGCATTTTGTGTTTATTTCAATGCGTCTTCAAACTCCAATAAAGAGATTGTTCTAGAGATGTTAAACCTTGGTGTATTTGGAATACTTCCTGCATCACTGGCTATGAGAATATTCCACATATTATTGCTGACTTGTCGTTTCCTTCTTGAGGCCTTGAGTACATCCTTCACCGACCTCGCCCCACTACCCCCGCCCCATCCACTTAGCAATTCTTTCATCCCATTCCAACCATTGCTACTTAATTCTTTGTGCAAAATATTTTGAAGAGAGGGAGAACATTTATACACAAACAGTGATTACACCACAGTAAATACTGTAGAGCACTTTGAGACATCCTGCCGATGTGAAAGGTGCTATACCAAATGCAAACGTGTACATGGTGTTCGCTCAATTTAGATTGCCAGTCCTTCATCTTTACATATGCATAAAGCCTGTCATTTCTTAATCTAATCAAATCAGAAGGGCTATCTCTTTCTTATGTGCAGAAAATTGATTGGTTGTGCCCTGTCGGGCTTCATAACTTCTCTGTTACGAGGAAACAGTAATGAATATTGCATTTAATATCATTGGCTTGTATGATCAGGGAAATGCCAACCATCTATTACAGCAGAGGCCGGGCTCCTATTATTGGTAAATATATTCCCCTGTTTGCAGTTGATGTAGCATCCACAACTCATCTTGTGCCAGAGGGGGCAAGTTATGCTGCTGCACAAACTGCAGCTCAATATTCACCAGCCTCTCTCAACCTGTATGCACCAGCTTCTCGGGAGAGGATAGTAAAGAAGTAATAGTTGGCACAAATGTTGGCACAAGTGAAGCAGAGGGTGCAGGGCTGGATAATCGTGCTGCACAACATTGGGGAAGGAATGGTAGGAAGAACAGAGAAATTACAACTCAAAAAGATGCACAAATGATGTCAAACTGGGAAAACTCACAGTAAAAGCTGGATTTCAACAAAATCTGTCAGCAATTAGCCACTTTATGTTACTATTCTTTTGCAGATAAACTCTTTATCGAACAAAATAAACTGCTGTAATTATCGGCTATTATCAGTCATGTTTATGTGTGATTTCAATGAGTGATGATCATTCAGTCACTTCAGTATTCTGCTATCTTGCAGTGACTTCTTTGGAAAGGAATCCATTCATAAACCAAGTCTCCCCGGCTGGGTGCATGATGCTGCAGCAGATTGCTAAATAACTGAAGATAAATTAACACTGTAATATTAGACCCCTTCCATGTCATACAAAATACATCTTACTGACATTTGCAGCTTCACTGCTCTGGTGGGTGAAACATACAATGCTTTCCAGTCTTCACAATTTATATTTATACCATTGGAGTTATGGCCACTCTCACCATCCCCAGGCCTTGCTTGTATGAAAGGTTAAGAAAGGTGTTTTCTGTCGCCCTCTACTGCTCTTTCTGCACCTCACACAGATTTGCTACTTTGTTGATGGCACCACTCATTTCCTACAGCCACATGGAAATCACCGACTCTATATTGGTGCGCAGGTATAGACAGGGGTTTAATCAATTTCCCCCTACTTCTAGTATCAACACAGCAACCAAAAAGCAACCACTGACAACTGGAGAACCTACATTATTTGATAATCCTTACATTTGATTAGTTCCTTTCACATCAGGAGGACATCTCAAAGTGGGATATAAATGTAAAGTTCTGTGACTAATTTGTAGGGCAAATGCAGCAGCTAATTTGCGCACAGCAATGTCCCACAAAACAGCCATAAATTACCAATTTTATCTGGGGGACTGTTGGCCAGAAACATTATGGAATATATCCATCGAACTGTAGTTAAGACATGTAATCAGAGGTGGACTGGATATACGGGAAATCGGGAAATTTCCTCCCTCGCTGGGAATCTTGACCTCCTGAAAAGGCAGCGGTGCCACTGCCCACTCGTCAGGAATGGCAGGGTGATCAGCTGCTGTGGTGGAGCCAGTTACAGTCATTGTTTGCAGCTGAGAAGTTGAAGCCGTGAACGATCCTCTCGATTCCCAAAAGGCAGGTGACAAAGAGGGGATGGGGCATGGAATACTTTTTTCTCATTTTTTTCTTGCTGTCCCCTCCTCCCACAAATTGGCACCCCCATTTTACATGACAATCCTGGGTCCTTTCATGGAGCAAGTCCACTATTGAGAGTAGCTCATGCAAGTTGCAATTATTCATGTGTGAGCCTTGATGTTGTGTCAACAGGTTATTCCACCAATGGGGGCATTGACAGCCAAACCTAATTGTATCCACACCTGACACCCTCACAAATATAAATGCAGGGTCTACTGGCTACTGATCAAGTACAGTGGACTAGCCTGATTTTTATTTCTTTTACTCATCTGCTGAGATGAGCTAACTCAGGATAGACCGGATTCAAACTTAACGCTGGACTGAGAGGTGCCTTTACCCACCACTGGGGGCTTTTGAGATGTAGGTATGAGATGTGTTTGGAGAATTATAAGCATTGTTAGTGCACCCGCTCAATCCTCAGATCTCATTTATTGGTATTCACCGATTGCTGTCACGTTACATCCACCAGAGAATTTCTTGCTTTCTCTTGGTCGACCACCTGCACAAATGTAAATCTAGTTCAGGATTTGTGACTTCAATATATCACTTCAATTGCAACCAAATATTTGATAGATTTTTCCTTTGATGTACTGTATTTCATTTATTTTATATTTCGTGTTCATATTTCAGTGCAGCATACTGAGCTTTACTCTTCTGGTTCAAAACTAACTCCCTCTCCCTGCAGACCAGTTAGAGTGACATGGCTTAGTCAACCTTCAGCGCCTGCCACTGTGCCATTGTTAGTCTGTGAAGTAGGACCCAGTGACATCTGTCTCTCCACTCGTGCTGAAGTAGGCTGGGCAATAGAAAAAAGATCTTGTGTGCATTTTCAATTTCTCATTATAGCGGTGGTTGAATCATTTAATATTAGCAATTCTGCTCCCAACACTGAATAATGCACATCGCTCTTTCAATTCTCTTTCAGTTTCCCCAAACGCTTGCATCAAATCAACATCACACCACAGGCTGTTTAAAATATATCCAAAACGGCATGAATGAGAAAGGCCAAGTGATTGATCACGTGTTCTCCTTCCGGAGCTCCATCAAAGTAATCATCCGAACCTTTCTAGGGAAAGTTCTACATCGAGAATCTCTGATCTCCAAAGGTGATCAAGCCAAAACTCCAGAATATTTATCCGTTCCCACAGCTCTGCTTCTCACTACCGGCCTCCTTTCCAAAGATTACATGCCTTTCTCCCTGGCCCCCGCAGTGCAATACTCATCATATCCTATGAAGTTCTTATTATCTCAGTTTGCACCCATCCTGTAACTAGCATTCTTGTCCCCAAACAGATGTTTTTACAAATCCTTTGAAACAGTCAGAATCTGCTGGGTTTTGCTGAGAGCTATGTTTTGCTTGTTAAACCATGCATGTGTTTTCAGGGTTGATGTTTAAGTGATTGAGCTTTCCTTTATTTGATCAGATGTTAACCCACTTCGTAGGCATCTGGGTCTAGGCTTATTCTCTTTATGTAGCATTGCAGAACATGCAGAATATGACAAATTCAGTCTTGACTTTGAAGTCTGTTTTTTTTTTGAGGTCTTAAAAAGAAAATGAGCAAAAGTCAGCTTCAAAATTAAAATTATTTAGGAATTTGCTAATTTCTGGATGCTTCAAAATGCTATATAATTAATAACAATCCTTGCACTTTACAGAAGTGCTTTCACATCAAGAGGACATCCCAGGAGCACTTCACAAAAAATACTGTAGTGAAATAGCTGTGTGTGTATTTTGTGGGCCAAATCGTACGCAGCAATTTCCCCACAAACAACCACAAAATGAATGACCAATTTTACTGGTGTGTTGTTGGCCAGGACACTGACTCTTCTCCTTTCACATAGTGTCATGGAATCTTTCACATCCACCTGAACAGACCAAGTTTGTTCTGACAGACAGACCTCAGTTTAACTTCTCATCCGAAGGATGGCACCTCCACTAATGTAACACATCCCCAGTACTACATTGGAGTGTCAGCCAACAGAGTGGTACCAAATGAGCGAGGCTGACACCCCAAGAGTAAATCTAGACCTAAGGTGGAAAATATTCCCTTTGTATTCTGCCAGGCAATTGCTACTATTTAAATGTTAGTTTTGTAGTTTTCTTTATTATTAGAATAATGATGATTGCTAATTATCTGTGAACTTGCAGTGATAACGTCATAGATCATATCTATGTAAAATGGAATCAGTAATGCATTTTATTTAGAACTCAAAGAAAGGTTTCTTTTTTTTAAAATTACTTGAGATTTTGTGCGAATTGGCTGCCCTGTTTCGTCCACAAAATATAGCCAATTCACTTCACAGTATATTCTGTGAAGTGCTTTGAGATGTCTCAATAATGTGATAAGGTGCTGTATCAAATGCAAGTTTTATTATTATTGAGATGACAATGGAAATGCTATAATATCACAACTTTCCCAATGTCCCAGTTGATGTGAAGAGCCATCTAGAACATATTTGTGCCATGATTGTGGATGGCACCATTCATTTCCTGCAGGCTCACTGTCCACTTCACACAGCAACACTGACTTACTTGCTCCTGTGTGCTCTGACTATATCTGATGACAGGATTCTTCTAATCACTTCCAGCAATCTTTTTTTATATATGTCATTGTTACTCGGATGACCATCTAGCAATGTCAAGCATTTGAGACGCCTCCCTCCCAAAGTGAAAGGCACTATGTAAGTATAAAATGTATTGTTTGTGTCTGGGAGTGGGTGAGAGCTGCAAATCAATGTAAACGTTTTACACATTTTTTTATTTCACAAGTCCAACTTTTTGTTATCTATTGTAACCGCAGCTGAAATTTAAGACGAAGAAAAGTCTACTTGAGTATGGTAAATTTATTTCAACGTGTATGGGTTCACAATGCTCATGGGCTATGCAATGCTGGGGGAGCACTGTAATTTTGGAGGTGCTGTCCTTCGATGGTAAAATTAGTCATGAACTTCATGGCTTCTGTGACATTGTAGGCTTCACCTACAAATACACAATCACTACAATTTATAGTAACATCATGTGAAGCGGTTTGAGGCATTTCAACAATATGATATGACTCTATGTCAAATGCAAGGATTATTTATTAATTGCTCTCTGCAATTTGTTGATGTGGGCTAAGTGCTTTGTGTTGTGCTTTGCTCTGTTTATTAAGTTTAGTGAGATATGCACTGGGTGCTTAATAACTATGTGATAAACTATAATATGCATTTGGAATGAAAATTGATACCATATGTAGCAGTGCACTAAACTTAACGATAGCAGTCAGCTCACATCGATGAATATTCTACATTAAGGGAACAGAATGGATTAATGCCCAGGGCAGATTAACACTCATGTGTGAGATAACAGGCATAAGGAAGATCCTACAAAGATTAACACAAATGTCGCCTAAGTTTTGACACAGAACATTTGGACTGCAAAAACGTTGGAAGCGGGATTTATTTTTACTAAATATGAGCTCTGTAAATCCAGCAAGTAATGATTACACAAGGAAATTACTATCAGCAAACTAGATTTGGTAGATGCCACTAATGTAGAATTCATTCCCATTTACAATTATTTTACACAACTGTGTTACAGATATTTCCTCTATCTATTGTACAATATTCTGGGTTAGTTCTGGATCAGTTGGGGATAAATCACAGAAATTTCACGAGAAGGGAAATTCTTATTGGGTTTGCATGCTGATAAGAAAAGACTGTGATTTAAAGTTTGATACCCTTGACAAGGCTCGATGGAATCTTTAATATCCACCCCACCTGAACAGGCAGACAAGACCTCAGTTAATATCCCACCCAAAGGGCAAGTGTAATTCACATTGTTGTTTTCGTATTGCACAGTAATGACCTGGAATAAGAGATTTGCCAGAAAATAATTAAACTTGTAGGTAACTTCAAGCTAGGGGAAATTAGATGGATAGACAGCTAAATTGTTATAAAAAGAACTCGACCTGGCAACTAAAGTTCAATGCAGATAATACAAATCATTCTATATAGGAAATAAAATTAGGATAAGATAGAACTTTCCAGGGAATTTTAGTTGACTCATCGCTCACCATGTCCAAAGAGCGAGAAGCAATGATAAACAGCAAACACCACCTAGGATATAGGCTCATCAGTTGCATTCAATTTTCTCACGTTGAAGTTGTGCAGGGATCATTTGGAATACTGCATACAATTCTAGCCACTGCAGCACAAGGGGCTCCTCAGGCTTTCGAGGCATTGGAGAAGAGAGCAAAGAGGAAGATCCTATAGTAAAAGGATTGAAGGACATTGCAAGACGAATGAGCTACAAGGAACAACTATATAGAATATATGATAGGGTTCTTCAGCCTCAAAAAGAAACATCTAGGAGGTGTATATATATATATACGTTGCTGAACGGAATATAGAACATAAACCCAAAACAATATCAAACAGGAGCAGCACAAAAGGGTACAGGTTCAGGTTTGTGAAGGACAGTTGTACGACACATGCAAGGAAGCATTTGTACAGAGGTAATTAATGAAAGAGGTTACCAGCGAGGATGGCTGAAGCCAGGCCACTGGACTTATTTAACAAAAGTTTGATGTTCTAATGGAAGGACATGGGATTGAGATTCTGAAAAGATGAGCTCAAACAAGCTGAAAAGCCTTCTTCATTATGTACTATTTGTGATCCTGTGACCATGTCTGTGATCCAACTGTGTCAATCATTATATTCTGAGCTCAGCGGGGAATGACTAACAAGTTGGAATTGAAACGCACTCTCAAAATGGGTGAGAACAAGAAAATTGGAGGGTTTAAAGGTTTAGAGGTTGGTTTATTAAAATAAGGCACAGAAAACATGAGAATATTTTTTAAAATGCTGCTACAGGTTAGAAAGGGACAATCAGAATTGGTTGAAATGTTTATATTTTGAATTTTACTTCTATTTAGGTGGATTTGTTAGCTGTTTAAGGCTAATTTTAGATTTATATGGTGTCTTTTACATCAGGAAGACATCTCAAAGCACTTGACACTAATTGCTTGGAGCCTAAGATTGGAGGGTGGGGGTTGGGAGCTGAGGAAGGGAGTAGGGGAGGGTGACTAAAAGGTGGTCAAAAAGAAAGGTCTTAAGATGGGCTTTATAGGTGGGGACAGATTGGGTGAGATGGAGGGACTCCAGGATGGAGAATAGCTAAAAGCTCCCCCACTGATTGTAAGGCGGATCGAGCGGGGGATGTGAAGCAGGTCAGTGATTGCTGAGCAGAGGAAATGGTCAGGCCAGCAATATAGGGCTACAATAGGTTAGTTAAAATGTTCCAATAGATCAGTTTTTATTTAGCTTATTTAGCAAATTAATTAAAAGGAGGAGTTAAAATAAAAGTGAGTTTTACAATACATTTTGTCAAGTGCACAAACGGCTAAGAAAAGGTTATTCTTTATTTCAATACTTCACAGTGTCAGGGTTCATCTAGAATACTGATAATCTAAACACATAATATAATTCCCATCAGTAGGAATATTACAAAGGCAGCTTTTTATTAAATCTGTGTAAATGAGTTTCCTTGTTAAAAATATATTCAGGAAAATTAAGTAGCACAGTGAGGTCAGCACACTGCTATTTAGCCACTGGGATTTGGGTTTGAATCTACTTGGGACTAAGCTGAAAGTCTCCTCATTCTGTAAAAGTAATGAGTTTGGGGAATCTCAACCCAGCTGTTAATGAGTGCGAGCATAGACTGCCCATACCTTAACACAAATTGGGACTAAATCATCGTTTTCTCACATTTCAAAAATTCACCCATAACACATATTTTTGAAAAAATTCATGTCATTTATAACTTGTCAAAAGGAAGGTTAAAAACCTGAGCTCATATGTCTTGTGCTTGCTGACACATCTGTCATATCCATACATTAGAATGGATAAGTATGCACAAGCTCTCTGTGGGTAAATTATATTCCATGTACCAGTATTTGCTATGTTGCTGGCTAAACCTGACTAGATTTCAGAGATCATTGAAGGCAGGGGATAGTTATGCGAAGAAGCAGCTGGGTTTGATTGGGTAAAGATACAGGAACATTAAGGAAGTAGATGCTGATATTTGTGTAGGTAGATTAGGTTATTCAGTCTCCCATTGAAGGAAAATGGACTGAATACTGTTCTGAATGCAACAGGTAAATCAGTCAACAGTCAAGGCTAGAGTTTCAAAAGCAAGCAAACTGTATTGTCAATACTGCCAATAAGTTACTCAATTCCTCTGAAGATGTAGATAATAATTTTCTGCTCAAAATAATCAACACGGAGTCCTGTAGCATATTGGTTAGAGTACTAGTCTCGCAAGCAAGAAGGAACCCAATTGTTAGTTGATTGGCGGATCGCTTTCCTGAGGTAATAATCCCCCCAAAATAATAATAATAATTTAGTCGCTCAATTCATGACAGTTTGTGAGTCACTACTGTGTGTAATTGGCTGCTGTGCTTTGCCCACAAAATATACAGTCAATTCACTTTCTGTGAATTCTGTATATTCTGTGAAGCGCTTTGAGACATCTCAATGACATGATAAGATACTATATCACTATAACAAATGCAAGGATTATTTATTTTTATTTATCTGATAATGAGTCATCATCTCACCATCACGCTTGTTTCTGACCAGCAAGGAAACAATTATAGGGGATTGGCTGGCATCCCATTTAAAGGCTATTTTCAGGATGTTTTTGTGAATGAGTCAGAGTTCAAAAGCAGCTGCTGTAGTTGTTGTCTACATTAAGAGTTCCTTAAGAACATGTTGTCCCAGGACCAAATAGAATGAAATATATAATTCTTACATTTGATGTAATACTTTATTATGTCAAAACAATTCAAAGTGCTTCATAGAGTTTTCTGTAAAGTGTAACACATCTTCTAATCTGCATACATCAATGCCCCACAAATTGTCAGGAGGTGAATGACCAATATATCTATAGGATTGTTAGCCAGAATACTATGAGAAACTCCCTTCACTTATTCAATAGTATCATGGGATCTTTACCGTTATCTGATGGGACCTTGGTTTAACATCTGATCCAAAGAATAGTACCTCCAACAATGCAACGATTCTCCTGTGCTGCATTGGAGTGTCAATCTAGACGAGATGCACAAAGTCCCAGGCATGGAATTTGAACCCACAGCTTTCTAATTTAGAGGCAATATATTGTTTCCCAACATTTTGGGAATTTTAGTGATTAATTTGTAACAGTAAATAATAATCCTTGCATTAGGTTATAACACCTTATTAAGTCATTGAGATGCCCTAAAAGCTTCACAGGATATAATGTAAAGTGGTGTGACTGTGTGTGTTTTGAGGGCAAAATTATTCCATTGCATGCAGAACTGAAGCCTGGTGCTTTGTTTTTGCCCCTCCAATTTTCTCCTCTCCAGTTTTTGAAGGCACTGATAAAGATTAGATGAAATTACTCATGAAATTGTCATTTAATTGCTCCAGTGAAGGTGGAATTCTTCCCACAATATAAATTGAGCCAAATTCCACAATGCCTATAGTTCTAAAGTATTGCAGATTCATTTACGGCTGCAGTATAAACTGTACCTCTTGGAGTTACATTGTTAACATATATATGTTGTATCGGCTATCCACTTGGCCCATGAGGAAACATTCACAAATGAGATTTTGAAAGTGAATTGTTAAAAAAAATTCAAAAGATCAAACAGAGCATATTTACAGGTCTAATATCAAAAACTGTATAACCAAACAATTTATATTCAGAGTTATTCTGGTTGAAAGAACTACAGAATATAAAAATAAGAAGGAAACATTCATCTCAGGCCAAAACTTCCCTGCCTCCTTACAGTTCCTGTTGTTTGGCAAGTTTACTGAGGCTTTCTAGTAGGACTTTCTTGAAAAGCTTCAACTTTAACTGCACAGACTTCAGATTCAAGAGAAACGTTGCATCAGTCTGAAATATCAATCCAAAACTTTGCCCACAAGCTGAATGCACCGAGCAACACCATAGCAACTCTTAATTGCCTTACAGAAATTTACTACAATAACAACAATTTGTATTTATATAGTGCCCTTCACACGGGGTAGCATCCCGGAGGTTTAATAGTAGTTGCTCACTCCGTGGGTTAAATCAATTTTTTGCAACAATTACACAAATAAGCATTGCAAAGAAAGCTTTAGCAGAATTAAAATAGTTGTGCATGTCAGAACATACCCCATGAGAGAGTACAGAAAATGAGCTTCCAGTGGTGCAATTCAGTGATCGGAGTGTTATTGTCTACCCTGTAGCAGTGTATCTAGCTCATTAGATGACTTTGAAATAGAATAGATGGAAAGAGGTGCTTTGATGTGAGCAGAGAATATTGAAAGAAAAATAGCAGCAATCGATTATCATTTAGCATTCAAAGTTTCGTATTGACTTTTCCTCTAGGAACATGGGGTCATTGTAATCCATCAGCACATTTTCTATGGTTGCTTATTATGAAATTTACTGTAATAAACACATTTTGATAGAAATGATAATGGTACCAATTTTTGCCTCACAGACTGAGGACAATTCTGCATCTCTTAAGAGTCATTGCAAAGCTCCACTGGCTGGTCTGTTCCAGATAGCCCCAATCGTCTCGCCTCTATTATCTTGTCAGTTTGATTATTCACAACTCTGAGCAAATTTTCTTTCCTGAAATTTGTTTGGAATTTAATTTTGACTAATCTCATTTTATCTTTCCTTGTCCAACTGTCTTGTCTAACTTTGAAATATTGGGGTGAAACATGTAACATTTTAAGTGCTCAATTATAAAATGTAGCCCCTCAAGTGACTTCTGTTTAGTTTAATATTTATTTATTTTGTAGAGTTTATCTGCCAAGTTTAAACATAGTATTTTGCCGCTTCAACCCTGAGATTTTGAACCTAAACCAGGAAGCTGAGTTTACAAAACACGTACCAGACCTCAAATCCAAAGAAAAATAAATTCTGGATCTGATAAAGGGAGATACCACTTACTCTGGGAGATATGTACCGCCATCTAGAGGTTATAATAATAAATGTTAATAAATAATAAATAATAAATGTTCGATTTTAAGATCCTCACCCTCGTATTCAAGTCCCTGCACTCCTCTGCACCCACTACCTCTCTGACCTCCTCTCTCCTCAGCACAGTACCCGTTGCCTTCGTTCCTCCGGGTCTGGCCTCCTCCTTGTCCCCCGAGTCATTCGCTCCACCCTCAGCGGCTGTGCCTTCAGCCACTATGCCCCGAGGCTCTGGAACTGCCTTCCTCACTCCCTTCGTCTCACTCCCTCCCTTCCCATTTTCAGGTCTCTGCTGAAGAACTTACTTTTCGACCGCGCCTTTGGTCACCTTCCTCCTCCGCCCCCTGGCTCGGGCCCGGGATTCGTTACTGTGAAGTGCTCTGAGACGCCGTCCAGCTTGGAGGGCGCTATATAAATCCAAGTTGTTGTTGTAATAAATGTTGATGAGATGTCTCAAACTGCTTCACTGAATAATAATAATAATAATAATCCTTGCATTTGATATAGCGTCTTATCACGTCTTCAAGACGTCTCAAAGCCCTTCACAAATATACTGTAATGTGAATTGACTTTATATTTTGTGCGTGAAACGTGGCAGCTTATTGCAAAAAGGCAGTGTCCTGCAAACAGTCGTGGATTGAAGTGACCAATTTATTATTATTATTTTTGAAGGAATTATTACCCCTGGAAAAGCGTATATGCTATAAAGTGTGGTAACTGTGTATTTTGTGAGCGAACCTTGTGATGAGGTGGTGAGAATGCCTTGATACTTGGTGCCAAATTCAGTCTTCATTTTGACGGTTTCTTTTCGGGAATACAGAAAACCAAGTTAAGACTGAATTGAACAATTTGTCAAATTTCTGCACACATAAATTTTGCACGCAGAAAGTTTCTCCGCATTCATTGCTTAAAATGACACCTTCAAAGACAGGCAAGTAAGGACAGAGAGGAAAGCACATTCAGCTCAATGTTCATGTTGGTTGGTAAGAAATTAAGGGGCATGTTTGAATCCTCCAGCTTGGTTGCCTCTTAAATCAAAACCCACAATTTTGTCTTTTGAACCTAAGCATTTCCCCATTGACAGCTAATTTAAAAATCTTGCCCACGTTTGAATTCATATTTGCATTTAACAAAGCTGGGGGTCACTTTGAAGTTATCGTCTTGTCTTTAAGCAGGAACAAGTGGTGTAATTGGAATGCATTCGACCCTTTTACCCAAGAATTTCAAACTTGATATTATTTTCAGTGGCCATTCTCCAGTTTGTGCAGAAAATATTAAAAGGCGACAAAAAAATTAATAACTGGTGAGGGGGGCGGGGGTGGGGGGAGAAGATCCTGTTACTGTAATGTTCACCCTTCTTCATAACCAAGATCAAGGTGGTCCAACTGGCAGATGATTGCATCCACCCCCCTTCCCCCCTTCCTCCATTTCATCTGGCCCACCTGCTCCCTGTTAATAACCGTGTGCTGGTGCATTAGAGCATGATCTTCTGAGGCTGTGGCTGAGGCTTCACTCGGCCTCTAACATGGTTTGCTTGATTTGACACCAGGTGACAAGGTTCTGCAATAAATAATATTTCTACTCTTCACACCCTTTTAATAACTGGCTCTACAAGATAAGGCAGAACACTCACTACGCAGTGTACCAGGTAAATGGAGCAGAATAAGTGTGTACAACTGAGGTGATGAAGATACATGTGAATCTTTATAGCTCCCATCGCAACCTCAGCTATCAGCGGACCTGCTAAATGTCACTTAATAGAAGTTGCTTTGCAAAATACGTGACGTGACCTATTTGGATATATGTCACTCATAAAAATAAACAGAACTCCATATATTTCAATGGATTTACAATATCTGTTATTGCTGATCATAAATCTCACTCCTGACATTTCTCTGACATGGATGTAGGTCTGTGTTGGCTGCAGGGTCACCGACACCACTGAGGAAGATTAGTGTGCAGAGAGTGAGAGAGAGACAGAGAAAAATACAGCCACAGCCTTTGAGTTTAGCTCCAGGGCTCCTTGCAAGATTACAGTTCCCAAACAATGTAGTTTAATTAACTTTCTAATGTGGATGAAATTAAATATAAATCGGATTTAAATGTAAATCAGGCATGGCATGCTATCAGCTAGGAAAAATTCTATTTGCGCTCTGGGTTTAATATCTTACTGATTTTTGTACATAAAGAGAGAGAAAAACGAATCAGTGAAATGAATGAGAAGCTGTATTCTTTTATTAGGTATGTTTATCCAGTGCAGCTCTTGGGACTTTATTAAAAGCTCCCTTGTTTTAACACAATGTACACCAACTGTGATTGAAGTACTGATCGGCTATTAAGATAAGCTCACTCACAAGCTACCACATGAAAAGGAGGAACATAAACTAATTTTGAATTCAGTTTCTATCATTAGGGCTCCTGTGGAGGTTATGGGCTTTGTGCTGACGTAAGTAAACTTTTCATTCTACAATCATAATGGGAATCTACTCAGAACAAGAGATGTCCTAGAGATATTAAACAAATATCTCTATTTGTTAGACCCCACTAAATATCCTGGTTTCTATCACCCTTCCTGGTAACCCACTAAGCTGTTTATTGCCCTCTGTGCAAGGAACAACACATATGTCTGTCTTAAAATTATTCTTCACAAAACCTATGCCCTCTTGTCCTGCTGCTTTGATATATATTATTATTATTTGGAGTTTGATTTCTCTATCCCATTATTAAATAGAATTTCACATGTCCTCCCAAAGGTGGTGACCCATGCTAAAGTATCTGAGAGGGTATTTTTCTTCTCCTGAGTGCAACTAGAAGAACTCAGGAAGACCTTCTTATGAGAGTCTTTCTTGATAAACTGCTCTGCTAGCTGAAAAGGAGAGAAAATGGGCAGAAAAACTGGGAAAGCAAGGAAAAAATTCCTTCAAACATGATCTTTGCTCACTTTTTATGAAACATCTTTTCACTCTGGTCTGTTCCTCGATGCTGGAGACTGACTGTCATCTTCCTCTCTGATAGTTTAATGTTACCAGTCTTCTAATCTCTTGCTTTGTAAAGATCTACAAAGCTAATTCCACTCTCACTCCGTGTTTTCGACTGCTCCACTGCAGCTCACCACCCTACTTTCTGTGGATCTACAAACATCCTAAATAAAATATCTGAAAAAAAGAGAAAGTGTGGATTAATTATCTTTGGGGTTATCCTCTCCAGGTCACACTGATTAAAAGACAAATTCAACAAACAGTGTTTACCTAGCGTTAAACACTGTGAAATCTGTTACCAGCAGTACTATGAATTAAAGTGAAATCCATAATTACATTGCCATGTGTTTTAATTTACATAACTTTACCTATATCTGACTAGTGAAGTCAAAACAATGGTTGATACTTAACATGTACAGACTTCCTTGTTATTCCAGTTACGTAGCCAATTTTTTGGAAATCTGGAATTAAGCTTAAAAATTAAGCTTCTCACGTTGCTGAATAAACAGGACCTCTGTGTACTTCGAAGAATGGATGTTGTGACTGGGGCTGTAGGGATTAAATGGGTAAACATTGACAGCACAGTGGAACAGTGCATCAGAAAGAAGAGCCAACAACCTTCTGACCCAATGATACCCACTGAGCCAAGCTGACATTAAGTACCAATATGCTGGCAGGAAGTGGTAGTAAAAGTGTTTTATAACCATGACTCATGCAAATTAATTGCTAATGTAAGGCATATAATGGGAGGAAAGTAGAGTTCAAGTGCTTCCCTAGAGACCAAGTGATAGAAACCTAAATCATCCAGAGCAGAACCAGAGGATTTGTGTTTTGTCCCACTAACTCTTCCTCCTTTCTGCAGTCTCACTATGCTGGTATCGAAATGCATCACACCAGATGTCAGTCTGGCTCAGTTGATCACACTCTTGCCTTTGGTTCAGAAGATTGTGGTTTCAAGCCATGTCAGGACATTGAAATCACAGTCTTGGCTGACATTCCAATACAGTGCTGGGGGAGCACTGCATTGTCAGAGGTGATTTCCTTCAGATGAGACGTTAAACTGAATCCTGTCTGCACCTTTAGGTGGATGTTAAAGATCCCATGGCACTATTGAAAAGAGAAAAGACTTTCTCTTGGTGTTCTAGACAACAATTCTCCTGATAAAATTGGTTATTCACTTCAGGGCTACTTGTGAAACATTGTTATGTACAAATTAGCTGTCGCTTTCACTGACAAAATACACAGTCAGTATACATTATGAGAAACTCTATCAAGCATTTTATGATGCTATTACCACACCATCACTTGAAAACAGTATTGGAAGACATAGGGATAGATACAGATTGAAATGAACAAATATTGAAACGAGTTACCATTTTCTCTGTGGACCTAGGATTTGGGGAGGGAAGGAGTGCAGGATTGAAAAATAGTGATGTGGAAAGGCTCAATAATTTGAAGCTTTTATTATGCCTACAAAAATAGGAACTCCACTTGCCAGTAATTGCCTTAGGGATGTCCCAGTGTGATAAACATGCCCCATGCCTAACAGACATAAGGAATTAACTTTTTCTCTGCACATTTTTCATTGTGTGGGTGTGTGGCAAGAAAGGTCAATTGTTCCTTTATTTTCTATTTGGTTTAGTTTCTAAAAAGTTTCAAAGCTTCTATGGGTGAAATGCACCAAATTCACACAGTGATGAATGTATCACCAAACTAATTTAGACAATCTAAATTGTGAAATATAGGTTTAACTGTGATTGGTCAAGTGCAACAGGTTGAAATCAATTGCAAAAGTGGTGAAATAATGCTGATAAATGCAAAGTTCCTGCAAAAGTGGTTGGCTCAGTTGGTTGCATTCTCACCTGAGTCAGAAGACTGGGAACTCAGTCTAGGTTGAAGACAAAGGCTTTGTTATTCGTCTCTGGTAGAGAAGAGAAACTCGCCATGAATTCTCCTCCAATCTGTCTGCCCCTTCTTCTCAGTATCCCCCAACCCCCACACACACACTAGACTGTTCATGTGTGTGAGCATCATGCAATGAATGATGCCTCATTCTGCTTAATAGTCTTTAATAGTCTTTAAACAAATGCTTGGGCTCAAACACCAAGAGTGTTTATATTTAATGTGCTCACCACATTAAAGCCTTCGGTGTTCGGCAGGGTAAGGGTTAATCTTCTATTTTTCTTTCAATAGAGGTCTTTCTGAAAATGCACAAGCATAGGTAACTTAGTGAAGGATTTAATAGTGGGCATTTGTGGCAGGAAGATCAAGCCATTGCCATACCTAAGATGAAATGTGCTGCTCTCAGCCAATCTCACCTCCCAGACCCGCTAGCAACTAATTAAACACATTACTCACTAATACTGACGCTGCCAGACTCAGCTCTAGGATTGTAAACTGCGGTCTTTAACTGTGTGATTTAGTTAGTTGGGAAATTAAATCATTTTTCATCTTTACAGAAATTAAGAAAAGGAATTTTCTTGAAAGGCTCCTGTATTTTGTCATCAATTCTAAAGGATCGTAGAAGAAACAAAATACAGTTAAGCAGATATGTAAGACATTTTCTATGAACTGTTAGCAAATGAACTGTTGTCTGTGCGCAATTGGCTGCTGAATTTCTCCCACAAAACACATAGTTACCACACTTTACAGTATATTCTGTGAAGTGCTTTGGGACATCTCAACAATGTAATAAGGCGCTATATCATGTGTGACTATGTGTGGAGACCTGTAGCTTAGTGGTTAGAGCACTCGCTTTGCAAGAGAGAGACCTGGGTTCGATTCCCAGCAGGTTGAAACCTTGGGCAAGTTTCCTTACTCCACACGCCTGATAATCCCTCAAGAAAAAAAACAATAATAAATTGGTCGCTTCAATCCACCACTGTTTGTGGGACACTAGTGTGTGCAATTGGCTGCCACATTTCGCCCAAAAATATACAGTCAATTCACCTTGCAGTCTATTCTGTGAAGCGCTTTGAGACGTCTAGAAGATGTGAAAAGCGCTATATCAAATGCAAAGATTATTATTATTATCAAATGCAAGGATTATTATTATTATGAATCCCATTATTTCCACATTGTTCTGATTTAAAAGTGATGCTGCTTTGTTTCACAGTTTGTAGATAAACACATAGTTTCCTTTTCTCCTTTCAATTTTAAGTGTATTAGTCTGTCTCAGTTGGTAGCACTCTCACTTCTGAGTCAGAAGGTTGTGGGTTCAAGCTCCATGTTGGGATTGGAATCCATAGTCTAAGATGACACTCCAGTGCAGTGCGGGTGTGTTGCATTGTCGGAGATGCAGTCCTTTGGGTGAGATATTAAATTGAGATCCTATCTACCCATTCGGGTGGGCGTTAAAGTACTATTATTCGAGAAGCTCCTGGTGTCCTGACCAACAATCCACAAAATAAAATTGGTCATTCACTTCATGGCTTTTGCGGCACATTGCTGGGTGCAACTTGGCTTCTGCATTCACCCACAAATCACACAGTGATTTGTTATTGGTCTCTGGTAGAGATGAGAAACTTGCCATGGATTATCTTTGAATCTCCATAGATCAATGCCCACCTATTGCTCAGTTGACATCAGATAAACACATACAACCTCCAAGGGCAATTTTGTTCCAACTACATGTGCCAAAATTTCACCTAGTCTTTGTGAGAAACTATTTGATCTTAACATTTACGATTGTGCAGTGCTGTGGAAAATCTTTTAAATCAATCTGAATGTACGAATTTTCAACAATCTTAAATTTTATAGCAAAATGGTCTTACAAAGTAAGACTAGGTAGAATTTCAGATCTATTTTAATGGAGTCAATGGATCAAAATTTGGTTTTGATATCTGATTTCACCGCAATATTTATGTGCGTAATCCTGGTAAATAAATATTCTCCATTCTTCACTTACTTGCTAATACGGTATATCAAATGTATTCCATCCATTGCTAAGTATCACCTTGACATATAATTTCTATTTAGATATTTGTTTATGCTAAATACAATTTTTTTCCCAAATTACTTTTGTTTCAAGTGTCAAATTTATGATTGAATGGCTGAAGTATAATTATTTCCAGGCAGCTACATTGGATTTTAATAAAATAACATTTATTTCTGATGCAAGCACAATGCAAATTAAATCCCCAAATCTAGCTTTATGCTTCACATTATTTGACTAAAATTCTAAATATGACAGTGATTGGCTAATCCAATTTATTGCATAGTTTGTAAAGGTGCAGAAGTACATGTCAGTGAATGCCTGGATATTGGAAGATAGCTTATTTTTAACTCTGCACACTCAAACCAATTCAGGTAATAGTGCTAGAGCTGTATCACCTCAGTCTGAATAATATCTGAGTTAAACTAAGTCTTTCCTTTGTGATTGTGTATGCGTTTATTGCAGTGAAAGATGCTAACACTAGGGAATGGGAACCATCTCTACTTTAATGGATCACTAGCAAACACTTCTAGGTCAGGCATGAGCATTGTTGGACACTGATTTTCCCCAACAATATGCCTTAGTCCCTATTTCTCAACCCTGTTACACTATTATTAGGGTTAATATCAACCCTACTATAGAGAGTGAGCCTTTCTATATAAGCTGTTCTGACTTCTTTCAGTTAGATTTCTACTGAGGTCTAATATTCCGTGATTTCTACCAAGATTCCTTGTTAAGGAAACCCAATGTAATTCATCAGACTTGTGGGCGCTGCATTCTGGCACTTCCTACTTTCAGGGCAATGTTCACATGAGTTGATGGATCTATTTAATATTAATAATAATAATCCTTGCATTTGATATAGCACTTTTCACGTCTTCTATGTCCATCAGAATGAGTCCTTATCAAGAAATCCTGTGAGAGTTCACCACATATTGGGGATATCAAATGCAAGGAATATTAGATACTATTGTCAAAGCTGAGTTTGTCTAAAAGGGAATTAGATAGTGCTTGAAAAAATGAATATTAAAGGGTGTGGGGAGCATCCAGGAGGGTAAACTTAAACTTAGACAAGGGAAGGTACAACCAGAACTTTACGGTGGACTCAGTCTATTCGATCTGTACTAGCGCCTACTACAAATTCTAGATCTCTATCTATAATAATAATAATCCTTGCATTTGATATAGCACCTTAGCACTTCTTGAAGATCTCTCAAAGCACTTCACAGAATATACTGTAAAGTGAATTGACTGTATATTTTTGTGGGTGAAACTCGGCAGCTAATAGCATGCAGCAGTGTCCCACAAACAGTCATGGATTGATTGACCAAATTATCATTATTTTATTTATTATTTATTTGTTTTTTTAAGGGATTATAACCCCCAGAATAGCAATCTAGATCTCTCTTGAAAGTTAATATGGAACCTGCTCAACTATTGCACCCAGCAGAGAATTCCATATCCTAATAGCTCTCTATTTAAACAAATTCCTATTAACCTCTGCCTCTCTTTCTTTGCTAATTATCTCAAATTGATACCCTCTGTTGACTTACTCACTAACCAGTGGAAATTATTTCTCTTTATCAAATCCCCCATTATTTTAAAGACCTCAATAGATCTCTCCTCTGCCTTCTCTGTTTCAATAAAAAATAGATCCAGTTAAATAGAATTTAAGGCAACCAATCAATGAGTTAATTATCGACTAGTCTGAGTGTTCACTGGAAATAGTCAACTACCCCTCTCCCAGACAATTTTTGCTTTGTTAAGAAGGTATCTTTCAGCCATCAGGCTCCAAAACTCAGGAACTCTCAACCTCAATCCCTCTGCCTTGCCTGACTTCAGATTGCACTTGAAGAGCTTCCACTTCGACTGGGCCTATAGTCACCTCCCCCCCTCCATGACTCAGTGTCAAGCTCCACCACCATTAAATGCTCCAAGAAGCTACCCAGCATGAAGGGCGCTATATCAATGTAAATTGTGTTGTTGCATCCTGCTAAACGGTAGCCCAACCCTGCATTCTGTGAGCTGTAAATCCAAATCACATCACACCACAGCTACCTAATGAAAGTAACCATTATGAATGGTGTTGAGGAGGGAGAGAGGAGTGTGTCCATCTCCAACACACCTGCAGACTAGTCGATAATTAATTCCCCCACTGGTCATTTTTTTCAATGATTAGATTAAATTAGATGCTAAATAGTAAATTAGATGCTGAGTTGTTAACACGTCACATAATTTCCACCAATATATAAAGGAAAAGAAAAATATGGAAAAGTGGATTACTGGATTTATTCCTGTATGCTCATAGAAAGGGTTAATGCAAAACTGGTGAGGTCTGAGCTTGGAATCTTTGAAAAGATGGAATTGATTTCTGTCACAGTAGTACTGTGAGCGAGGTTTCTTTTGAAGTCTGAAGGAGACATGACTTTCCACAAATGTACCTTGTTTCTGCAGGAGTGACCACTGATACATCTTCCTGAGACAGAAGCTCATTTAACACCTGACCTTTTCAGTTGGTCAGATTACTGTACACTTGAGTAGATTTATGCATTCAAATGCCCAGGAAACACCCATCTTACCTGCCAAAGATTTTTCCTGTTGTGTTGCTGTATATAGGAGGAGAAAGAAGAGAGACTTTCATGGGAGAGGAAGGAAAACATTTAGGTAAAGAAATGTCGAGGAAGATGGAAATGTGGTATTCGGCATCAGAGCTCTACTGTAACTTCTAAATTGCTACTTCGGGTAAAGCTACAATGAAGACCTGCATAGCTGGAAGCTATAGAATGACTCTGTAGTTCACAATAGTGCTTCAAACCATATTAATTTGAACGTATTGCAAAGCAGTGCCTTCAAGTAACTGAAAACATACTGAAGCATTTAGTTACCAATTTAGATAATTGTTCATCCTCTACAATGTTTAAAGCCAGCTGGGATATGTTGATCCTAAATAGAGAATGACAAACATGCTGAAGTGATTACAGTACAGTTAATTAATTTAAAATAAAATAAGCAGGAAATAGCAGAAATCCACAGCAGGTCAACATACTTCTGAAGGAACTTGATATTTTGGGAGTGTCTTTCACCAGAACTCTGTATTTTCTTTTCAATGAGATTAACCTAGGTTCACTCCGAGCCTAATAGCATTAACCCCATCAATAGCATCCTCATTCATTTCTTTATGGTATTTATATGAAGTTATAATTCATGTCAATAGAGCTTGTATGGTTTATAACATGTCTCATTTCAGAGTTGCTGTTTCAGATTTGAAAAATTTCTAATTCATTTTTAATTAACCAGGTGTCTGGTACATGCAGAAACCCATTGCCATGCAGCTTAAGAGTATCAAACAGACAGGATTGAGTTCTACATATCTGTGTCACCTAAATGTCTATGTCTAGAATGGAATTCACACACTCTCAAAACAGCATTCCACAGCACTGCATTGGTAAGTCAGTCTAGAGTACAGTGGTTTCGATGTGGGGCTTGAACCCACAACCTTCTAAGTTAGAGGTGAAAGTGCTACCAACTGATACAGGTTGATACACACTGTGCCACGCTGACACCCAAAAATATCATTATAGTTATCATTGTACATTGGAATTTGATTGTGAGGGATCCTGTTTATCTGAGAAACATCTTTGCTTGGATAAGTGGCTGATTTGGATATCTAATAAGGTATTAAATTCAATGCTGTACTGCAGTAAATGATAATTCAGGCCAGAAACTCTAAAACAAATGATTATACAAAAAGAATGACTGGCAGATCCTGCTGGGTTTAGTTAACCAGCCAATTTGGGTAAGTGGTGTTAGATGAATGTCGTGCATCTGTATGTACTGCCCGTGTGGTTTCCTAGTAACCAATTCATCAGGCAAACCTCCAATTATTGTATCACCATTATTATTGCTTCTGGATCCAATCACTTACTCATCAGCACCATGGAGAGTGCTAACTACCAGCATCCATTCTCAGTGCTACTGTTGCCAAAAAAAAGGGAAATGTTATTTGCACAGCTCTATAAAGTTCATAATGAGGTTAAATATGAAACCATCCCAAACTAGGTCTCAGTGCATTAATAGTAGCTTCTGGTTTGTGAATAAAATTGTTGGATTACCTATAAAAAAAATGGTGTCAGCCTTGCTCTTGTCTCTGGACCATAAAGATGTGGCTTCAAGTCCCATATTTTGACTCTGAGCTTATAGACTAGACTGACATTCAAATGAAGGTTTTTTTAATTAAATAAATTGGGAACAAAATCCACTGATTTTTCATTTTGCTTTATTATGTTTCTTCCTTCTCCACTGCTTTCTAGTTCACTGTAATTGCACTCTTTAACCATTAATGGTGTATAAATAACTTGAATAGTATTTTAAAAGTATCATTTAATGTTAAGTATTTAATGACATATGCAATGAATGATTTAAAATTAAAACATATTTATCTACAAGCACAACGTTGTGAAGCTCCACTTCCTATGTAGAGCTGAGCACCCAATGTGCTACATGGAGCATACAAAGCAGAGCAGCCCATTATGGTTTGAAATGAAAGCAATCTTGTGAGATATAAACATTAAGATAATAAAGTGATTTAACTGACCGAGTTTCTGTGGGTTCCACTCATGAGTTCTCAGAGTTATTCCAGTTAATAATAATTTGATATAATACCTTTCACATCAAGTGGATGTCTCAAAGCGCTTCACCGGATTTATTGTAAAGTGCAGTGACTGTGTATTTTGTAGGCAAAAGCAGTAGCTAATTCCCACATAGAAATGACCCACAAACAACTATGAACCGAATAATCAATGTTATCTTGGGAATTGTTGGCCAGGACACTAGGAGAAACTCGTTTCCAGTAGTGCAGTGGGATCTTGAACTGACAAAATGCCACCTTGTGGTTACAGTAATAATGATTAGTTTCTTTCCAATTGTGCAATTTCCTTCCCGACTCTCTCCCTTCATACACACACCCTACCCCATAAATCTCACCACTGTACTATTTTGGTCTGATGACAACCCAGTGTTGTCTCCCAGTCTGCAGCCAATGTCACTTTATCAGACATTATAGAAGGTTATTGATAATGGTGAGGAAAGGGATGTGATTTATGTGAAGGTTTAGATGACATTCATAAACCATTGGGGCTTTGCTGTTGTGGTTTACAACATCATCTGGACAGTTCGATTAAATTATAGCTTTATTATTCATCCCCAGTTATCCATAACTCTGTATATACTTCAGAACAGGTATAAAAATTAATAGCTTCTCACTGGATGTGATGCAGAATTAACATTGGCTGGGATGTTGCCAAAGATGAGATCATTTCTCTTAATCTGGACCAAATAGTTTTATATTGTGGAACCAGCAGATGAGATTATAAGGACCAAATAATGGATATGAATAGCTGCCCACAGCTCAAGCGAATAAATCTTGGCACATGGGAGTACATCTGTTTGAAGTTGAGTCCTGATCATTATTACTCTCACATGAAGTTCCTTTTGCAAATGTGGAAAATCCTTTTCCCAGATGTGGCAAGATTCAAGAAACATTCTACAGCAACAATAACAACAACAATGAGCATTCATATTGCACTCTTTACTTAAGTTAATGTCTCTGAGCTCTTCACAAAGATGGGTTCAGACACCAGGCAAGAGAGAAGGGAAAGGGGGAAGAAGAGGGGGGGGTATGGGAGGTTATCGTAAGTTTGATTGAAGAGGTAGGATATAAGTGGGATTTAATGAGAGGTAGAGAGGGGGCAAGGTAGAGAAATAGAGGGAGGGGGTAAATCATTCACTATTTTTTTTAAAAGGCATTCTAAATAATTTAACAGATCTTTTTATCGGCTGAGCAATAAGGGGAAAGTAACTGGAAGGCAACAGAAAATAACATAGCTGCGAGTTTAGTGGCTGATAATTGGATTTATGAATGCAATTGTCATGGTAACCCTCAGACAGCTAAACAAAAATCATAGGTTTTCAGCACTGAGTAACCAGGGAATGATGTGAAAATAGCCAATTCAGAGATAGATCCTGTGGTTGACATTATTATGATCAGTGGCTAGAGAGCTCTCTCCTTCACTGCACTGTTACTGCAAATAATTGCCCACTAAATATCTGCTCCCAGACCATCTCTAACCAACACCTAAAAGACCATAACGATTGTGATAATGTGAGAAAATCCAGTGAGATATGCACAAAGAACACTTTGTTGTATTTATGGGTGAAACTCACACAGCTGTGTCTCACAAACAATCATGAACAGAGTGATGAAAGATTGTTGAATTTTTTTGGATGGATTATTACTCCCAGAAAGCGGTCTGCCAATTGACTGAAAATCAGGGTCCTACTTACAACTGGGTAAATAGAGGCATGTGGAGTAAGGAAACTTACCTAAGGGTTTGCCCTGCCGGGAATTGTGCTATCCACTACAGTATCTCACAGTGAGACTAAGTTTGTAACTTTAACAACCTGAGATCATCCTCTATGTTTATTAACCTCAGGGATTCATATTTATTACAACCTCATTCTATGGTAGAACTACTGCAGGGATATTCTTGCTCGAGCTTGTTACTGATAATGAGACTGAGCTGCAGGTCACTACCAGCTAAGACATGGAGGTTGCTGTGATGGAAGAGCAGCAGAAGCAGCAGAATATTTGCATTTAAAGGACGATTCACCTTGAAAATTGTCTCATTGAATAAATTTAGCTCTGGATTTTTCTGAAGACCAGTCTTTTCTGCTCTCTGTCAAATATATTCAAATGAGGCGGTAGCACAGAGGAAGGGAGATTATTCAGAAAGAGTTGATCAGTATCAAATAATGAAGAGCGTATGAAAGGAATGGGATAAGAAAAGGCATCAACCTCTCTCCTTCCATATTCAAGCAAGAACTACCATGCCATGCACTCTACCACATCTCACCCCATCACTCTATGGGGTAAAAAATGTGATGTATCATAACAGATTTGATATAATAAATATCCAAACTATAATAATAATAATAATCCTTGCATTTGATATAGCACTTTTCACGTCGGGAGGACGTCCCAAAGCGCTTCACAGAACACACTGTAGAGTGAATTGACTGTATATTTGTGGGCGAACGCGGCAGCCAATTGCGCACAGCAATGTCCCACAAACAGTCGTAGATTGAAAATGACCAATTTATTATTGTTTTTGGTTTTGGAGGGATTATTATTTGGTGTGTGGAGTAAGGAAACTTGCCCAAGGTTTCGCCCTCTGCCTGGAATTGAACTCAGGTCTCTCGCTTGCAAAGCGAGTGCTCTAACCACTGAGCTACAGGACTCCACAACTGTTGTGGAATGTCACATTTTCTGCCCCATCCTGACAGAAAGCACTGTATACATACTCCCTGAACCCCAACGGTAAAACATCTAAAAGTCAAGAATATTCATCTCCATTATTTTAACTCTGGTTTGCTTCCCTCCACAGATAAGATTCAACTCTTCTTTCCTCCCAATCTCCAAGGCCCCCACACCACAGAAACTATGTGTCCCAGGCAGCAGTTTTTTGGAATAGTTGAGTGTGAGTCATGGACATAGCCGGGGTGGGCACCCAGGCATGAGGCATGTGGTATGAGGCAGTGTGGAGTGCGACAGAAGGAGAGCTGGAGCAAGAGTTATGACACCTCCTGCTCCGTCTCTCTACCAATGTAGTGGCTAGGAATGGAAACCCTTGGTCATTGCCCATCCACCATAAGTTGGTGCCCACCCAAATTTCCATTCTTAGCCATGCCACTGGCATGAGCTAAGTACTATTTTCATTTACACATATACAATCACTGAATCCTTAACAGAAAAATTCTGAAGCACTTTGAGTAATTTCAATGTGATAGGCTCTCTATCGTTTAACTCAACAGGCACCAGCCTGTTTCATGTCTCCCACCCTATCTGCCCCACCATCTCTGGTCGGGTTTTCAGCCTTTCTGCCCCGATTCCCTGAAACTCCATCCAGGATTTCCGCTGACATACCCCCTCCCTCACGTATCATTGTATCAAGTCAGTGTTTATAATCACCATTTCTTCTCCTTATTCTTTTAATGTTATTTAGTTATCTTGTGATCAATGTTTTTGTACCTTTAGCACAATGGTACATCTTGCGTCACTGGGCTACTCTGCTTCTGTCACTTGTGTTTTATAGCAGGCAGCACTGCACAATTGTACAAAGTTAATGTACCAATATCAAAGCTGTAATCCTTTTAGTGCTCGAAGGGATACGCTGTACAAACTCGTTTCTACTGCTTCAGAAACTGCAGCAATGCCGTGTTCAGGAAATGAAGAGAATGATAGTGTGCTGAGAGAGGCTCTGTCTGGCTTTCTTCATTCATCTGAGCTGTTGTGAACAAAGGCAGCAACAGCGGGATTGACAGACTCAGTAAACTAGCAATTCTGCACAAAATCTTACCTCTCTGTACACAAGTTTCATTGAACTGATTATTCACACTAGATCCCTGAGCCCTAACCTAGTACTCAAACAATTTTACCATATATGGCAAGTGGGATTTAAGCAACATCACTTATATTTAAAACCATATATTCAATCTGTAATGGCCATTAGATGCAATAGTTTAGCCTGAACCTTTACACAGAGGGGCATGAGAGCACCATTACCATTTCCCCGCAGTCCACAACATGAAACTGATTTATAGTTCAGTTCAAATCAGTCCTAAATTGGCAGAGTCGCTACGAGGCATCATAATAGAGGCTGTGAAAAACAGAAATTCCCAATGGGCAGTGAGAAATGCCATTTTGAAGTTCTAATAATCATAATAATAATCATCCTTGCATTTAATGCAGCCATGATTTCAAGAGGATGTCTCATAGTACTTCACAAGATTTATTGTGAATTGTAGTGCCTGTGAAGCGACTGCAGACAAACACAGCAGCTAATTTGCACACAGCAATGTTGAGATTGAGTTGAAATTAAGGTACATTGAACCGAACATGAAAGATTTAATCCTTACATTTGATACAGTGCTTTGCATGTCAGAACAATGTCTCAAAGCGCTTCACAGGATTTTGTGTATTATGTAAGTGAATGCAAAGCATGGGGTGGGGAGGTGGTGGTGGAGAAATTCTATGTTTGTCTAGATTTATGCTAGTTTCTTCAGTGTGCAGAATCTGGCAAATAAGCTCTTAAAATCAATCTTAAATTTTGCAGTTATTTTCTGTTGATTATTTAAAAACTTCAAAAATGCTTCGAAATTAAGGTTGAATTTAAAAATTTGCCAACTTCTTTGTACAAGGAGATCGCACTTACCCCTCAAGGAGGTTTACTGAGGAGGTTCACAAACCCACATTAGCTTCTATTGCCTTCCAATTGTTAGATTGGTGTCAGCCTGACTCAGGGGTAGGACTCTCGCCAGAAGGTTGTGGGTTCAAGGTTCATGGTGGGACTTGGAATCACATAGTCTAACTTGATACTCCAATGCCGTGCTGGGGATGTGGTGCATTGTTGGAGGTGCCATCCTTCAGATGAGACGTTAAACCAAGGTCATGTCTGCCTGTTCAGGAAGATATTAAAGATCTCATGGTACGATTCGAGAAGAGAAGCAAGTCTCTCTCTCCTGATGTCTTGGCCAACCATCCCCCCAAATAAAATTGGTGATTCACTTTATGGCTGTTTGCTGTGTGCAAATTAGCTGCCGCATTCGCCCACAAAAAGATGTTTGTCCACTTTACAATAAATCCTATGAAGCACTTTGGGATATCCTCCTGACATGAAAGGCAACAAATACATATCAAAAATGCAAGGATTATTGTTGTTATTATCAAAGGAGGAAGTCTCTCAACATATTAAAAATAACTTTTTTCGTGTCTCTTCTCAATCTTCGTTTCCATTAAAAATAAGTTCAATTCTGGGTGAGTCTTTCCTTAATATGAAGAACATAAAGCCCAAATCATCACTGCTGCTCTCTCCAATGTTTCTTTTGTCAAGAAAAGCAATTTCACTTAAAATAAATCAGAAAGTAATGACCCTAGCACACTCTAATCGGAAATTCATGAATAAGTCTACACTTAGTACTTAATAGAATTTCATCTCCACTTAGTCTCCCCTTCTCAAATAGAAGAGTGCAATGAATGAAACAACTGCTGACATTCAAAAGTAATTGGTCAGTTTAACTGGGTGAGGTGTTGTCCCATCCTCTGGGAGCTGTTGCTGCTGCTGTTTACAGCATTTGTGACTAGTCTCATTTTGTATGTTGGTGCACACTACAGAAATGGACTAAGTCACTCAAACAATTCTTCAAACACTGACTATGTGAACATTATTGATCTTATGTCAAGCTGAAGCAAATCTAGCTTGAGATGTTTTTGGTAATGCATTTATTGGAAATTAATCAAACTTTGTCAGGAACAGAATTGGAAAAATAGCAGTTACTATCAATAAAGGAAAAAGAAATTAGGATAAGATGCAAACATATTTTATACATTTTGATGGTAGAATTATCTTAAATAATTGGGAAGCGCAATTGAATTATTTTTGTACAAATTATGATTTTTCAATATATATCAATGTTTACTACGGCAATTATTTTTCTAATTGTCTCCCATTGGCATCGTCCTCTGTCCCAGCCTCCTCATGTTGGAGTGCTGTTGCTCACCATTTTTCCATCCAAGCCATTGTGCAAATCCTTGCTTGTCTCCCGTAAACCACATCATCAGAGAAATTGGAGGGTCAGATGGAGAAACAAAAGAGTCAAAGGGGAAAATGCCTCACTAAATTGAATCCACCTCCTTCCAATTGGGAGTTACATTTTTAAATATATTAATATTATATTTCTATGCACTATTTATGTTTCTAAATATTTACTGAGTTTTGCTTCTTCTTTAACATATTACAGTGCTTGCAGTTTTCTTCCTTCCTCTCCCAAAGCACTGACTCTGGGGACCAGACTGCTCCAGCATCTCAGGATGTCCAATCCAATGCCTTGAAATATCCTTCTCATGTGAAAGGTGCCATATAAATGTAAATTTTGTACTGTATTCTTTTTTTGTGACTGTGAACAACAGCAGGCTATTTCAACTGTGGGAGGCATCAAACTGTTCTCACCCACATCAATGTTCAGAGGGCACTGCACAGCTGTCAGGAGCAAGCTGGTTGCCTTTCCCCAAAAAATTTAACATTAAAAAATAACAAAAACAATGATCCTTGCATTTAATATTGTGCCTGTTAAGTCAAAATGCTTTACAGTACTTAATGACTGTATTTATAGGTGAACATAGCAGGCAATGTTCACCTATAAACACAGCCCATCCCCAAACATTGCACTAGAGTGTTAATTGTTAGATTATAGACAGTTCATGAAAAAGTATATGACCAGGTATTTATATCAGCGGGTCTGAGCTTTGACGGTCACATTAGAGACTCAGGATTGCAGCAGTGGCTATGCTAGCTTTAATCCGCTGGCATTAAAGCAATGCTGGTAGAGTCTATCCCCATTGCATAAAAAGTTCAATTTCAACTAGAATTAATGAACTCATACTGGGCTTAAACAATCAATGTACCCTCCAAGCATTACCTGCACACCAGCGATTCAATTATATTAAAATCAATTATTTTTGTTCTGGGAATCACAGGTTTCTACCTCAAGATGGAGAACGAAACTTGCAAAATCGATCAGGAAAGGGAAAATACATTGTATAACCATTGTGGTGGGAAAGAAGGCAACACTTGCCAATACTTGGTAGGTAACAAAACCTTAAGTACCTTATTCATTGATCGAGAAGTAGCTCTGTAAAGATTTGTTACACGCAGGCAATTTAATGGGAAATTTCCCATGGGACCAGCAACATTTTATACTCTTTTTCATAGTTAGTTCTGGTCTGAATGGGGTAAGTTAAACACTCCTGCCTCAATCTTGCTGTTTGTGATAAGATAGACCCTAGCTCTTTACATCAAAATTTAAATTACGGCTGTGAATGTGAAAATCTACACACAGAGACACTCTTGCAAGCTCCTGATCACACACAGTTCCAAACAGATCAGTAGAAACTAGTAGAAAAACAGTAGGGTGAATAGAAATATGAATCAGATAGATTATATCTGGATAATACAATAGTCAGAGTTGGTTAGTATGGGATGTCCTCTTGAAGTGAGAGGTGCCATATAAATGGAATTTGTTGTTGTTGTTACAGATAATTCCAGGTGTTTAATTAATAATGAGTTAATAAGAGAGCAGAATATCTCTGATGCCTTTTTAGATTGAAGTAAGGGAGAGTGGCATAAAACCTACTTATATGGGGATGCAGCAGAGAAGCTTCCTCCGGCCTATTTGCAAAATCCAGGATCAAACAATGAAGTGGATTTGTGACAAACACGGGAAGCATCTGCTGGGAGGGAGGAAGGGCTGGCTCTAGCCTATGTTGACCTGTCGCTAAGCACCCTGGAGACGGAGTCGGCTTCAAAGCGGCCACGTCTATTTGCTAAGGCCCTTCACATGATGACCTCGATTAAGCATCTGGTGCTGAGTAGGCCGAGCACAACACAAGGCTTTGGACTTGAAACGCGAGAACATCAAGGTGGTTGACACATCATAAGCTGTCCTGTAAAGGTCATCCCATCACACTGAAGGCAGATGTCCATCAGAAAGCTGATGAGGAAACTCGGAAGCTTGGACGACAGCTACTGGAAGGCATTATCTGGAGTTCGAGTTCGTGAACATACATACATCCAGTGCCGGGAAACCACCTTGATTCACCTGCTGCTTAAGCTCCACACCTCCAACTGGTGGAACCATCACTCAATGGGAAGGGATGTGTGTCCGAGCTGTGGGCAGGAAGATGGTGGAAATATTCTCTGTGCTTTAGTTCTGTGTTGTCCATTCTGAACATCTGTGATCAGAGCTCCCTCTGCCTCCTTGTCCTCCTCGACCTCTCTGCCACCTTCGACACTGTCGACCACTCCATTCTTATATATTGCCTCTCCGTTTTACTCAATTTTCATGGGTCTGCCCTTGCCTGATTTGATTCCTATCTCTTTCACCATCTCCACTTCGTTGCCTCTAACGGTTTCTCCTCCAGCCCCCGCACTGTCACGACTGGCGTCCCCCAGGGCTCCCTCCTCTTTAATATCTACATGTTCCCCCTTGGTGACATCATCCCCAGACATGGGGTCAACTTCCATATGTATGCGGATGACACCCAA
The DNA here is from genome assembly GCF_018977255.1 of Callorhinchus milii. Taxonomy (NCBI): domain Eukaryota; kingdom Metazoa; phylum Chordata; class Chondrichthyes; order Chimaeriformes; family Callorhinchidae; genus Callorhinchus; species Callorhinchus milii. The sequence continues at coordinate 58,971,007 of NW_024704744.1, forward strand.
CTCTATCTTTCTGCCTCCACCCTCAACTCCAGGACCACTGCTGTCCTGACAGACTGCCTGTCGGACATCAACTCTTGGATGAGGGCAAATTTCGTACAGTTAAATGTGAACAAGAATGAGGCCCCCCTGATTGGCTCGTGCCAGCGCCTCTGCACCTCAGGTTCTGGCTACATCAACCTCCATGGTTCCACACTACAACTCACCAAGCCAGTCAGGAACCCACATTCTCCCCCACATTCAAGCCATGACCCGCTCTGCCTTCCCTCACCTCCATAAATCGCCGACTCTGCCACTACCTCACCCCTCAGGCGGCTGAAACTGTTGTTCATGCCTTCATCGCCTCCAGGCTCGACTATGCAAATGCCCTGCTTGTCGGCCTTCCCAACTCCTCCCTCCACAAGCTGCAGATAATCCAGAACTCTGAAGCCCATGTCCTCTCCCGCACCAAACTCCATGACCCCATCTCCCCCACTCTCGCCCGACTCCATTGTTTCCCTATCCTTCAGAGGATCCAGTTCAAGATCCTGGTCCTCACCTACAAAGCCCTCCATGGCCTCACCCCACCCTACTTCTGCGACCTCCTAATCTCCTACCAACCCGCCCGTTTCCTCCGCTCAGCCGGCTCCGGCCTAATCCACGTTCTCCGACCCACCCGCCCCACCACTGGTGGGAGAGCCTTCAGCCACTCTGCCCCCAACCTCTGGAATTCCATCCCCCAATTATTCCACCTCTACCCCTCCTTAGCCTCCTTCAAGTCCCGCCTCAAGACCTTCCTCTTCAACCATGCCATCGGCCATCCCCTTCTCCTCCCCTCCCTTCCCCCCCAATCCCAGCTCGGGTTTGAAATGCTGTACTCTGTCCAGCGCCTTGGGACGTCCTTGTCTTATTGTTGTTGTAGGAAGGACAGATATATATTTTTTTCGTTAACTATTTATTTCATATGTTCCTTGTGTCATATCTAGAGGATCTAGGATTAGGGATACTTGTGTTAATATAGATTCTCATCACTTGGAAATGCGACAGAAGGCTCCACACAACAGATTACTTTATGGTTTATTCACATTTATTGTTTGCTGGACCCTTCTCTACTCCTCAACTACCGCCCCATCTCCAACCTCACTTTCCTCTCCTTGGTCCTGGAACGAGTTATTGCTTCTCAGCTTCGCTCCTTCCTCTCCTACCACTCCCTTCTCGAACCCCTCCAATTGGGCTTCCATGCCACCCACAGCACAGAAACAGCCCTGGTCAAAGTGACAAATGACATTCTGTCCATCTGCGATCAGGGATCCCTCTGCCTCCTCGTCCTCATTGACCTCTCTGCAACTTTCAACACCGTCAACCACTCTATCCTCATCCAACATCTCTCCTCTGATCTTAACCTTCACAGTTCTGTCCTTGACTGGTTCAGATCGTGCCTCTCACACCGCCGCCACTTCATCTTCACAAACGGCTTCTCCTCTAGCTCCTGCACAGTCTCGTGTGGGGTTCCTCGGGGCTCTGTCCTTGGTCTCCTCCTCTTCAATATCTATATGGTCCCTCTTGGTGACATCAACCGCAGACATGGGGTTAACTTCCACATTTTTGCGGATGACAGCCAACTTTCTTCAGTTGAACATCAACAAGACCGAGGCTCTCTTGATTGGCTTCTGTCAGCGCCTCTACACCTCAGGCGCTGACAGCATCACCATCCATGGTTGCACACTCCACCTTGCTAAACCAGTCCAGAACCTTGGGGTCTTGTTTGACCCTCAACTATCCTTTGTACCCCATATCTGCACCATGACCCCCACCTCCGCAACGTCACCCAGCTCCACCACTGTCTCACACCGCAGGCCACCAAAATCCTCATACATGCTTTCATTACATCACGACTTGACTATGCAAACTCTTTGTTTGTCGGCCTCCCCAACTCTTCTCTCCACATGCTGCAGATCATTCAGAACTCTGCAGTCCGTGTCCTCTCATGCACTTGGCTCTGCCACCCTATCACTCCCATCCTTGCCCAGCTGCACTGGCTTCCCATCACACAGAAGATACCATGCTTCTTGCTCCCTCCACTCAGCAGGCTCTAGCATGCTTCACATCCCCCGCCTCGCTCGCCCCACTATTGTCGGGCGGGCGCTCTGGCACTTTGTCCCCACCCTCTGGAACTCCATTCTACAGCCCCTCCACCTCGCCCCCTCCCTCGCCACCTTCAAGTCCCATCTGAAGACCCTCCTCTTTGACCGTGCTTTCGATCTCCTTGCTTCCCCTCCTGCCCTCCACCCTCCCTGACCCCAACCCCCAACTCGGGTCTGTAATTCTGTCTGTCCAGCACCTTGGGATGTCCTCCTGATGTGAAAGAAGCTTTACAAATGTAATTTCCTTGTTGTTGTTGATTTTCAATCAATAACATAAATGCCCATAGAAATAGGTCAGCAATTGGTTTAAATCTTCCCTATTCCCCCTTCTCATTTCCTTCTCTTACTCTTTCTCTCATGAAGCTGCTGACTTGTGCTGGGCTGCAAAACCACAAGTGTTAACAGCCCTACATTATCCACTCCCAACCATCTATTATTCAACTGGGAGGGTGTGTCAGCAGTATTCGATCAAAGCGGAGCATTGAAGCTGAGACAGGTGCTATCCTTGACCAAAACTCACATTATGTATAGTCACTCTCTCGTGGGTGTTTGTGTATTTGTAGTGGTGAAGGGAGGGAGGAAATCCAAGAAAGCTTGGATAAACAAAGACTTTTGAGGCAGAAGAAAGAAAGAAGGAGGCCAGTCACCCACCTGTGCCGGCTCTGTACAGAGCTACCCAATCAGTCCCACTTCCCCGCTCTTTCCCCATATCCTTGCAAGTTTTTCCTTTTCAAGTACCTATCCAATTCCCTTTTAAAGATTGTTATTGAATCTGTTTCCACCACCCTTTCAGGCAATGCATTCCAGACTGTAACAACTCGCTGTGTAAAAAAATTCTCCTCATCTCCCCTCTGGTTCTTTTGCCAATTATCTTGAATCAATATCCCCTGGTTACTGACCCACCTCCCAGTGGAAACAGTTTCTTCCTATCTACTCTGTCAAAACCCCTCATAATTTTGAATACCTCTATTAAATCTCCCCTTCACCTTCTCTGCTCTAAGGAGAACTATTCCAGATTCTCTGTCTCTCCACATAACTAAAGTCTCTCATCCCTGGTACCATTGTGGTAGATCTCCTGTGCACCCTCTCCAAGGCCTTGATATCCTTCCTAAAGTGTGGTGCCCAGAATTGGACCCAATACTTCAGCTAAAGCCTAACCAGTGAGTTGTAAAGGTTTACCAGACCTTCCTTGCTTTTGTACTCTATTTATAAAGCCAAGGATCCAATATGCTTTTTAACAGTTCTATCAACCTGTCCTGCCACCTCCAAATACCTGTATATGTGAACCCCCAGGTCTCTCTGCTCCTGAACCCTTTTAAAACTGTACAATTTAGTGTATATTGCCTCTCTTCATTCTTCCTCCCAAAATGCATCCCCACACACTTCTCAGTGTTAAACTTTATCTGCCATGTGGCTGCCTATTTCACCAGTCTTTCTATGTCCCCAGTCTGCTACCATCCTCCTCACTGTTTACTACGTTCCCAAGGTTTGTGTCACCTGCAAACTTTAACATTTTGCTCTCTATATCCAAGTCATTTATGTATATATGGACCTAATACCTATCTCTGGGGGAACACCACTGCATACTTCCTCCAGTCTGAAAAACAACCATTCACCACTACCCTCTGCTTTCTGTATGCTTCCTGGTCAACACCCCCCCCACAATCATAGTACCAAACTGTTTCTTACATGAGACCAGTGTCCTAGATTTGGCCTTAATTATCCTTTGTGGTCATCTATTCCAGATGTCAATCACTCCTGTGAAAAAAATATTTCCTCATGTCTATTCTAAAATGCTTCTTCATAATTCTGCACTCTCTTGGTCTGCTGCCTTGGCAAATCTGAAGATTGTTCTGAGTTTACTCTCTATCCCATTTAGCATCTTATATAGATCTATAAGATGCCCTCTTAGCATTTCTTTTCAAGGCTGAGGTCCTAGATTATATAATTGTTCCTCATAGTTCATTCTTTCAACACTGGGGATGAACACTGTTGCTCTCCTCTGCACTGTTTCTGGGGCCCTCATTTCCTAGTGAGTGACCACAATCTGTACTACTATTCAAGGTATGGTCTGACCAGAGAATTGTATCATTGAGTATGAAATCCAGGGATCCGATCTCAACTGATTTGGCATCACACAGTCCAGCATCCTGCTACCTTTATTTATCGCTGCCTTACACTGTTTGGAGATGATCAACAAATGAATTACCTAATACTCTCGATTACTTTCAACTTTCAAATTCTACTTCAAACATATTTTTGGGGCCTTCCTGTATGCATGCATGATTTTATATTTATGGATAACAAACTTAATTTACCAAAGATCGGCACAAGCATATCAAGCTGTCGAGCTTCCTCCACAAACCTTTGCCGCTTCCCTGACTCCACATTAACTCTGTGTCATCTCCACTCTGAGATGCTGCCCCACATGAAGTGTGCTGTATAAATGCAAGTTGCTGTTGTTCCAAATTTATCTGCTGTTGCTTGCACTGAGTCTGAATCCAGATCATTAATGTACCAGAAATATGAATCATAAACAATGTCAAAATGTCAGTACAGTATTTCACTTACAAAGACATTTGGTTCACGGTCAGAGAATGACAACCAGGTAAATTAACCCCATCAGGAGTTGGAGTCGATCTCAGAAAACCACTACACTAGAAACATAACAATCTTATTAAAACGCAATTCATCAACATACCAAGAAACATACAAAATAAAATGAGCACCCTGATGTCTTTATTCATTTAAAATTTAATGTTTGAGATATTCTGTGCAGTGAGGCGTTTTCCTTTGCTCTCAGTTTTTCGTTGCGTCAAATCTGTCATGTCTTGAACACAGTGACCTGGAAGACTGAGACTGAGACTGAGAATCGCTGTTTTTGTTTCTTTGCACAATGTACCTCTACTGCTGGACCTCACCTGAAACCAGTCCATGCTGACATGTTTCTTAACTTGTTTCTCAAATGTTTTTTCCTCCCATCCCCACCCTGTCACCCCAAGGCTACATCCTTGGCCCCCTTCATTTCCTTATCTACATGCTCCCTCCCAGCGATGTGATCAATAAACATGGGGTCAACTTCCACATTTATGCAGATGACACCCAATCTACTTCTCCTCCTCCAGCTGCACTCCCAGTCATGCTGATGTCCAGTCAGCTTGTTTGATGGATATCAAGCCCTGGAGGAGGGCAAATTTCCTGCAGCTGAATGTCGGCAAGATGGAAGCCCTACTCTTTGGCTTCCATCATTATCTTCTCTCCTGAGGATCTGAACTCCTCAACTTCCCTGGGCTCTCCCTCAGACTCACCAAATGCGTGCGCAATTTAGGTATCAGGTTCAATCCCCAGCTTTCCTTTCTAACCCCACATACGTTCTCTGACCAGGACCGCTTTTTTCCACCTCCGTCACATTGACGGCCTCCGTCCGTACTTCACAACCAACGTGGCCGAAACCCTCGTCCACGTCACTTCCTGGCTAGACTATTCCAAGGCCCTCCTCGATGGTCTCCCCAGCTTCACCATACGCAAAATTCAATTAATCTAAAACTCCACTGCCCGGATACTTACCACACAAAACTCTATACACCCATCACACCAGTCCTTGCCAGGCTGCACTGGCTCCCAATTACCAAACAGATTGACTTCAAGATCTTCACACTAATTTTCAAATCCCTTCATGCCCTCACACCTCCCTATCCAACCCACTTACCGCCCATTTCCCCACCTGTTGCCTCCGCTTGGCTGGCTCTGGCCTCCTGTTTGCCCCTCGTCCCCTCCACTCCACCACCAGCAGCCGTGCCTTCAGCCACTACACTCCGAAACTCTGGAATTCTCCCTCAATCCCTCGTTCTTGCACCCTCCTTCCCCATTTTCAAGTCCTGTCTGAACACTTTCTTTTTTGATCGTGCTTACGGTGACCTTCCCCCTCCCTCTCTCCCTGGCTCGGTGTCAGACTCCATCAATGTCAAGAGGGATGCTACTCAGTGCGATGGGTGCTATGTAAATGCAAGTTGTTGTCATTAACTTAAATGCCACATTTCACCCACAAAATACACAGTTAACCCACTTTACAATATATTCTGTGAAGCGCTTTGAGACATCTCAATGACGTGATAAGACGCTATATCAAATGCAAGGACTATTATTATTATTATTAAGAAGAATAGCAGCTAGAGAGCAGGGCAGGATGGATACCGATTGTCCCTCTGTCTAACCTACTTTGCCCCTGGCAGTCTGTGGGTGGGATTATTCCCTCTTGAAATTGTTGTGAAAATTGTTCCACTGAGTGCTTGGGAATGCATTTCACAATATTCCGACCAAGCAAGTGACGATTGGGGGAAGAAGTGGGTCAGGAAGCATTGCAGGATGGAGAGCTCTGTGTGCACGTGTAAGATTCCTGTTAAAACCTGTGTTTGTGCTGTGAGTGTGGAGTGGAGGCGAGCACTGCCCCTCAGTGACTTTGGTCTGAGACCTCCCCAGCCCTGATTCAAGCTCATTGCCTTCTTCTACAGGAGGAGAGTGGGGGGGGGGGGGGGGGGGGGGGCATCAGCTGACAGGTGGAGAGGAGGAGGGAGGGAGAGAGTGAGAAAAACACGAGGAGCTAATGCTTGCCTTGGCATTGCTCTGAAGGCAGCGTTGACATCAGGTTGGCTCAGCGCTGCTGCCTGTGCCACTTTGCAAGAGCGACTCATCCCTGTTCGAGCACTCGCTCCAACGCTCCCCTCCTGCCTTTCATATGGGGATCAGAGAGTTTCCAGACAGCAGGAAAAACACCTCTCTCACGTAAGTAAAAGCTTTACAGCGAACGAGGAGACTGACCCTCCCCGGGAAGCTCACTGAGGGCATTGACACAGACAGACGTGCAAGACTTGAGCAATGATACATCCAGTTGTTCGATTGACGAAGTTGTAAACGCACATATAAATCTAAATCCTATGTAAAGTGCACACATATACGTGGTCAACTCACACGGATCAGTGGCTTAAAATGATGCATAGATCCCCCTCCCCACCACCACCACCACACACACACACACACACACACACACACACAAAGAGAAAGGTATTTACAATGTACTCACACGGTCACGGTGCACTGGAATCGACAGCTCTTTCAATGCAGACCAGTGGGGTTTATTGACGCTGCATTCGTTTTATTTCGTGCAGAATAATGCGAAGGTCTCCAGATGTGAGTCCCAGAAGATTGTCGGATATCAGCCCTCAGCTCCGGCAGCTCAAATACCTGGGGGTGGACGAGTCCATTAAAGAAGATCTCAAATCGTCCAGATCGTTTGAGGACCTGAACAGCGCTTCCATCGGTCTCACCTCCATAGAGGAGAGGATTTTACGAATCACTGGGTATTACGGCTATCAGCCCTGGACTGTCAGCTACACCAGTGAGTCCGACCTTACCATCTGCTCTGTCCTCTCTCCAAAGGAGGGAGTCGATGTGGGTTACATTAGATTTGATTGTGGTTTGTTTATTTCACAACCCGGTGGGTTTCTCTCCCCCCCTCTCTCTCTCTCTCTATATATATATATATATATGTATATATATATCTTGGAAAAAGGAGCAAATTTTGCAATTGATAAGTAAATGGTATTTCCTTCCAATGTAAGTGGCTTTGAAGTCGACCTCTGTCCTTCACCTGTGTGAAGTGCAGCACAGCTGTAGGTCGAGACTCTTGTCTTCTGTGTGTCACAGTCTGGGGAAACTTAAAAGTTTGTGTGCAAAGAGAGAAAGGATAGAAAGTGCTTGGACCCCAGACTCCTCTCCCACTTCTGGGGGTGGGGGGTGGGGGGGGGTCTAAAACGCCGCCTTGTGGCCATTGCTGGAATAGCCGCTTGGTTGGAGGATGATTGGATTGCTATTTTTTTTGCTGGAGTGCTAAATCCTGTCATTTTAAGGATGTTTCACCACGTAAATTTTTCATGACATGAATGTTATGCATTCTAAATGAAGTTGATAGGATGTGTGAAACACTCCATTAGTGGAAATATCTGATGTTTGCCAACAGTAATCCTTGATAAGGATTTCAACAATTTACTGTTACATTCGCCTACAAAATACACAGTCACTGAACTTTACAGTAAATCATGTGAAGGGCTTTGAGGTCATCCTAACATGAAAGGCATTATATCAAATGCAAGTTACTTTATTAAACCTGGACCTCCAACTCTATCTCTCTGCCTCCACCCTTCTCTCCAGCACCACTGCTGTCCTGACAGAATGTCTGTCAGACATTAAGTCCTGAATGAGAGCTAACTTTCTTCAGTCAAACGTCAAGAAGTCCGAGGCTCTCCTGATTGGCTCCCGTCAGTGCCTCCACACTTCAGGTGCTGACAGTATCACCATCAATAATAATAATAATAATAATAATAATCCTTGCATTTGATATAGCGCTTTTCACGTCGGGAGGACGTCCCAAAGCTCTTCACAGAACACACTGTAAAGTGAATTGACTGTATATTTGTGGGCGAACGCGGCAGCCAATTGCGCACAGCAATGTCCCACAAACAGTCGTAGATTGAAAATGACCAATTTATTATTGGTTTTGGTTTTGGAGGGATTATTATTAGGCTCTGTGTGGAGTAAGGAAACTTGCCCAAGGTTTCGCCCTCTGCCTGGAATTGAACTCAGGTCTCTCGCTTGCAAAGTGAGTGCTCTAACCACTGAGCTACAGGACTCCATGGTTGCACACTCCACCTTGCTAAGCCAGTCCGGAACCTTGGAGTCTTGTTTGTCCCTCAACTATCCTTTCTACCCCACATCCGCGCCATGATCCACTCTGCTTTCCTCCACCTCAGCAACATCGCCCAGCTCCGCCATTGTCTTACACTGCAGCACACCGAGACCCTCATACATACATTCATAACATCCAGGCTTGACTATGCAAACTTCCTGCTTGTCGACCTCACCAACTCTTCCCTCCATAGGCTGCAGATTATCCAGAACTCTACAGCCCATGTCATTTCCTCCACCAGGATCTGTGATCCTATCACCCCCATCCTCACCTGACTCCATTGGCTTCCCATCATACAGAGGATACAGTTCAAGATCCTGTTCCTCACCTTCAAAAGTTTCCATGGCCTTGTTCCTTCCTACCTCTGCGACCTTCTAAACCCCTACCATCCTGCTCACTCCCTCTGCTCAGCGGGCTCTGGTCTGCTTCACATCCCCCGCCTCACCCACCCAACCATTGGCAGGCAGGCCTTCTGCCATTCTGCCCCAACCCTCTGGAACTCCATCCCACAGTCCCTCTGCTGCACCCCCTCCATTGCCTTCTTCAAGACCAATATCCAGACCGTCCTCTTTGACCGTGCTTTCGATTACCCTGCTTCCCACCCACCTCCCAACCCCCTGGCCTCCACCCTCCCCAATCCCAACTCCTAGCTCGGGTCTGAAACGCTGACTGTCCAGCTCCTTGGGATGTCCTCCCGACGTGAAAGGCGCAATACAAATGTAATTTTGTTGTTGTCGTTGGAATGTCAGCTGCACCAGTGAGTTCCACATCCCTTCTCTCATGATTAATGGAGAGCTACTATGGTTTGAATTGTATCGTGTTTATTTCATGCTACATTTCATTTTGCTTCATGGCTGTTCGTGAGACATTGCTATGTGCAAATTGGCCGGCAAGTTCACCCACACAAATGCATAACTCCACTTCACATTAAATCCTGTCAAATTCTTCAGTTGCACCACAGCCTACCCTCCAGACCAGCAATCATTATCCTGAAGTTACACCACAGATGTGGTAACACAAAGTTTTTAGCAAAACAATGCATCATTCCCTAACAAGCGAATAATATGTTTTGAACAATTCATACAGGAATGAGTTATAATCTTGCAACAGATTTTCATGGTCAATTTAAAACCAGCTTAACAGGCTTTATTGCCCAACTAGAATTAGTAACACATTCTGTACTGAGGTGTCCACATTAAGCACAGGAGTATCATGGGTTAGACTCAGATTAAAATTTCATCCACTTTGCTCCAACAGCATACTTATTCACAGCCACAAGAGAGAACTCCTCACTGAAACAATACAATACACATTTATATAATAATAATCCTTGCATTTGATATAGCGCCTTATCATGTCTTTGAGACGTCTCAAAGCGTTTCACAGAATATACCGTAAAGCGAATTGACTATATATTTTGTGGACGTATGCAGCAGCGCACAGCAGTATCCCACAAACAGTCATGGATTGAAGGGACCAATTTTTTTTTGAAGGAATTATTATCCCCAGAAAAGCAATTCACCAATCAACTAACAACTGGGTTCCTATTTACTGTTCCACCATTCTATTACATCATGGCTGATGTACCTCAACCCAATTTTCAGGTCTTCTAGACATCTCAAAGCGTTTCACAGAATATACTGTAAAGTGAATTGACTGTACATTTTGTGGGTGAAATGCGGCAGACAATTGCATACAGCAGTGTCCCACAAACAGTCGTGGAATGAGTGACCAAATTTTTTTTTTTTTGAGGGATTATTATCCCGGAAAAGTGACCTGTCAATCGACTAACAACCGGGTCCCTACTTACTGCTAGGTAAACAGAGGCGTGTGGAGTAAGGAAACTTGCCCAACATTTCACCCTGACGGGAATCAAACCCAGGTCTCTCACTTGTGAGGTGAGTGCTCTAAACCACTGAGTTACAGGATTCCACAAAGTCCTGGATGGAGAGCCAATGAAGCCGAGCATGATCACGGAGCCTTGTGCAGGAGGGGACACAGAGTTCTGAGTAGTCTGCAGGTTGGGGAGGGCTCAGCTGTGCAGTCTGGTGAGCAGGATGTTGGAATAGTTAAGCCTGAAAGTGATAAAAGTGTGAACCAGTGTGATATTTCTATTTCCCACATCAGTTTTATGTTCTTATAACTTCTAAGTGAAATTGTCAATTGCATTTGATATAAAAGTCTTTCATCCCACAGTCTGGGGTGATTTGTCACACATACGACCATGCACTCTCCCAGGTTATTTTTCAGCCAAACTGTCTTAACATGTAAGACAAGAGTTGTATTAACTTCCACTTTTCATCACACAATACAAAACTGGACAGCAAATTCTTCTCTTTGTAATGTTTGGCACAGTGGGAAGTGGGAACCTTTTGGTGACAATATTACAATGTGTGAAAAAATAAATGAAGAAAACTGAGCTGATGGTAGAGCTGTGTCGAGGAGTCACGGGTTGTGATTCATCCTGTTTAAAGCTAACTCCTGATTTGTGCTTTGTGTCCTATCATGTTAAAACATCTCAAAGCACTTCACAGGATTTACTCTAAAGTGCAATGAATATTTTTTTAGGCAAACACGGCAACCAATTTGCGCACAGCAGTGTCCCATAAACAGCCATGAGACCAATTTTATTTGTGGACATTAAGGATCCTATAGCAGTTCGAAAAAGGGAAGAGCGTTTCTCTCAGTGTCCTCGCCAACAATACTCCAAATAGATTATTCACCTCCTGACTGTTTGTGGTATGTTCTGTGTGCAAACTGGCTGTCTCGTTTGCCTGGCTCAGTTGGTAGCTCTCTTGCCTCTGAGTCACAAGGTTATGGACTCAGGGAAAAAAAAGGACATTGAGTGCTAGGGGTGTGCTGCATTCTTTATATGAGACTTAAACCAAGGTCCCATCTGTTTGTTAAAGATCCCATGGCACTGCTCGCAAAGAGAAGGGAGTTTCTCATGCTGCCTGGAGCAACAATCCCCCAATAAAATAGTTCATTCATTTCATGGCTGTTGTGGGACATTGCAGTATGCAACTAGATTATGTGATGACACGCTATATTCCCAGGCCAGACAAAATCTTAGGCAACCTTACTCCACACACCCCTCTTACCTAGCAGTAAGTAGGAACCTGGTTGTTAGTTGATTGGCAGATCACTTTCTGGAGAGTAATAAACCGTTCAAAAAGAAAATAATAATTTGGTCACTCAATCCATGAGTGTTTGTGGGACACTGCTGTGCGCAATTGGCTGCTGCGTTTCGTCCACAAAATATACAGTCAATTCACTTTATAGTATATTCTGTGAAGCGCTTTGAAATGTTTCAATGACATGATAATAATAATAATCCTTGCATTTGATATAGCACCTTATCACATCTTCAAGACTATATCAAAGGTGCTAAATCAAATGCGAGGATTATTATTACATATCAAAATGCAAGGATTATTTACAAAATACACAACTACTCTTAACAGTAATTAGTGTGAAGCATTCAAGACATTTTGACATTATAGGCGCTACCTCAAAATCAAATGCAATTATAGCATTATATTGATTATATTGAAAGTCGGAAATGGGTGACTTTCCACCTTTTCTTTATGATGAGTGGATATAAATTGGGAAAATGTGCTGAACAACTTTTGTTTTTTTTTCCACTCTGTTTTAAAAACAATTCTTACAATTTGAGGCCTCATTCAGGTGCATTATTCACTGATGAAGAGGGCAGCTATCTACCATCACTGCTCCATCACCAGCATTGAGATGGTTCATGAGAAGGAACAGGTTGACTCACATTCTGATTTCCTTCCTCCTTCTCCCTTAAGGTGAGGAAGCACTTACCTTCCGCTCTACCTCTGGCCATTCTACATTTGAGAAGACAGTGTCTAGGGAATGAATGAATGTATTGTATTTTCTGAATAGACAGATACTAGTGGAGTCCTGTAGCTCAGTGGTTAGAGCACTTGCCTTGCAAGCGAGACACCTGAGTTCAATTCCAGGTAAGGCGAAACCTTGGGCAAGTTTCCTTACTCCACAAGTCTAATAATAATCCCTCCAAAACAATAATAAATTGGTCATTTTCAATCCATAGCTGTTTGTGGAACACTGCTGTGTGCAATTGGCTGCCGCGTTTCGCCCACAAATATACAGTCAATTTACTTTACAGCATATTCTGTGAAGTGCTTTGAGACGTCTAGAGAACGTGAAAAGCGCTATATCAAATGCAAGGGTTATTATTACTAGATTGTTGTAGATTGTTGTGTGGATGAGTGAGTGAGGATTGATCCATGGACATGGTTTAAACTTTAAGATCATCCAAAATTTTGCGAAGCTCAATCTTAATTTTGACACCAGTTTCCTCCAGTTCTTAGAAAAGAGTGCAGGAAAACAGCTTTATAATTAGCATTGCATTAGTACATTTACAAAATCCAAACTATAAGACACTGATCTTAAGAGTAGGAATAGGAGAAATATCTGTACTAACGTCTTACACGACAACCCGGGAGTGATGTACATATGTGTGGAGGATTCTCCCTGGAGATGACTAGATGGGGGAATTAATTTTTAAAATTCCTTCCTACCTAACACTGTGTAACAATTTGCAACACTTAAAATTTTGCTTTTCCTGACAACACTTAGCAGTGAATTAGCATGTCTTCGACATGACAGGCTTAGTCTGTCAGGCTTTCACAATAGGAGGTAGCTTCATCTGAGGAGCCCATTTATTATTTGTTTAAAATTGGTTGCTGTGTTTGCCCACAAAATACACAGAGTTACACCATGTTACCATATATCTTGTGAAGTGCTTTGAGGAGTCTTGATGACATGATAAGGTGCTATATGCAAGGCTTGTTATTATTGTTATATAAATGTTCACATGAATGATTGCAGAAATGATCATTAAGAAATCCTTTGAATGGCTGATTGATGGAGATTGTGTATATCTAAATGGATTGCTAACCTGGTGATGCTTGTAATGCTTCTTATTGTCTTTGCTTTGCAGTTTGTTCCCTTGTGGGATTATGAGCGACACACTAAAACTATAGGGAGGAGAAATGTGTGCCTGGCGTATTTGGGAGCCATATGAGAGAAAAGTTCAGATAACGCAGTGACCACAGTAACATTAATAAAATAGAGATACAAGAAACATAGTTCCTGAGTGAGAGAGGATGAAGGCAGAAGGAATATTCACCTATCAGTCGAGCTTTTTCTTGTGTTAATTTCAGGAATATGAGAAAGGTGCCAGAGGAGTCTGCCTAGATACAAGAGCAGCTTTCTTTTAGACTTTGGATTGATATAAGCTTCTATTTTGGTATTCAAGAAGTGCTGCAACTATTTGAATAAATGCTTACGTAAGATTTTTTTAAAACAATTGCCAAAAGTGCAAGCTGTTACCTTTAGAATATTCCTAAAGAAGAAGCCTGGTTATCTTTTTTTAAATAAGACTTGTGGAGTAATTTCTAGAGACAAAGAAAAAGATGACAGGAAATATAGCTAAATATGGCAGTAATATTGCTCAAATGTCATATGTTTTCTGTACCACATTAGCAGTGGGAGCTGAAGAATGTGAGAAACCATATGTATGTTTGTTGGTTAAGCTCCAGTTCAGCCACTGTGGACACATAATTCTAAATGCATTTATTTATAAGAAGTAAGTAATAAATCACTGTGAATTCCAGATCTGCTGAGAACACTATAAAGTCTGAAAATTTATAATTTGGATCAATTCTATCTGACATACCTATTGAAATAGCTTTTCTATAAATGTAATTTTGTTGTTGTTCATTAAAAAATGGAAAGCAGTAAATCTACTTGTCCCTATTTAAAAAGCTGGGACACTAATTTGTACACTAAACTAAACAGTGTAGTAGACCAACAAGACTTTCTACTCAGACCTAAAGCTAATCCATGAGTATTCATGGCGAAAAATTCCTGGTGAACATTCATCTTGTTGACCATAATCGTGATTCATGGACAGAATGTTTTTCCATAGACGTCCCTATCCAACAAGAAAATAGCTGGCCATTCAGGAGAATTCAAGCATGCAACAATTTTCAGTGGATGGAATGATTTGATTTAAACAGAGAATACCCCTCAGCTAAGCAAACACTGTGCCAGACGCAGATACAGAGCTAAAGTGAACAGTGCTAAAGTGAACATGCTTCTCATCACATGTAGGGTTAAAGCAAAGAGCACTGTACTGAAATGTTTATCATTTTTTTTCATAGCTCTTGATTAATAGAATTTTTTGCTTTGAAAATTATTTCTATTTTCTACCCTTCACCTAATTTGCATCTTTCAGCTGAGTTCGCTGAGTAGCAATCAAAATCGGCCACATTGGCTGATTTTTATTTTTCTCTTCCTAGCCTGGGGAATTAGGGACAATTATACCACTCTACTGCTGTCCCAGATCAGCAGTCTCAGCATTGACTGGGAATCAAACCTGCAACCTTCTGGTTTGTATAGCATAGTGCTGCATTGGCAGTGGTTTCACCCACTGGGCCACAGAGATTGTAGTGCACTGTTCTTTGCATGAAATAGTTCACATTGTGAAGATAATCCAATGTATGCTGTGTTACTGTAAGATTTTATTTAAGGGTATTCATAGAATCATAGAATTATACAGCACAGAAGGAGGCCATTCGGGCCATTGTGTCTGTGCCAGGTCTTTGAAAAGAACTGTCCAATTCAATCCTACTCCCCCGCAATCTCCCCATAGCCCTGCAAACTTGTCCTCCCCAAATAATTATCTATTCTTCAAGAGAATCCTGGGTTTAATAAGCCGATGATGATTACAATAATAGTGATAATAATAATTATAATAATCCTCACATTTGGTACAGTGCCTTTTATGTCAGGAGAATGTCCCAAAGCGCTTCACAGGATTTACTGTGAAGTGGAATAAATGTTTATTTTGTAGGCGAATGTTATAGCTAATTTGTACACAGCAATATCCCATAAATAGCCATGAATTGGATTCACCCATTTTATAGGGAATTTGGTGGCCAGGACACCAGGAGACAGAAACTCCCTTCTATTTACGAATAGTGCCATGAGATCTTTAACGTCCACCTGAACAAGCAGACGAGACCTCAGTTTAACGTCTCATTCAAAGACTGGCTCAACAATAACAACAACTTGGATTTATATAGCGCCCTCACAGTAATGGATCCCGGGGCCGAGCCAGGGGGAGGGGGAAGAAGGTGACCAAAGGCACAGTCGAAAAGAAAGGTCTTTAGCTGAGACCTGAAAATAGGAAGAGAGGGGGCGAGACGAAGGGAGTGAGGAAGGGAGTTCCAGAGCCTCGGGGCTCCTCCGACAATACAATACCCCCCAGAACTGCATTGGAATATCATCTTAGACTAGGTAATTCCAAGTCCCGCTGTGGGGCTTGAACCCACAATTTTCTGACTCAGAGCTGAGAGTGCTACTAATGTGCCAGGTTAACACACCTGATGAAAGGAGATGACAGATTAGGTTCTTCAATTAGAGTATTTTTATTGGGAAACTTTTTATGGGTGAGGGGTTCACTCCATAAAGCAGAGCACCAAGATAGCAGGAGAGAAGATGCTGTGGATCTGGAAGAAGGAGTTAGGTGTCATGAAGGTTGCATTATGAAAGACTCCCAGAGGAAGAGAAGATTGGGAGAATATGCAAATTAGCTGCCATATTTGCCTACACAATACACCGTCACTATGCTTTGAGATATCCTCCTGATATGAAACCCAAGCCATCAAATACAAAGATTTATTTATTAGAATTCTTATTGACTTGTGAAGGAACTCCCAAACCATAACTTAGATTCCATTTGCATCTTTTGTAAAAAGTGTTTTCTATTATGAACTGAGCATAAGTACTGGAAATCGCATGATGCTTGTGGTGTAAATGAAAGAGCATTGAAAGTAGTTAGAAACTTTGATTTGAAGAGGTCTGGCATCTAATGGCAGATACTGCACCGTTCTTCATACTGAATTAGCAATAAGTATATGCTTCAAGAAATTCTGACTTTCAAGACTGTTTGTATAATAATAATAATAATCCTTGCATTTGATATACCGCTTTTCACGTCTTCTAGACGTCTCAGAGCACTTCACAGAATAGACTGTAAAGTGAATTGACTGTATATTTGTGGGCGAAATTTACCAACTCTTAATCCCTTTCAGTGTACAAATCAAATAGATGAATTGCTCTTATACAGAAAGCTGAGTAATGTCATATTACGTGCACTGTTGAGGTGTTTGTGAATAATTGAATGGGTGAAATTGAACATGACTCCATTTTAGCTTTAACTCCAGTAAGTGTAGAGTAGCCACCTATCTCTGATTGAATGAATGCAGCACCTCCACCACAGCCATCATTGGTTAGTGTTGCACAAAGCAATACAAATTTCAATGACTATTAACGCATAAGAAATCTCAAAGTCAAGTGGCTTGAACATTTTAACTGCAAAGACATTTGTTTAGATTGAATCTGAATCAGACCTGTGAGGACCGGATTCTCTTTGTGACTTTCAGATTTTACTGTAATTGCTTTCAAGGCTCCAATAGTTGCTGTTGTGCTGATCCCACTCGGTATTATTATAGGTCCTGGGAGAGATGATTTCTTCAGGCTTCTTTTCTATGCTATATTGTGATCTGTTGATGTTGCATGAGCCAAGGGCTGCTATTATGATCAACTGGGATTCAAATACTCTGAAAAATAACACTACAGGCATCAGCAGAGTTGTAACAGGAATGGAATAGAACTGTAAAATTAGACCAATATACCAAGACAGCAGGACATCAGGTCACAAACTGAAGTTTGCGAATGGTAATTTAGAAGAAACACTAAGAAGTATATTTTTACAATATTAATCAACAGCTGGAACAGGTTATCAGGAAGGGTGGTTGAAGCCAGGATGCTGGACCAATTTAAGAACTTAATGCTGTGATGGGAAGACAGTAGGTTTTCTGAAAGGATACAATCACACTCAATTCACGTACCACATTTAAAATCACAGTCTAGGTTGACACCAGACAGCAGTGCTGGGGGAGGGCTGCATTGTCGGAGGTGTAGTACTTCAGATGACACATTAAACCCAGGTTCTCTCTTGCCTGTTCAGGTGGACATTAGAGATGCCTGACACGGTTTGAAAAGAGAAAGATGTTTCTCCAGTTTCCTGGCCAACAGATAATAATTGATCATTCACATAAGAACATAAGAATTTGCTTGGCGAAAGAAGACCAAGGTCTATCTACTTCGCCACCCACTACCCACTCCCTCCGGTTGACTGGCTCCAGCCTTCTGCATGACCCTCGTGCCCTCCATATCACCATCAGTAGCCACACTTTCAGCCAATACGCCCCGAAAATCTGGAACACTCTTCCTCTATCCCTCCATCTTGCCTCTTCCTTTCCCATCTTCAGGTTGTGCCTGAAGACCTTCCTCTTCGACCGTGCTTACAGTCACCTCCACCTCCCTCCTGGCTCAACATCGTGCTCCGCCACTGTCAAGTACTCTGGGGCGCTACCCTGCATGAGGGGCGCTATATAAGTGCATGTAAACTAAAACTTTTAACAAAACAACACTGGGGGATTCTTGGCCATCAATCCAATACTGCGTGCTGATAACAGGAAATCCAATGTGTGGCATAGTCAGTTATTTGGTATGGTCACTAAGAAGAGCATTGAGGAGTGAGTCCTCTTCAGATCTAGGCGATATGTTAATTATTTTAAGGTCACGAAATTCACTGCACGTATTAATTATCACATAAGCATTAATTACTGCATCACAATTCACACCAGTTTATCTCTGACACTTTCAGAATTAGTGTTTTGGAGCCAAGGCAAGAGAGACACCTACATTCAGATTTATCGGATTCTCAATTCACAGCATCAAAGTTACCACAGCTCTGCATCAAGGCAGTGACATGAAAACACTAGCATGAATATTTTAAAATCTTTGTGGGAGTTCTGTCCAACTGAGAGTGGCATTTACCAGCACAAGGTTATAAATCTCTATAGCAAACCAACAATAGGAGGAGAATACAGTGTCTATGGCAATGCTTGTGTGTTGGTTGCATCATTTAAAAGCAATGATGAGCTCGGGTGTAGCTGCTCTATTTTTCTGTTTTTTCAGATCTTGTAAAGACTTTGGATGAGATTTCTATTCGGCTCTGTGAGAAAATTTAATCAATTGGGATATTTCCACGTAGAATAATTTATAAAATTCCACTATTATTTTCAGTGCATTCTCTCGGGTAGTTTAGTCCCTAGCCATCTTGTTAAAGGATTAGAATTGCTCAATTAATTCTCAGTTTCGTATGCGTGAAGGAATCTTGAAACTACTCTTCCAAATTTTAGGAAAGTCACAAGCCGTGGATAAACGTTTATAGGTTCTAACTCGCAGGCAACCTGTTATAAGGCGATTGTCTGGACCACTGTCTCGGGCAAAACGCGAAAAATGGCCAACTTCTAGGTCATCAGGTCATGACTGATGTAACTTGCTGGGTGCTACGCTTGTGTGAGAAGCACAGTTGATGTCACTTCCTTCAGTAGGTGACATCAGCAGTGCTTCCTGCATGTAGTGCACGTGTGCAGCAAAGCAGGAAGTGACATTAGCACATCACCACAACAACAACAACAAATTACATTTGTAAAGCACCTTTCACATCGGAAGCATATCCAAGGTGCTGGACAATAAGGGATTTGGACTTGTGCATCCATGAATGGTGGAGTGTGCATCCATGGATGGTGATGCTGTCAGTACCTGAGGTGTGGAGGCGTTGACGGGAGCCAATCAGGAGGGCCTCGGTCTTGTTGATGTTCAGCTGGATGTATGGAACTCGCTACCCCAAAGGGCTGTTGACTCTCAGTCCTTGAACATATTCAAGACTGAGATAGATAGATTTCTTATTGCGAAAGGGATTAAGGGATATGGGGATAAGGCAGGGTCAGGTTATTAGCTGGAGTTAGATTAGAAGATCATCCATGATTGAATGGTGGGGCAGGCTCGAAGGGCCGAATGGCTTACTCCTGCTCCTACATGTTATGTTATGGAAAAAGTTCGCTCTCATCCAGGACTTGATGTCTGACAGACATTCTGCCAGGACAGCAGTGGTCCTGGAGTCAAGGGTGGAGGCAGAGAGGTACAGTTGGGGGTCATCCATGTACATGTGACCCCATGTCTGTGGATGATGTCACCAAGAGGGAGCATATAGATATTGAAGAGGAGAGGATCAATGACCGAGCTCTAAAGAATGCCGCGCAAGATTGTGCGAGGGCTCGAGCAGAAGCAATTTGTGGAGACGGTGTGAAAGGTAGGATCTGAACCGGTCAAGGATAAACCATGAAGGGTGTGGTGAAAGGAGAGGTGGTGGAGGAGGACAGAGTGGTCAACAGTGTGACATCAACAAGACCACTGTTTTTCTGAATGCATTTTGGTTGATGTAATAATTATCACCAGTGATTGCTGCATTCCTCCCCCTCACCATATTGGATTTACTTTCACCCAGTGATGCAAGGGGATTGAAGATAACTGGATGTATGCTATCTCTGCTCTATTCAATGTATTAAGAATTTTTTCTTACACACTTGGGAAAGATCCTCTGAAATCTACTTGCAATGTTTTAGAAAATACTACTCAAAATCATCTCCATGCATTCACAGAGATCTTGAACATTTCCAATAGACTTGGATTTCAAAGAAATACAATTTATAGTCTCTGCATCCCTTGGTTTGGATTATTTGATTGTCAGAACAAAGGTATGCAGAAGCCAGAGGCAAGAAGGAGCACACAGAGGTTATGATAGCTCAATGACTGGTCTCAATAAAGTGAATGAAAGCTTGGTTTTGATCAGCCAATGTACAATTGCTCCAGGCTTTAACCTTGTTTGGTTACAGATCAGTTGCTAATGCAAAATTTTCCAGCCGACTGCATTTTAACTTTAGGCCGGGGATGGGGAGTGAAGCCATCCGATGAAATGTTAGTTGAGATCATTCTCATGATAGTGTCCTGATTGATGGAAATGAGCACTTGACCTGTGCAAATGAAGCCTGCTTTATCAGGCTCTCAGGCTAACGGGTGGATATGTTGATTCCATGTGAGTTACAACACGGACCTTAGAGAGATAAAAAAACAACGCGGGATGTGATAATTACAATATATAGTAATAATCATTACATTTGATGACATCCATGGGCTTACCCAACCCTATTTATTGAAACCTTACAAACTCACCCATTACCTCTGCTCTGCAGCCACCAGCCTGTTTCATCCCCTCTTTCCCCTCCCCACCCCGCCACCTTACTCACCCCACCATTGATGGTCAGGCTTTCAGCTTATCTGTCCCAACTCTCAGGAACTCCATTCAAGAGTCTCTTCCCTCAATTTCTTCAAGGTCAACCTCAAGTTCTTCTTCTTTGACCACGTCTTCAGTCATCTTTTTCCACCCCCAACCCCCTCAACCCCTAACCTCCCCAGTTACCACCCCCCAGCTTGGGTGCAAAGCCTGAACTGCCTGGAGCCTTGGGATGCCTTCCTGATATGAAAAGTGCTCGGTAAATGCAAACATTTATTGTTGTTGCTGTTTTTTCATATAGTGCATTTCACATCAGGAGAATTTACCTCTAAAGTGGTGCGACTCGACAATTGTGCTGAAGTCAGGAATGGCGAATTCCTACAAGCCAATAATTATTAGTGATAAATAAATAATTATTCTTACAATTGATATAGATCCTTTCACTCCGGGAAGACATCTTAAAGCTCTTTATAGGATATACTGCAAAATGCACTTACAGTACTTTGTAAGTGAAAGCAGCCCCCAATTTGCATGCAGCAATGTCCCGCAAACAGCCACACAACTAATTTTATTAGGGAGATTGTTGGCCAGGACACCGGGAGAAACTCCCTTCTCTTTTAGAATAATGCCATGGGATCTTTAATATCTACTGGAACTACATTAGAGTGTCGGTTTGTGTGAGTTCAAAGTCCCAACTTGGGGTTTAAACCCACAACCTTGTGACTTGGAGCCGAGAGCCCTAACTGGTTTAACTGCATGATCTGCTATGTGATAATTACCACCGGTATAGTGTAGGTGCCAAGTCAACACTGCTGACAACAGAGGGACAGGAAACAACTTCAATGAAACATTAAAATCTTCATGTGTTTTTTTCTAAACTTACGAATAAATGACTGTAACAATTTTCACAATTTCTTCTATAATGTTTTCATTGTAATACAGTATATTATGTAAACAAATATCGAAGTCGCTGGGAACACTCAGCAAGTCAGGCAGCATCTATGGTGAGTTAATGTTTCAGGTCCACAACCCTTCCTCTGAACTGGGGCATACATGTTGGGAAGGAGAGGCTTTTAAGGGCTAACAGAGTGAGGGGAGGCAGGGCAAGGAAGACAAAGGAGAAAATGGGGTAGAGGACAGGGGATGATGAGTTAAAGAGGTGTTAATGATGCCAAACAAAGTGGGGATTGCAACAAAGCAGGAGAACAGAGGTGTTAATACTGCAGAACAAAGGGGGGAGGTGAAGAATTTGCAGCAAAACAGGCAGATCAGGGAGAGAAAAGTGTGTCTGGGACCCAGATGATGTAGTAATGGTCACAGAAGAGGAGGAGGGAGAAGGTGAGCTGTTATGGTCTGAAATTATTGAAATCAACATTCAGACCAGAGGGCTGTAAGGTCCCTAGCAGATAAATGAGGGGTTGTTCCTCGAGCTTGCGTTGTGGCTCATTGGAACAGTGAAGGACACCATGGATGGAGAGGTCAGAGTGGGAGGCAGAGTTGAAATGGCAAGAAACTGGAAGCTCAGGGTTGTGCCTGCGGACAGAATGGAAGCGTTCGGCAAATCGGTCACCCAATCTGGGTTTGGTCTCCCCAATGTAGAGGAGACCACATCGTGAGCAGTGAATGCAGTAAACTACATTGGTGATAGTACATGTAAATCACTGTCTCATTTGAAATCTGTGTTTGGGGCCATGGACAGTGGTATAATGATAATATGGGAGGGAGGTGGTAAAAGGGTAGAGATTGCATCTCCTGCGCTGGCATGGGAAGGTGCCGGGGGGGGAGCAGAGGAACTGTTGGTGGTGATGGAGGATTGAACCAGGGAATCACGGAGGGAAAGGTCCCTTCGTAATGCTGAGAGGGGAGGGAAAGATATGTTTAGTAGTTGGGTCACACTGGAGAATAATTTGTTGGATGTTGAGGCTGGTGGGGTGGAGAATGAGGACCAGGGGTACCCTATCACGGTGCTGAGAAGAGGGGAAGGGGTGAGGGCAGAGTTGCGGGAAATAGGGTAAACACGGTCAAGGGCCCTGCCTACTACAGTGGATGGGAATCCTTGGTTGAGGAAAAATTAAGACTTTTCAGTTGCTCTGGCGTGAAAGGTGACATCATTTGCAGGATTTTGTGTTTTGTTTACAGTATATTATGTGTTTGGTGAGTTATTGTACACATCAAGGAGAGAGTTGGCACAGCTGGCAAATGGATTACTTGATCTGCTGTTGCCATCCACTGTCCTACCAAGATCCATCTAGCATTTGATAATGATCTCCTCTTTTACTTATATAATCTTGATTGAGGGTATAGAGATGCACAATGGGATAAAGAAAGGACAACTGGGAATATATTTTTAGTTATGCCACAAGGGGTCAGGACAAGAAGGCACATGTTTAGAGTTGTGATGGGCAAATTTAAGGCAGACACAAGGAAGTTCTCAGAGGTAATTGGCAGTTGCACCAGGCTACCAGAACATTGAATTAATTGAAGAAACAGTTTGATGTCGTAAATCGTTTAAGCCAGCGATACTGGGGCTCAATGCTGTCAGAAAGTGTTCAATTGCCTTCCACCAGCACAACAGCACCACCAATAGGCACTTGACAACTCTGCAAGTGCTTGTAAAGATGCTTAGAATGGTAGAGCATGGAAACAGGCCATTCGACCCAACTAGTCTGTGTCAGTAATAATAATCTTTTCATTTAATGCTGCTCTTTTCCCGTTAGGAAATTGTCTCAAAGCACCTCATAGGATTTACTATAAAGTGTAGTCGCTGTGTATTTTTGTAGGCAAACGTGACAGCCAATTTCTACACAGTAATGTACCCCAAACAATCATGAAATAAAATACCAATTTTTATCTGGTGATTACTAGCTAGGACACCACACTTTTGAATAGTGGGATTTAACGTCCACCTGAACAGGCAAACGAGACTTTTTTTTAAAAAAACATCTAATCTGAAGGATGGCACTTCTAACAAATGCAGCACTCCTTAGACTGTGACCACAATGTCCTGACATGGGGCTTGAACCCACAACCTTCTGACTCAGAGATGAGTGTCACCAACTGAGCCAGTCTGACATTACAAATACAGTACTGAAAATAATGGCTGAAAGGGCCTTGAGTGCCTGCTTTTCCTCAGAGAGCAGAATTCTGAATCTTATACATAAAGGTTGTTAGCAGAGAGTACATTTGCCCCTTAGAGAGTCAGGAATGGAATCAGGCTTTGAGACCTGTAATGCATTATTTGAAGTCTAGGACTCCATGAACATGTGTATGTATAGGTTACTGTTTAAAGTGAAAAATCTAAATGTTTTCTTTAAAAGAAGAAAAAATACCCGCCATGAGCAAAATGCCTAATGCGGCCTCCTGACATGGTTCATTACAAAATACACAGTCACTACACTTGACAATAAATTCCGTGAAGGATTTTGAGAATGTGAGAGGTGCTATACTAAATGCAGGGATTGTGTATTTATGTATTGTTTATCCTTGCTCCTAATTCAAGAACCAAATTGGTGAGTACAAATCAGACTATTGTATTCTCTAACCAAGATAAGTTGTCTATCACGTATTTCAGCAGCCATCCAGCAGAGAGCAACACAAGTCTATTTATTATGCTGAATGACTCCTGTACTAGTTGTAATTCTTGGTTATACAGTGGTCTTATAGTTAACTGTATTTAAACATTAAATATTAATAATCTTTCCATTTGACATAGCATCTATAATGTCAAAAAGTCTTAAAGCACTATACGTAATTGCTGTTTAGTGCAATTACTCTATTTGTGGATGCATTTCCCCTACAAATGAGTGTACTAATAATCCTTATATGTGGTATGGTGCCTTTCACATCAAAAGGACAGTCGAGCATTTCCACCTTAGTTGGGGGTGGGAGCTGACAGGGGTAGGGGTTGAGGTGAGTGGGAGGGGGAATTGGGTGGGGAGTGTCAAAGTGTTTCACAGGATTAGCGCCTTGGGACGTCCTCCCGACGTGAAAGGCGCTATACAAATGTAATCTTGTTGTTGTTGATATACTGTGGAGTGACTGTGTTTTACGAGCGAACCTTCCTTGTATATTCCTTCAATTCCAGCCTGCTTTGACTTACATCACCAGTAATTGTTTTGTACAGATCATATTAAAGTTTTAGTGCAGCATTCAGGAGACTTTAGTGACTCCTTCACTGCTTCAATCATTGAGAATGACTGTAATTCTTCAATAATCCAGTGCCTAAAATAACTGGGGCAATACAGTACAATTGCATTTATATGGAGTCTTTCACTTCGGGAAGACATCTCAAAATACTTAACACTGCACTCCAAGATGCTGCCTGTTTGAAGGGTGCTATATAAATGCAAGTTGTTATTGTTCATTGCTAGCTGGGGACCCAAGTTGGGGGTGGGAATCGAAGATGATCAAAAGCTGTTTGTGAGACATTGTTGTGTGCAATTTTGCTGCTATGTTTGCCTTCCAGTACACAGCCGGTCAATTTCACAGTAATTCCGTTGACGTGCTTTGAGACATCCTTCTGAGTTGATAGAGTTCTATAGCAAATGCAAGGATTATTATACTGGGCCTTCTTATGTTCAGATGTCACAAATAGCTGGACAGGTAACTGCAGACTGCAGTGACTGTATTTGTACCCAAACACTGGACCCAGAAACAGCAAGGAGGTGAATGACCAATTTATCTTGATGATTGATGGCCAGAACAAAAGAGAAACTTCTTGCTCTTTTTGAGAAACGTGACAGCATCCTTAACATCCACCTCAACAGGAAAATGAGCTATTCGCCTCCGCTCCGAAGGCTGGCACCTCCAATAATACAACGCTCATGGGGACAAAAAAGTAGATGAGATAATAATAGTAATAATAATCTTTGCCTTTATCCTCTACTCGCTGACGTCGTAAACCTCTCCCTGTCTTCTGGTACTGTTCCCATCCTTTTAAAAACTGCTGTCATCACTCCTATCCTTAAAAAACCCTCCTGGTCCCTTCTCTACTCCCTAACTGCCTCCTGGAATGAGTTGTTGCTTCTCAGCTTCGCTCCTTCCTCTCCCGCCACTCCCTTCTCAAACCCCTCCAATCGGGCTTCTGTGCCGCCCACAGCACAGAAACAGCCCTGGTCAAAATGATAAATGACATTCTGTCCATCTGTGATCAGGGCTCCTCTGCCTCCTCGTCCTCATTGACCTCTCTGCAACTTTCGACACAGTCAACCACTCTATTCTCATCCACCGTCTCTCCTCTGACCTCAACCTTCACGGTTCTGTCCTTGACTGGTTCAGATCGTGCCTCTCACACCGCCCCCACTTAATCTTCACAAATGGCTTCTCCTCTAGCCCCTGCATAGTCTCGTGTGAGGTTCCTCAGGGCTCTGTCCTTGGTCCCCTCCTCTTCAATATCTATATGGTCCCTCTTGGTGACATCATCCGCAGACATGGGGTCAACTTCCACATGTATGCGGATGACAGCCAACTTTCTTCAGTTGAACATCAACAAGACCGAGGCTCTCTTGATTTGCTTCTCAGCTTCGCTCCTTCCTCTCCCGCCACTCCCTTCTCAAACCCCTCCAATCGGGCTTCTGTGCCGCCCAGGACACAGAAACAGCCCTGGTCAAAATGACAAATGACATTCTGTCCATCTGCGACCAGGGCTCCCTCTGCCTCCTCATTCTCCTTGACCTCTCTGCTACTCTTGCCTCAACCTCACGGTGCTGTCCTCGATTGGTTCAGATCGTACCTCTCACACCGCCTGCACTTCATCTACTCAAACGGTTTCTCCTCTAGCCTCCGCACTTCTCGTGTGGGGTTCCTCAGGGCTCTGTCCTTGGTCCCCTCCTCTTCAATATCTATATGCTGCCTCTTGGTGACATCATCCACAGACATGGGGTCAACTTCCACATGTATGCGGATGACACTCAACTGTACCTCTCTGCCCCCACCCTTGACTCCAGGACTACTGCTGTCCTGACTGAATGTCTGTCAGACATCAATTCCTGGATGAGAGCTAACTTTCTTCAGTTAAACGTCAACAAAACTGAGACCTCCTGATTGGCTTCCGTCAGCACCTCCACACCTCAGGCGCTGACAGCATCACCATCCATGGTTGCACACTCTACCTGACTAAGCCAGTCAGGAACCTTAGCATCTTGTTTGAGCCTCAGCTATCGTGTCTACTCCACATCTGCGCCATGACCCGCTCTGCCTTCCCCCAGCTCCACAATTTCGCCCGGCTCCAACACTGTCTCACTCCGCAGGCCACCGAAATCCTCATACACGCCTTCATTACATCAAGGCTTGACTATGCGAACTCACTGCTTGTTGGCCTCCCCAACTCCTCCAAGATGCAGATCATTCAGAATGTTGCAGTCCGTGTCCTCTCCCACACTAGGCTCTGCGACCCTATCACCCTCATCCTTGCCCAACTCCACTGGCTTCCCATCACACAAAGAATACAGTTCAAGATCCTGGTCCTCACCTTCAAAGCCCTCCACGGTCTTGTTTCCCCTTACCTTTCCGACCTCCTAACCCCCTACCACCCTGTTCGCTCCCTCTGCTCAGCGGGCCCTGGCCTGTTTCACGTCCCCCGTCTTGCTCACCCCACTATGGCGGGCGGGCATTCCGCCACTCTGCACCCACCCTCTGGAACTCCATCATGCAATCCCTCCATCTCGTCCCCTCCCTCACTACCTTCAAGACCCACCTCAAGACTCTCCTCTTCAACTGTGCTTTCAATTTCCCTGCTTCCGACTGCCCCATTCCCCATCACCGCCACAAGCCACCTCGGACCCAGACCCCGGGGGCTAACCTCCTTCCTCATCCGCATCCCCACCCTCCCTGCCAACCAATCCACTATCTCCTCCCATCCCACACATCCCCCTGCCAACTGTCCACTCCGCATTGGCCTTCAATGCTCCATCTGCTCCATCTGCAACAAGATCCTGGCCATCAATTAACTCATCCTCGATGAGAACACTGACATTATGGCCCTCACAGAAGCCTGGAAACCCCCCAGGTGACACCTTCCCCCTCACTGAGGCCACACTACCCTGCTACACCTACTACCATGCCCAACACCCCAACTGCCGTGGCGGCGGGGTAGCCCTCATCTCCAGGGCGTCACTTGCCCTATTCTCCCACTCCAGCGGCTCCCTTCCCGCTGCCTCTGCTCCGACCGCCTCATCATCCTGGGCGACTTCAACCTCCACTTCACCCCCTCCTGCTCTACCTCCTCAGACTTCTACTCTCCTCTCTCAACCTCTTCCTTCACATCCACTCTGTGTTCACGGCCACCCGCTTGACCTGATGATCACCCAGGGCTTCAGCATCTCAGATGTCACCATCACGACAACAACAACAAAACCATTTCATTTCTATATCGTCTTTCACGTCGGGAGGACATCCCAAGGCGATGGACAGTGTACAGCATTTCAGACCCAAGCTGGGGTCAGGGGGGGGAGAAGGGAGGGAAGGGAAAGAGGGCATGGTCGAAGAGGAGGGTCTTGAGGCGGGACTTGAAGGAGGCTAAGGAGGGGGCGAGGCGGAGTGATTGGGGGATGGAATTCCAGAGGTTGGGGGCAGAGTGGCTGAAGGCTCTCCCACCAGTGGTGGGTCGGGGGACGTGGAGCAGGCCGGAGCCGGCTGAGCGGAGGGAGCGGGCGGGTTGGTAGGGGGTTAGGAGGTCGTAGAGGTAGGGTGGGCGAGGCCAGTGAGAGCTTTGTAGGTGAGGACCAGGATCTTGAACTGGATACTCTGAAGGACAGGGAGCCAATGGAGTCGGGTGAGAATGGAGGAGATGGGGTCAAGGAGTTCGGTGCGGAAAAGGACATGGGCTGCAGAGTTCTGGATTATCTGCAGCCTGTGGAGGGAGGAGTTGCGAAGGCCGACAAGCAGGGAGTTTGCATACTCGAGCCTGGAGGTGATGAAGGCATGAACAAAAATTTCAGTGACTTGAGGGGTGAGGTAGTGGCAGAGTCGGGCGATTTTACGGAGGTGAGGGAAGGCAGAGCGGGTCATGGCTTGGATGTGGGGAAGAAAAGACAACTCAACGTCGGCAAGACCGAGGCACTCCTGATTGGCTCACGCCAGCCCCTCCACACCTCGGGCGCTGGCAGCATCAGCATCCATGGCTGCACACTCAACCTCACAAAGCCAGTCAGGAACCTGGGTATCTTGTTTGACCCTGAACTGTCTTTTCTCCCCCATATCCACGCCCTGAGCGGCACTGCCTACCACCAACTCCGCAACATTGCCAGACTCTGCCACTGCCTCACCCCTCAGGCTGCCGAAACCCTCACCCACGCATTTGTCACATCAAGGCTCGATTACGGAAACTCCCTCCTCATCGGCCTTCCCAACTCTTCCCTTCACAAGCTGCAGATCATCCAAAATTCTGCAGCTCGTGTACTCTCGTGCACCTCCATGACCCTATCACTCCCACCCTCGCCTGACTCCACTGGCTCCCCTCAGAGGTTCAAATTCAAGATCCTCGTCCTCACTTTCAAGGCATACATGGCCTTGCCCCCTCCTACCTCTCCGACCTGCTGACTCCCTACCAACCTGCCCGCTTCCTCCGTTCGGTAGACTCCGGTCTGCTTCATATCTCCCGCCCGACCTGCCTTACTATCGGTGGCCGGTCTTTCAGCCTCTCTGCCCCCACACTCTGGAACTCCATCCCACAGTCCCTTCACCTCGCTTCCTCCCTTGCCTCCTTCAAGGCCGGTCTCAAGACTCTTCTTCGATTGTGCCTCCGGTCGCCCTCCCACCTCTCTGCCTTCCCTCACCCCTACCCCACCCCTCCCCTATTCTTGGGTTCTGACCCCTGACTGTCCAGTGCTTTTGGACGTTCTCCTGACATGAAAGATGCTTTATACATGTAATTTTGTAGTTGTTGTTCCTCCCCCTGCCCTCCACCCTCTCACACCCCAACCCCCAGCTCGGGTCCATAACTCTGTCTGTCCAGCACCTTGGGATATCCTCCCGACGTGAAAGGCGCTTTACAAATGTAATTTTGTTGTTGTTGTTGCATTTGATGTAGTGCTCATCAAATTATAGAGACATCTCAAAGCTTTTTGCAGAATTTTACAATAAATTATAATGACTGTGTATTTGTAGGTAAATGCAGCAGCCAATTTGTGCACATCAATGTCCCATAAACAGCCATGAAGTGAATAGCTAACCTTTGTTTTTTGGCCTAATGTTGGCCAGGACACCAGGTGAAACGCCTTTCTCTTTTCGAATAGTCCAGTAAGCTCTTTAAAATCCACATGAACAGATGGAGAGAAAGGGAATGCCACTGCTAACATTGCTCACCTCTGTTGCAAAAGGCAAAGCAACCTGTGGCAACAACTTCATCCTTACAACATCAAGCGATGCAAAACAAACTCTCCTTTATGGAAGGAAAGCTTGTAAAAGGTTAAAAGAAATACTGAAGTACTCAATATGAAAAAAAAGTAGTGTTTTCAGGGTCGGAGCACATTCTTGGGTTAAGGTGACACAAACTATTTGAGTTTGACTTTGATTTATAGCACCACCCTGATTCTGTAGTGTACTAACAGTCCAATAATGGACTCTGTGTTCCCTAAGTTCAGGCTGCTTTCCCATTAACATGTGCAGTGTATGGACAAAAACGCTTCACCCATCACACACTTTCCACTGGCTTCTGTTATAACTGAACAATAAATTGCTGATGCGATTAGTAATTATCCGGGAAAAGAGTTTAGTTTATTGCCTCTTAGGAAGTTACGTCCTGACCTTGGTTAAGTACTAATCAACTCTGGTTGTCCCCAAGGACACAGGGTATTTTATCACACAGCCTCATTTTAGTAGTAGCTGAAATCAGGCAATGCTTCTTAACAGATTTCACTTT
The DNA here is from genome assembly GCF_018977255.1 of Callorhinchus milii. Lineage (NCBI taxonomy): Eukaryota > Metazoa > Chordata > Chondrichthyes > Chimaeriformes > Callorhinchidae > Callorhinchus > Callorhinchus milii. The sequence continues at coordinate 59,001,993 of NW_024704744.1, forward strand.
GCACCTGTCAATAAATGTCATATTGCAATAAATTATAAAAATAAAATATGGACCCACACTACCCAGCAATGTGGTATACCAGGATTCAATGAGACAATTTGAAAAGAGAAGGGAGTTTCTCCCTGTGTCCTGGTCAACATTTCCCAAGATGAAAAATAATTCAATTCATGACTCTTTGTGGGATATTGGTGTGTGCAAATCCGCTGCCACATTTGCTTACAAATACACAATCACTACATTTTATGGTCCCATTTTAAACTTTATGAAGAGCCTTGAGATATTTTCTTATGGTAAGGAGTTGCATCAGCTGCATCAACTGTAATTATCTAATTTTCCACCATTTCATTCCCTCGTTTTCATTCCCCTTTATTTCGTTCTCACCACTTCATTCCTGCTGTTGCATTCCACCGATTCCATTTCCACCTCATCAATCCCCTGTGTACCATTATTCCTCTCCCTTTCCCCACCAACGCCATTTGGCTCAGCAGAGACACGATAACATTTAGTGCCCAAGCGGCAGGCAGATTGGAGGTTTGGCATCCTTTGATGCGCAGATGTCTGGTAAAACAACTATTCTGCTGCTGTACCACTGAGTTGAAGGAAACAGCTACAGCTTGACTAAACAACAGGGAGTTTCTTTCTAAGAAAAGCTTCCAAAGGATTTCTGTGTGAGGGACAATATATAATAATAAAATAGAATGAGTAGGAAGCAAGGAATCAAGATGAGATTGGATTGCTCCAGTGAAGGACTGCAAAATTGGATTTCTGGCTCATAGATCACTTTATTGGACTACTGGTTGCTGAATTTACTGTTATTATTTAAGTTATTTGCTATCTATCTATCTCTTTCTCGCGCTCGCTCACTCTAAAATGCAGTACTGTGTATTTGTAAGCAAATGTGGCTTCTAAATTTGGCAATGTGGCATCTAAATGGAAGAGATAGAAGAAGCTGGGAGCTGACCAGGGTCCTGTGTGTTTCAGTCAGTCTGTCTTATGACATTTGAGTCAGGCATTATTAGATTACTTATACATGTAGAAGGGAGTGGGTAGATTCAGACTAGAGGTTAAAATGCTCTCCTTCACTCAGGCACGCAGTAATCACATCAATGCTTAAGGTTGGTTACTCATTGCCATCCTGTGCACTCTATAGCAACCCTTTCCTACACTGTAACAATCCCGAAGTGATTGTTAAAAGCTATAAGCCTATTACTTTTGATGATGGCAAGAATCCCACTGCAACTGACTATAAACTTCCAGTTGATACCCTTTGTGCATAGAGCAGGGATGGGCAATTATTTTGGCTGTTGGGCCACTTGATGAGTTTTGGTAAGCTTCGCAGGCCACACACTTAATATAGATGCAAATGCTTAATAATAGCTCAAAATCAAGTCTTACATCTGTACATGCATAAAATAAAGTCTATATAATTGACATTCATTAAAATTAGGTTAAATAAAAACTATGCCATAGAGCTTCCCGTTTGCTTATGGAAGGTTCTTTAGACTGCCATCCAAACCTACTACGGTACTGTAAATAGCTAGAAATAAGTGCTGGTTCACTGTATTTGAACACACTCCCATTTTAAACACTGCTTATGGGGAGACCCAGAGAGCAGAGCATAGACATTACCGAACAAAGATAGCATGGATTCTCCAGCCCACCCTCTGTATATTTCCGGGGCTTAAGACTGGAATTCTGCTCGGAGTTCCATATAGCAGCATTGACAATGTTGGCCTGGAGTACAATTTTCCCTGGTATAAACATGGATTGCAAAATCGCTTCACAAACTTTACACAGAATGTCAGTCCTAGGGGGGTGCAGGTGGGGGAGAAAGCAGATACTATCAGATAACTCAGTAAATTTTCCGACAGTTCAAGAAACATTCCCATAATGGAGTCCTGAATCTTTGTGGTTAGAGCACTCGCCTCGCCAGCGAGAGTACCTGGGTTTGATTCTCGGGCAGGGCGAAACGTTGGGCAAGTTTCCTTACTCCACACACACCCCTCTGTTTATACCTAACAGTAAGTCGGAACCTGTTGTTTGTCAATTGGCGGATCACTCTCCGGGGGTAATAATCCCTTTAAAAAAATGAAAAATAATAATAATAATTTGGTCATTCAATCCACGTTTGTGGGACACTGCTGTGTGCGATTGGCTGGGGGATTATTTTTACGAATTGTGAAAAACGGCAATTTAAAAGCAATTAAAGATTGAATTTAATTTTTTTCTTTGGTCTTAACCTTTAAGTGCACAGACCGAGGGAATCCAGCCTCAGCAAAGGGAGCACTAGAATTCCAGTCTACCACTGCTACAGGCCATCACTAGAGGTGTTGGTATCACCCCCTCCCACATCTCATCCTCACCCGACTCAAATGCATTTGCATTTTCCATCAAAGTTCTCTGGGTAAAACAGGAGCCCTGGTTGATTTTCCTCTTTCCTACCTCAGGAGCACTGAGTCCAATTGCAGAACCACTATCCTGGCTGAGATCAGCGAGTGCAATCTAGACATTGAAATTCCCATTTTAGTGATGCGCTGAGTCAGGTCTTTACCCACTGGGTCATTAGGAAAACTCCAGCGGAATAATCTAAAACCACAAGGACTCTAGCTGTTTGCAGGTGGACACAAATGAGGGCATGATCTGCGGCTGGCTGCCTCTGCTTCGGCATTTTTCTACACTGCAGTTGCTTTCACGCTGTTACTGCAGCCACTTAAGCTGATCAGTTATGTGCCAATTCACATCAACGCTCCAGCCGACAGCCTTTCATAGCTGAAGCAGAAATGTAGCTTTATGTGCCCCCTCCCCCATTCCCACCCCTACCCCACGCTCCCCTCCTGCCCTCAAATCTCCATTTGTATCAAACTTTTGTCTCGGGGCCTTGAGCACCTGGATATTAAACATGTCGCATGGTTTTGATTTGTTTAGCTGAAGGGCAACGAAATTAAATCAATGACTGCCATTGAATGATAAATGTTGCTGTCCAGTTTTGCCACTGAAATGAAACTTGAGTTAAGTGAAGCTTATATGAAAAGCATTCACTGAACAATTAGATTCATAGCTCTCGCCACTACCCTCCCTACAATTGTAAATCATGGCTGCATTAGCCAAACAAATTCTCTCTTTACAGCCTTTACGCGTGACCTTTATTACAATACATCTCACCTCACAAGCAGGAGAACCTGGGTTCGATTCCTTGGGGAAACCTTAGGGAAGTCTCCTTCCTCCATAAGCCTCTGTTTACCTAGCAGTAAGTAGGAACCCAGTTGTTAGGCAATTGGCAAGTTACTTTCTGGGGGTAATAATCTCTTCAAAAATAATAATAATAATTTGGTTCATGCAATCCTCGACTGTTTGTGGGACAGTGCTGGCTGCCGCGTTTCACCCAGAAAATACAGTGAATCCACGGTACAATATATTCTGTGAAGAGCTTTGAGACATCTCAACGATGTGATAATGCCAGGATTATTATTAGGAATATTATGATGCACAAATGTTGTGTCTCTAAGCTGAGTATTTGGTTTGCACAAGCAAGGCACTTTGGCATGAGAGTATTTTGTCACCGTTCTTTCAGCAGTCACAGTGAGTGGTGGAAAGCTGCAGCTGGTTGAAGCTGTCACGAGCATTGCTTTAACAGCATGATTTCAACCAATTGTTGTAGAAATAACCTACACAGAACCTAATGGTTAAAGTAATAGAGTCAGTAGAAAAGGACGATACATTGCAGTCCGGCTAGGCTCACAGTAAAAAATAGAGAGAGAAATTATTTCAAATTCTAAAACTATTGATTTAATCAGATCCAATTATCACTGAGTAAAGTCTCATCTGTACTTCTGTCTTTTTTTCCTTTGTTGATGTATTCTCTATTCATAGTTGCTTTTCCTCATCATTTTCAGTTCTCCTTTTAAATGGTGACGGTCTGTGTTCATACTCAGCAATATCCTATATAATATTTGCTAGTGAGACACTGGGCAGAAGTACCTATTGATCAGGGCTAGGTGGCTCAATGAGTTAGAACATTCTCCTTGCAACACTGGATTCACCTGAGTTCAGATCCATTCTCATAGATCGATAAAGTGAAGGCATCTGTTGTTAGCATACCACTTGAAATAAGTGTGTGAAGCTTATATAAATCTTCCTGTTGTCATGGATCCACACAGGCGTTTTAAGACCTTGCTTTTAAGTCATCTTTCTCCTCCGCATCCTCTCGGCTACCCACCCCCCAGCTTGGGTGTCTACTTGGCTTTATCAATAGTTTTATGGTGCCCCCCCCTTGTGAAACACATTGAATAAATGCAAATTTGTATTGTATTATAAGAGAATTACCCATATTGCAATCTCACACATGGTTCAGATGGATATGGGAAATAGAATTAGAGCAGATTGAGAATAAACCACGTTGTTGGTTGGTGTGGAGAGTTCCAACCTGCCCAGGGAATGGTCTTTAGGTGTAAAGCATGAAAACGTGGAGGGTGTAAAATTGTTGGTATATCTTCAGGTGATGTTGCTTGGTAAAATGTGGCTGTGGCTTGGTAAAATGATTGTTCCCCAAATCATTTACAGCAGCCATCGAGCTAGCTCGCAGCACTTATTGAAAGTGTTGCCTCATTGATCATGACATTTCAGTGGTATTTCATCAGGCACTGGCTTAATCTTACATGTAGACTGGACAATGACAGGAACAGAGAGTCACTGTTTATTTTTCAATAAACAGCCAATTTTTCATACAACAATTTCCCGCAAACAACCAGGAGAATGATCAATTTATTTGGAGGAGAGTTTTAGTAATAATAATAATGAGACTTGTATTTAATATTGTGGCTTACATTATCACGATATCTCAAAGTGCTTCATAGGATCCACTATAAAGTGAAGTGGTTGTGTTTTTGTGGGCAAACCTAGCAGCCAATTTGCACACTGCAGTGTCCCACAAACAGTCAATGAAATGAATGACCAATTTTATTTGGGGGATCATTGGCCCAGACATCGCAAAACACTCCCTTCCCTTTTCGAATAGTGCCATAGGATCTTTAACATTTATAAACTAAAGTTCCATCTTATAATCCCTGCAGTCAGATATAACTAGTGACTTATTTTAATAATTGTTATCAGTGATAACTATCACACCACCTGTGGCATTCCCTGTCATGTTGCAAGCAAACCGATTCACTTTGCGATAGGATTCAGCACATTTACCGTTAACACTAAGCTGCGCTTTTTCTACTTCAGCCCCTAGTGCGATTAATCCATATTGTAACATAGAAAACAGATCTGAGGGATGGCTTCAAACACCAGATGCCATCCCACCATCATGGTGTTTGATAGAACTACTCCAACTAGCACTAGAATGGAGGGATGATATCTGAGCAGCATGTGTACCTTCCACTGTAAAACATTGAGTGAAGTGCTTGTTCTCTGGAGAATCCCTTGACAGGCTTGCCTCGCCTCATAAATAATAACATAAAGAACACTTCACTACCAGATAATTCTCCAAGCATTATTCAAGTGTACAGAGATGGCTGTTTATTTTTTTCCCATGGTTGAGGACCTCTCTTTCTCTATTTCTTTTGTGCCCTACTTTAGAAACTAAATAAAATCCTGTCCAAGTCGAGTTACAGGGACGGAAGGGATATATCCCCTGGTTTGGATTTCGTGCACTAAAAATCTGACTTGTTAAATCCTGGAAAACCTCTCGGAGAAACTCTTGGGAACTTGAGATTCCAATATAATCCCATACATTTTAAACACTTGATAATTGGAAGTTTTTTTCTTCTTACAGTCAAATATTGGAGCCAGAAGATTTATCTGTGCTCCCCTGTTACAGTATTTATCGACCATTTTAAGGCTGTTCTGCCAGCATTTTTGTCCTATTAGTAAACATGCCTCTAATGTCCAATAAGCTCTGTTCTCCCAGTCACTCTGACTTCTCTGTCCTTGACCTTCGACAATGCATCAGTCACTCCAAAACACATTTGGTGCATGCCATTGCGGAGCAACTTTGCAACATTAAAAAATAGATTCAATCTGAAAGAATTGCTCCGTTTCCAATCCTACCTTTCCCACCATCTACACTTCGTGGCCACTAACGACTTCTCCTCAAGACCCTGCACGGTCACGTGTGGTGTCCCTCAGGGCTCTGTCCTCGGTCCCGTCTTCTTCAATCTACACATGCTCCCACTCTGTGATATCATCCGCAGGCATAGTGTCAATTTCCACATGTATGTGGATGACACACAACTCTACCTCATCAACTCCACCCTTGACTCCAGGACTATTGATGTCTGACTAATTGTCTGGGACTGTCTGGAGGAAGTTGGAGAGCCAACTTCCTCCAGCTCAATGTTGGTGATACGGAGCTCCCGGCAGCGCCTCCTCACCTCAGCCACTGACACTAATACCATTCATGGCTACTCTCTTCACTTCACAGAGCCAATCCAAAACCTCGGTGTCCTTTTCAATCCTCAGTTATTCTTCAAACTTCATATTTGTGCGATGACCTATTCCTCCTTGTCACACCTCCGCAACATTGCCCACTTTCACCACTATCTCTCACCGCAGGCCACCGAGACCCTGATCCACACTTTCTCAACTCTTCCCTCCACAAGCTGCAGATTATTCAGAACTCTGCAGCTTGTGTCCTCTCCCGCACCAGGCTCCAGGAACCTATCACTCTCATTCTTGCCTGGCTTCTCTGGCTTCCCATTGCTCAGAGAATTAAGTACAAAACTCTCGTTCTTACCTTCAAGGCCCTCCACAGTCTTGTTCCCCCCTACCTCTCTGACCTCATAACCCCATATCAGCCTGTCCACTCCCTCCGCTTGGCAGACACCAGCCTGATTCAGGTCCCCCACACTTCCCGCCCCATCATTGGCGGTTGAGCATTCAGCATCTCTGCCTCCACACTCTGCAATTCTATTCTGCAATCCCTCCGCCTCACTCCCTCTCTTGCCTCCTTCAAGTCCCATCTTTAAACCTTCCTCTTCGATCGTGCCTTCGGCCACAATCCCACTTCCACTCCGACTGCCCTTCTGACCCCAACTCCCAGCTCAGGTCCAAAACCCCTGATTGTCCATCACCCTGGGTTATCTTTCCAACATGAAGGGTGCTATACAAGTGTAATTTGTTGTTGTTGTTTAAAAGAGCCAGTCCAGACACAATGGACTGAATGGCCTTCTTCTGTGCTATAAATTTCTATAGTTTTATGGATCTATGACTTCAGTGTCTGTTTTCCAACCATATATTAACTTTATCCCTTAAATAAGGAATGAAGAGGGAGAAATTCCAAGAGTCAAACTGTTACAGAGCAAAAGGAAATTTGCGTTATTTTTTGCGCTGTTTCAGTAGCATGGAGAGATTGCTGCTTTCATGCAAGGGGCCCTCTGACAAGGTTTTTCTTTAAAAAAATTGGCATTCAGAAAACAATCTTTGAAAATAATTCCCTGTTGTCTGGTTGCAAAGTCTGGTTACCTTGTGCAACTGGTTCACTCCCTAACAAGGTACAACAGCCTTGTATTCTGGGCTGTGTTTGGTTGTGAATATTCCTGCTTCCTGCATGATGCTATCAGCAGTGAACGCAGCACATAGAATGACTCTACAGTACTGAACCAGTACAAAAAAATTACAATTCCCTCTTCAGCAGTTTGCCTTCCTGGAATTTTTCCCCCTTGGTTTCTATGATTACCGAAGAAACAGTGCCCAGGATGCGAGAAATGGAAATTCCACTCTTGTGAATTATCTGGCACAGAATAAAATGCCACAGGATAACTATATGCTGTAAGCAGATCAGGACCCAGAGGATAAAAGCGTTAGACACATGGTAGGATAAAACAAAAGTGTAGGATTCAGAGGCGACTTGGCAGAAACCAAATCAATCAGAGCCATAAAGCGTGTGTGGGGAATTGCTGGAATTAATGAGGCTAAACCTGCACAGCTTGCCACCACGAGGCACTGGTAAACTTCCCGTGGCTTGTTCATCTAGAATCATCCTTGCTGCAAGAAGTTTGTCTTCCAGGGCTTTCATGAGCAGACTGGGAAGAACCCCTTTGCCCACTGATATCTCTACTTCTCCAAGTCCACCTGATGAGCCAGGCAGGTTGGTCAATCATCCATCCTGTCACTGAACATTGCAGCTCTGACTGGCTGAGGACCACCACAGAGAATAGAGTAAGCTCTGCTCCTCCAAAGCCAGGCATGTAACCATGGTACCAGCTTGATCTTATTTGGGGCCCGGCTTACCTCCCCCCCACCCCCACGCACATACACGCACCCCCCGAGGAGGGTCACCAATCACCAATCAGATTGTTTACAAGTTGAGGTTTGAGCACTTTCTTACAATTGTGGGCGCAATTTGGACCTGAAGTAGATCGATACAAATGTGCAATTTCGAAATAAAGTCCTTTCTGACCACAGTTATAAAAAGCAGTGCTTTGGGTCCAGAAATTAACATTATAACAGATCAGTGAAAATACTTCTGATTGTACAGAGTGACTCCATTATAAAGTGCCTGGCTAGAGCATGAGGTTCACTTCTAATGCAGGTCTCCTATGGACCCGCAATTATAGCAACAAATTAGTCTCTTGATTCTCAGATAACTGGTGACCATTGCTCTCAGCTTCTGAGATAAATTAGCCTTACTTACAGTAATTAGGTCCGCCACTGTTAAGCACTTTGAGAAGTTACCCCGCTTGAAGGTCGCCATATAAATGCAATTTGTTGTTATAATTGTGGATCACGGGGGACATACCATTATAAACAAACCTCATACTCTCGCCAGGCACTTTCTAATGGAGTCACCCTGTACAATGCAATACAAATCAACATTTATATAGCACTTTGATGTTGGGTGATATCCCAAGGCGCCTAACAGTAATGTCTTTGAACCAAGTGGGATGAGGAGGGGAAAGATGAATGAAAAAGAGGTCAAAGAAGTAGGTCTTGAGACAGACCTTGAACGAGGTGAGGGTTAGAGTGAGGTGAGAGAGGGAGTGTATAATGTCTTGAGAAAATCCGAGCCCCGCTCCCCACCTTTCATATTTTCTTTTCTGTACATTGTCTTCGGAATTAAGAAAGTTATTCAGCACATACACACTGAGCGTTACTGCTGCAGCGGTCAGCAAAGGGGCAGACAAGCTGCTTCTCTCACTCCGAGAGTAAGGAGTTCATTGTTGAACAGCGCCTGCAGCCTCCGGTGACTTTGCAGTTTGTTACCAGCATTAAAGTTCAACAAAAGAAAATGTTGATGGTCATTTCTTCAGATACCAGTTGCTAGGTATCCGATCAGTGCATTTGTTTTGTAACAAAGACTTGGCAGAGCAAAGGAGCTGAGCCCTGGGAGTGAGGCGTGCAGTACGATGCAGGTGCAGCAGGTGGTAAAAGGTTATTGTTTACTGATACAGAGGACAAGTATCACCAATGGTACATATTAGGAATGCACTGGGTTCAGGAGATGCTCTGCAGAATACAGACTTAAGGTGTCTGGTCAGGCCTTATCAGCTTTATTGGGTTTCTAGAACCCCCTTTAAGTGTCGGCTGAATGCTGTATGACCCTGAACAGCATGCCTACCTACCTGCCCGTACCCTCCGTTCCTCCGGCTCCGGTCTGCTCCACGTCCCCCGCCCCAATCGCCCTACCATCGGTGGTCGGGCCTTCAGCCTCTCAGCCCCGAGGCTCTGGAACTCTATCCCCCAGTGCCTTCGCCGCCTCCTCCCTTTCCTCCTTCAAGGCCGGTCTCAAGACCTTTCTCTTTGACCGTGCCTTCAGCTCCCCTCTCGACTCTCTTCCCCCTTCTCGCTCCTTCCCTTCCCTCCCCTCACCCTGACCATTTCCCCCCTGCTCGGGTCATGACCCAACTGTGCAGCGCCTTGGGACGTCCTCCTGACGTGAAAGGCGCTTTATAAATGGAATCTTGTTGTTGTTGTTGTTGTTGAGATCAGAGGGGAGTTGGACACAAAATGTGATAGTCTGCTCTACCCACTCCCAGTAGTCTGTCTCTGAGTTTCAGGCCGAGATCCCACATGAATCCCATTTCTTTGAAACCATCATGTGGTGTCAGGGTATCAACCTGATTCAGTTGGTAGCACTCACAAATCCTGAATGTATTTCTTTCCTTAATTTACAATATTCCCCAAATAAGGAACATCCTATCCACTTGGCAGAAATGCTGTTTAAACCTCTTCCTAAAAAACAGGTTTGGGGCAGAATACAATGGTTTCTCACATTCCAAATTTGTTCCATGTATTTCCCTCCAGACAGAGTCCAATCCCAACTCTTCAGTTTATTTTTGAAACTTCATTTTAAACTGGTATCTCATGGTTCGGGGTTGGGGGTGGGCTGGAGGAGCAGTATTAAAGCACTGCTTCTCACGGCCCCTAATCAATGTCTTCACAACAATATCATTTATTTCAGGCAAACGGAGAGGGGATTTGATGCTTCTTCACTGGATGGACATCTTCTTTAAACTGGGATTCAAAATTAAAATTATAAATTGAAAGGCTGCTGTGTGGCCTGAGCCAAATGTTTTGCTCTCCTGACTTGCTGAAACAATAAAATTGTAGCATTTTGAACCTGAAAAGTCCAGAAATCAGAGGGCATTTTCATTCCCAAACTTGGCCTTGAAGACATGCTTTTAGGGATGTGGAGAAAAGACATAAAAATGGAGTTGAAGAATCTGCCACAGTTTAGTAAACTGCTGGAACAGATCAATGGTTGAATGGTTTCTGCCTGTTGTTATATTTAAAATAAAAATATGAGAGGGTTTATGAACACGGCAGATTTGCCTTGTTGTAGCATTCTGAGGCACGAATAGACCATAAGTGTGCAGGTTTACAAACTCACATCTATTGACGGACACACTGAGGCGGCTTAAAAGACTTCGGATATCAAGGAATCTAAGTTTACCTCACCTACTACTACAAAGTGCACTGTCACATTACCCGTGCTGGGCACTGGAACAGCTCTGATTTAACAACAACACCTTGCATTTATATAGCGCCCTTCACAAGGGTAGTGTCTTGGAGCATGTCTCGTGCACTCCCGGCCTTGTGTTTGTTTCTAATGGAAAGTCAATACTTGTCCGTTGCAATGATTTTGTAGAGAGAATTATTTGTGCTTTGGTGCACACCGTAATAAGTCACCTTGAATTGATCAGCTGGACAGCTGGGTTGACAGAAACCTCAATCTTGTTTTAACGTTAGACACTGCATACAGCAACCTCTGTAACCAAGCTTCTGTCAACTGTACTGTTAAATGCCTTGGGACATCCTCCCGATGTGAAAGATGCTATAGCAATGTAAGTTTGTATTTGTATTATTGCATAAGCTTCTGCCAGAAAATGGAAAATCATAAGAAAGTCTGGAACAAGAACTTTTTACCACATCAAGCTCACTACTTCCACAGAACTGGGTCTAATATGATTAGGGGAGAGGAGGGAAAGGGAGAGGAGAAAAAGAGATGAAGAAAAGAGGGAAGAGAACAGTAAATTAAAGGAGGAGAGCAGAGGGCAAAGAAGGGGAGAGGAGAAACTGGGGGGTAGTATAAATTATATCTTACCCCAACCCCCCAACTCCCACTCCCCCAGTCACTTTGGTTTTCTGGCAGGACATTTGAGGATATAGCATGGGGGGAGTGGAATCCAGCACTTGCCTCTTTCTGGCCTTTTGGGTATCAGATAGATTGAAGCCGTGTTAGATATGGAATCGGTTCAGTGCTCAGTGCTGTGGATTTCATCCTCTTTCCAGTGACTAAGCAGCAGCTGTAAGTTCCTGCAATTCCACATGCTGCAGTTTGCCAAATCCTAGGTCTGCAGTGCCTTGTGCATACCACCCACATACTAATCAGTGGTAGCACACCCCCACGCACAGGCTGTCGTGGCCTTTCCCTTTCTTGTGTGTAACTATCAGGTACAGATAAGTTTTATGGTTTTATATTTCAGTAGCTGCGTTATCTATTGCATGTCTTTTTAACCACATATAATCCATTTCAAAAAATATTTTTTCCTACTATGAACACATTCAGGTACCTATTAGGATAATAATAATAATAAACCTTCCAATTATTACAATGGCTTTCCCATCAGGAGGACGTCTTGAAGTTCTTCTAGGGATTTTTCTGTAAAGTGTAGTGACAGTGTATTCTGTAGGTAAATATGGCAATCAATTTGCACACATCAATGTCCCACAAATAGCCACAAAGTGAGTGACCAATTTTATTCAGGGGATTTTTAGCTAAGACATGGGAGAAACTCCCCTCTCTTTTCGTATAGCAGCATGGGATCTTTAAAGTCCACCTGAATAGGCAGACTTTCTTTTGTTCAACGTTTTATCCAAAGGACAGCAACTCCAACAATACAGCGCTCCCAGCACTGCATTGGAGTGTCAGCCTAGACTGTATGAGTTCAAAGTTCCAACTTGAACTTGAATTAGAAGGATATGGCTTGAATCCACATCTACTTAGCCCAAAGGCAAGAGTGCTATCAACTGAGCCAGGCTATTGAATGTGAATTGACTCTTGACAACTTCTGGTGTCTTAATAATAATCATTTCATTTGATACAGTTAATTATCACATCAAAATATGTGGAGTCCTATAGCTCAGTGGTTAGAGCACTCGCCTTGCAAGCGTGACACCTGGGTTCAATTCCAGGCAGAGGGCGAAACCTTCGGCAAGTTTCCTTACTCCTGGAACGCCTAATAATAATCCCTCCAAAACAAAAAACAATAATAAATTGGTCATTTTCAATCCATGACTGTTTGTGGGACACTGCTGTGTGCAATTGGCTGCTGAGTTTCACCCACAAACATACAGTCAATTCACTTTACAGCATATTCTGTGAAGGTCTTTGAGACGTCTAGAAGACGTGAAAAGCGCTATATCAAATGCAAGGATTATTATTATTATTATAAAGGACTTCCCAGAGTTTTGGGTGTGTCATGTCTGTGCTACATACATTAAAGCTAGGGTTATAAATCAGTGAATTATAAAGCTGGTGATTCTTCCCAGATGACTGAATCCCTGGGGTGAGCCACAAGCCTCTAAGATTAATAGAGTTCTTATTTTAGTTATTTTGAAAAAACAGGATGAAGCTGCAAGTTAATAGTTTTAACATGATTTCCCCGCTTCCTCCTAAATCACCCACCATTCTCCTGCCAGGAGACCAGTGTCAAAACTACCCTGGGGTCTCTGTCACTGTCTGTTGATTGTTGGTAGAAAAGTGGCAAGAGCTCAGGGTGAGAAGCCATTTGATCTTCCTGAAGTATGTCTCATCCAGTACCAGGAATATTGGTTCACCTCAAGTTTTCAACTAACATTCAGATCAGCAGGGTGGTCTCCAGGATATGGATTAAGATGAGAAAAGGACAGATAGGATCCGGATTAGGAATTGTGTGATGGAGGGAGCTGTGGTCCCCACTTTCTTATTCTTTATCTGAAGGGAGTCACCTCACCTTCATTGGGCAGCTACCTCTGAAATTGGGAAGTGGATGGCATAAAGCCAAGTCCAGCCACTGTACACAGAGCAGTGTATTGCTAAAGTATGTCTCTTGTCTCAATCTCTCACATTGGAGTCCTGTAGCTCAGTGGTTAGAGCACTCGCCTTGCAAGCGAGACACCTGGGTTTAATTCCAGGCAGGGCAAAACCTTGGGCAAGTTTCCTTACTCCACACGCCTAATAATAATCCCTCCAAAACAAAACAATAATAAATTGTTCATTTTCAATCCACGACTGTTTGTGGGATACTGCTGTGCACAATTGGCTGCCGCGTTTCGCCCACAAATATACGGTCAATTCACTTTACAGTCTATTCTGTGAAGCGCTTTGAGACATCGAGAAGACGTGAAAAGCACTATATCAAATACAAGGATTATTATTATTATTGCCTTTACATCACGCAATTCTCTGATGAATGCGAAGCAGTGAATCGTTCTTTTGAAGGATCAAGCCTGAAACATTAACCCACCTTTCTGTTTCAGCTGCTACCCAAATTGTTGAGTATTTATGGCATTTTAGTGTTGAATTTCAGATTTTCCCCATTCCATTATTGAAATGTTTCGAATGCACCATGACAGCAGAACAAAATAATACAGTTTTTGAGTTGCAAAGAGCAGTTTCAAGATCAGAAATTTACCAGAGGGTAAATAACGACTGAAACAAGTTGCTAGGGGGTCAAGTTGTTGGTTGAGGCCAAGACACTGGATTCATTTAAAAACAGTTTGATGGGTATCATGGGAGGATGGTAGGGTGAATGTTTTGGAAGGTTGAGATCAAATGGGCCAAAGGGTCTTCTTGATCCAAACAAATCTTGTGATTTTGTGTGTGCTAGAAGTCACTATTGACAGCACTAGGAGGATGAGTTTCACTGAATCCCAACAATCAAAGAGCCATGATATTTGAAAGGAATAATATAAGCAATAAGGAGTTTCAGCACAGGTTTTTACGATGTTTTCCTCCATCTCACGAGAGTATGGAGCATGTGTTAGTGAGTCTTCCAATACTTTACACAGTGACCATTCTACATGTTTAAGCATAGACCGTCCATCCTCATAGTTCAACTGTAGGAAGTGAGCAGCTAGTCTGATTTGATCCTGATTCAACAAACCGATCAGCTCTCTTTATGGAGGTGCCATCATTAGACCCGAGTTCCCATCCATTTGATCAGATGTTAAAGATTCGCTATTCACTATTAAAGATGGCACTATTCAAAAAGAGAAGAGAGTTTCTCACCGGGTCCTGGCTAACAATCCCTCAGATAAAAATTGGTCATTCACTTCACGTCTGGCACTGGGACATGCTATGCATAACATTGGCTGCCATATTTGCTTACAAATACAGTTATAATTAGACTTTGTGGAAAACTCTGTGAAGCACTTTGAGACGTTTCCATACAATAAGGCACGATATCATATGCAAATATTATTTTTTTCATTTATTATCCTGTGGAGAATGGTGGCCATTTGAGTTCAGCAGCAAGGAATTCTGCCTTGCCCCCTGCTACAGACACACAAGTAAACAGCATCACCATGGTACCTTGCCCGTAAGTCTTTATTAAAGTAAAGCTAATGCTGCACTGCTTGACCAATAGAAAAAGCGTATGTTATCTTTCTTCCTCTCGTTGCAGTATACATGAAAGAACTTGCATTTTTGTAGCATTCTTAACAGTTCAGAACATCTCAAAGCACTTCACAGGAAACTACTGTCAAATGTAGTCATTGTTTTTGTAGGCAGTCGCAGGAGGCACATTGCGAATGGTATGTTCCCACAAATTACCTGGAGAAATTTTAGCCCTGACACCAGGAGAGCATCCCTTCCCCTTGCAAGTAACATAATTTTTTTTTTTTAATTCCACCTGAGGGGTAGGATAAGAATGGGAGAGTAATATATTGAGCATCTAGTGTGGACAAAGGTGCTCATTAATTACTATAGATTCTCAGGACATGTTCGTTCAGTGCGGGCCTGATTCCAGTAAAAGTCTCATGCACACAAATGATGCCTCATGTATCATTGCCAATGAATAGAAAATGTGTTGCTAGACAGCAAGAAATAACAGTATTACATTATTACAACAACAACTTGCATTTATATGGCATCCTTCACATAGGATAGCATCTTGGAGCGCAACAATACTGCATTACTTCTACTCTACCTCACAAGAATGACCCACATACAGAACCACTGTATGTAACATGCCTCTCTATAACATGGGCTCACTTATAATGCATTTGCATTTTGTTCCCTGAAAGTCCAACATCCCTTATCGTGCTTCAAACCCTGATGAGACAGAAGTACAATGTTGTAGCAGTCGGCGACATTCTGCGCACTGGTGCAATTACATCACCTGTGATGTGATCGGTTGGTTAACAGCCCGGTGGCACTGACCCATGGCCACTCTTGATCGGGCCCTGTTATAAGTTGGGCTGGAATTTTATGGTCCCTCCCCCAAAAATTACTGCCTTATAAAGGGGGCATCCTGTACCATGTTAACAATTTTCTGTGTAAAAGTAAATCTTCTCCCTTTTTATTTTGGTGATAATCAATAATGCTCTCTCATATGTTAATAATATTTCCAATTGATGCAGTACTTACATTTGAAATGGGGTCTTTCATGTCGTGAGGACATATCAAAGCATATGCTGTAAAGTGTAGTGAATGTGTATTTTGCGGTGAATGCAGAAATCAATTTGCACACAGCAGGGTCGCACAAACAGGTGTAAAATGAATCGATTATATTGGGGGATTGTTGACCAGGACACAGGGAGAAACACCCTTCACTTTTCGTAGAGTGCATGAGATCTTCAATATCTACCAGAACAGGCAGACAACCTCCAACCATGCAATGCTGCCCACCACTGCTTTGAAGCCTGGACTATGAATTCAACAGCCCAAGGTGAGCTTGTATCCACAACCTTTTGACTCCGCGGTGAGAATAAAGCGCTCTGTTATGTTAAAACATCTCAAAGGAAATGTCATCAAAGAATAACATCACAGGTGATTTCTGTCAAGTGCAGACACTGTGTATTTATAATAATAAGAATTTTTGCATTTGATATAGTGGCTTATCACGTCATTGAGACATCTCAAAGCGCTTCACAGAATATATTGTAAAATGGATTCACTGCGTATTTTATGGGCGAAAAGTGGCAGCTAATTGCTCACAGCAGCGTCCCATAAACAGTTGTGGATATTTGTAGGTAGATCAACAGTCGGGGCTCTGCATGACCATTGCCTCCCAGTCCCTCAGAGGATCAAGTCCTGTTTTACAAATCTCGCCATGGTGTCCCCCACTTTATACATGCAATCCTCTTTAGCCCAACATTTCAGCTGCATTCTCCACTGTTCCAAATTTGCTGATTTATTCTCCCCACCCCACACACACATTCCCCCCCCACCCCCACTCCATCCAATTCCTTTCACTTCCCCATAGATTGCCCAGCCTTCACCTACTATGTCCTGACCCCATGGAAACGCTCTTCCCAAACCATTTATTCCTATGCTTTCAAAATCCTCCACAAACATCACTTCCACGTTAACATCCTTAAATCTTTCATTTCTGTACTCAGGATCCATCATTACATTGCAATGTAAATTTGCGTTTGTACCCGCATCTTTCACGTCGGGAGGACGTCTCAAAAGGCTGAATGGTCCAGAGTTTGCACATTAGTCAGGTTCTGGGAGTGGGATGGGGTGGGTGTTAGAACAGCAGCCCTCTTACCCTGCCAGCTTCAAATCAGCTTCAGGCTAGTGCTGAGGATGCCAGTGTTGAGGGAATCAGTTTAGCAGCAGGAAATGATCAGAGCAGAGAAGGGTGAAAAGCAGAGGGAAACTGCACTGGGAGACGAGTGATCATTCCACCTGGCTGGCTGGCTGGCTGCTGGCTGGCTAACTGGCTGCTGGCTGGCTGGCTAACTGGCTGCTGGCTGGCTGGCTGGCTGGCTGCTGGCTGGCTGGCTGGCTGCTGGCTGGCTGGCTGCTGGCTGGCTGGCTGGCTGGCTGCTGGCTGGCTGCTGGCTGGCTGGCTGGCTGCTGGCTGGCTGGCTGGCTGGCTGGCTGCTGGCTGGCTGGCTGGCTGCTGGCTGGCTGGCTGGCTGCTGGCTGGCTGGCTGGCTGGCTGGCTGGCTGGCTGGCTGGCTGGCTGCTGGCTGGCTGGCTGGCTGGCTGGTGGGAGATGGAAGTGGAAAGCGTTTCATTATGTAAAAAGAAGAAGCGAGCGATCAACATGTGACCCTCCTGATTACAGCAAATAGTGTGTGTGTGGGGTGGAGGGAGGGAGGGGGGGGGGTACAGATCTGCAACCCTGACTCAGGCTGTGCACACAACATCGAGTCTGACTGTGGGACGCGCATCTCAGGGAGATCAGGAGCTGGTGGTGGTTAGCAATAGGTGAGCAGGGGTTAGCGATACGGATGCCCTGCATCTTATCCATCCCTCTCCTCCTCCATCCTCCCCCGGCCTCTGGGATGCAGGGATCCCGCCTGGATGCTGATGTGAGCTGGGAACATGATGAAGAAGCACTCTGCCAGGGTGGCCCCGCTCACAGCCTGTAACAGCCCGGTCCTCACTCTCACCAAAGTGGAAGGTTTGTAGAGAGCAGAGCTTGAGGTGTGTGTGTGTGTGTGTGTGTTGTGGACACAGTGTGACCCCTCTGTTTGCTGGGGGTTGGGGTGGGGGGGGGATCAGCTGTATTTAAAGCAGATGTCAGCCGCCTCTGTGCATTGAAGTCCCACTCATCATCGAAGTGATGGAGCCTTGTATTTTTTAGGTTTATCTTTGGTCAGATAGGGCTTGGGGGGTGTGTGTGTGGGGGGATGGGGGGGTGTCCCTGTGCTGGTGTTGTGTCTTGCCTGGCGAGCGATTCGAGCTGTGTTTAATATTATGGATTTTCTTGCCTTTCAATCGGTATAACAGTAAAACAGCCCCAAATACTGCGATCGGGAACAGTAATAACTTTGGAGGAGGAACGTTTTTGTTTGAATTAAATAACCTGACGTCTGAGAATGTGTGTGTGTGGGGGGGGGAGGGAATGCCTTTGCAAGTAGATTTTTTTGTTTGCAGGGTGTGGGGATGGTGGGGGTGGGTGGGTGGGGATGGGGATGGGGGTGATGAATGGGAAGGAGTTTAAAATCTGCACCAGTGTGAGCGAGAGAGACCAACCCCCCCCCCCCCCCCCCCCCCCCCCCACACACACACACACAAAGTCCCTTATCTGTCTGCAGGGCGCTGGGCTGCGGCTGTCAGCTGGAGAGTGAAGTCTTGTTGCAATCCGCCAGCGCTGTAAAACTTATTGTATTATTCAGTCAGGATGTTGTTTTCGGGTCAGTGGAGCTCAGGCGAGCACTGCATCCCAGCACTGCATCACTTCATTTCAATCTAACGCCCCCCGCTTGCCTGCACCCAGCAATACTCTCAGTTGCTTTTCATAGCCCGAAACGACGTTTTTGCTGCACTTAATAATAACAATAATATATGTATATATATACATATCTATATATAACTTCTTGTGAATCGGAAGCCAAAGTGGGACAGACACATGCTGCGGGTTTGGTTCGATTGATCTGTTGTTTTGCTTGTCAATCATTCACTGGGATTTTCCTCTGGGATGGGTTTGGCTCTGAACACACTGCGGTGGGGGTGCCAGGCTGTCAAGGGTTGGCACAGCAAAGCTCAGAAGGTTTAGCACCTGATTTGCAAAGATGGGCGTTGTGACACCCATGACCATACCTACCCTGAGCATTTTGTCTGAGGTCCGAGAGTTGGTGTTTTAAAATAACAATCCCATCACTTGATACAGCGCCTTATCATGTCAACACATTCATTGCAAACAACTTCACAGGTAATTGCGGTCGAGTGTAGTGGTTGTATTTTCAGCGATCTGGTGCAGAATTTTTGTTCCCACGCAGGTGTGTTGTCCTGTGAAATTGCTAATGGGTGCGGATTAATTACTCTGCTGGTTTGTTAGTTGCTCTTTACTTTTCATGGCTGTTTGTGGAGAGTGTGCAAAATTGGCTGCCGCGTTCGCCCACCAAGTAAATACAGCGACACTTCACAGTGTATTCTGTGGAGATCTTTGAGACATCTCAATGACATGATAAGGCGCTATAAAAAATGTAAGGATTATTATTCACTCAAAGGGTGGTGAATGTATGGAACTCACTACCCCAAAGGACTGTTGACGCTCAGTCCTTGAACATATTCAAGACTGAGATAGATAGATTTTTTATTGCAAAAGGGATTAAGGGATATGGGGATAAGGCAGGGTCAGGTTATTAGCTGGAATTAGATTAGAAGATCAGCCATGATTGAATGGCAGGGCAGGCTCGAAGAAGCCGAATGGCCTACTCCTGCTCCTACATGTTATGTTATTATATTATTACTTTGTTAGTTTTAGTGCTCCAATGTGCTATCCTGAATGAAGAGCGCTATATAAATTGCGACTTGTTGATGTAATTACATGAAGCAATTGAGGGCAACATTAATAATAATAATAATAATAATAATCCTTGCATTTGATATAGCGCTTTTCACGTCGGGAGGACGTCCCAAAGCGCTTCACAGAACACACATTAACTCCTTCTTTGCACATGCATTTACCATTCTTCAATTCAATCCTGATTTGGAAGCTGGGCTTGTTTTACAACCTGGTAATGCAACCAAAAAGTTTGCACGTGGGCTTGTTTAACCCACCCCACAAATTGGGACCTTGTTGTTACAATCACGGTGGAGTCTGTAGAGTATTAAAAACAACAGTCATTTCAACAACAACTTATATTTATATAGTGCCCTCCACGCCCGGCGGCGTCCCAGAGCATTTAACAATGGTGGATCCCGATGCTGAGCCTGGGGGAGGGGAAAGGTGACCATAGACATGGTCGAACAGGAAAGTCTTCAGGCACAACCTGAAAATGGGGAAAGAGGGGACAAGAAGAAGAGATTGAGGGAGGGAGTTCCATAGCTTCGGGGCATAGTGGCTGAAGGCATGGCCGCCGATGGTGCAGCGGAGGATTTGAGAGCCAAGGAGGAGGCTGGAGCCAGTAGAGCAGTGATAGCAGGTAGTGCTGTGAGGAGAGAGGAGGTTGGAGAGATAGGGGGGAGTCAAGGTGTGAAGGGATTTAAACACTAGAGTGTGGATCTTGAAGTTGATCTGCTCTGTGACAGGGAGCCAGTGGAGTTTGGCAAGGACTGGAGTAATCAGGGTGTGGAGTTTAGTGCGGGTGAGAATGCGGGCAGCAGAGTTTTTGGATGAGTTGAATTTTGTGAATAGTGGAGGAGGGGAGACCGACGAGGAGGGCATTTGTGTAGTCCAGCCGAGAGATGACGAAGGCATGGACAAGGGTTTCGGCAGCTTGTGGAGTGAGGTATTGTTGGAGACGGGCAATGTGATGGAGAGTGAAGGAAAGCAGTCCTGGCCAGGGACCGGATGTGGGGGAGGAAGGATAGCTGGGGATTGAACCTGATGCCTAAATTGTGCATGGGTTCAGAGAGTTTTTAAAGACAGATCAGGTAAGTTGAGGAGGTCTGAACCCCAGGACAGAAGATGTTGATGGGAGCCAAAGAGTATGGCTTCCGGCTTGTTGACGTTTAACTGCAAGAAATTTGCACTCATCCAGGCCTTGAAGTCTGTCAGACAAGCTGACAGAACATCAGAGAACTGGGGGTCGCAGCTGGAGGAGGAGAAGTAGAGTTGAGTGTCATCCACATACATGTGGAAGTTAACCCCATGTCTGCAGATGATATCACTGAGAGGGAGCATATAGATGAGGAAGAGAAGGGGGCCAAGGATGGCGCCTTGGGGTACCCTGTAGGTAACTGGGTGGGGGGATGAGAAGAAAACCCATTTGCAGAAATGTAGTGTTGGTGGTCTGTAAGGTAGGACTTGAACCAAGCGAGTGCGATACCACTGAGTTGGAGGAGAGGTGTTGGAGGAGGATAGCGTGGTTGACCGTATCGAACGCGGCAGAGAGGTCCAGGAGGACGAGGAGGCAGAGGGAGCCCTGCTCACAGATAGTGTGGACATTGTTTGTGACTTTCACGAGTGCTGTCTCTGTAGATTTTTTAAGGAGCAGGTGACGGTGGTTTTGAGGGGGAGTGGGACTGATCCTGAGGAGAGGGACTGATTAATGGTGTCTGCCAGCAGTGGGCATAGGAAGGGGAGCTTAATGATCAGCAGCTGAGTGGGGAGGGGGGTCAAGGCAGCAGGTGGTTGGTTTCATCAGGGTGATGGAGGATGAGAGGAAGGAAGGGGAGATGGGGTCAAAGGAATGTAGGATGGGGGGGGCCATGGTAGGAGCTGAGAGGGAGCTGTGGGGTGGGTGAAGGAGATGGAATGAGGGGGGTTGGGTGGTAGAGGGGACACGGGGCAGGAGGACAAAGCTGCCAGGTGGATGTTTTCGATTTTAGAAGTAAGGAACTCCATGAGTTTTCACACTTGGTGTTGATGTAATGATTGAGGGGGCTTGAGGGGACGCATGGATGAAGTGGGGGTGGTGGAGAATAGGATTTTTTGAGTTCTTTTTGGCCTCCAGAAAGCTTCCATTTCATGATGGCTTTTCCATTATGAACCTGTAATGAAAATGTTTGTTAGTGACTGGTGTATGATAGACTCCAGTTTTATCATGGTCCCCTTTTCTCCTGGGATATAGTTAGGCTACCTTAGCTGGCCCATTTGTAAACCTGTCACGTACTGATGTTTTTCACATTTAAACAACATCATTTATATGGAGAAGCACGGCTAGGTTGTTCTCCTGAGTGAAGTTGCCCTGCTTAACAGAAAAGGACATCGGGATCTCCCAAGTCACTTATTGTGGAATCATCCATGCGTCAGCCTGTAAAATGGAAATCATAAAACACCCTGAAGTTGGGAATGACAATGTAATTTACAAAGTGCACTGCAGAGCTGAAAGGAAATATCCTCATTCCTTAAGTGACCGCAGCTAGGTAATTTAGTTTGCAACCATGGTACAATGTTTTTTAATTAAAATTTCCATCCATGTGTGGAGCTCTCAGTAAGCTGGCTTGGATAATATTAAGCATAGTGACAGTGATTATCTTAAGCATATTGATGGGTTTCTTTATGTGTCAGACGCCTGGCTGATGAAAACAAACAATTAGCTGTTTCATTGAATCAATACTTGTACAAACAATTGAATCCCATAGTTAGTTCTCTCATTAAATTTGCAAACCTTAGAACGACAATTCCAGTGTATCCCCACCACCACAGTCCATAAATTCACAGTCCAGCTTAGAAATCCAAGGTATTAGAAATAAGATGCAAGAATAGGAAACACAAGTATTCCATGGAAGGGATAGAACTTGCCAAGAGGGAACCTGAAAGAGATCTTGGAGAGTTTGTTGACTTGTAGCTCACTATATTTAAACAGTCTGAGGCAGCAATACACAAGGCAAACAGTTTGCTGGGATATATTGCCAAATCAGTTGTGATTAGATCAGACATATTCAGACTGCACCTTGAATACTGCAGACAGTTCTGGTCAGTGTAACATAAGGGGGCTGCCCAGCCTTAGAGGCAGTGTAGAGAAGAGGAACGGGATTGATTCCCAGTGTTAGAGGAATGAGTTAGACAAGCTGGGGCTCTTCAGTTTTGAGAGAAGATGACTCAGGGTTATAAAATTTGGATAGGATTGAAAAAGCAAATTTAGATGCAGCAAGTCAGAAGAACAAAAGGATATAATAATAATCTTTGCATTTGATATAGCACCTTATCACATCTTCAATGACGTCTCAAAGTGCTTCACCGAATATACT
This sequence comes from Callorhinchus milii, assembly GCF_018977255.1. NCBI lineage: Eukaryota > Metazoa > Chordata > Chondrichthyes > Chimaeriformes > Callorhinchidae > Callorhinchus > Callorhinchus milii. Next base: position 59,025,238 of record NW_024704744.1, read on the forward strand.
GTAAAGTGAATTGACTGTATATTTTGTGGGCGAAACGCAGCAGCCAATTGCGCACAGCAGTGTCCCACAGACAGTTGTGGATTGAAGTTTATTATTTTTTTAAGGAATTATTACCCCCGAAAAAGCGATCTGCCAATCGACTAACAACTGGGTTCCTACTTACTGCTAGGTAAACAGAGGCGTGTGGAGTAAGGAAACTTTCCCAGCATTTTGCCCTGCCAGGATTCAAACCCAGGTTTCCCGCTTGCGAGGCGAGTGCTTTAACAACTGAGCTATAGGACTCCACAAGGTTCCATATAGGTTCAGAGTTGTAAAGGACAAATTCAGGACAGACACCAGGACGTTTTTCTTTACTCAGAGGGTAATCAACAACTGGAACAGGTTGCCAGGAAAAGTGGTTGAGGCCAGGATATTAGACTGATTTCAAAAAAAACAGTTTGATGCAGTGATGGGGGCACAGAAGGGTGGGGGTTCTGTAGGGATGAGATCAGATGACCGAAGGGCCTTCTTCATCCAAACCAATCTTGTGATTTTGTGAGAAACAGCAATAGCTTACATTTACATAGCACCCTTCACACAGGATAACGTCTCAGAGTATTCAGCTGTCAAGATGCATAACCTGATCAATGAACAGAGCATCACTCCCTTGTGCAAGTGACAGAACCAACATTCAATAGTTTTCAACCTTGAACCTTTTTATTTAGAAGAGAGAGGGCACATAAATTATTTTTACACTATGCCTTGTTAGAATGTGTTGTTGAAGTTGAGCCTATGAAAACATTTAATAATAATCCTTGCATTTGATATAGCGGTTTATCACATCTTCAAGACATCTCAAAGCGCTTCACAAAATATACTGTAAAGTGAATTGACTGTATATTTTATGGGCAAAGCACAGCAGCAATTTGCATACAGCAGTGTCCCACAAACAGTCGTGGATTGAAGTGACCAAATTTTTTTTGAAGAAATTATTACCCCTGAAAAAGCGATCCGCCAATTGACTAACAAGCGGGTTCTTACATACTGTTAGGTAACCAGAGGCATGTGCAGTAAGGAAACTTGGCAAACATTTCACCCTGCCGGGAATCAAACCCAGGTTTCTTGCTTGCAAAGCGAGTGCTCTAACCACTGAGCTACAGGACTCCACTTTAATTTAATTAAACGTGTGTACAAAGTTAGCTGATGGTAGCCAGAGGGGCTGGTGCACAATCTAGCATTCATGCCCCAAGAGTGCGAAACCTGTTGAGAGCCATTGCCTCCAATATAAGAAGCAGCAGGTTAGTCAAACTGCAAGTTATATGTAAAGTACTCAATGGGTGCAGAGAATTAGAGGCAGTAACTCCATCTCATTGTTGAGATGGAAGAGCTTTATCGTTACATCTGTACCCTGCAAACCGATCACTGCCTTGAAGTGCATCTCCTCTGAGTTTCCAGCGTCCACTGTACATCGTAAAATGGTGAACTATTGCCTTGTGACAGGCTCTCCACATGCTTCCAGTTGTAGCTTTCATTAAGTGTAGTTGTGGATGCTGGCCTGTGATTATAGAAAGCAGATCACTTAGATGTAAGTGGGGGTGGGCTGTATGAAATGAAGACTGGTGATGAAATTGTACACCACCTGAGTTAATAATAATAATAATCCTTGCATTTGATATAGCACCTTATCACATCATTGAGACGTCTCAAAGCACTTCACAATACATACTGTAAATTGTAATGACTGTGTATTTGTGGGCGAAACACAGCAGCCAATTGCACACAGCAATGTCCCACACACGGTCGTGGATCGAGTGACCACATTATTATTATTTGAAGGGATTATCACCCCCAGAAACCAATCCGCCAATCGACTAACAACTGGATTACTACTTACTGCTTGGTAAACAGAGCCGTGTGTGTGGAGTAAGGTAACTTGCCTGACAAATGAGGTAACCCATCACCATGCTTAAAAGTACCCAAACCAAGCTGAGAATTCCATGCATCCCTCCTGCACAAAAAAATCCTAGAGATAAATTGTTGGAATGGAATACACACTCTCTCCCAGGAGGGATACATCCTGCTTACCTAATTCCAGAATGTATTAGGTGCAGGTTGGCAAGAGCCAAGGCTTGGGGACTCCAGAGTGTGTGTTGGGTAACTGCTGGAATCTAACCAGCTAAAACCACATAGCTTGCCATCGATAGCTCTGTTTGCAAGCTTTTGCACTGACTGTCCAGGTAGGACCACCCTACCTGTTAGGCTTTGGCTTGCAGGGTGAACAGGAGCCGAAGGAGAGAATTCCCTGACCCAGTGACTGTTCTGCCCTTCTAAGTTGGTGCCAATGAGCCAGACTGGCTATGCTGTCATCAGTAGTGCCTGGGGTACTGCAAACCCGCCTTTCCCATTAAGCAATGGTTCCACCAGTTGGAGGTGCAGAGTTTAAGCAGCAGCTGCTTACCTCTCAAACCAATCAAGGTGGATTCCAGGCGTTGGATGTACAAACATGTTCCCAAACGCAGACTCAGGTAATGCCTCCCAGCAGCTGTCTCCCCAAGCCTCAGAGTTACTTCATCAGCTATCTGACAGACATAGAGTTTTTAAACAGTAATAAATAGGAAATACCTATGATAAAAAAAATTAATGAGCTTTTAGTTCTTCCAATTAGTGATTGTTTTATGGGTAAATGGAACCACCAAATGTTGTACACAGCAATGTCCCAAAAAGCAGCCATCAAATGAATGACCAATTTTATTGGGAAATTGTTGGTCACGACATAGGAGAAATTCCCTTCTTTTTGAATCGTGCCATGGGATCTTTAACGGCCACCCGAACATGCAAATTGGACCTTGGTTAAACTTCTCATCCAAAGGACCGCACCTCCAACAATGCAGCACATCCCCACCAATGCATTGGTGTGAGTTCTTAGATATTCAAAATGCCAATGTGGGGCTGAGCCCATAACTTTCTGATCAAGGCAAGAGTGCTACCAACTGAGCCAGGCTGCCACATAATAATAAGAACCTGGCAAAGGAATCCCACATGCACAGTTTGGGTGACGGGTTTATTATTTGCAGAAGCTGATATAAACTCAACAAAGAATGTAATCTGCTAGTTATACAGTCAGTTATACAGTCTTGCTTTAGAAAGAAGAAATGTTTTTTGTTTACCAAAGGACAGAATGAATTTGGTTTAAAATAGACTGAGAGGCAAGGGTTAAAGTTGGTAAAGTGACTCAAACAGAGAAAGGCACGAATGTGAGACAGATGGACAAATCACACTGTGAGAACAGCACAGTGTGGCAGAGCGTGGGAAGGAAGGGAATTTGGTTGTAAGTCACCAACAAGAAAGATCAAAACAACCGAACAGAAGGGTGGGGGAGAGAGAAAGAAAAGAGTCCAATAAAAAGAGTGGGTGAGAAATAACAGGTTGAGACTGGCAGAAGCCAGAGATAGACAATAAAACCACCCTCACATCCTTGGTTGCAGAGACTTTGGTACTTTATGTACTTTGATGATGAGTAAATGTGAATACGTGTGGGTGGATGAACAGGGATATTGATATGATGCCATGCTTCTATACTGCAACACCAGGAGATTCAGCATGTTTATCTGAAAAACTCCCATTGATAATAAAAGGAATCTCACAGATATTCTAAGTGCACAGTACTCATGTGAGCATAAACTGTTATTTAAAACACTGATTATTTTCATGGTTGCCACAACAAGAGATAGCTGCCCAGGTCCTAAGATCAGTGCAGAGGAGAGCAATGAGGATGATGCCCACTGTTAGTAGAAAAAAGTTAGAGTGATGATTAGATAAGAAGGGCTCTTCAGTCCTGAAAAGAGACATCTCAGAAGGGACCTAGTGCAAGTATCTATAATTTTAAAGGAGTTCCATGGATGTCACCTACAAATGGCAATTTTCCTGCGTCTGGAATGGAATGCACATTCTCCCTGGAAGAACACACTCTGCTTACTAAAATATTAGTGCAGGTTCCTTGATGGGCTTGGAAGAATAGCTGCTGTTTAAAAAAACAGCTTGATGGTGTAATGGGGGGGGTGGGGGGTTGGGGGGTAGTGGTGTGAATATTCTGGAAGGAGGACATCAAATCAGATTAGTTGAATTACACTAATGTGTGGTTTAGTTACACAGCCCCTTGTATTGTGGTTTGGTTGCATAGTTTCAATACAATATGGTTTAATTGCATTGTTCCAATGCAGTATATCTTGATTGCATTGCTCCAATTTAATATGGTATGGTTTGATTGCATTGCTCCTAGTGTCCTACACTATGTAAATGCACAGCAGTGTTTACAGTGACTTCTTGCTCACTCAGTTTGTGACTGCTCTTGATAAAACTTCACTGGCCATAAGCCTAATTTTTCAATGCAGTGCACAACAAGAACAACAAAAACAATGTAACATTGATGTAACTCCTTTCATATCAAGACAACATCGCAAAGCACTATGTATAGCCAACCAAAAGCCCTAGCTGAGGATGGCTAAAACTGAAGAAGGAGGGGGGAAAGGTTACCAAAAATACAGTTGAAAGAAAGGTCTTAAAGTGGGCTTTAAAAGTGGGGAGGGAGAAGATGAAGTGGAGTTCCACAGAGCAGGAGCAGATTGGCTGAAAGCTCGGCCACCAATGGTGGGGCTGATTGGGAAGGGGACATGAAGCGGAGGGAGCTGGGGCAGGAGTTAGCAGTGGTAAAGTTGGGCGAGGCCAGGGAGGGAAAGGCCATGTCCCGTCACTGCACGAATGGCAGACTAAAAGTTCCTACCAGTTTGTTGTTATAACAAATATATATTTTCTGAGCTTTCTTTTGTTTTACTTTCATTCTCAGTTTATTCCATTGGTTGCTATTTTGTATATTTTAATGGTAGGGGAAAATAGTTTGATGGTTACTGAGCGGGTAGTACCATGTTTTTAGTGACAAAGGACAACGGCAGGGGGCGGATAGGATTTCACTAGAACATAATTTTCTCTTATTATTAAGAAGAATCCTTATATTCGGTATAGCGCCTTTCACGTCAGGAGGATTCCCAAAAGCGCTTCGCACGGTATACTGTAAGGTGCAGTAACTGTGTTTTGTGGACAAACCGAGGTAGTCAATTTGTGAACAGCAACTCTTATTTTGGAGGGGAAAGGAGAATTCTTACACAATGTTTTATGTGAAATCTAATTCTACCTCCCACCTTGTGAATCCTGGCTGAAATTTCAGTATTTTGAAACTCACTATTTTTTAAAATCTTTAAATTATGTCGTAATCCCTTTTTCAGTCTGCAATCTAATCTTCCAACTTTCTCTCTTCTACACTGCATTTTTTATAAGGTATTAAAGTCAGTAATTTATCTTTAGAATTCAGTAACCCAGAAAAACATAGCTGCTAAAATGTAGAGCTGAAGGATATCCATGGGCCGCATTGTCATTTGTGAGCACAGAAAATAATCTCTCTGAAATTTTTCACAGTATATTGGCCTAGTGGAGTTAGGCAGTAATCCCTGAATATGTATGCTAAGGTTATTTCATCCATTTCAAACTGATGCCCTCTAAGGGTGAATCGAAGATGGAGTACCCAGTCATATTCGGCCTTTACCATTGCTTATCCCTGGATATAGCAACAGAAGGGAATATTGTGTTTCTAAATCTGTCGATGGCATAAAGCTGGAAGGTGTTGCAGACAATTGCAAAGAGGCTGACTTAAAAATTAAGCAAGTGGGTGGAACTATGGGAGATGGGGTTTACCATTGACACAAGAATAGCAGTTGAGAATATGTTTTAAATGGAAAAGATAAGCACTATTAATAGATGAGAAAGGAGATTCAGGGTTCTAAATCAATAAATCTACTTTGCAGATGCAAAAGGCAATTAATACTGGACTTTGTAACAAGGAGTCTGGAATATAAAGGTAATAAGGTGCTTTTCCAGTTATATGGAGCTGGACTTCATTAGGAGAAATGATATACTAACCTTGGAGGGTGTCCAGCAATGGTTCACTGGATTAATACCTAGATTGAAGAGATATAGCTGTGATGCGAGCATGGGAAACTTATCTTATTTTGCTTAAGGGTAAAAGGAGGTTAATTAACAATCTGATTGTTTTCAAAATGACAAAGGATTTTAACAAGACTTACTGCAGGTCGAGGAATTCAAAACCTGGTTAAGTTGGCAGCACTCTTGCCCTGAGGCAGAAATTTGTGGGTTCAAAGCGTATGTCAGGACTTTGAGCTCAGTGTGATACTTGAGTTGAGTGCTGAGGAAGCACTGTATTTTTGGAGGTATTGTCTTCCAGATTAGATGTTAAACTGAGGTCCTGTCTACCTGTTCAGGTGGACATTAAAGATTCCTTGTCACTATTTGAAGGAGGTTTTTCATAGTGTCCTGACCAGCAATCCCTCAGATAAAATAAAATTGGTCACTCACTTTATGGCTGCTGTTTGTGAGTCATTGCTGTGCACAAATTTGCTGCCATGTTTACCTACAAGCACGGAGTTATTACACTTTACAGAAAAGTCTGTGAAGCACTTTCAGACATTTTTCCAGGGTAAGGAGCTACATCAAATGCAAGGATTGTTATTAGCAAGGAGACATAATATTAACATTTGAGTTAGGGTGGCTAGAAGTGGGATCATAAAACATTTCTTCACACAGAGCTTTGAAAATGTGGACAGAATCAATTGGGATGTTTATCCTGAATGTCTCTCAGGTACATAAAGCATTGCCTCCCCGCGGTGTCTATGTTTCTGCCTTTGCTTAAATACAGAATGTTCAGTTCATTGTAACTCAATCAAGCTCCTCAGTTCAAAAAGAGTGCCCAGGAGATGACATGTACATGTGTCTGTATAGATCGGAGGGGACAGTGCGATTAGCTGTCACAGCAATGCTGCAAGCCCTTGCTACACTCACTGAGCATATCACTACCAATGTGAATTTGGCAAATTATTGAATTCAATCTTAACTTTGAAGTAGGTTCGCTGTAATTCTTTGCATTTGATGGAGCACATTTCACGTTAGAAGCACCTCTCAAATAGCTTCACAGAATTAACTAAAGCGTCGTGACTGTGTATTTTGTAAGTGAATTTAAAATAACTAGTAGTAAGTAGGAAAACAGCTTTGCTTAAGAATGTAATAATAAAATAATAATCCTTGCATTTGATATAGCACTTTATCACGTCTACAAGATGTCTCAAAGCTTGCCAAATTCTGTATGCTCTGAAATGCTGCATGAATAGAGTAAATTTAGTCCCAGGTGGAATTTCTCCTCATCTGTATCTAAGTGTAGAGTTACTACTGCTGAGATCTGCCGGCTCAGCACGGATGGGGACTGAACCTGTGGTTATTCAGCACTGTGTGAATGTGTTCAGTTGCTGGGGGTTGGTTTTACTAACTGAGTCATCAGTGGAGCTGACATTTTTTATTTTGGTGTTTCAGATTTAGCGGTAAGGATATTGAGTATGATGTGACTTATTACATCACTTTACTCCAGTTTTCCTCCAGAGGGATTTTTGTTGACCATATTAGATTAGGTTATCATATTTTATTCATATGCTATTTGAAGGATTGTACCTGAATAGTGTATTGGGGTAATGGGCTGGTTGCTATACACTGACCACAGTACATTAGAATTTATACTTATATAGTGCCTTTCATGTTGGGAGCATGCCCAGAAGCGCTTGACAATTCTGGCTAGGTGTGGGGGAGTGGGAGGAGTGGAAAGATAATAATAATCCTTGCATTTGATGTAGCGCCTTATCACGTCTTCGAGACATCTCAAAGTGCTTCACAGAATATACTGTAAAGTGAATTGACTAAATTTTGTGGGAGAAACACAGCAGCCAATTGCGCACAGCAATGTCCCACAAATAGTCAGAGATTGAAGTGATCATTTTTATGTATTTTTTGAAAGAATTATTACGCCTGGTAAAGCAATCTGCCAATCAACTAACAACCGGTTTCCTACTTACTACTAGGTAAACAGAGGCGCGTGGAGTAAAGAAACCTATCCAATATGCCGGGAATAGAACCCATGTCTCTCGCTTCCGAATCAAGTGTTCTAACCTCTGAGCTACAAGATCAGTGAAAACACAGTCAACGAAGTACATTTTGAGGTGTACCTAATACCTAATATCAGATAGGTTTTGCGTATTCTGTAGACGGAATGGACTTGATGGTCTCTTCCTGTTCCGTGCTCTCTTCTGTTCTCACAGTAAACATTTCTGCGGAATCAGTGTTTGCTGATTTTCTGAGTCTCTCTCTCGTGTGGTTTGTTTAGGAGATGAGCGTCCTCGAGACATGGTCACGCCTGCGCAGATGGAAGCACAGACTCAAGTGGAGAATAGCAGCACTGTGCACCGAGTGAGTCCTTGCTGCCGGAGGTGCTCCCTCGCTCTGCTCAAGAGGGTCATCTGGGGGATAGTGGTGGTCTTGAGCGTCTGTTCTACTTGGGCAGCCTCGACGCAGCTTGCAAAGCTAACCTTCAGGAACTTTGATGCTCCGTTCACTGTCACATGGTTTGCAACAAACTGGAATGTGCTGTTTTTCCCCCTGTATTATATCGGCCACACGTGCACATCTGTAGAGAAACAGTCACTACTGCAGAGATTCAGGTAGGTGGCAACAGTTTAAAAAAAAATCCTTTTTTTAAAAAAATATATATACAAATACAAATATTCATTTTTTAGCACCTTTCACCTTGGCGCTTAAATTGTTAAAGTTGGGAGGGCATGTGGATGAAACATAAAAATGCTAATGAGTTCCAGATATTATGAACAGAGGCATAGAATATAAAACTCTGTTTTATTCAGGTTGAGCTAAAGTCATGATGTGGGGCTCAAGCCACAAACCTCCTGATCCAGAGAATGATCAACAACAATCTGTTGCCCGCACGTTGGCTGACTGTCACCCTCATATTGACTGCCATATAATGAACAACCAATTTTACTGGAAAATTGTTGGCCAGGAAACTGGGAGAAACTCCCCTCTCTTTTCAAATTGTCCCATGGGATCTTAAACGTACTCCTGGACAGGCAGACAGGACATTGGTTTAACATTTCAACTGAAGGGTGGCAACTCTGACAATGTAGTGCACCTTCAGCGCTGCATTGAAGTGTCAGTCTAGATTGAGTTCAAAGTCCCAACTTGGGACTTGAATGCACAACCTTAATAATATTAATCCTTGCATTTGATAAAGCGCCTTATCACATCTTTGAGACATCTCAAAACGCTTCACAGAATATATTGTAAAGTGAATTGACTGTGTATTTTGTGGGTGAAACAAGTGTAACCTTCTTACCCAGAGGAGAGAGTGCTAAATGTTAAAGGATATGGTGGAAAGCTGGGGCATTGGGATTAAAAGTTCTGCCAGGGCCACTAACCAGGTGAAACAGGATTATTGGGCTAAATGACCTGCTCCTTTTCCTGTTTTTCTATGTTTCTCCGTAAATATATGTCTCTCAGTCTTACTTCCACCTGTATTGTAAAGCCTTTCAAAACCCAAGTTGGATATCACCTAACCAACTGGGCTCCATTTACATTGTCTTCTCTCCCAACTTTATATGTCTTGCACTCTTGGTCCTCTCACAGTTTGTGTATGGGGAAAAAAATGACTCTTGTCACGCAAGTGAGATACTCTACTTGGAAAATAACTAGACCATTACAGTGCCGTTTGGGAACATTTACTTAATCCAGCAAGCTGCCGCCTGCACACCCAGCATTTCTTCATGGATCACAGAGCTTTATAGAGGATGTAATGAGCAATTTTATTAACCCTCCTTCCCCAGCATTTATTTTGACATTGACTGTACAAAGCAGTTTATTTTCTTGAATATTTGGTCTGTAATACGAATGGCATAAGAGTGAATATGCAAGAATGTTGTGAAAAAGATCAGTAACATGCTCTCATCTGTTTGCATCTGGCAGCCGACTGTGATTGAAACCATTCATTTTAATTCAATGTAATACATCTTTAACTCAGCATCTAAATAGTTGACTAAACTAAATCAACAACCTATTTGGTCAATCAGCACCAATTGAAAGTAAATGCTTTTATTCCTAGAAGTGATTGATGTGGTAATATATGTATTGATTTGTTTTCTGTTTCACCTGGGGTCCTCAAACCAATTAATGATCTTGATGATTTATCTCCACTTTTGTTTGCCTTTTGATCAAATAAACCTAAAATGAAATAAGCTCAATTTATACCTGCCCCATTTTCTCTCTAGTTTCTCCCTTTGTTGGTTCACACAGTACCTGTGGTGAAGACAGCTTGGAGTGACTTGCATTTGTATGGCACTGTTCACCCAGGGTAGCATCAACAGAAAACAAAGGAGAACAAAACAAAATCTAGATTGTTACCAACCAGGATACATTTTCTTCAAGCCTAGATATAGATTTGTGCCACCAAGGGATTTGACCCAGAAACCTTTAACCTATGAGGTGTTTTTAAATGCCACTCAATACCATTTTTGGTGTACTTTGCATTAAAGGCAGCCTCACCCTTTCTATATGAAACAGGCCTATACATCAGACAACCTTAGGTAAATTAAAAGAGAATATCAGAGTTGTGGTGAGTGTTTAAAGTGAATTAACCCCTCCCCCCCGAGAATGGATGGTATAGTTCCTCATTTGGAGGTATTCTGGCCTAAAATGTGAGACTGAGGGGCAAAAATTCTGCCTAGTTCTACATTTGCTCTATTTGTGCTGTCACATTGTATGTCAGCCTGGTGCAGTTGTAGCACTCTCACCTCTGAATCAGAAGGTTGTGGGTTAAAATTGCATTTCAGGACTTGGAATCACATAGTCTAAGCTTTGCAAATATAATCTTGTTGTTGTTGTAAGAAGACACTCCAATGCAGTGCCGGGGAGTGTTGCATTGTTCGAGATGCCATCCTTGGGTGAGACATTCAGCCGAGGTCCTATCTCCTGTTCCGGTGGAGGTTAAAGGTTCCATGACACTATTCGAAAAGAGAAGGGACTTTCTCCCAGTGTCCTAACCTACAATCCCCCAAATAAAATTGGTCACTCCCTTCATGGCTGTTTGTGGGACATTACTATGCGCAAATTGGCTGCTGTTTTTCGCCCATTAAACACTCAGTGAATCTGCTACGTAGTATATCCTGTGAAGCGCTTTGAGTTGTCTCAACAACATGCTAAGGCTCTATATCAAATGCAAGGTTTATTATTTATGTAGCATTTGAAAACATCCAGAAATTTTGGGCAATTTCTAAAAATGCATATCCATTTTGAAGCCATTTGTATGTAACTTTATTTTCAGAACTACAGAAAAGCAGCTTCAAAGCTCAGACTGAATTCAACAATTTGCCAAATACTGGATATTCTGAAATATTACATGGAGTACTTCTAGACCCAGAGGAGCTTCTCTCCAAATGTTTGTTACCTTAATTAGATGTCAGCCCGGCTCAGCTGGTAGCACTTTCGCCTCTGAGTCATGAAGGTTGTGGGTTCAAGCCCCACATTTGGGACTTTGAACTCACAGTCCAGGCTGACACTCCATTGTATTGTTGGGGGTGTGGCATTGCTAGAGGTGCCGTCCTTCGGATGAAACTCCTCTGCCTGTTTCAAAGCACCCCCCCAATGAAGAAGCCCCCCAATGACTAACAACTCAATGGCACTGTTGAAAAGCCAACAGTTGGCTAACAATCCCCCAAAACAAAAGTTGCTTGCTTCAGAGCTGTTTATAGGACATTGTTGTGCACAAATAGGCTGCTGAGTTTGTTACAAATACAGTCATACAACAACAATAACTTGCACTTATATAGTGCCCTCCACATAAGGTAGCGTCTCAGAGCACTTAACAATTGCAGAGCCTGACTCCGAGCCGGGGAGGTGGCGGGTGGAGAGTTGGTCGTAAGCACGGTTGAAGAGGAAGATTTTCAGGCGGTACTTGAAAAAGGGGAGAGAGGGGCCCAGGCGGAGGGTTTGAGAGAGAGTCATTAGACTTTACAGTAAAATCCATTGCAGTATTCCTAAAAATATCTCATTCCTTATTTAGGAAACGCGGTTAAAATGTGTTTTGAAATCAATCCCCACCCACTCAACTTCTGAAATAATTCTAACTTTATTTTGTAAAGTACTCTGAGATATTTATTTTTATGTGAAAGACACAATATACATGCAAGTTATTTTTTACTGCCTCCTTGTAGCCTGACACTGAGGAGGAAAGGTCGGACAGGTGTCCCAACATTCCAAAGAGAAAAAGAGGTTAACATTTTGGAAATGCTGAAGAGATCATACTCAAAACTTTAACGCAGTTCTATAGGAAAGCTCCCGTCGATGTCTTCTGTCCTGCTGTTCAGACCTTCTCAACCTACCCAATCTGTCCTTAAAACTCTCTGAACCCACGTGCAACTTAGGCATCAGGTTTGATCCCCAGTTATCCTTTCTCCCCCATATCCAGTCCCTGGTCAGCATAGCTTTCTTCCACCTCTGCCACATTGCCCGTCTCCGACAATACCTCACTCCACACACTGCGCCTCGCCCCTTCTTTCCTCATTTTCAGGTTGCGCTTGAAGACCTTCCTCTGCGAACATGTCTTTGGTCACCTTCTCCTTCCCCTGGCTCGGCATCGGACTCTGCCATTGTTAAGCACTCTAGGATGTTGCCCGCCACGGAGAGAGCTATATAAATGCAAGTTGTTGTAGTTATATCAAATGCAAAGATTAGTATTTTATTCTGTTTTATTTCATAATTTCCATCGTTCACAGTTTTCATTTTTATTTTTGACGAGGTCAAGTAGAGTTCGCTTCTCCACCCCCTCCACCCAATCATCACACAATGTAAAGTATTGGTGGAGAGAATGCAATACGTGACAGTTATAATTAGTAATATTTATCACATCACACACTATGCACCCCCTGTTATTCCAGTACTGCTGGGTTTTCACTATTAGTTGTGGTAAAAGCACTCAGATCGTACTTTATTCTCAGAGGTTTATTTGTGTTGGCTTCTGCAACCCTTCTGTGGATCAAAATTACAGTTGGCATTTTGTGTAATGACATTGATGTCATCCTATTATGGGATTTCTCCATCTTATCCACATATCGTCAAATATCACTGTACAGTACACCAAGCAGGTTTTCAGTCCTCTGCTGTTCAGCACTGGTTCCATTTCTTGTTCTTCTGACTTTTAGTGAATTCTTCCTCTGAAGTACATTAGCAAAGCGCTCCGGGACACTACCCCGCATGATAGGCGCTATATAAATTGCAAGTTGTTGTTGTGTTAGTAATGATACATCTTTCAGCCTGTGAGCTCATCACGAACCCACAGTAATTTCTGTCCAGCTCGGAAACCTCATCAGTTTATTTCGATTATCTCATGATCTGAATCAGGGGCTTTGGTGCCGCTAGAAAAGTTCCATTATGCAAGAAAGTAATTTCACCAAATGATCCTAATACTGAGAGAGAGAGAGAGAGAGAGAGAGAGAGAGAGAGAGAGAAAATCAGAGAATTTACGGGTTTACAACACTGAAGTAGACTTAGCATTTGTTATTACTCATGTCTGTGCTGTTCATCTACAAAATGCACAGTCACTACACTTTATAATAAAATCCTGTGAAGTGTTTTGAAATTTCCTTTCAATGTGAAAGGTTCTATATCAAGTGCAAGGTTTATTATTACTATATATTTTGCTTTGTCATTTGTTCCGGTGTTTGTGCTGTCTCCCTCACTGAATCTATCTGTTCCTTTACTCTTTAATGTTATTTTCTCTCAAGTGCTACGTTTATCCAATTGCTTTGCTACTGCTGTTATAGACTCGGCTTTCACAACCATTTGTGTAAAATGCTTTCCATGTTCCTCACTCTAAAACACGTTCTTCGAAACTCCCCCTTGTTTCTTCCAGTGAAAAGTCTCAAAAAGAGACAGAGTTTTCTATATTTAATGACAAATGCAAAGCCTGAATTTAGTTTTTCCATTTCATTTGGTAACATTGGCTTTAAAGGGTTCTTTGCTTCTTAGTGTTAACCCTTCCTGGCCTAAAGGCGACATCCATAAGTGTGCAGTCCTAAATAGGTGGTGCTCAACATTAGAAACCCTGGCGAGTTTCCCCTCCTCATCCCAGCGACACCGAGGATAGATGTTATTGCCTGACTGAAACCAGCTCGCAGATTAAGGCACAAACCTAGGGCACTCCATATCCATTTGCCTAGGTACTACATCTGGTTAACTTTGAAGTCAGAAGATTCAGATATCATTAAAAACATCTAGAAAACTTTCTCTACCGTTATTTTTTGTGTCCATAAAAACCCATTTATTCATAAAGGACTACATTCTCTTTTGCAAAGTGGAACAGGTGACAGCAGTAAAATACTTTCCAGGCATCTTGCTTCTTTGCTAGTATTGTGCCTCTGATCTGCCCTGCTTGTGCCCTCAGCTTTCTAATCAAGGGAAATTGGAACTATAATGACTTACTGGCCAAATAGATAACTCTTGTTCTAATGTTATGACAGACATAAAATGAGATCCCTTGCATTTCCATGATGATAGCCCAGATATGTAATGCCCCTCAGTATTGCTCTTATCTGACATTACTAATCTCCTCCACCTTAAATATATCAACAACTTGCTCTTAAACATACATGCTCTCTAGATTGATCTTCACATTTGACAGGTTGTAGGAATATTCTTACACTCAAGTCTTAATTTGGAAGCTAGTTTCCTGCAGCTTTTTAACAATTAAGTGAAATCGGTTTACAAGCTAAGACTGAATTTATGAATTTTCCAAAATGTTAAGATTTCCAAAATCTTAAGGAAAAGACGAGGTGAAATTTGGGGCCTGGGTATTGTAATCCAAGGAGCTCTGTAAAACTTAACACCAAGTTTATTGGAAATGCTATGAATATGTCTACATAAGTTTAAACACATTCTGTGTGTTTAAACTGATCAGCAGTGTGATAAACTCACCCAGGAACAGTCAGAAAAGTTGCGCTGTTCATTGGGAATGTATACCGTGCAGCCTCTTCAGATGCTTCCTGAAGCCGGGAAATAAGTGACTGAATAAAAGGTTCTGTAGCAATCTAAACAGTCTGTGTGTAACAGAGCTCTCAGTGAGGCCTAAACTGTCCCCATGCAGAGAAAAATTTAATTTAGAAATGTTTTGTACTTCTATCTCAATTATCAATAGCCCCAAGATTTTTCACCAAGCTTTTACTCAAAAGTGAATGTGTGGTTTAGGATCTCTGTAGAACCAGGTACATGATGGATAACACTTCCTTTTCCTGTGTCTTTTCATTAGGGAATGCTCCAGTTTTTTCAGTCTCGATGGTTTGACTGGCAAAGTATTCTTCACAAGAACAGCCCCCTTCTGTGTCCTTTGGACTTTAACAAACTATCTGTATTTACTCGCTCTCAAGAAAATTAACACGACGGACGTTTCAGCGTTGTTCTGCTGTAATAAGGCCTTTGTGTTCCTGCTTTCCTGGATAGTTCTACGAGACAAATTCATGGGAGTTAGGGTAAGTGACCTGCACAAGTAACAGATCATTTGCTGTGGGCAGTCTCCTGCACTTCTGGGGTTCTGGATTTTGCCTAACTGTGTTTAGCTACTCATTCAGATGTCTGTTGCCTGCCAGAAGGTTTCATTTCATGGACTTGGATGAAAACCAAAATGTATATGGATCATTAGCAATAAGGCTTCAAATAGCTTAGTGGTTAGAGCACTCACCTCACAAGTGAGAGGACATGGATTTGATTTCCAGGCAGGCGAAACGTTGGGCAAGTTTCCTGACTTCACACGCCTCTGTTTACTTAACAGTAAGTAGGAACCCGGTTGTTATTGATTGGCAGATCGCTTTTCGGGGGTAATAATCCCTTCAATNAAAAATAAGTAATTTGGTCACTCAATCCACGACTGTTTGTGGGACGCAGCTGTGTGCAATTGGCTGTCGCATTTCGCCCATAAAATATACAGTCGATTCACTTTACTGTATACAAGAGGCAAAATACTGCAGATGCTACAAATCTGAAATAAAAATAGAAGTTGCTGGGAACTTGCAGCAGGTCAAGCAGCATCTATGGAAAACGTGATAAGGCGCTATCTCATAGTATTATTATGTTCTATCATTTTGGAGCAGTGTTTATATCTACCTCTAAGCTCCTCTGATGGCCAAGAGGGTTAAAGGCAGCACTGAGCCATCCTAAGTGAAGGTTCAGGTCAGTGCTAGTTTGGTTGATCTCAGTCAGACTTGAGAAATGAACATACCTTTGTGTCCTAGTTGAATAGCAAAGGTGACAAAGAGTCTAGTCTAGTTGAATAGCAAAGGTGACAAAGCTAACTGGTAGGGTGAAGTTTATTCAGGAAAAAAAAAGTCTAATTTGATAACCGACTGAGTAAAGGGTAACTAAACTCAACTGTTTCTCTTTTCTAACCAGATAGTTGCTGCTATTCTTGCCATCGCTGGGATAGTGATGATAACCTATGCTGATGGCTTTCACAGTCATTCGGTTATTGGAATTGCACTTGTTGTAGCATCAGCATCCATGTCTGCTCTTTATAAGGTAATTCCACGACTGGTGATAGAGGCAGAATCACAAAGAACTAAAAGATTATTTCCCTGTGGTCTGTGGGTAAGGGTCATCCCAAATGTGTACTTCCCCCACAACACAGTGTTTGAAGCCTTTGACTGGCCACTTTTGGTTAGTCAGACGCTATCAGTACAGTGTAAATGTATGGCTCTTGTGGAGCAATCTCTGGTGAAACACCTCATTCATTTACTGAGACGTGAGTTACACCCACTAATTTCACAAAATGCCCCGAATTCTGTTTCAATCATCAAAGCCAATAGTTTATATTAACTTGGCTGGTACTGATGTAAGTACTGATGTCTGAAGTAGAGACTGGATCAACTTAGTCTGATCTAAGCAAACAAACTTACATTTATGTACAAGAATTTAGTGAGGCAGTTCAGTCCATCACCTCCATTACCAGTCTCATGGCCTCTTCCTATTCCTATAAATCTCCTCAGAAAATCAGGTGACTAACCACAGATAAAATATCCACAATAAATCTCTGTATGAGTTCCCCTATCAGAGTTCCAAGCTATCAATATGACATTACAACCTGCATTTCCCGAATGTTGACCAGTGCCTTTCCACACAACATTCTCACGCTTCCTGTCATCTCACCCACAAAATACACATAGTAACTACACTTTACAGTGAATCTTGTAAAGCCCTTTGAGATGTCT
The DNA here is from genome assembly GCF_018977255.1 of Callorhinchus milii. Taxonomy (NCBI): domain Eukaryota; kingdom Metazoa; phylum Chordata; class Chondrichthyes; order Chimaeriformes; family Callorhinchidae; genus Callorhinchus; species Callorhinchus milii. Next base: position 59,042,418 of record NW_024704744.1, read on the forward strand.
TGATGACATGATGAGTTACTATATCTAATATAAGAATAATTATTATTATTGTCTTCCATAGAATATTTAATTGGGTTCTAGCTTGTAATATTCACAAATCACTTTTCATTGTCCAATTGTCATTAGTTTGCCTCAGCAGGTTCCTATGAGAAAAAGCCGTTTAAATTGTTCGATTCGTAAAATTATTAATTGTACATCTGAAAAGCCGAACAATGCGGGAAAAGATTCCCCCCACCTCCCTGATCCCGACCCCCAGCTCAGGTCCGAAACACTGATTGTCCAGCGCCTTGGACGTCCTCCCGACGTGGAAGGCACTATACAAATGTAATTTTGTTGTTGTTGTTGTTGTAAACACATGAGGAAGCATTGAATGAGGAAAAGTCATTATGCCCACTCTTGACGCTTTTCCTTTCTTGAACCCCGAGGTGGTTAGAGGTGGGGGGGACCATCCAGAGGATAGCTGTAATTTATCCTAGTGCTAGGACTAGGCCACTGAGAGTGCACCACTGACTCAAGGTGAGTCAGCAGACCATCACCCCTATTGGTCACAGTTTGCACCACAGCCACCAGTGATCAGCACAGGCAGCACTGGATGTCATGCCAATTCAGCCCCTTAGCTTTTATACTAAAGGAGCATTTTACCTGTAAAAACAATTTGGCAAATATAGATTAAAGAGGGAGAAGAGCGACGTGTGTATTTTGTCATAATGACATTGACATGCTGAAGTTTATTTCAGCATAATTTGTCCTTTTGTTATGTGTTCGTTTATTCATTTTAAATAAAAATCAGCCGAATGCTTTTTCATAAGATTACTGCCCCTTTTATTTGTATTAACTAAAGTGAAATCCTGCCTGACTCGTTCTGATTGAAAACCTGTTCTGTTTCAGGTGTTGTTTAAAATGCTCCTGGGCAGTGCAAAGTTTGGAGAAGCAGCCTTATTTTTATCAGTTTTGGGAATTTTCAACATTATTTTTATCACTTCTGTTCCTGTAGTACTTTACTTTACGAAAGTTGAACACTGGGCTTCATTCAGCAATATACCCTGGGGAAACCTGTGTGGAATGGCAATTCTACTGCTGTGTAAGTTTTGACGCTCTTTGAAACAGTCTGTCTAACTTTTTTTTAAAAAAGATTTTTTTTGTCATGTGAGATATATGTATTTTATTTACTTTCCTTTGAGCGCTGTTGGCTCTGCCAGTGTTGGATTGACCCAGGTAAATTCCCAATCTGAAGGACATTACAGGTGGCTTCAGGACCACTGTAACATTGTATTCAGAGATCTCCTGAATGCTTCAACTGTAGTCTCAAAGTGTAGGATCTGAAATGACTTCCTACCCTGAGATGGCTGTATCTTAATTTAATCCTGACATTTGGATTCAAGAATCACTGGTGGTAAACTGTATAGTTAAGGACACATTTGTCCGTTTGAACACAGTTGGACCATGAGCCATTTGTCCAAACTGCCCCGTTATGTGATGAGATCGGGTCCTAAATAATTTTGAAGAGAAATATAAAATAATTGAACACTTATAATAATTGAATATGTGTTGCAGTATTACTTTAACCCAACCTGCTATCTTGTGCTTCTTATTTCAGTTTTTAACATAGTCATAAATTTTGGGATTGCTGTTACTTATCCCACCCTGATATCAATTGGAGTAGTCCTAAGTGTTCCTGTGAATGCTGGTAAGAAAGGTCCATTTTCTTATTATTTGCACCGGGAGAGGGAGGGTGATGGGGGGGCCAGTGAAGAGAAATGGTGTGTGAACTATATTTCTGTGTGTTGTCGGATAAATGTGGTAAAAACAACTGGACAATGTTTTTCTTCAGTTCTTCTAAACCAGTGAGAATAAGTCAGATTTATTCGTAAGAAAATCCAGTTTTCAGGTTGTGAGTACAAGTGAATGAGGAAGCCGTGTACAGTGACTCACTCACTTAAGCATCAGCTGCCCTTTGTCAGCAAGCTTTCAGGGGAGAGATTGCTTTGTGAGAAGGAAAATCAAGGCTTATGTCATCTCAAGCTACTGTTCTTTTGAGGTCCCAGCTGCTGATTATAGAGTGACATTGGTACAGGCCAGGAAACAGCTGCCTTCCCCTTTCTGTGCGCTGGTAATACTCTTCCAACTTATGTCCAACAAATCAAGTCACATTTATATAGCTGTCTACATAAAAGAATATCTCAAAATGTTTGACAATAGGAGCAATAAACATTGAGCCAGAAGTGAGATGCTTTAGAGGTGTCTGAATGTACAGGTGAAGATAGCAGGGATGTAAAGCAAAGTGGTTTTAGAAGCAAGTTCCAGAGGATCAGGACTTACACGTGGGGTGATATAATAATGTAATATAATCATTGCATTTGACATAGTGCCTTATCAAGTCATTGAATGAATTGACCATGTATTTTCTTAGCAAAATATTTCTCAACTCCAGAAACAAGTGAGGAACAACACCACCAACTAAATTACATTTGTATAGCACCTTTCACATTGGGAGGATATCCCAAGGCGCTGACCCTTCAGTGTTTCTGACCTGAACTGGGGGTCAGAGTTGGGCAGGGAGGAAAGCAGGGTGATCGAAAGCACGGTCAAAGAGAAGAGTCTTGAGATGGGTCTTGAAGGAGGCAAGGGAGGGGGCGAGGCAGAAGAACTGCGGGATGGAGTTCCAGAGGGTGAGGGCAAAGTGGCTGAAGGCCCGCCCGCCAATGGTAGGGTGGGCGAGGCAGGGGACATGAAGCAGGCCGGAGCACACTGAGCGGAAGGAGTGAGCAGAATGGTAGGTGGATAGGAGGTCACAGAAGTAGGGGGGAGCAAGGCCATAGAGGCTTCGAAAGTGAGGACCAGGATCTTGAACTGTATCCTCAGTGTGTTGGGAGGTTGGGAAGGCAGAGTGGGTCATGGCACGGATGTGGGGTAGAAAGGATAGTTGACAATTAAACAGGATGCCAAGGTTCCAGACTGGCTTAGTCAGGTGGAGTGTGCATTCATGGATGATGACGCTATCAGTCTTGAGGTGCTGACGGAAGCCAATCAGGAGGCCTTGGTCTTGTTGATGTTCAACTGAAGAAAGTTCGCTCTCATCCAGGACTTGACGTCTGACAGACATTCTGTCAGGACAGCAGTGGTCCTGGAGTCAAGGGTGGAGGCAGTGAGGTACAGTTGGGTGTCATCTGCATACACGTGGAAGTTGACCCCATGTCTGCAGATGATATCACCAAGAGGGAGCATATAGCTATTGAAGAGGAGGGTACCAAGGAAAGAGTCCTGAGAAACCCCAAACAAGATGGTGCGGGGGCTAGAGGAGAAACCATTTGTGGAGATGAAGTGGAGGCGGTGTGAGTGGTATGATCTGAACCAATCAAGGACAGAACCATAAAGGTTGAGGTGAGAGGAGAGGCGGTGGATGAGGATAGAGTGGTCAATGGTGTCGAAGGCAGCTGAGAGGTCAAGGAGGATGAGGAGGCAGAAGGAGCCCTGTTTGCAGATGGACAGAATGTCATTTGTCACTTTGACCAGGGATTAAAGGTTTGGCAGCATTAGTAATCATGCAGCTTATACCCATTTTCACTGGTCAATTATATGGTCTTACAGGATTGTGGACAACTAGTGACCCAAACTCCAGAGAGTGTGGTATGGAAGTAGAAACCAGAATGCTAACTGATAGAATGGATTTGAAGAAATCCATTAAATCCTCTCATTGCAGTATGGAAAATTAGTGAAGCTTGGCGGTGATTGAGCTGATAGCAGTTTGAAAAGTTGTACAGGACATCACTTGGGTCACAGAGCACAGGACAATTTGAAATCTCTAAAAGAGAGAAGAGCATTGGGGAAATCTATCCTACAAATAACAAAGGGATAGGCTGTGCTATCAGGCAGCCTTGCTGGAGAACGCTCATGAGTGGACATTAGGTGAGAACAGGATCAGGCATCACAGTCACTGTTTAAGCTCACAGAGGAAGAATGATGACTTGGGTGAAATACAGAAAATGGTTGATATCTGTGAACTATTCCCCAGCATGAGTCAGTAGCTAGTCCAGAAAATTAGATTAAAATCCTTGTCACTACTTCTTAATGTGCAGTGGCTACACATCAAGAGCCACCCAGCAACAAGACCAGGCATGAACATTAATGATGTCTGCTCAGTAGTCTTATACCCATCTTTATAATATATTGCACCAAGCTGGAATAAATATGATGAGTCAAAGCAAACCTAAACTAGTAAAGATTTGAAATAGTCATGCTTAAACAAAACACCTAAACTGGAGCACATATGTAATTCAGACCACATGTCATATAGATTGACATGGATCACAGAATGGAATTAACATATTTTTATTCCACCCGGGATGGACTGTGTAACTCTGCTGGTGACATTGGCTTGAACCCAAGTTAACCCCTGGTGAATGTTGTGTTCCACCCCTACAATGGGAGATCCATTAACAAGTAAGAAATAAAAGATTTGGCAACATACATGATCAGTGCAGGTTATAACCTATTGTCCCCCTTGTGAATCATGTGGGCTCACAGGAGTAGGGCTCAACCTGATGAGTTGCTGTATCCACATTTTTAGGAAAAACTATTTACTAAGTTTTCCTCTCGATTTCAAGAAGAATACATCTGCACTGTGATCAGGCCCACTATGGGATAACACATTGCCTTAATTTGGCACTAAGTAGTGGCCTGTCTCAGAAAGAGCAGAGTGGCTGAGGTGGGAGATGTCATAGGTAATACTCACACTAAGATTCTGGCTTACAAATCCTGCAGTCCCTACCCAGCCACTTAGACAGTCTTCAACAGACCAGCATTATAGCCTGTACCCTCTTCTGACTGGTATATTTTGCCTTTCCCACTCCCTTCAACGCATTGTTGGCTGATCCTGGAGCACAACGCCCTGTCCTATGGAATTCTCTTCCAATAGCACTTTGCCTTGCTCCCACTCTCCTTGCATTCAAAAATTATCTCTTTGATTGTCCATTTGGTCAACATTTTTAAATATCTCATTTCCTTGCTCAGTGTTTTGAGGCATTCTTCTAGTGAAAGGGGATGTATATACAATATGAAATTACATTTGTAAAGCACCTTTCACGTTGGGAGGTCTTCCCAAGGCGCTGGTGCTTTGATTTGCTGCTGGAGCTAAGTGGAGGAATCTTTATTCAGCCTCTAACCTTTATTGACACTCAGTGCTCTAAATGTCGCATTTCCTAGTAACAACATCCCTCACTGTGACAAAGACAGAATTTGTGAAGTGAAGCAATTTGTGGATTAATTAATGCCAGAAGGTCTGCTCCATAGCAAACCCTGATGGTGCTCTTTGTTCTTCGCTGCAGTTGTGGACGTTTACACCAGTGATATCGTCTTCAACGGTGTTCGAGTGATCGCTGTCCTGATAATCTGCCTGGGGTTCCTGCTGCTGCTCCTCCCGGAGGAGTGGGACAAAGTGGCCATGAAACTTCTCACACGCCTAAAAGTGAGGAAAAAGGAGGAGGTCACGGAGGAGCGCGGGGAGCCGGGATTCGCAGGTCAGAGCTGGCACAGAGCGTCCAGGACATCAGCGGCAGCAAGGACATTCGGACATTCTTTCTAGCACCAATTTTACCTGGAGCCGGTTGCACCAAACACTTGTGTGTATTACACGGGATTCAAGCTTTTCTGGTAAAAGGTTAAAAAAACCTAAATATAAGCACATATTACATATGGTGTATATTTCTTAATTCTTTTTATAAAGCATTGGGCATGTTGTCTAATAGCTTGCATTCTTCCATGTCAGGCCTGTCATCAGGTGATTTTAATAAGAAAGGGGTTTAGTCTGACTTCTCCTCTCTCCACCCCCTCCCAACCCCCCACACACACACAAACACATACACGCACTTCTCACCCATCTCGTCCAACCTATTGCTTGCTCTGCTGTTGCTAGCTGTGGAGGAAATGAAGGGATACGATGGCTGCTATCAGTTTGTACCAGAACTTCAGATTACAGATTCCCAGGCTGTGGTAACTCACGCTTGGGGAACAGATATTCCTTAGATTGAGAATCACGTTTAAAGATTGTAGAGTTTATTTACAACTCATGATTTCTATGTTATACTAAGTGTTCATTGAGGGCTAGAGTCCTCAATGGAGTCCTGTAACTCAGTGGTTAGAGCACTTGTCTCACAAGCGAGAGACCTGGGTTTGATTGCGCGCAGGGCAAAACCTTGAGCAAGTTTCCTTACTCCACACAACTGATAATAGCCCTCAAGAAAAAAAGACAATAATAAATTGGTCATTTCAATCCACGACTGTCTGTGGGACACTGCTGTGAGCAATTAGCTGCCGCGTTTCGCCCACAAATATACAGTCAATTCACTTTACAGTATATTCTGTGAAGCGCTTTGAGACATTTCGAAGATGTGAAAAAAGCTATATCAAAAGAATTATTATTATATCAAGGGAGATCTGTGTTGGCGGCCCACTCCATAGTGGGCAACTCCTGTTTAACCAATTTCTACTAATCCCAGTGGGAATGCCATTATGTCTGCAGGAACATTGAGACAGGAGGAGGCTATTTGGCCCAGGAAGCCTGTTATGTTATTTTATTAGATCGTGGCAGATCTTTTAATTTCATTTCCCTGCCTTTTCTCCATATCTCTTAGTATTTTTGCTTCCCAAGGATCTATTTGTCTGTCTCCTTTTACATATTGCAATTGATTTGCCCCTTTGGTCCCACATTCTCACCACCCTCTATGAAGTTTTCCATTTATTATGAAGTTATTAAATTAATAAGTTAAAAATACATTCCAAACGAGGCAGAGGCGCAGACCCAAAATGTAATGGTCCAGATATGCTCGATCTGGTATCTGTAGAGCTCAGGTGAAACATACATCAACTTATAACAAGTTTGCATGCTTAACTCAACATATCTATTTGAATAAATCTGAACGTATTGTTTTTTAAACCTAAAAATAATTCTTACACTCTTTAGCATAATTGGAATTAGAGAAGAGCAGGAACGGTAGGATGTAATTTAGACACTGCGGACAGTATCTGGTACCTGCATATTCTTCACTGCCAGAAGCCCTCAGACCATTACTGTGGCATAATGCTGATCTCCCTGTGAATCAGATGACTGATGACAGGCCTGCCTCGGGAGCCGTTTCAATTGAAACTTTTTTTTTAGGGAATGGGTTTTGTTCCAGGTTTTTTTTAATGCTGCTGATCTTGAAGCAGTAAATGGGTTCTTTAAACCACGTGGCATCACCAGTTTGTAATAAAACAAGAACGTCTCACTTTATTTATTAGAAATTTGATCATTTGAACTGTGGTACAACGCACAACAGATGGTCACATGCCAATTCATTTTTTATACCTAAAAGAAGTTAAACTTTGATTGCTGTCAATTTACTTGGTCCTTTCTAAAGTTAAATGTACTTTTGGGTTTTGTTAATAAAGTGATTCACCTATTTGAGTGACAGTTCTAAGCCCTGCCCTGTTGCCCTGTGGCTAGACCCACAGCTGGTGTCTTGTGAGCACCAATTAAATGAAGGGTGGTGCAAAAGAAATTTCAAACTGTAACTTTTAAAAATGAAGCTTGTTTGGCATCAGTACTTTCCTCCAAACATTCAAGAGTTGTAATTAATTATTTGCCTTGACCATTTCTCTGTACAAGGGGAGTTTTGATGATATTATCAGGATGCAGCATGTAACAGACTGGGTGACGTTACTGAGCTCCACATTGTAGGGGAACAGAATTAAAATAGTCAAGGTTATTGAAGGACCCAGGGTCGATTACTGTATCCCTGTGGATGTTAATTCAGCTTGATGTTTTGATGTGATGAGGTTCTGTATCAAATGCAAGTACTGTTAGTATATTGTGACATTTTTGCCTTAAGGAACCAGCTTTGTTCCTGGCTTAGGTCTGAATCTGAATTCATCGGTCCTTACAATGTCAGTAGGGTGCGCCATTACAGAGCATAGGATCCAGGTGATGTGTGGGACAAACTCTTGATTTCTATCCGCTCTGAAACTATTTGATGCTGTTTGGTAAAATGTTCCACTTCCTCAGAACTATCAGTGGTCACCTTGACATGAACATGCATGCAAGATTTGCACTATAACTGCACTTTCAAACTGAATTCTGTACAGTGTAAGATATTTGTGAAATATTTTAGACAAACAATAAACACAACATTTCACAAACAACATGGAACTGGTTAACCTTTGAGAACAGCTCCAATATTCTCCCGGTTTCAACTTTGGCATTCTACAATAGAAATAACCTTGTTTTCTGTTCTACAGAATCTCCAAACTGCAGAAATTCACTGCGCAAAAGAAGTCTGTACTAGCTCATTGAAAGATAAATCTGTTCAATCCCATTTACCTTCCTTTTCCCTGTACCCATTCAAATCTCTTACCTGTTTTCCCACAGTTGCCCCTCCTGCCCAAGATGCCCCCTTCAAGGGATGGGGCTAAGCCACATGGAGTAATAAAACTGCTCCATATTTGGTAACCACAAAATATGAACAGATACGTTGGTCCACTCTCTCTCTCCCCCTCCCACCACCATACTTGGAACAAGAAACAGTTATTTTGCTAGAAAGCATCACTCCATGTTGCAGTATAACAAACGTTGGCCATTCAGAGAACAGGGTGATTGCCGTAGGGAAAAGGAACCAGACAGACTCCTGGCTGTTAAAAGGATTCAGTGTTGTTGGATTGTGAGATACACATGTCTAACAAATCTTTTTGGAAGTTAAATATGTAGCTGATGGGCCAATGATTCTACTCCTGCTGGAAATTGTTGCTAAGTTCCTATAGCTGGTTGTTTGTGGTGGACAAACTCAACATTTGGATTCTATGAATGGGAACAAGCCTAAATAGGAGGGTGTGAGGTAAGAGGAAAGGCTATCGCAAGAATGCTTCTGGGTCTTTGAGAAAGCATCACACCTCGAACTAGAGAGGCAGCCTCCAGTGTTCTTTACTCTTGGTTTCCCAATTTCATAGCAATTGGCCGCATCTGAGCAATTGAACAGATGACCTCTTCCCAATCAGTTGGCCTGGGCACCCTGAAGCCATGTACAGTACTAAAGAAGGCTTAAGACTGGCTTGACTTGTTCTCTTCTGATAATCCCTCACTTTCCACCCATCTCCTCACTGTTTGGAAAGTAGAATTCTCCATCCCACCGCTCTGCTCATGTGTTCGATTACTGTAGCACTGAACCACAGAGTTTTCTGGAAATCATATTTATTGATTGTGTAAAATCATAAATTGTTTGAACCTTCCCCAGACAAAGGCTGCTCGACAGCACAAGCCTAATGCACAAATGTTGCAGATCACCCACTCACAATAGGCAGAAATTCTCCTTCATATTTTGGCTTTTATGTTCAATCAAAGCCAATAGACTTTTGGTGTATCTTTGATTTAAAGATGAAAGAGGTAAACAGGAATTTCATTAATATTCAGTTGATCGCATGTCCGAGACAACGTGTGGTATTTTTAAACCAGCTTTTAACAAGAAAGAGTATTGTATAACTAATAATGTAAACAATGATGAAAGATAATTGTATAAAATATATCATTTTACAAGGAATTGCAAAAAAAATTAATAAAATACATTGGTAATACATTTTATCTTTGTGTGTTTTTTTTAAAACGACATTGTCTCTTTCAAGATGTTTAGATTTTCCCCTTTTTCCTGTTTACCCTGGTTCTGGTAAACAACGCTTGAGAGCCTGTGGCAGCCTCATTTGGGCAGTATTACTAGGATCGTGGTAACTGCGTGAAGTGCAAGTGGTTGTTTGACATTCTGTTCTAAAATTGGAGGCGATTTTTAAATTAACGTTTACAGATCGGGGTCAATCTTATACTGATGCCAAAAAATAATGGTTTACAACCATTGACCAGGCAGCTATATTTTAACTATCAGCTTAAGACAAGCCCACTGTGTGTTGATGTGATTACAATAACTCAGCGATTTAGGATGACGTAGGCAAAGAGCTGCTCTGCCCTCTGGTGGTAGATAATTATTATGACATGACTGAAAATTCTGAGAGACAGCTTGAAATGTTTTCTGATCAGCCGGGTATCTGGCACATGCAGAAACCCATCACCATGCTTAGGAGTATCCAAGCAAAACTGCGAATTCCATGCATCCCACCTACACGTGGAAATCCTAGAGGTGTTTATTGGAATGGAATGGAGGGATGCATCCGGCTTTCCTAATTCTGGAGAGTATTAGGCCCAGATTGGCAAGAACCAAGGCTTGGGGACCCAAAGTGTGCATTTGGGTACTGCTGGAGTCTAACCAGCTAAAACCACATAGCTTTCCACTGCTTGTCCAGCACCTTCTCAACAACAAGTCATTTTCTCACCTCAGGCGCTGACTGCATCAATCAATGCATACTCAACCTGATTGAGTCAGTGTGGAGCCTTGGTATCTTGTTGGATTCCCAACTGTCCTTTAATCCTCACATTTGTTCTCTGGCCCGCTCAGCTTTCCCCCACCTCTGTTATTCTGAATCTCTGTGGCAAATTCAAACTTATTTCACAATCCTTAAGCCCTAAAAGCACGCTCCCAGCTGACCTTTGGGTGATGTACAGAGGACATGGTATAATCGGATCAGCAGTGGTCAAGAAGCATTGGCACCTAGGAATGAGCAGGTTTACCAACTCCTAGCTGAGCTACCAGCAAGAGTTATTTATTTATTTAGCATTTTTTCTCAACAGTGCATCACATTTAGCATTTTGTCTTCATCGTATCGCTTCTTTGGAGTTTTGTACTCATTACAACAATTCACACACAATCCATTTTCACCAGTGATTCATTCAGCACTGTTCAAGGCATATTCATCCAAGGACCATTTATCCTTTCTTCTTATTTTCTCTTTCCACGTCATTTACATTCATTTAACTTATTAATTATTCCCACACTTGATTAATATGAATAAGTCAGACCATGTGGCATCAGAGGAATAGTTGCAGAATGGATAGCAAGACAGAAAACAGAGAGGGGTAAAGGGTAGCTACTCAGACTGGCAGCGGGTGGGCAGTGGTGTACCACAAGGATTGGTATTGGGACCACTGTTGTTCACAATTTACATTAACGATTTGGACTCAGAGATCGAAAGTACAATTTCAAGATTTTGAGGACAACACCAAGTTGGAGGGTATAGTTAACACTGAGGAGAACTGCAACAAATTACAACAAGACTTTAAGAAATTTGCTGGTTAATAAGGCCATTAAAAAAAAGTAAACTAAGTGTTGGGGTTCATTTCCAGAGGGATAGAAATGAAAAATAGGGAAGTTATGCTAAACTTTATCGAACCTTGGTTAGACCACACTTGGAATACTGTGTAGAGTTCTGGTCCCAATATTATAGAAAAGATATAGAGGCACTGGAGAGGGTGCCAAGGGGGTTCACAAGGATGATCGTGGAACTGAGAGGTTATACCTATCAGGAAAGGCTGAACATGCTTGGACTCTTTTCTCTTGAAAAGAGAAGGCTGAGGGGTGACCTGATAAAGTTCCTTCAAATTATGAAAGGTTTTGATAGGATAGACATAGAGAAGCTGTTTCCACTTGTGGGGGAGACTAAAACCAGGGGCCATCAACATAAAATAGTCACAAATAGATCAAATAGGGAAGTTAGAAGACATTTCTTTACCCAGAGAATGGTGGGAATGTGGAACTTGCTACCACATGGAGTAGTTGAGGCAAATAGCATAGATGTATTTAAGGGGAAGCTAGATAGGTACATGAGGGAGAAAGAAATAGAAGGTTATGCTGATAGGCATAGTTGAGGAAGGGCAAGAGGAGGCTCATGTGGAGCATAAACACAGGCATAGACCATTTGGGCCGAATGGCCTGTTTCTGTGCTGTATATTCTATGTAATTCTATGTAATATATTTGCTAGCCATTTGATCTTTTATTTCTTTTTACATCTTAGCTTGACTCAGTTGCTGGCACACTCACTTTTGGCTCAGAAAGTGGTGGGTTCAGCTCTTGAGCTCACAGCCCAGAAAGAAAATTCAGTGCAGTGCTGAGGGAGCACGTATTGTTGGAGGGGACTTCATGGTGGATTAAACACTAAACCGAGATCCCATCTGCCTTTTCAGGGAGAACATTAAAGACACTTATTTGAAATAGAAGGGAGATTTCCTGTTGTATTGGTCAACAAGCCTACTAATTAATTGGCCGTTCACTTTATAGCTGTTTCTTGGACTCGCTGATGCAAATGGCTGTTGTGTTCACCAAAAACATCACAACTTGACAGTAATTTCTTGCTTTGATAAGAAACTCTAAAACACAAACTCCATTAAGTGGAGTGGGCACGAGAATATGAACAAGACTTCAACAAAAGATAGTGATCAGGTTCTTTATTCTTTATTGTGCACAACTTTATTTAATGTTACATTCACATGTCACAATAAGTATCATATAGTGCACATATATCATCCACATGAAGAAAATCAATGCTTTCCATTACCAGAAAATTCATATGAACTTTTGCCTCTCAACCATTTGGTATTGCCCTTTCACATTGGGAGAACGTCTCAAACAGCTTCACAGGATGTACCGAAAGGTGGAGTGATTGTGCGTTTTGTGGGCAAATGTGCCCCACAAACAGCCGTGAAGTAAAGGATCAATTTTATTGGGAGATTGTTGACTAGGACACTGGAAGAAAGTCCCTTTTCTTTTCAAACAGTGCCATGGGATCTTTAACAATCACCTGAACAGGCAGATGGGACCTCAGTTTAACATCTCATTGGAAGGATGGCACCTGCAACAATGTAGTACACCCCCAGCACTGTATTGGAGTGTCAGCCTAGCCTGGACTATATGAGTTCCAAGTCCCAAAATAAGGTCTAAATGATACTAAATAACACAATATCTAAAGACCAAGCCACATTGTTTTGTGGTACCTTAACATTTTTTATGAGGGTAGGAAGAGGAAATCACCATTAAATTTACAATGGCACCTTTTGAATTCTATACCCGCAACCTCTAGACTCCGTCTTTCAAACCTCTGCCTCACCTGTTCAGGTCCTGCTTTAAAACCTACCATTGTATCCGTGCCATGCCTCCAACCCCCCCGTTGAGTGTCTGACCACCACTGTTAATCTAAGATGTTACTCGACATTACATAAATGCAAGTTAATGTTGTTTCATCTTTTGCAAGCTACCATTATGACAACCCCCTATTATTTCTGAAACTTCCATTTAATTTACTGGCAATAGTGAACTTATTTTGAACAGCCTATGTTTGATGGTGTTGTGGGTTTAGAATTGGCCATCTCAGACCAAGAAGTTAACGGTGCAGCTTCTCTTCTGTTCTCTGCAACTCTTTTTACTTTAATTATTGGGTTCAAGTGAGTTCTCTCGGTTTGGTTTGGATACTCTTAAGCATGGTCATGGGTTTCCGCTTGTGTGAGACACCCGGCCAACCAAAAATAAGCGAGTTTGAGCCCTGCTACTTTCCTGCGTTAAAACAAAAAGTTATAAATGGATGTGTGGCCACCATACAAGATGTGTGACTAAAGATGTGTTGATAAACATGTCCTTACTGCTGACATAAGCAGCACATCAAAGGCAGCTCTGACCCCGCCTACCCCCAAAGATGAAGGATGCATCCACCAAGAAAGAAGTAGCATTAAAGCACAGCTGCACAGTAATTTATTTTAATTTATAGGTACGATTACCATGTTTTTGTAATCTTGTATTTCAAACCCATTTGTTGTGCTGCTAATAAGATCATACATTCTCTCTGCATGAATTAGGTACTGGAGCGGAGGATCGGGGAAAGAGGACACGCCACAACCAATTTATGAGAAGATAAATGATCTACCTCTAAATTGGTGAGAGATCACTCAATAGTTTGCACCTCGAATAATTTCATATTAAATGTATTCAATAATTCAATAATCTCCTCCACCCGCCAGCCCATTGAGCAGTCTTATTTTTTATAGGCTGCAAGATTTCCTCTTTGTTCCCTGAAAATGAAAGTCTGAGCAGTTGCTACCAAGCCAGACTTGTTTCATGGCTATCCTCCTCGTGGGAGGTTAGGTGGTCTCTCTGAAGCTGAACTGGCTCCAAAGTTACATGTTTGGCAACAGAATGTTGGAATCGAGTCAACCCTCTCTGGCGGTCTTGCTTGTCCGGTTCCTGAGCCAGGCAAGTCTGCAGTACTCCAGGACACTGCTGATGACAGACCAAGCAGCATGGAATCTTCCCATTCAGCTCCTGTTACCACTGCAACACAAACCCCCAATGGGTAGGGTCCTAGCTGGACAAGCAACGAGAAGCTTGCCAGGCAGTAGTCTCAGTGGCAAGCTATGCAATTTTAGCTAAACTCCAGCAGTACCCACGTCGCTTGTGTCCTCACGTCTTGGCTCCTTCCCCCTGCACTTAATACTCCCCAGAACCAGATAAGCAAGGTGCATACCTCCAGGTAGAGAGTAAGCATAACATATCAGACACAAGAAAATTTTGATATGTAGATGGCATACATGTGTGGAACTCTCAAGTCTAGTTTGGATACTGATGAGCGGTGAGTCACACACATAGCTGACCAAAAGTAAATAATTAAATGGCAACAACAACTTGCATTATATAGCGCCCTTCACACAGGGTAGCATCCTAGAGCAACACTACACCTAGTGTGTGATAACTAGGTGTAGAAGGTTTTGATGATTCTGGTTGAGACTAGGATTGGACTTGGTAATAATTTCTAAATATCATGACAATATTGTCTGTTCGCATATGCCTCTATAAAAAAATGCACCGTCACTATACTTTACAATGGGAAATGTTTTGAGACATCTCCCGACTAAAATGCAAGGCTTATTGATATTACATTATTATTATTCAGCTATTCAGGTTCACAGATGAATAATGGTCACTTGGGCTAGGAGAGGAGGAGGGGAGGATATTTTCTGATGCTTGTGGAACATCGCAGAAGGGGAAAAAATGAGACATTAAAATACCTTCAGGATAGGAGGGAAAGAGAGAAAATTAGTAGAGCATTCATTTTTAAAAGGAAAATCAATCAGTAATTCCACATTTAACGAGTTTCTGCCTGGATATTAATGATGCTAAGTTCTATTCAAAAAGAGAGTTTCTCCTGGTGTCCTGGCCAACAATCCTCCAAATAAAACAAACTATAATAATAATAAACTAATAAAATTGGTCATTCTCTACATGCCTGTTTGTAGGACATTGTTATTTGCAAATTGACTGCTGCATTCACCCAACAAACACAGTCACTGCACTTTACAGTATGTCCTGTGAAGCATTTTGAGGCAGTTTGATGACTTGATAAAGTGCTATATCAGACTCCGCCACTGTCAAGCACTCCGGGACGCTACCCCACATGAAGGGTGCTATATAAATGCAAGTTGTTATTGTATATCAAATGCAAGACTTATTATTACAACAAAATTACATTTGTATAACTCCGTTCATGTTGGGAAGACGTCCCAAGGCACTGGACAATCAATGTTTTGGACCCGAGCTGGGGATTGGGGAGGGTGGGGGACAGGGGGTAATGAGGGTAATCGAACCCAGGTCGAAGAGGAGGATCTTGAGACAGGTCTTAATAATAATAATCCTTGCATCTGATATAGCGCTTTTCACGTCTTCTAGACACCACAAAGCGCTTCACAGAATATACTGTATAGTGAATTGACTGTATATTTGTGGGCGAACGCGGCAGCCAATTGCGCACAGCAATGTGCCACAAACAGTCATGGATTGAAAATGACCAATTTATTATTGTTTTTTTTTGAAGGGAAGGGCAGCTTGAAGGGCAGCCTACGGAGGGATGAGTTGGGGAGGCTGACAAACAGGCAGTCGAGCCTGGATTTTATGAATTCGCGTGTGAGGGCCTCAGCATCCTGCAGCATGAGACAGTGGCAGAGCCTAGCAATGTTGCGGAGGTAGGGAAAGGTGGAGGTGGCCATGGCACGGATGTGGGGTATGAAGGACAGTTGAGAGTCGAACAGGACTCCAAGGTTCGTGAAATATAGAGAGCATCCATGGAGGGAGATGCTGTCAGTGACCAAGGTATGGAATCGGAGACCGGAGCCAAGCAGGAGGGCCTCGGTCTTGTTGACATTCAACTGAAGGAAGTTAGCTCTCATCCAGGACCCACACATTCGTCACATCAAGGCTCGATTATGGAAACTCCCTCCACATCGGCCTGCCTAACTCTTCCCTTCACAAGCTGCAGATCATCCAAAACTCTGCAGTTCATGTACTCTCGTGCACCAGGCTCCATGATCCCATCACTCCCACCCTCGCCCGACTCCACTGGTGCCCCATCCCTCAGAAGATCGAATTCAAAATCCTCGTCCCCACTTTTAAGGCCATCTATAGTCTTGCCCCTCCTTCCTCTGACCTGCTGACTCCCTACCAACCTGCCTGCTTCCTCCGTTCAGCAGGCTCCGGCCTGCTCCAGGTCTCCCGCCTGACCCACCCTAACATTGGTGGCCGGGCTTTCAGCCTCTCTGCCCCCACACTCTGGAAATCCATCCCACAGTCCCTTCGCCTCGCTTCCTCCCTTGCCTCCTTCAAGGCCGGTCTCAAGACCCTTCTCTTCGATTGTGCCTTCAGTCGCCCTCCCATCTCTCTGCCTTCCCCCACCCCTCCCCCACCCCTCCCCCATGCTCGGGTCCTGACCCGACAGTCCAGGGGACATCCTCCTGATGTGAAAGTTACTCTATAAATGTAACTTTGTTGTTGTTGTTGATGTCCGACAGACAGTCTGCGAGGACAGCAGTGGTCCTGGAATCCAAGATTGAGGCAGAGAGATACAGTTGGGTGTCATCCGCATACATGTGGAAGTTGACCCCCTATCAGCAGATGATGTCACCAAGGGGGAGCATATAGATATTGAAAAGGAGGGCGAAGGACAGAGTCCTGAGGGACGCCACACATGATGGTGCGGGGGCTGGATGAGAAGCCGTTAGTGGAGACAAAGTGCAGACGGTGGGAGATGTAGGATTCGAACCACGCAAGGGCAGGTCCGCGAGGATTGAGCTAAGAGGAGAGGCAGTGTAGGAGGATAGAGTGATCGACAGTGTCAAAGGCAGCAGAGAGGTTGAGGAGGAGGCAGAGGGAGCCCTGGTCACAGTTGTCCAGAACGTTGTTAGTGACTTTGACCAGGGTGCTTCTGTGCAGTGGGCTATTATTACATATAGCTGAGGTTTGGTCGATACCATTGTAATATTTGTTACTGTGACCTTAAGCCATAGATTCCTGCCATCTGCAGCATTACTATGGTGGAGTCCTGTAGCTCAGTGGTTAGAGCACTCGCTTTGCAAGTGAGAGACCTGAGTTCAATTCCAGGCAGAGGGCGAAACCTTGGGCAAGTTTCCTTACTCCACACAGAGCCTAATAATAATCCCTCCAAAAAACCAAAAACAATAATAAATTGGTCATTTTCAATTCATGACTGTTTGTGGGACATTGCTGTGCGCAATTGGCTGCCGCGTTCGCCCACAAATATACAGTCAATTCACTTTACAGTGTGTGTTCTGTGAAGCGCTTTGGGACGTCCTCCCGACGTGAAAAGCGCTATATCAAATGCAAGGATTATTATTATTATTATTATTATTATTACTATGTGCCTGTGTACACTGTGTGCACTTGATACCCTCAGGGGCACCTCGTGGTAGTTGTCGTTTTGTTTGTCGGCCTCCCCCCAACTCCTCCCGCCACAGGCGGCTGCAGACCGTCCAGAGCTCTGCAGCCCGTGTCCTCTCCCGCACCAGGATCCTCTCACCCCCGTCCTCGCCCGACTGCACTGGGGCTTCCCATCACACAGAGGATACAGTTCAAGGTCCTGGTCATCACCTTCAGAGCCCTCCCTGGCCTTGCTCCCCCCCAACCTCTCCGCCCTCCTCAACCCCGTTACCACCCTCAGCGGGCTCCGGCTCCGGCTCCGGCTCCGGCCTGCTCCATGTCCCCCCATCGCTCGTCCTACCAGCGGCGGGTGGGCCTTCCACCTCT
Source organism: Callorhinchus milii (assembly GCF_018977255.1). Lineage (NCBI taxonomy): Eukaryota > Metazoa > Chordata > Chondrichthyes > Chimaeriformes > Callorhinchidae > Callorhinchus > Callorhinchus milii. The sequence goes on from NW_024704744.1 coordinate 59,060,400, forward strand.
CCGCCCCCACCCCCTGGAACACCATCCGGCAGTCCCTCCGCCTCACCCCCTCCCTCACCACCTCCAACACCCATCTCAAGACCCTTCTCTTCGACCGTGTTTTCGACCCCCCCCCCCCCCTGATCCCCCCCCCACGCTTCCCCCCCCCCGACCCCGGACCCGGGTCCTGAACTCTGTCAGTGCGGCGCCTCCTCCCGACGAGAGAAGGGCGGTTCACAGTGTCGTTGTTGTTGCTGCCGCACAGGCGAGGCAGTCGATCAAGGTGCGCACGCACCTTTTTCCCCCCGTCACGTGACACCAGCTCAGCCGGTCCCGCCGGTGAAGCCGTCCCCGGAGCCGCGCGGACCGCGTCGTCAGTTCCGGGTCCGCTCTGCCACAGGTCCGTGTGTCCTGGGGGTGAAACACAGGTAATTACAGACAGGAGTTGTTGTCAGTGTCGCGGTCGCGGGTTTTGCGCCTCTCACTGCCCTGACCCCGAGCACTCACACCAACACTCACACTCACACACGTTGATGGAGCATTTGGGCATTTTAGCAGCAAAGTTCGGCAAGTTCTCAAAACAACCCGCCCGAGTCATGAAGGTTTGTGGGGGCCCGAGGCCCGAGGCCCGGCCTGATGGCAGTGCGGGGGCTGCTGCACTGCCAGGGTCCGGTCCGCCTGTCCAGTTCAATTCCAGGCAGAGGGCGAAACCTTGGGCAAGTTTCCTTACTCCACACAGAGCCTAATAATAATCCCTCCAAAACCAAAACAATAATAAATTGGTCATTTTCAATCTACGACTGTTTGTGGGACATTGCTGTGCGCAATTGGCTGCCGCGTTCGCCCACAAATATACAGTCAATTAACTTTACAGTGTGTTCTGTGAAGCGCTTTGGGACGTCCTCCCGACGTGAAAAGCGCTATATCAAATGCAAGGATTATTATTATTATATTATTATAAGTTGCTGCGCGCACACCGGCTGCAGCGTTCGCCTCCACAATACACAGTCACTGCACTCTGCAATAATTCCTGTGCTTTGAAATGCTTTGACAACGTGATACGGTGCCGTATCAAACGTAAGAATTATTATCATTATTAGCCAGCGTCCTGTGCATTTCTTTTTAAGAACTATATAAAAATGGCCTTAATGTTAAGACTTGAATTCAAACATCTGTTAACACTGGACACTCCTAAAATGCTATGGAAATACAGTAAATCAGGATCCAGGTGGAATTTCTCCCCCAATGTCTGGGTCTCAGTGCAAGAAATGCTCATTGAATTGGGCTTGAAATAAAATCTGTGGCCCTTGTTATTCTGCAAAAATTAAAATTTGCTGCTTGCATTGGTGTGACCTTGACTGGCAATGACCAGCACAGTGCTAGATAACTATGGACAATGAACTAAAACCACTTGTAGCCTTTAAATACACTGATATATCTGTGTGGCCATGTGTGCAAAATATTTACTCTGCTGTACTTTGTTTAAACAAAATTCATCTTCATTCCCAGTTGGGATTCATGATATTTTCATGTTTCACAGGTAGGGAGAGCAGGCTGAACTTGTAAGTGTGTGATATGCTTATTAGATTTGGGGGTTGATAGTACCTCTGCATTTTTGTTACAACATGGTTGTCTGTGGAACATTGTCGTGAGCAAACTGGCAAAAGCGATTGACCGCGAATAAAAAACATACAGTTAAACTCACATAAGTCTAATCTTTATAACTCATATAATCGCCTAAGTCATATATTCACCCAAGTCCCATTCTGTTTCCTATCAGCACCATTTAGATTTCTTTGCACAGCTCATATTAACCACCTCCTGACTTGTAACACTGCTCCCCTATCCTCCATTAGCGTGTACTTACCGGCTGCATTGAATTGCAGGAAATTACATCCTGACCCGTCGGCTCATGCGCACTTACTGTCTGGCTGCATTGAATCGTGGGAAACATAATCTTGATCCATTCAAATGCACAGAAGAAGTTCATTTCTCGCAATTCAATATGATTCCAATGCTTGCCGGTAAGTACTCATGCGGCACCAGGTCAGGATGGCATACTTACCAGTTGCATTGAATTATGCATGCAGAGTGAAGACTTATTGATTAATTTGGATTTAATATAATTTATATAGTTTGCGTGCAACTCGGTCTTCACGTAAGTCACATTAAATGCTATGGTCCTGACTGATACGACTTATGTGAGTTGTCATATATAGTTACTACATTTTTCAGTATATTCTATGAAGCACACCTATTGTGAAAGGCGCTTTACCAAATGTAGTATTATTATTATTATTATCATCGTCATCAGCCTGCAGGTTCCCTCCCACTACTCTCAGTGGTTCCTGTGCTAAATAACAAACCAGCTGACCTCTGGGTCATCAAGGCACTGCCAATGTTGCTTCCTATTCGCTATAAAGGATGTAAAAATGTCTGATCCTGGGTCATTAGATCACCACCAACACCACTTCTGCTTTGCACATGCACAGCAAAGCAAGATCTAACATTGTACCTATTGGTCATTTTAGCCATTTTACTGTGAAAGTTGGCCGGCACGCACAAAGCAATCAGACCAGCTGGATCCAGGCACAATGATTTCGGTCCACAGGGCATCCATGTTATCAACCCATACAACAACACAAGATTATATTTGTATAGCGCCTTTCACATCGGGAGGACGTCCCAAGGCGCTGAAAAACCATAGCGGCTGCACTGCACCTGGCGATAATAATGCTGTTAGTGATGAATTATGAACATCTTACAAGAGGTGATTTGGAAAATCCAGTACGTTTAAGTACAGTTCAGGTGTCAGCCTGGCTCAGTTGGAAGCACTCTCACCTATCAGTCAGAGGTGGGTTAAAGCCCCACACAGGACTTTGAACTTACAATCCGAGTTTACACTGTATACAGTGCCTGGAGTGAGCTGCATTGTTAGAGGTGAGTTTGGATAAATTGCTAAGCCACGGTTACATCTGCCTATCCAGGTAGAATTAAAAAAAAATACCATGATACTATTCAAAAAGAGAAGGGAGTTTCTTTCATTTTCCTGGCCAGTAATCCTCCAGATAAAAATGATCATTCACTTCATGACTGTCAATAGGACATTGCTTTGTTCAAATTGGCTGTCAAGTTCACCTAAAAATACACAGTCATTACACTTTATTCACTTTGCAGTAAATCCTGTGAAGCTCTTTGAGACGTTTTTCAGATGTGAAAGGTACGGATATCAAATGAAATAATGATTATTATTACGTGTACAACACCAAAAATAACACTAGTCAGTCTGGCTGGTAACAATGTTAATGTGTATTGACAACTGATTTTTTTTCCTTTATAGCAATTGTGCTAATGTTTTAAAAACACAAGTTCACAGTAAGAATGTCTGCTCCAACAGCAGAGGAGAGGAAGGCCTGCTGGGGAGCAAGGGATCAGTACTGGCAGTGTCTGGACAAACAGGACAAAGATTCTTCAGAGTGTCAGAAGTTTAGAAAAGAATTTGAAGGCAGCTGCCCTCAGCAATGGGTAAGTTTAAGAGTATGATAGCCGTAACCACTTAGCATGCTACTTGTTAGTGTTGGGAGCTTCAGCTATCAGAATCAATGACATGACAGCATCTCTTGAGTTTCATTAAGGAGCCAGACTAATCTGCCAACCATAAGTATGCAATGGATTACCTCAGGCCTGTGGAACATTGCCAGACAAATTGCCTCAGCAGTCAGATCCACCCCCCCCCCCCCCCCCCCCGTCTATCCCAGAAACGCACCTTCTTGCCTCCTTTCAATAGAGATATTAACTGAGCATATGTTTACATTTCAAAGTAATTATGGATGACAAAAAGATGCACTATATAATTCTGAGGCTTCTAAGAGACTCATTTTCTTTCATGAAGCATTTGACATAATAAATCCTGTGAAGCTCTTTGATACACCTTTCAGATGTGAAAGGCACAATATCAGTTCAATAGGGTGTGTGGAATTATTTTTGAGTGTATAGAACCAAGCACCATAGTTCTTTGATATGCAGCCCAAATCGTTTTAAGCGAATGATCTGAATGTCGTAATACGCTTGTTAAATTAACACTAGAATAGCGCGCTTTGTGTTCGCATTGGCAGGAGTCTGTCCAAGCAGTACTGAAAGGGTATCGGTGAGATGCTCTGTGGATGTTGCTGATAATGATATTTGCACAGGTGGATTCAGCAACACAACCCACAAGGATAAAATTGCGGGCTTGTTGATTAATGTTGCTTCATATGCGGTGTAAATGTGGTCTCATAGCGAGAATTGGTGAGGTGTAATGCTACACACTATGGGGCTGAAAATCAGCATTTTCACTGTATAAAAATGTCTTTCTCTGCATATTTTAATTAGAAATTGATTGTGTGTTAGTTTCCATGTAGATGTAGTTATACCACCAATATGTTCCAACATGTCTAATCCCTATAACCTACTGAAATTCCTTGCAATGTATAATCAGGGACAACATCTTGCTACTTGGGGTAGCGTCCAGGAGCTCTTGATGGTAGCGGAGTCTGACCCTGAGCCAGTGAGAGAAGGAGTGGGCAGGTGACCATGAGCACAATACAATACAAAGTTGCATCAAAAAGGAAGGTCTTTAGGCGGGATTTGAAAGTGGGGAGTGAGAGGGGGGAGCAGGGCGGAGGGATTGACGGAGAGTGTTCCAGAGTTTTGGGCGTAGTGGCTGAAGGCACAGCCACCGATGGTGGAGCGGATGGTACGACGGACAAACAGGAGGCCAAAGCCAGCCGAGCGGAGGCAGTGGGTGGTGGAGTGGGGGATAAGGAAATCAGATAGGAGGGAGGTGCAAGAGCATGAAGGGATTTGAAAAGGAGTGAGAAGATAATCAGGGACATTTTAAAGGGAAACAGAACTTTGAAGGAATAACTTTGTCAAATGTACTTTCTTTTTCCTCTCACAAAACTCATTTTGATATCGCCATCTTCATTTTCTGAAGTTAGCCAGCTCGTATTGGGTTTGCTTTCAGAGACAGTAAAAGTGCTCATACGTTGTGAGCTTACATTGTGTGTTAGCTCTCTACCCCTTTTGGTGATATTGATTTACCCACTCCATTGTTTTCTGTCACTTTCCTCCATGGTGACCTCCAAAGCATTGCCCTTTCATAGTAACAACTGCATAGGTTGCCGTTGTAAACAGAGTCTGGCAAGTTTCCTGTTGCTTGTCCATTTAGACAAACCCTAGCCATTAAGACTTTGGCTTGCAAGGTCAACAGGTCTATCCTCTCCCAAGTCCTGCCAACAAGCCAGCCTGGATAATTTGTCAACAGTTGTCCTTGGAGTACTGCAAGTGTGCATGGCTCAAGAGCTGGACTATTGATACTGCCTCAGAGAGTTGAACTCAATGCTGATATTTCATTGCCAAGCATGTCACATTGAAGCCAGCTCAGCCCCAAAGAGACCCTGCTTAACTTACTCTCCACCCCTGAGGAGGATAGTCACTAGTTGGTCATTTGACCTCAAGGATAGATTTTTCTCACACTCTTCTCAACAGCCTCCACAGCTCCACTCCCAAGTATTGAACCAGAATTCTGCAGCTCAAGTTCTCTCCAGCATAAAATTCTGCACATCCTCACCAAGCTTTAGTCAAACCCTGCATGTCAGAGGATCGGTCTTCTAATGACTTCATGATCGTATCCACCCTTCCCATTCAATTTATTCCAGCCTGTGCCCTCCTCTCTTCTGACTCTTGTCTATTCCTCATTGCCCACTCCTGATGCTCCGCCAACAATGAATGAGCCATCATGTTCCTGTGCTCTGAACTCCAATTTCAAAATCTCTCTTTGAAAAACCTTTTAAATGTATCTCTTCAGCCGTGCCTTTTGTCAACATCTATAAATCTCTCAGTTCCCTGCTCTATTGTCCACCACTAGATTGATTAAGTGCTTCAGTCATTCTTTTATGTGAAAGTTATTGTGCAAGTTATTGTTCAAATTTGATCCTATAACCAACCCTGCTTTCTCACCAGATAAAGTATTTTGACAAAAGAAGAGACTTTTTGAAGTATAAAGAAAAACTGCAAACAGAAGGATTCCAGCCACAGGAGAGCACCACAAAGCTATAACTCTCTGCTGAAAACAATGTCGAAATGACGTGAAGAAAAGAATTGAAACTTTCTGCTTGTTGTGTGTTCGATCATGACTATACACAGAAACTGAAATACAAGTCCTCTTTATTTAGATAATAAATTAAGTCGCTGTAATGGTGGCTGTTTAATTCAGATGGCATTGTATCCAGTTTTGGAAGGGGAGCTTCCTTAGTTCACTTTCAACCAATCTTCTGTCAAATGCACTGAACCAAGTGTTCCTGTGAGTGTGAAATAAAATGCAGGACAAAGTGCCAGTGACGTCTTTGGCCGTGATTAAGTGTATTTAGTCACCCCCAGGCACGTCATCTCACTTTATTCTGAGCATTCTGGGTAATGTTAATATGGTCACCAAATTATTCAACAGTTATGCTTTAATTCATAAATTAAATTGGTCACTCTATAGCTGTTTGTGGCTATTGCTGGGCACAAACTGTCTGCCATGTTTCGTCCACAAAATGCACAGTCAATCCACTTGACTGTGAAGTATATACATTGAAGCTTTTTGAGATGCCTCAACAACATGATGAGGCGCTATATGAGCCTGAAAATATATTCTGTGAAGCGCTTTGAGACATCTCGAAGATACAATAAGGCACTATATCAAATGCAAGGATTATTATTATGTAAAATACATCATTGTTATAAAAGTTTTGATTTTTATAACAAAACTTTAAAAAAAACACACAACACAGTACAAACTAACCAGAATTATGTTCCCATCCAAATTTCAAGAGCACTTTTCAACTGGGCTGTTCAAGAGCCAGAGCTCTTAACAAGAGAAGTGATTGTGTTCATGAGTGAACTATTAAAATGGATGCCTCCCCTTCAAATGCTTGAATCTACAAAAATATTGGGGTCCAATCCCCTAGAATTTTTAATTNAAAAAATGCTGAAAACATTGAAAGTGCTGTTGAATATATTTTAAAATGCTTCAGAAACTTCAGAAATTAAACAACTCGCATTAAAAAATCTTTTAGGAAGAACCATATTATTAAACCCATGAGTTTAAAATGCAATGAAAAATCTTGATTTTATAACTCATACCCCTAATTTAACGTTATTTATGTAGTTCTGAAAACTTGTGCAAGTTTGTAGAAAATATATCAGTAATACTTGCATTTGATATTATGCCTTATTACCTCATCAAAAGCACTTCACAAAATTTACTGTAGAGTGACTGTGAATTTTGTTAGGTGAACACAGCAGCCATTTATGCCCATAACAATGTCTCAAACAGCCATGAAGTGAATGACCAATTTTATCCGGAGGACACTGAAGTTTTCCCAGGACACCAGGAAATATATTTAACAAGCCATGCTTAATTTGAAAGCCAATTTTCAACATTTCTTACCACAGTTCAGCATCATCTTTCGTTTTGAAACAGAATTGGCTTACAAGCTAAAAATAGATGGAATTTCAAGCTCAGGTTTACTCAAGCTGCTTTGCAATCATCCTACAAGCTCCCTTTTAGTTACACATCTTTAATCAGAGTCTCAAAGTCCTTCAAAATCAAAGAATTGTGGAGCACACAACTAAAATCAAATAGTTGGACCTCATTATTTGTAGTGTTACCATTAAGAACCATCAATTGATCAACTATGGGGTGAAACATAAGAAATGAAGACCCTGTGTAACAATCATCGAATCTGTTTAAAACATCGTAATTTTCACCCTTATGTTACACAAAATAAACAGTGAAACCTCAGTCTGTATTGTTGCTGTTAATATGGAAAATGGTATTTTGCAGTAAAATTTATGGTGTAATGCTCAACACCAACTGTGATGTTGTAAGATTCTCTGCCATACAATTCTATTACCCTAGATATGCTATGTCAATTACTCTTGTATTCCCCCCACCCCACCCCTGTGGATTATCTCGGAGGAACGTCTCGCTGGCAGCCCTTCATTATCTCTCCCTAAAGGCCATTGTTCACGGTGAGTCTCATTAGTAAGTTTCATTCAACCATGCATGTTAAATGTTCAATGACATTAGAGATATTTTTGTAATTTTATGCTTACTTTTAGTCGTGGAATGCACAGACCTTTCAAATTGCTTGGTTGTTGGTTGTAATAAGCAGTGGAAATCATAATAATATAGTATTCCTTGCATTTGGTATAGCACCTTATTACATCGTTGAGATGTCTCAAAGCGCTTCACAGAATATACTGCAAAGTGAATTGACTATATTTTGTGAGCGATAGTCATTTGCGCACAAAAGTGTCCGACAAACAGTCATGGACTGTCCTTTGCAGCCTAGACAGTAGTTTCCAGACACTGCACTGCTGCTAAGATTATTTGAATGAAAGCAGGTAGCAAGTGGGATTGGGGAGGGAGAATACAGTGATTATATGATACTGGACTGGATTAGTGTTACATTGGATCCAAAGCAATTTGGTTTTCCACCTTTGTTCATCAATGATATACAAAATAGCTCATAGTTTCTGCTATTTCAGCTTCTTGGGATGTCCTGCCGACGTGAAAGTAATTTGTTCTTATTTGGGGCTCTAGAAGAAACGTTCAGTTAGTATTTTGCCTGGTGCTGACAGGGCTGAGATATAGAAGCTATTTCTGTCTTTTCTGCCGAACATTTGAAATGTCTTCCTGCTATCATTGGTTTCCTTACATAATGTTCTGCTGCGGAAACTTCCAGCAGCATGGCAGCCAGTCCCTAAATAAATAATAACAATAATCCTTGCATTTGATATAGCGCTTTTCACGTCTTCTAGACATCTCAAAGCTCTTCACAGAATATACTGCAGAGTGAATTTTACTGTATATTTGTGGGCGAAATGCGGCAGCCAATTGTGCACAGCAGTGTCCCACAAACAGTTGTGGATTGAAGTGACCAATTTTATTGTTTTTGTTTTGTTTTTTCTTGAGGGATTATTATTAGGCGTGTGGAGTAAGGAAACTTGTCAAAAGTTTCACCCTGCCATGAATCGAACCCAGGTTTCACGCTTGCAAGGCGAGTGCTCTAACCACTGAGCTACAGGACTTCACGAATAGGTGGAAACAGACCTATATTCCTGTGATAGCTGAGAATCATGACAATTCAGGGATTTTTACTTAAAACAGAGAAAACAGGAACTTTATATTAACAGGGTCAGTTCTTTATTAAAGAGGAATCACAGCATCAGCTCCTATATTAAAAAGAAAATATTTACAACAAATTGTGATTATCTTTAATACATCTTTGCCTTTGTCCATTTAAGATGATCATTATTTGGAGATCCAAGCCTAAAATTCCTCCTGTTCGCAGCCTGTAAGACAACTTTTTGTCTTAAAATTTTAAGATTGCACAGAATTGAATTTTTTTTTACATTCAGTCTTAATTTGGGGAAAAAATAATTTTAAGAACTGCAGAAAACCGGTGAGCAAAATACCTGGGCTCTTCCTAATTCAGATCTCAGATATAATCAGACCAAAATTCCTTCAAGACAGTTCCCTTCAAGTCATCAGTACTTGCCAGCAAAAAGCAATAGAACAACATATTTAGCTATTAAATAAAAAGCCCTGAAGGGGAGTCAGAAAATGCTGGAAATTAATCGATGGGCATCTTAGGGATGAACCTAGATCAATGTTTTCATGTAATCATGAGAAATGGGATGAAGTTTCTGTTAATGTTTCATTTCTATACTGTAAACTAGTTTTTTCTCAGTAATAATAGTAATCCTTGCATTTGATATAATGCCTTCTCACGTCTTCGAGACGTCTCAAAGGCTTCACAGACTATACTTTAAAGTGAATTGACTGTATAGTTTGTGGGTGAAACGCGGCAGCCAATTGCGCACAACAGTGTCCCACAAACAGTCGTGGATTGAAGTAACCAATTTTTTAAAAAAAATTTAAGTAATTATTATCCCCAGAAAAACGATCTGCCAATTGACCAACAACCGGGTTTCTGCTTACTGCTAGGTTAACAGAGGCGGGTGGGGTAAGGAAACTTTCCCAACATTTTGCCATGTCCGAGAATTGAACCCAGGTCTCTCATTTACAAGGCGAGTGCTCTCACCACTGAGCTAGAGGACTCCAATAACCTTCATAGCTGTTTGATTTTTAGTGAGATTCCAACAAAGGAATAAACCCAGCTGTCCAAAAAAGATTCACCTTTAAAGGTTGATTATAGCGTGAAGCTGAAGTAGCTGCAGTGTATTTGACTCAGTTTCTCACAGATATGATCATGTCAGGCCAGGATCCCAATGAACAGAACAAGTCCCATGCATACCTAAAGATGACCAGTTAATTTGCTTTTTACAGTCTACAGTATTTCCTAGATGCTATCAATACTCTCCTTAAATAGCAACAATGAATATTGCACATTCTTGATTTGTTGTTTGAGGATAATGTGGATTTTATTCATACTTGCCAGTATTGCTTACCTATTATCAAACATGAGCATGTTTTAATTATGTGAATGATACAAAAATACACAGATTTGAAGTACTGCATATACAACCCGAAAATATTCACCCAGGGATCATTAATGGTAAAGGTACGTACAAATGTCATGCAGATTAATCTGCAAATATTACTGCAGTTTTAACATTGTCCGCATTTGGAATTGTTATAACGATCGCATTGAAGTCTTATTTCATTCCTGTGGTTCAGACAAGAAAGAGGATTTTTAATTATTATTATGAAATTGATATATACCCCCCTTTCAATTCACCCACCATACTGCAGTGTTCATAAAACACAACTTTTCTTTAAATAGCTTGTTTTGTTAATAAATTATTGCAGTCAAGGTCTCCAATTACAGGATTGTTATAAAAGTCACCCCTTTTTATACCATAACATAAAACCCCAAACACAGTCAGGTGAAGCCTGTGTATTCTAAGCATCTAATAGTGCAGATGTTGCCATAGATATTGGTGTCTGCAGTATTTAATCTGATACACATTACATGCTATACTTTACTGTATTGCTCTGCAAATATCAGCTTGGATTATTATAGTAGAGGAGGAGTGCAACGACCAGCTGTTCTGTGCAGAATCTCAAGCCTCACTTCCTGGGAGTTCACTTCCATCTCATAGTGGTCACCATTTAAAAAAAAATTAAAAAGTGCTGCTGTGTGCAATTGGCTATCACGTTTCACCCACAAAATATACAGTTAATTAACTTTACAGTATATGTTGTGAAGCGCTTTGAGACATCTGGAAGACTTGATAAGGCGCTATATCAAATGCAAGGATTATGATTATTATTATTATTATATCATGCAAACTCAACATCTAGGAGAAACATTCAGTTCTCTGGCGGAATCTATAGCTACTGAAAACACAAACCTCTCAATTTCCATGTAACTCTGTACATCACTGAAATTTGCATATGGTCGGCATGTTTGCATCGCACAACTGCAGGTCCTTGCTTATCTTTATCCCATCATTGCCAAGCCATCAGTTAGTATACGTAAAAAGTTTGTTATAGACACTGAAAAAGTTGCGCACTGAAACAGGAACAATTTTATATTTAAAAAAAAGTGAAATGCATCATTAAAGAGACAGACACATTCTAGCTCCACGGATAAGCTTCCTTCCCACAGAATCTAAAAAGAACTAAATTTCTCTTTTCAATGTGTTTTATTCAGATTTCTGGATTGAAGTGGTCTCGTTCAGTGTTAGAAATAAGGGTTCTCTCCAGTGCTAGAGATGTGCTAATGCATCAGTCTGATAATTGGTCGCTAAAACATGTGATCATAGCGTGGTTGCAAAACTTGTCTCCTAGTTACATTCATCCTCACCTTATGAGGGGAAAATTATCACAACCAGCTAAATATACACTTGATATAACGATTCTTAACTCGTTCAGTCATAGTCAATTCCTCTTCCTGATCAGTCACATGTCATTGTTATTGTACCGATGCTACATAATGACACAAGTGGGTAATCTTGCATTCTTAAGATGTGAAGATCAGTGAAGTCAAACTATAACCGGGGATGAGCTAAAATGTCATCACAGATTTTGCTTGTGCCTCATCACAGAGCTCATGGTGCACGGAATTAAGCACTTGCACTGCCAGTTAATGAGTCTCCTGAGAGGTAGTAACTGATGTAACTGAAGACAGTGAGTTTGTTGATTGTACGAGGATTAACTATTAGAAAAAAATAAATTATACACAATGTATAATCCTTGCATTTGATATAGTCCTGTATCTTAGTGGTTAGAACACTTGCCCCGCAAGCGAGAGACCTGGATTACATTCCGCAGGGTGAAACATTGGGTGAAACATCACCTCCCCCCCAAACCCCACCTGGCTCAGAGTCAAGCTCTGCCACTCTTCAGCGCTCTGAGACGCTACCCTGCGTGGAGAGCGCTTTTTTAGTGCGAGTTATTGTTGGCCTTCAGCTTTTCTCTGAAAGGACAGATGAAATCAGAGAACTTTCCGTATGGTGAATTGGAAGCCTTAGTTCATGCTTGACCATTACATTTCTTCTATTTTCAGAAAGCATTCATTAATTTGTGAGACTTTTGAATGAAGACTCAGTCCCTTATGGAATTAATGTCAAACTGGACAGATTGAAGCCTGGGTTGGTCAATAGAAAGCAGAGGTGCTGATGAATAATTGGGGACCAGGGACCAGAGAATTTTACAGGGTTCTAGGTCATCTAAGGTTTATACTATTCACAGATTATGATCCAGAGAGTCATTATTGTAACGTTACAACATTTAATGAAGATACCAAGTTATATATAGCCGGGTAATGGTGAATGAATATGGGATCAGGGAATGATAAACCAATAGAAATTGGAACAGACAACAGGGAACTTGTGTATATGATAAGCAGGGGGAAGGGGATTGTTTACCAAAAGTGAATGAAAAAAGTGACTTGAGAATGATATCAAATTCTTAACTGAAACTATCTAGCATTTCAAGCGATTTCATTATAAATTGCAAGAGATTATTTTAACATTTTTACCGTATTGGTGAGGCTTCACGTGGAATATAGTATTCAGTTTTAGGCTTCTTGCCTTAAATTAGCACTAATGCATTGGAGAGAGTTCAGAGATGAGTGACAAGGAGAATGGGGCTAAGTTATGGTGAGACATAACTGAATTTGTTTTTAGAACCAAACTTGAAAAGAAACATGAGGCGATGACTTTTAGAATGCTGAAAGGTCTGAACAGTGCAATTGTATGCAAATTATTTGACTTAGACTAAGAATAGAACCAGAAGATACAGGCATAAAATTAAATATTAAACACTCAGAAAGTTTATTTACTGAGCAATATAAGCCTTGCAGACTAAAGCCATAAACTAAATCCACAGTTTGTATTAAGCTCTCTGATTTCAGGTCAGAGGGCAGTAGGAATAGTGCAAATTTGCTTTTTAAGTCAGCGGGTTGTCTGTCACATGGGGAAACCATTGCCTTGCTCAAGAGTATCCAACCAGACCGAGAGCTCCAGGTATACATGGAAATTTCCCTTCGTCTGGAATGCAGCATATACCTTCTCCCTGGAGGGACGCAATCTTCTAACCTGATTGTGGAAAGTATTCAGTGTAGGTTGGCAAGAGCTAAAGTTTGGGGACTGCAGAATGTGTGCTGAGGGTACTGGTATAATTTACCACCTAAAATCAAGTAGCTTGCCTTTGCAAACACTTGAAAAGAGACATGAGGGGATGGCTTTTGGAACAGTTGCTTGTCCAGCTAGGAGTTTCATATCTCTCCACCAACTCTTATTGGAGGTGCGTATGGACAGTCACTGAGGACATGGTTATACTCAGCTGTGACTGCCCCTGTGATCTAACCAACGTTCGGGTCAAGGCTCAAGAATGACCCCATAAATACTACTACCAATAACAGTAATGGATTTGATATAATGTACTTCATGTCACGAGGACCACTCAAAGTGCTTTACAGGATTTACTGAAAAATGTAGTCACTATCCATTTTGTAGGTAAAAGAAATAGTAAGTGAACGATTTTGAACAAAACTGGTTAATGCTAATAAACCCCTTCAAACACACAAACGGTGGAAAAGTAACTGTTTTAAGAATAACATAAGGTTACAAGCATAGGGATAGTTGATCAAATAAATACTCAGTTTAGCTCAATGATCCTTGTTTTGCTGAAAAAAGTGGATGTTTTAGCTACACAATTCAATTGATGTCAATTTGGGTTGCAGATTGGGATCTGTTTTGGATGTAATGCTTTTCTTGGTCAAACCTGGAGAGGGAGGGGGAGAGAACAAAACTAAAATAAATTTCTTAGCATAGTGGTTAGCGTGCTCACCTCACAAGCGAGAGGACCCTAGTTTAATTCCCGGGCAGGGCGAAACCTTAGGCAAGTTTCCTTACTCCACTCGCCTCTGTTTACGTAGGAACCCTGTTGTTAGTCGATTGACAGATTGCTTTCCGGAGGTAATAATCCTTTCAAAAATAATAATAATTTGGTCACTCAATCCAGTGGAACACTGCTGTGTGCAATTGGGCGCCATGATTCAACCCTAAAATATAATCAATTTATTTTATAGTATATTCTGTGCTTTGAGACGTCTCAGTAACGTGATGAGGTGCTTTATCAAATGCAAAGATTATTATTATTTAATAACCTGAAGAAAACATTTGATGCACATTTTTAATTTAACATGAGGAATTCTTGCAAGAGAAACTTCCTGACAAGAGGAAGGAGACTGAGCATCGGAAACCTGCATGAGCTGTACCTGCTCACAAATGATGAATCTCCAGAATTGTGAGTAACCTTTCTGCTTATCCACCATTACAGCTGAGGCTTGGTTGCCCTTTAGGCTGCTTGACACATAATAAATCAGATACAGACCAACAGCATCAGTAAGGACTCTTTGAAACCAATCGAACAGTTTCTAAGCATTTTATTATCAATTTAACCACAATCAACTAAACTTAGAGTCTCTAACAGGAAAGGCACAAATGGGGGGTGATTCTCTGATCGTCTCTGAATCTGCTGACCCTGGTGGTACAAAGCTTATAACGGAAAAATACCATCACATTGACCGGCCAGCGGAGAATCAAACATGCCTGTCCACCAAGGTCGGTAAATTTACCAACAGACAGAGGATCACTTCCAATAAGTTTGTATAAACGGGACGCTTGTGCTGCCAAGATTTCTTATTAACAAGGGTTGACTGCACCCATATCATCTCGCCAGCCAATCATTTAGTGATGCAGTCTTTTTAAAACATTGATTTATTTTGTGCAAAAGAACGATACAGAGACGTTGATTTTTTCCCCAATTGTCGGAAGCTTCGGGATTCAAGGAAGCAAGTCCTTTGCCTCTCTCTTCCTCCCGCTGATTTGGATTGGAAGGAGCAGGTTTTATGTGAGTTTGCTTCGATCACTGTGTAGGGTTATTTATGAGACACTACAGCATTGTGCACTAGAAGCTGAGCTGTCTGCTTCTCTTGCATGTGTCAAGATACACGATTAACACACTCGAAATGGTTAACTGATGAAATATCGTTGCAAAGGGAACATTATTTTTCATTTCAGATGAAATTATATAATTTTGAAAATATTAAATTAGTCATCTTATTCCACAGTAAATTACCAAATAAAGAAATTGTATGTACAGTAACACTCAGTGATTTAGGTCTCTCTTTCTCTCATACACCAACGCGCACGCACGCACACACACACACACCACACACACACTTCCTTTCAAAATTGCAGTGTTCAAAATTCTGAGAGGTTTTTATAAGATAAATCGAGAGAAATTATTTCAGTTGGTCAGTGAATCAGTCACTGGATGAATTTAATATCATTATCAAAATATAAGGAAAGAGATTAGGAGATTTGTTTTAACAGGAGAAGGTTGTTAGGACTTGGAATGTCCATACAAAAGACATTAGTTGAAGCAGAATCTGATAACAGCTTTTAAAAGAGAATTGGACAAATATTTGAAAAATAGTTGAAAAATGTCACTCAATTCCCTTCTTTCCCCCTCCCAAAACGAATGTCTCCCTGGTCCCGCTTAGCTAATGTGTGCAATGTTAAGCATATATGGTAATAAGGTCCACTACTTTTGTGCATCTACCTAAGGGTTACAAGTATTTGCTTCTACAGTGGCAAGAACCAATTTATGGGCCTTTAGGGGATTTTGAAGTGTTTTCCCACACTCCAGAAGAATGCACTTGATCAAAGAAGCCTGTAAGTGACATTCACTGAATGGAACATGTGTAATGCACCGTCAGCTCAGTGTGTGTGTGTGGGGATAATAATAATCCTTGCATTTGATACAGCGCTTTTCACGTCAGGACGTTCCAAAGCGCTTCACGGAACACACTGCAAAGTGAATTGACCGCATATTCGTGGGCGAACGCGGCAGCCAATTGCGCACAGCTGCGTCCCACAAACAGTGGTGGATTGAAAATGACCAATTTATTATTGTTTTGGGTTTTTGTTTTGGAAGGATTATTATTAGGCTCTGTGTGGAGTAAGGAAACTTGCCCAAGGTTTCACCCTCTGCCTGGAATTGAACTCAGGTCTCTCACTTGCAAAGCGAGTGCTCTAACCACTGAGCTACAGGGATGGGTGTGTGTGAGGGTGTGTGTGTGTGGGTGTGTGAGGGTGTGTGTGAGGGTGTGGGTGTGTGTGAGGGTGTGGGTGTGTGTGAGGGTGTGGGTGTGTGTGAGGGTGGGTGTGTGAGGGTGTGTGTGAGGGTGTGTGTGTGGGTGTGTGTGTGGGTGTGTGTGAGGGTGTGTGTGTGAGGGTGTGTGTGAGGATGTGGGTGTGTGTGAGGGGGTGTGTGGGTGTGGGTGTGGGTGAGGGGGTGTGTGTGTGGGTGTGTGTGAGGGTGTGTGTGAGGGTGTGTGTGAGGGGAGGGGGTGTGTGTGCTCACAGGAGCTGCGTTCCCAGACAGCTGTAACACTGAAGGCTGCGCTGGAATAGGGACCGTCCCACCAGTGCCTCACAACCTCCGGCTTCGCCTTCAGCCATTGGGGGGCACTTCCCTGGTCCCCGACAGGAGAAGCCGATCGCCCCAACCGGTGTGGCCCAACCGACCGGGACTCTTGAGCAGTGGGGGTATTAAAAACGCAAAACCGCCCCTCTCTCCCTCTCTCTCTCCTTTTTTTATCGTTTCACAAGTCGAGCGCATCGTTTTCGACCTTAACCACAATACTTCCGAAGACGTACGTGGACTGTCTTTCGCCAACGGTCTGGGAGGGCAGCACCGGGCAGTCCGGCTCCGGGGGGAGTTGGGGGACTCTCAGGTACCGCTGCGACTGCAGCAGCTCTGCGCCGCTGTCGCAGGCGGTGGTGGCGGTTACGGCGGTTGAGGCGGCGGTTGCGTCGCGCGGGTCCGGGGCGGCGGGGCGAGCGGACCGGAAGTCGTCGAGCAGCTGCTCGGGGGCGGGAGGAGGAGGCGGAGGAGGAGGAGGAGGAGGAGCGGCCGCCCCCCCGCCCTGAGGGAAGGAGCTGACGACCGAGAAGACCGAACCCGACCGCCCGTCCCGCTGCTCCCGCCCGGGGCCGAGGTGCGAGATGGCCGTCACGTTGGAGCTGGTCCGCCTCTGCTCGGCGGGCGGGCGGGCGCGCAGGGCCGAGACGCCGGCCTCCCCCTCCCCCCCCCCCCCGCCCCAGCCCCGGGCCCGCAGGCGGCAGCGGGCCCGCACCTTCCGCCGCAGGTGGCCGAGCGCCTTGCGGAAGCGCTTGCTGAGCAGCGCGTACAGCAGCGGGTTGATGTCGGAGTTGAGCAGCGCCAGCCAGTGCGCCGCCGTCACCGCCGCCGGCGGGACGCGGGAGGCCGGGCCGTCGCCCAGCGCCGTCTCGACGGCCCGGACCAGGCTGACCACCTCGGAGGGCATCCAGCAGCAGAAGAAGGCGAAGATGACCAGGAAGAGGCGGAGAGCGCCGTGGTACTCCCGGCCCGGGGCGCCGTGCCTGCAGAACATGTCCTGCCGTTTGCCCGTCCGGCCCGCCGTCCGGCCCGCCGTCCGGCCCGCCGCGCCGCCGCCGCCGGGCTCCTCCGAGACGATCCTGGCGTTGACGCTGGACACGAGCTGGGAGAAGGTGGGCTTGTCCCCCCGGGCGGCCCGGGCGCTGACCACGTTTCTCTGCAGCTGGTTCTCGATGTCGTGGATCCGCTTGGCGTGGCCCCGGGCCACCCCGACGATCCTGACGTAGCAGAAGACCATGACCGAGGTGGGCAGCAGGAAGGACAGGGCCCCCACGAAGCCCGTGTAGCTCAGGCTGTCGGTCCACTCCACCGAGCAGCTGTACAGGGCCGGCGAGTAGGAGAAGCGGCCCCAGCCCAGCAGCGGGGGGCAGCTGCTGACCGCCGCCTGCAGCCAGATCCACACCACCGTGGCCACCGTCCGCCTCACCGTCGACTGGGAGTTGTACTGCAGGCAGTCGATGATGGCGTGGTAGCGGTCCAGGGCGATGGCCGCCAGGGTCAGGATGGAGGCCGTGCAGTACACCGACGAGGTGTAGCCCACGTAGAGGCACAGGTCCTGCAAACCAGAGGCGGAGAAGTTCGGCCGTCGTTCCTGAAACGGATCCCCTTCCCACACACGCACATCACACACCACACACACACCCACCACACACACCCACACACACTCATACACACCCTCCACACACACACACCACACACCCTCCACACACACACATACACCCACACACATACACATACACCCACACACATACACACCCACCCTCCACACACACACCACACACCCTCCAACACACACCCACACACACTCATACACACCCACACACCCTCCACACACACACCACACACACACACACCACACACCCTCCACACACACACATACACCCACATACACACACACCCACACACACTCATACACACCCACACACACACACCACACACCCTCCACACACACACACACACACACACCACACACACACACATACACACACATACACACCCACCCTCCACACACACACCCACCCTCCACACACACATACACACACATCCACACACATACACACCCACCTACACACATACACACCCACCCTCCACACACACACCCACACACACTCATACACACCCACACACACACACCACACACCCTCCACACACACACACATCCTCCAACACACACCCACACACATACACACCCACACACACTCCACACACAAACACACACACACACCCTCCACACACCACACACACCCTCCACACACACACAGCCACCCTCCACACAAACATCCACCCACACACACACATATACACACACCCACACTCACACACACCCACCCACCACACACACCCTCCACACACACATACACCCACACACATCCACACACCCACCCTCCACACACACACACGCACGCACGCATCCACCCACCCTCCACATACACCCTCCACACAGACATACACACACAATCTCCACCCACCCTCCACACACACACACACACCCTCCACCCACCCTCCACACACACACCCTCCACCCACCCTCCACACTCACACCCTCCACCCACCCTCCACACACACACACACACCCTCCACACACACACACCTTCCACACACACACACACACATCCACCCACCACACACACACACACCTTCCACACACACACACAGCATCATAAAATCTTACAGCGCAGAAGGAGGCCATTCGGCCCATCGTGCCCGTGTCGGCTTTTTGAAGGAGCTTATCCAACTAGTCCCACTCCCTCCCTCTTACCCCATAGCCCTGCAAAAAAAAATTTCCATTTCAAGTTCATATCCCATTCCCTTTTGAATCGAATCTGCTGCCAGCGGCCTTTCAGGCAATGGGTTCCAGATCATAACAACTGGCTGGGGAAAAAAAATGTCTCCACAAGTTTGTTTTTGTACCCAATTAGTACAATAAATAAATGTTGATGTGAACCATAGCGCTTGATCACTAAATCCCCCACTTTGGCTCAGCACTGAGCTAACCAGACCAAGATGGGCCCAGGTTCAACCACTGCCTTGAGGGGGTTGCCACAATTTGTTTCACTGGCCCTGGGCTGGGGAAGGAAAATAATAATCAAAATAATAATAATAATCCTTGCATTTGATATAGCAGCTGATCACATCACTGAGACATGTCAAAGCGCTTCACAGAATATATTGTAAAGTGAATTGACTGCATTTTGTGGGAGAAACGTGGCAGCCAATTGTGTATAGCCAATGACCGATAGCTATCCAGTGACCCCTGATGCAAGATCCACATGTGGATGTTGGGTGAGGAAAGAATTAACCTTAACACTAATAACTCCAATCGTCCATTGGTATTCTCTGCTCAGGGCCACACGTGAATAATCACTCGGGTGATGTACCAATGGGTTTGTTCAGAAAGGAGTCAGCACCTTCAAGCGCAAAAAGGAGAACACTTTGGATCAAATCTCAGTTTCCAAGATTTATTATCAATCTGAATGATTTGATCTTTTTATCTTACCAAGTTATGTTTTTTGCTTAAAAGCTCCCTGGGACAATCTTAAAGGGAGAGATCGGGACTGGCTGGGTAAGGGAAATAGCTGAATAAACATCTGCAAAGACACGGGTTTTCACCCCAGGGATGCTGCAGTTGCAATTACATACAGTTTATGCTCAGATCTCCACAACATTTTGGCGCAGAAAATCCGCACAGCCAGTTCCTCGGATAAAGTCACTATTTCAATTATTTGTTTCTGAACAAATAAAGAAAAACTAAACGTTAATAAATAATTCTTGTCAGCTAAGGTTTGTAGAAAGGGAGCCCAAAGAAGATACCACTTAATAGACTCCTGGAACCCACCAGACTATTTCCCTCTCGCTTCAATTGCAATACTAATTTGTGTAAATTGAGTGCAAGACAAACAGAGCCACAAAGTAGCTTCACAGATTTTCTCACACCAACAACACAATCTAGATGGATCTGCAACCAGTTGAGACATGCAATCAAAAGGATAAGAATTTTGTAACACATTCATGCTCTCATTTTAAAAAAGGGGCGTTAATAGTTTAAGTGCTTTGGGATGACTTCCTGACGTGAAAGGCACTAGATAAATGTAAATTTGTATTGTATTATAAAGAAATTTATTGTCCAGAATAACTAGACTTTCAATGCACATTAATGGTAATTTTCAAAGAACCGTCATAAATCATTTTCAATGCTTACTCATCACTAGTAGTTCTCAATTCACACTCACCAGTAATTTTCAATGCACACTCACCAGTAGTTTTATAGAATCAGTTAATTTCCATGGCTGCAGACGGTACGTCTAATGCTCCAATACTTCTACTGGACAATAGTGTGTTTCTTTTGCATGGATTGATTACATTTTACGCATCAACCTTCTTCACTGTGCTCCTGTGTTCAGTACTGAGCATACAATTTTCTATTAATTGTTAAATTAGCCATTCCTTTGATAGCTGTTTGTGGGACATTGCTGTCTGCAAATTGGATGCAAAACATTGGGCAAGTTTCCTTACTCCACCCTCCTGATAATAATCCCTCAAGAAAGAAAAAACAATAAATTGGTCACTTCAATCCACGACTTCGTGGGACACTGCTGTGCGCAAATGGTTGCCGCGTTTTGCCCACAAATACATAGTCAAATCACTTTTCAGTATATTCTGTGAAGCACTTTGAGAGGTCTCGAAGATGTGAAAAGTGCTATATCAAATCCAAAGATTATTATTTATTATTATGCAGCCGGTGGGCAATTTGTTTCAATAAACACATTAGTAATTGTCAAACAGCAGAGGGCACTATGGCTTATTCTACAACAGTCATTGACCTCAAATAGAGTCTCAGCCACCCATCAGGACCTCTTCAAAACTGTTACAACGCCCATGATTAACTTGAGTGACTATAGAATATATGCTACATTTGTTTTCAATTTATGCCAGGGATTTCTGAGTCCGACAGTGTGACGGACCTGAACTAATAATAATCGTCATTACAACTGTTATTGTGCCTTTCACATAAAGAGGACGTTCCAAATGGTCTCACAATGCATAGCACTCACGGTTCTGATAACATGGCAATTAACAAAATGGCTATATATCTGCTGATGTGAAGTCAGATCCTTCAATGAGTCTTTGCAAAACTACTCTGCTTAAAAGGTAGCGAATGATGATTCTTTCATATACTGTACTTGCAAAAATATATGTAATAATGGGCCTATATTTGCCACGATTTAGAATGGTTCCTTTAAAACAAAGAATGCCTCTGACAACTCATTCATTTAGGTCCAATGACACTTATTGTCCTGAGTATCATTTATTCAATATTTCTTTAGAAAGTTTTCATTGGAGCAGAAAAGGTTGAGAGGGGACTTGACAGAAGTGTGCAAAATGAAACAGGTTTTCACATGGTAAATAGGGAAAGCAATTTTCATAGGTAGGGGAGTCAGTGACGAGTGTCCATAATTATAAAATGTCACAAGAGCGAAAAGAGAGCTTAGGAGAAATGTTGTTCATACAGAGAGTGGTTGGGATGTGAAAAACCCGCAAGTAAGGTGGTAGAAGCAGATTCCATTACTTGAAGAGGGAAGTAGATGGGTATATTAAAGGTAAAGGCTTAAAGGGGTATGGATATGGGCTAGGGCAGTGGAATTGAATGGGCATCTTGCTCTGCGAGCCAGTGCAGACTTGATGGCTGTAAAAGCCTGATTTCCGAGCTGCAAATTTCTATGATTCTAAATGTTTTAAAATAATTTATGGGAATTTGGAATGTAAAGAAAGGCAGAATAAAAACTGATAGAAACCAGTACTGGGAATTATGAAGAGCAACTAATTACACATATGACAAGACTCGGCTGGTGTGGCACTGCAGCTGCAGGTAAAGGGAGGATATGTTTGGCAATGAAGCGGGTGAGTACAGCTGGCAGGAAGGTCCCAGTAGCGTTACTGTGCAGCCGATTACGTCTCCAATCCTGCAACATGTGCATTATCCAGGTCATTTCCTAAAGAAACAAACATCCCCATTAAATGCTGGTCCCCCGTCTCCAAAGGGGCATAGACTCGTGATTATTAGTAGAAGAGTAAGGTAGGAGGTTCGAAGAAATGTATTAAATTATTAATTTGCACAAGGGTTACTGAAATGCTTAACATTTTACAAGTGGGTATTGAAGCTGAGATCAATTGGGTAACTGAAAAGGGAATTAGACAGACACCTGAAAAGTGAAGATGTAAAAAAGGTTAAGAAAGGAGCAATGAAGTGGGATTATATAGCTCCGCTAGGAAAATTAGCACAGCAAAGCCACGAAGGCATCCATCTCTTTTCCTAAAATTTCTATGATGAGGTAAAGGTATCCATGGCCAAGAAGGATAGTGTTAGGTTGAGTGGAAAGAAACTTATGCAGTTTAAATCAACACATTTGTCCAGATTGGGGATATATCACAGCATTCTCTCACACAGCAACAGGCTCGTTGCAATGCCGAGAAAGCCCTAACCATACCACAGCCAAAAATAGACTTGTTGCAGCACTAATCAACACTTAAAATAACCAGGAGAGGCTGAGGAAATAAACCATGAAAACAAAATATGAGCACTATTTATCGCGTTATTTCAATCCACAACTTTGTGGGACACTGTTATCCGCAATTGGCTGCCGCGTTTCGACCACAAAGTACACAGTCAATTCACTTTACAGTATATTCTGTGAAGCGCTTTGAGACATCTCAAAGATGTGATAAGGCACTACATCAAATGCAAGGATTATTATTATTCCCATAGAAATACTTTTAATACATTTATGTTACTGAAATTGCATCTGTGTTTTTGTGTAATTCTAAAAAATACTGAGTGGCTTATTTCACCATAATCTGGTGCTATAAAAAAGCACACCTTAAGGGTCTATCATATTATTTTTATTATATTTCAGTTAACTCACCCTTTCTCAGCCAAGCTCTGGGTGCCAGCTGCTTAATAGTAAAAACAGTCAAAAGCAATTTTTCTTTGAAAACTCTTCTCAACATATTTTCCTCTTGGCAGCGAGTTTAATGCTTTTCTAAAGATAAAATTTATGCCCAGCAAACAGGTTTGTTAATACTGGCAAATGGCTCCCTCCACTCTGCTATTCTACTCTGTTCAACCACTATCTCCTCTACTCTATTCCAAGCACAAGCTTCTGTACTCTACCTCAAGCACTGTCTCCTCTATTCTACCCAACCATGTGATTATTTACTTCGGTGACAATCCCTTGGATGCTGTTTTAAGTTGTTTACGGTTCCCAACATATAGTATGTCACTTTTGTTAATTTTGAAAAATGATTTAAAAAATGCATACATTCACTCCAGCCTAAGCAGCAGTCAGGTAAATACTGTAGTACAATGTAGTGCTTGGCTCAACAACAACAACAAGTTACATTTGTATAGCTCCTTTCACATCAGGAGGACGTCCCAAGGCGCTGGAACTGTCCTGGTCTGTATGTGTCAGTGCAACATCAAACTTTGCAATTATTATATGAGCTACTGGGGAACGTTCATCCGTCCCCCAGCATTCCAAAACGATCTTACTTTGTCAGCCTATCTCTCTCTATCTAATTGCTTCATCCATCATGGAAAAGGGGCATAAGTTCAAGTCACTTCACCAACTGTATTATATCGACAGGTCTGATTTTTATATGACTCAGCCCCCAAAGCATCTCTTTAGCTTCTCCTGTTTCCATGGATGGAGACAATATTAGTCCAATTGCTCTAAAGATTTATAAGTTTTAGCCCACGGAAAATACTTTGCACTTTCAATGTAGATTGTTAAATTATCCTCCCCTAACTGGGTAAAATACCTTGAACAGTGATCCTCTTTGTAGTTCAGAACAGATATTATTAGGTGTAGATTGTGGCTAGTGAAACACTGTCCTAACCAGGAAACCATCTAACACATGGTATCCTTTTGTAAGTCACTAGTCACTATTAACCAGCAAGGGCCTTATAGAGGAATATAAGGTGTTAAATGGGAAACAGGAAGTAAACCCAGAACAATGCTTTCAGATTTACCAATGGACCAGAACAAGAGGGCACAGGCTCAGGGTTGCAAAAGGCAACTTCAAGAGAACACTAGGACGTAATTCTTTACACAGCACATAATCAACAGCTGGAATGGGTTACTAGATAGCATAGCCCAGGATCCTGGTTCATTTTAAAACAGCTATTCTGGAAGGTCAGTAAGGTGGGTATTCTGAAAATATGAGATCAAGTGGGCCACAGAGCCCTCTTCATCTGAACCTCTTATGAGTTTTTTTCTTGGTCGACCAGGTGGCTGACACATGCATCACCATGCTTAAAAGTACCCAAACCAAGCTGAGATTCCCATGCATCCCACTTGCACATGGAAATCCCAGAGATAGACCTCCCGATGTGAAAGGCACTCTACAACGTAATTTGGTTGCTGTTGTTTGTTGGAATGCAATGCACACACTCTCCCTGGAGGGAGAATCCTAGTTACCTAATTCCGAAAGGTATTAGGCGCAGGTTGGCAAGAACCAAGGCCTGGGGACCCAGAGTGTGTATTGGGGTAACTGCTGAAGTCTAACAGCTAAAGCCTCATAGCTTGCCATTGATATTGCTGTCTGGCAAGCTTTCCTGCTGCTTTTCCAGCTAGGACCAACCTACCCTTTAGGACATTGGCTTACAGGGTTAACAGGAGCTGAGTGGAAAGATTCCTGCCGATGAGCCAGGCTGGCTGTCATTAGCAGTGCCCTACTAAGGAATACTAAGGACCCAGAAACCGGACTACCAAGACCCCGCAGAGGGCTGGCTCAATTCTGACATTTCATTGCCAAGCATGTCTCATGAGTTTTGTGAACACCTTTTCAAGGAAGGAGGAATGAAGGTAAACTATTACATGGCTCCCCTATTAACTACTCTATGCAGAATTATATCAGGCTGTTTTAATATGACAAGACACATGGAGACACTGTAAGAAAAATTCTAAATCAAACAATGTAAATTCATAGAAATATTAATATATAGCGTTAATAATAATAATAACAATAATAATTTGATCACTCAATCCACGACCATTTGTTACTGTGGGCGTAATTGGCTGCCACAATTCGCCCACAAATATACAGTCAATTCACTTTACAGTATATGGTGAGAAGCACTTTAAGATGTCTCGAAGGTGTGCAAAGTGCTATATCCAATGCAAGGATTATTATTATTATAATACTTAATCCTTACTTATTCATGCCCACTGCTTAATGCAGCAAACCATTCCATTTAAAAATTCTTACTATATCATAGCTATGCTCACAAACAGAGTGAACGAGGAACTGGCATCTTACAAAAAAGACAAAGACGGAATAGAGACACCAGACTTCACTCCATCTCTGAAAACCTGGCTCTGCCTCACATTGTGCGGAGCTTATTGATCCTTTTCATGAAGCGTGATAGCAGTGCAGACAGCTGTCACTGCCAATGAAGGACCGTTTCACTTCACTAGAAAAAAGCTTAAGGGACATGAAAAGTGCATTAATTCCATTATTTCACTTTTTTCACACATAATCTTTCTTGCAAAACTAAAAAGCATCAAAATGCCATCATAACTGGTTTACTGTCTTGCCAAATAAATGCCATGTAGCTGAAATAAATCACAGTTTTAGCAATTTCAACCATCCCATGGCAAGGGTAAATTACCAAATTAATTTTTTAAAGGGACTGACATTTATTTGAAACCTTCTATGTACAGTATCAGGATATCATTTTATGTTAAATATTAGTTACAGACAGTTTGGGGATATCACAGTCCATCTATTAACGGAACTGCAGGTTCCTTCATTTTGGCATCGTTGGTGGCAGAATGATTAATACAGTGATCATACCTGAAGACATCTGCTCAATAATATACTCGAAAGGAGTGGAAGAGGCCACACAGGTTGCAGCTTCACATTTCCACCCATTTGCAGCCTGACCCTGACTGACGACTGACAGGAAAGGAGAGGACAGAATTGGAAGGAAAAACAAATGAGAAATTCCAGGGTCTAGATTTATGTAACATTTCAATGTAATGTCCAGAATAGAGCTATTTCTTCAATATGGCCTTAATTTTGAAGCAGGTTTACTGTAAACAAAAAATAATGAACTACAGAAAACCTACTTGAAAGTTAAGATTGAATTTAGCAAATATGCCAAATTCTGGACCCTCAAAATCCTACGTAAATAGAGCAAATCTAGACCCAGGTGGATTTACTTCTCAGTAGTGTCAAAAACAAAACCCAAATCCACCAAATAACGTCATCAGGGCAAGAGTACATCAAATTGGTGTTTCAAAATAAAAGCAAGACTTACAAACTCCATTAATCACATTAAATTAGTAAACAAATGTGAGTAAACCTGAACTCAATCCACTTTGCAAAGTTCTCAAACCCACTAAATGATGAACTTATTATTATAGGCTTGTTTGGAAACTGGCGAATATGGATTTTAACACAATTATTGCTGAAAATTACCAGATGGCAAATGCAGCAAAATTCTCCAGAGGTTTGGAATATAATTAATAACAATTCTCTCTCTACTGCTGATGTCTGAGAAACAGAGAGAGAAAAACTGAAGGTTGCAGGAGTCAAGGTGTTTCTGTGGTTAAATTCTTGATGTACATGTTTCAAGCAGAAGGTACACAGATTTTATGCTTTATTTTTCTTTTGTCATGAGACTATTTCTGTGATCTGCAGATTCTGTTCTTTTCTTAAGATTTGATTGACAGGCGTTTGGCAGGATACAGAATGACTGGAGGTGTGCTACAAAGGCATGATACACTCACAAGGTTCAACTGATGGTTGAACTAAAATGCAATAATGCTGCTTGAACTCAACTGAGAGACAAATGACATCAACATGTCTTGAAGTGCTTCACCCAATTAGTTACGTTGAAGTGTAGGGACCATTCTAACGTAGACAAATGCAGCAGTATCATCCTACAAACATTATTGGGATCTTGAAGGCACAAATTGCTGCATGTTTGCCTACAAAAAGCTGTCACAACACTTGACAAACAACATTGAGTCATTCCAACACGATAAGGAGTTATTAAAATGCAAGTTATTTTTCTTTCCTGATGCGGTGACTTCAGTAAGGTAGATTATAATGATAAAGCAATTATTTGACTATGGATCATATTCCAGAATATCCACCCTTTTTGGTCAGTCAGCTGTCTGACACATGTGGAAACCCATCACCATATTTGAATATCCAAATCAAACTGAGAGTTCCATGCACCCCATGCACCCCTATACATGGAAATTCCAGAGATATTTATCGGAATGGAATGAGTGTTCTCTCCCTGGAGACACACATCCTGCTTACCTAATTCCAGAAACTATTAGCAGAGCCGAGGCATAGAAACCCCATTGCTGGAGTCTAAACATCTAAAACCGCATAGCTTACCATTGAAAGCACTGACTGGCAAGGTTGCCTGCTATTTGTCCAGCGAGGATCACTCTACCTACTAGGGCTTTGGCTTGCAGGGCTAACAGGAGCTGAGTGGGATGATTGTCTGCCCCAAGTGACTAGTCTACCCTTCCGAGTTCTGCTGATGAGCCAGGCTAGCAGGTGTGTCTTCAGCAGTGCCTTGAAGTACTGTTTCAGGTACTGGGCTACCTAAGGGGGGGTGGGGGGGGGACTTGATTCTGACATTCTGTTGCCAATACAACACTTTGGAGCCAGTTCAGCTCCAAGGAGACCCCGCTTACCCCCCCCTCCCCCACCGTCACTGGTTGGTCATTTGGCATCCAACAAGTGCAGTGTTGAGCCCCCACTATGTGGATGGCAAGTACCAGGAAGTCCTTGCAAGCTTCCTGATGGGAAACACATTCTCTTCCCTCTCTGTTTCCGCTTGCTTCTTTTTCTTAATGTTTTTCAGAACCTCTTTTCAAAGATGCTTCTGGTTTGGTTACAACATTGGAGCTTCTCGTGAAGAATTTTTGGCTGCTCATTGTGAATGATAGTTAATGGTAATATAGCAACACAATTCCCTGCCTGAAGTGTAGTTTTCCTGAACAAATGAATGGGTAGCATCATATGCATGCTGCTCTTTTTTTTCAATGTGTATTTATAACTGAAATTGTGTGTATCTTAATTAACACAATTTTTTAACAAAATTATGATAGATCAAATTAGTAATGCTTTTGTTTGACAAGAATTTCACTGAAAAAATATGCATTTTCCACTGCATTATGATATTCTGAATAAATTCTTTGTGCATTATAATATTCTGAATAAATGCAGTGTCCTGTCTGCAAAAGATACAGCTATTAAACATGTTCTAAAATATAATAAACTATTATACAGTATCTGATAAATATTCTGTACTGCTATTTTACTTCAGTCACCTGATGTTTTCATTTGCATTATCAGCCTACAAGCTCCAAACATAGAATGATTCCTTTCTGGTTAACCAGCAGTGGAGATATGCTAATTACTTGCTTTTACCCTTTCTCCCCGGGTAGGTGTTAACTCACAACACTGTTAAGCACTCTGAGATACTACCAACGTGGAGAGCACTATATCAATACTAGTTGTTGTTGTTCTCTCCTGAGGCTGGCACCATTGATGGTAGTAACTAATTTTCATATGCAAACCAAATGACATGTCAACAAGTTATCCAACTCTAAGTAGCATCTCAAACCAGTCTGATTCTGGTGCATGCCTACATGCACTTTCCAGCAGGGATCATCTGGTTGTGATCAAGAGTGGGATGCCTGGTTGAATTTTATGCTCTATGACCCAGGGGTCAAATGTTGCATCATTCCTGCTGAGATTAACTGAATGAGCACAAAACAAGATTCAAACCTGGAACCAGCCTGGTCTGAGTACCACATTGGGTGGGTGTTTTACTCAATAGTGAGCTGTTGACACCCTCAATGATATTCTATACAGTATTGAGACTGTATATTGTAATCTCATAAAGCAGCACATTTAATTTTGTTAACTGGCTAATGGTACCACATCAAAAAGTATTTCATCATTACAAGTTCTAACAAATTCAAAAAATCTTCAGATAAAATAATTTGGTTACATTATCAGAATTAATAATTATTAATTTTTGCATTTGGTATAGCCCCTTATCATGCTGGAAGGCCATCTCAAAGCACGTACAAGATTTAATGTAAAATGGAGTGATTGTATATTTGTTGGCAAACACGACAGCATAATTGCACAAGGTAATGTTTCGCAAAAAGCTATGAAATGAATAATCGGCTTTATTTTAGAGGGATTGTTGGCCAGGACATGGGGATAAACTCCCTTCTCTTTTCCAATAGTGCAGTGGGATCCTTAACGCCCACCTGAACTGGCAGACAGGACCTCAGGTTAATGTCTCATCCAAAGGATGGGAATTAACCCAAATTAACCCAAGGCTTTGCTAAAATCTAAAATCTGGAGCTAAAATCTCAACATAGTCATCTTACAAATATAGAATTATTTTAAAATAAAACACTTAACCTTTGAGTTTTTAAAATAATTTGAAAATTGTGGACCTTATAGAAGTCAATAGTAGCTTTAATTACCATAAACTACAGTGGAGGTGCCGGATGGAGTTAAGGCACAGGAAAAATACAGGGATCTAGGATTAAAGCATATAACCCCATTGAAGGAACTTAGAACAGCAAAGGCTTGATGGGGTTTACTGCCTCCTCTGTGCTGTAATTTCCTGATTCTTAATTGGGAGGAGAACCGGGATACGCCAAACTAGATCAGTCATGTATATTTCCTAACACCTGGTTGCAAATTTGCATTGACTGTGATTGGAGACTTTCTTTCCAATCTGCTCTCTCAACTAAAGTGAAAATTTTCACGGGAATAGAATAATAATTTGAAAGAGTGAGTAACTCTAGGGTAATGGCTGTGAATGTTAGAGTCGGAATGGGGCATTAGGACACTCTGATCCTGTTAATCCTGCAAGTCATGGCTCGATTGGGTAGGGTAATCCTAGCTGGGCAAGGGCATGAAGCTTGCCAGACAATGCTTTTAAACACATTTGTTTTAGCTGATTTAACTCCCACGGGTACTCCAATACACACTCTGGGTTACACTAAACCTTTGCTCTTTCCAACCTGCACCTAATATTCTTTGGAATTAGGTAAGCAGAATGTATCCCTCCAGAGCAAGTTTGCATTCCATTCCAGACACAGGGAAATTTCCATGAGTAGATCATAAATATGTGGGACTGTATCTGTTTTGAAGACTCTTAAGCACGGTGATGGGTTTCCACATGTCAGACACCCAGTTGACCAAAACAAATCACCATGTCCTCTGTTTTTAGGGATTTAGCCTTAGTGCAGCCAAGACTGATGGAATGAAAACTCCTAATGTCCATAATTTGTGCAGTTTTAACCCAGTTGCTAGTAGATCTGGACTCACAGTTTCTCAGGAAATAAGAGTATTAAAGGGATTTGGAGAAAAGGCTGAAAATGAGAGAGATTAGAAAGATAAATCCCAATTGCCTCCAGCGAATAAAATGGGGAGAGCAGGTTTAAATGGGATGATTGGCTACTCCTATTCCTTACTTGAGAAATAGAGTGGTAATCTTTATCAACACCAATGTGGGAATTAGTACTTACCTGGGCATGGGTTTAGTCATGGGAAAAGTATGGTGAACTTTGATACACATCTAACCCTGGAGGGGTTTATCAGGAGTGCTTGTTGTTGATCCTGAATCTCCAAAATGGGAAAATGCTCCATTACCTAGAATGAACGTCTCTAACCTTGACAGGCACAGAAAAATCACTGCACAAAATTGCACACTGAAAAAATAATGTGAATATTTTAGATTCTTACCCCTCCGCTATATGTCAGTCATTTATTTTATATCCTCCAGAAAAATCTCCCTTAAAATCATTGAAATACAACAGTGGAACACTGTTAGGCCTCCATTGGCACAGTGATACAGAGGAGCTATAAACCTATGTTGATGTCAGCCAGTGGGATCCCCTTGGAACATGATGTCTACCACCTGCCACAGATGTCAGTGTGTACTCTCTGTTTTCAGACTGATAACAAGTTGTCATTACACACACACATTCACAACGCCCCTCGGTTTCCAAATGTTAAGAAGCCCATAAATTGTAATTATTGTTACATTTCCAGAACAAAATGCACAGGACACACTAATATACTGAACATTCAGAGTGTTTATCCCAAGGCTACCTGCATATAGGACTTTTCTCAGGGACCCTGGGTTTATCAGGGGAATATCTCAAGCAGAGTTCCTACTCTTGATCACTACCCAGAGACCTCTGGTGATGGGTCTGCATGGGAAGGTCATGATTGGGCTCGGCTCTGATGCCTCCCCCTACCAAGGTTGTCAACACTCATTGTCTCGACTCGCAAATAAGTTGGCCACTTGGGTAAAAATAACGGAAGATTAAAAAGTAAACAGCAAATGACCTATTACCAAGCATGACAGTTCCAACATAAGCTTAAATCACCCTGGAATTATTGAACCACCTTTAGCAGGATAGCTCCATTTTGTTACCATATGCTGAAGATTAAATTCTTTAAATAAGTACACTCACGACGATGCTAAGCACATGGGAGCTAGACATACACAGCTGGAATTTCTCAAGTACAACAACAACAACAACTTGCATTTATATAGCGCCCTCCGCACCGGGAGGCGTCTTAGAGCGCTTAACAATGGTGGAGCCAAGGCCGAGCCAGGGGAAGGGGAAAGGTGGCCGTAGGCACGGTCGAAGAGGAAAGTCTTCAGGCGTGACCTGAAGATGGGGAAGGACGGAGTGAGGCGAAGGGGTTGAGGGAGGGAGTTCCAAAGTTTCAGGGCATAGTGGCTGAAGGCACGGCCACCGATGGTGGAGTGGAGGATTCAGGGGCACAAGGAGGAGGCCATACCCAGTAGAGCAGATGCAGTGGGTACTGCTGTGGGGAGAGAGGTTAGAGAGATAGGGGGTGCCAAGGAATGGAGGGATTTAAACACTAGAGTGAGGAACTTGAAGTTGATCCGCTCTTCAAGTACTCAACTTTTGATTTATTTTACATGCCATTTAAGTTTCATACATCCTCAATCCCAATAGAAATCACTACACATGAAGGAGAAAGAGAAACTAAGTTAAGTGTGTCAATCTGCCTCAAAACTAGCCATGTTTCTAAGAGCGTGATTGAATAGGATGCAGTGATCAGTAATATACCTTGTGAGTGCTCCTTGTCAGCTTCCAGTTATCGCACTGCAATTTCCACTGTAGAAAGAGCTACAACAACTGCTAATTTGATTCTTTATTTAGCAAACACACTGGGGAGTTCAGAATAAATGGTTTAGACATGTTTCAGATTTGCAAATCAGAACAGTGGTTTCTTCTGGAAATAACTTCTAGTACAAAGCTCTGAAACCCAGCATTTTAAATATTAACCTTTTGGCCATTATAAAATCTAAACGCATCCTGAGGGAATTCCACATTGAAATACAGTGAGTCAAATGATTCCAAAATCATTGTAAATCTATAATTTTGTTGTTTTATTGATCTGTGTTCCACATAAAAATATCGGCTTTTATGAAAAGGGTATGATTTTCTTTTAAACCTTTTTTTCTAATTTAATTTAACTAGCTTTATGTGAATAGATCACTCTCCCTGCGCTAGTGGTTTCTCCAGGTGTCTCCTATCACTACGGCTCAGCGACCCGTTTACAAATTCCATGGAATAAGAACTCTCGTAAGAACCCACATTACACAAACTCTCAAATATTCTGTAACATTTTCCAAACAAAAAGGAACTAATTCCTGCTCAGGGTGATTTTTAAGGCACTAAAGTTCAATGTAGCTAAGGTACAAACCCATGATTGTTTGCAACTCTTAAACATATTAGAGATTTCACCACAAAATACAGTCAATCCACTTTAAATATATTCTGTGAAGCGTTTTGAGAAGTTTCAACAATGTGATAAGGCGCTATATCAAATGCAAGGATTATTATTATCTCTGGAATGGAAATATTGGCCTAGCAGTGGCACATTTTTATGCAGGGTGTATCAAAGGTTCAGATGCTGCTGTCCGGGTTTGCAACGCTGCACATACATTTACATTGTAGATTGAATGCTGCCCATGCATTTATATTGTAAATAGTGTAGGAAATTGATTGGAAATTAATATCCTGTAATTATACCAAGGAAGTGGGATATTGATGTTTAAATGGATTACTGTTGCCACAAAAGATTGTGCCAGTGTTCCGGTTGACCTTAGCAGAATCCCCACGTTCATGCTGGACTCAATGTTATGATCAGTTAACAGAATGACTATTACACGCTCTGTGGTAGCAGAAAAGTTATCCACTGTGTTAGCAGACAGGCTGTATAGTTCGTGTTATAGTCAATGTTAGTAAAATTCTTCTACAGTACATGTAAGCAGTGTTATAGTAAATTTTATACAGTATATGTAAGCCGTGTTATAGCACCTTTTAGCAGAATGTTTACCATGTGTCCCGGTTAGCATTAGCACAACATTTGGCTTGTTATAGGGGGAAAGAAAGACTGGCTTTGTCCTTTTCTTCACCATCCAACTCTTCCAACTAAAGCCTGGAACATCAGTCCCAAACAACCTTTGAATGAACCACACACAGCCTGCTTTGTCCTGCCTGCCTTGCCCTGCCTGCCTGCCTTGCCCTGCCCTGCCTTGCCTTGCCTTGCCCTGCCCTGCCTTGCCTTGCCTTGCCCGCCTGCCTTGCCTTGCCTTGCCTTGCCTTGCCTTGCCCTGCCTGCCTGCCTTGCCTTGCCTTGCCTTGCCTTGCCTTGCCTTGCCCTGCCCTGCCTGCCTGCCTTGCCTTGCCCTGCCTGCCCGGGGTAAGGGGATGGGGGTGTTTTATTTTGCTATGAAGGTTATTCCAGTTTTGCACACTCCTGCCTCCTTTCAGTTTCTTAATACAACGAACATTTTAGACAACGACTGGCAGGACACCTCTGCTTAATGTGGTCAAAACAAATACTTACGTTATATTTGTTCCAATCCTTGTAGAATATGGACATAGCAACGAAGGGCATGACTCCCAGTCCCACCAGACAGTCACTGACAGCCAGGTTCACTAGAAAGACCGAGGTCACCGAGTGGAAATTCTTGGTCACAGCGATAATCACAATCACCAGGATATTGCCTAAAAGCAAAATAATAATGTCACAAACCCCAGTAATGAAGGAGGTAACAGTTATTGGTAGAGAGAGAGAGAGAGATGTGTTGCCAATCTGCAGGTTTACCTGCAGACTGATGGGGTTCCCCAATTAGGATGAAGACTGAATGAGTTCAGTGAAAGCTGACGGTGTACCCGCAATTGGGGTTTATTAGTTCAAACACAACCCAGACCAGTGAGGATGGGGGGGTGGTGGGGGGCGTTTGCTTTCTCTCCACAGAGGTGGGCGACACGGTCACCACCTTAAGTGAGGGTCAAAAGGAGCCTCTGCCTCCACAGTTTGGGGGTTTTGTCAGATACCCAGGTCACCAGGCTCTGGGACACCGTGATCCCAGGAAAGGTCTCCAATTTAGAGGCATTGGGTTGTCATTTCTTTGACCAGAGACACACACACACACACACACGCAAACACTGCAATGTACACTTTAACACCGCCGTCTGGGAAGTCAAATTTACTGATCACAATAAGTGGGAATAACTGAGCTCAGCATCAAACTGAATGAGTTCAGTGAATACTGTTCGGTCTTTATTGAGGGGTGTGGGGGGGGGTGTGGGGGGGGGGTGTGTGGGGGGGAATCACATCAACAGCATTTAGAATAAGAGTCATAAAGTGATCCTGTTTTAGTTGGTAACAAAAGCAGAGCCCACTAATACCTGGCACTCTCATTTCACAGCTGGATTTATAAACTCCAGTTATTTCGGAATGGATAATATTTTTTTCTAATCAGTTTTACAGTGAATCGCGTCTGACACTGAACTCGCTTCTTTTAGGTGTGCTTTTTTAAATGAAACAAATCTATTTCATTTTTTTTTTGCGGGGTGGGGGTGGTGGGGATAGGGGTGGAAGGGGAGGGGAGGGTGAGAGGCGCTGCTGCGAGGGAGTCGTTAATTTAATTGCAACAGAAATAATAAAGGTGGCCGTGGAAGAGAATTGTGTTGCTGTGCTTTTTTCTTTCCCCTGTCTGGTCCCGTGGCCGTCTTTGAATTAAAAGCATAGTATTAATAAAATCATCTATTGCCTGTTAGGGGCGGCAGTTATTGCAATAAAGTCACAAACTAACCCGGGGGGTGGATTGCATTTTGCTCTGTACTGCATCTAACCAGCGATCCCCCCCTCTCTCTCCCCCTCTCTCTCTGGGCGCACGATGTGACAGGGAGTGTAGTTCTGTACCACACGGTACTGTGCAAGAGATAGCTGTGCAGGACGAGAGAAGAAGTAAGTTAGTGATGGCAGGCAGACCTGTGATCGCTCCCAGGCACATCAAGATGATGATGGTCTCCAGTAGGATCTTAGCGGGGACCGACAGAGACCCCGAGGTGTCGGGCAGCGCAGCCCCGGACTGGGGGGAGGCGCCGGGCAATGATCGCTCCGTCCCATCGCCGGACACATTGGAGAAGAGGGAAAATCCTGGATCCATGATCTGTCTGTCTGTCTGTCTGTCTGTCTGTCTGTCTCAGCTGATCGCCTCGGAGTGCAAACGCCTCTTCGCTCCCATTGCCCGCCACAGTCACTGCGAGCACTGCCAAAGGCAATCAGACACAGACATCTCCCATCGAAGCAAACGCAACACAGGGATGGATCAGGCAATCTTTACACCCTTCCTTCCTTCCTTCCTTCCTTCCTTCCTTCCTTCCTTCCTTCCTTCCTCCCCACTGATCCGATTCAAGTCAAACGAAGAAGGACACACACACAGTCACATCAGACAGTGGCATGTTGTACCACTCCATACTAAACATACAGCGTGTGATGAAAAGCAAACCCGCAAATCCTATTTACCCCGCGATGGTCCTTGTGTGAAATGACAATTCTTGGCTATTTTTGCTTCCTTTTTTTTTTTGGTGTGTGTGTGAAATCCAAACACCGCGGAGTTGGAAAAAAAGATCTTGTTTTTTTGTGCATCGAACAACCCAAACTGGACGCCTGCGAACCAACTTGGCTCTGATCTTCCGCTGTGCGGCTGATCCCAATGGGGACCCGGTTCCTTCTGCCCATTCCCCTTCAGTCTCTGCCTCTCTGCCCCCCCCCTCTCTCTCCCTCCCTCCCTCCCTCCCTCCTTCTCTCTCTCTCTGGCTAATTTGTTTCACATCGCAACCTGCAACTGCGATGCACGGGTACAGCACAGCACACGGTCCCCCCCCCCATACCCCCCCCCCACCCCACTCTGCCCGATGCTCATAGGCACAGAGCTGTTGGTACAGACACAGATTGGCCACACACTGCCAGCGCCCCGCCCGCTGCCATCACTCACTCACTCACTCACTCACTCACTCTACCGAGAGATTGCAAATCAGCTCCATTTCCAACACTCTCCTTTTATATCCAAATGCTGACACTTTGCAGCCTGGCGATTGCCCACCACCAGCACCACCATCAAGAAAAAGGGGACATTATTATGGGACCGATCCATTAGAAGAGACATCATGCACCTTGTCATCTTGCAAAGGGGAGGTGAGCAACTGTGGGAACCAACACATACAAACTGTAACCACTTTCGGTGCACTGATCCGTGCAGAAAGCTACTTTGGAAGAGTTAAAAGGGGGGGGGGGGGGGGCAGTGTTTTCATGAAACACAACGTTTGGGCTGAGAGCTTATGTCCCAATAAGGTCGTAAACACACAACAAGGACGTAGGCTATGTCAGAAGCTATCTTTGCATTACTTGTGCCTGACGCTAATGGGATGGCGACAATACATGGGTCTGCCCTCTCCAAACCTTTTTTTTGTACCAGTGCAGTAAGCCTTTAAAGCTCCTTACACTTCCCAAACATAGATTGTAGGTGCGTGTGGGTATCCAGTACCTTGGATGGCCTCCCGATGTGAAAGGCTGTATTTAAATGCAACGTGTTGTTGTTGTTGTTGTTGTTGTTGCTGCTGGTGTGTGTGTGTGTGTGTGGAGGGTATGCAGGTCACCTGAGTGTTGGCTACTGCCTGGCGTTTGGGTGATCGCTGAGACTACCGCTCACATTAAAGAATTACTGGTCAGTCTGCTTTTAAATTTAAAATCTGTAACCAATGCACCAACAATTCCGCTTCCCACTGATTTCAGGGGGAGAGGAATGGTCGCCAATGATCGGATGGCCTTTCAGTACGAAAGAGGACAATTTAGCAACCTGATTTAGCTCTGTCCTTCTCAACAGATGTCCTGTTCCTCTTCTGTGTACAGGAGTCATTTATTTATACTACCTGGTGCTTGCAGCTTGAGCAGTGTGTTGGAGCAGAATGCTGAGCCATCTCTTGTGTCATATCAGACTGATTTATTTTCCTGGTGCAGTGTGCACCATTTACGTTTTACTTTTGTTGGCTTTATGTATGTGTTATAATAATAATAATAATAATAATAATAATAATAATAATCCTTGCATCTGATATAGCACATTATCACATCTTCAAGACATCTCAAAGCGCTTCACAGAATATACTGTAAAGTGAATTGACTGTGTATTTTGTGGGCGAAACGTTTGTCTCTACAGGTGTATTTTTTAAAAATTGCTGACACATTCCCCTCTGTTTGGGGGGGGGGGGGGAAACCAGTGAAGACTGCAGTGTTGCTCGGTGTTCATCCAC
The DNA here is from genome assembly GCF_018977255.1 of Callorhinchus milii. Classification (NCBI taxonomy): domain Eukaryota; kingdom Metazoa; phylum Chordata; class Chondrichthyes; order Chimaeriformes; family Callorhinchidae; genus Callorhinchus; species Callorhinchus milii. The sequence continues at coordinate 59,099,091 of NW_024704744.1, forward strand.
CTGCAGTAAAACCTGGTGTGAGATTGGAAGAAGTGATGCAGCTGTTGGAAATTTGAAATAAAAACAGAAACTGGAAACCCAAAGTCCATCAATAACTGGAAGAGTGGTTAACGTTTTGAGTGTGACCCTTAATCAGAACAGGGTACTAGAGGCCAGCTTTACAGTTACAGGTCAGCCACACACCTCTCGCATTAAACATCTTCCTGCTTCAGTTGATAGCACTCTCACCTCCGAGTCAGTGGTTCTGGGTTCAAGCCCCTTGTCAGGACTTGAAACCCATCTGGTCTATGCTGACACTCCAGTGCAGCGTTGGGGGAGTGCTGCATTGTCCGACATACCATCTTTTAGATGAGACGTTAATTTACATTGCTGTGCGCAATTGGCTGCCGCGTTCGCCCACAAATATACAGTCAATTCACTTTACAGTGTGTTCTGTGAAGCACTTTGGGACGTCCTCCCGACGTGAAAAGCGCTATATCAAATGCAAGGATTATTAAACCAAGGTCCCGTCTGCCTATCCAGGTGGACGTTAAAGAGTTGTGGGACATTGCTGGGTGCAAATGGGCTGCCAAGTTCACCCATGAAATACACAGTCATACTGCTTGACAGTATATCTCATGAAACATTTTGAGATGTCTTAATGACATGATAAGGCATTATATCAAATGAAAGATCATATTATTATTAAAATCAATAGGTGTGGTTAAAAGTGACAAATTACCTCCATCATATGGGTCATAGGGAAGCAGCCAGGCTGCTGGTTTCCAAATCACTGATATTATCCAGTTTGTATTAGAGCAATAAAGTTGTGTCTTTTGATTATTCTGGGAAGATGTGATTTTGACAAACAATCTATCATCTAGAAGAGGTTCGGTATCGGCTATAGTCTGGAAACACCTGGTGCAAAGCCCTGGCAGAAAAGTAAGCTTTTAAAGCTGAAACAGAGCCTGATGCTCTGTTGTGCCGTTGCTCACATTTTAATGATTGAAAAGAGCTGACTATGTTGCCAACTGCTATCAGTTATTAAATCTCACTCCAGAGTTGGGTGGGAGACCAGGGAGCAGTTGGCTGTGCATGGGTTTGAGTTCCTTAATGCTGCCTTTTCCTAATTCATAATGAAATGAGCAAGCTATGAAAACATGGATCCTGCTTACATTGCTATGGAAATATAAGCTATAGCAGAACAATCATTACACTTAACAGTAATAAAAATGGAAGTCGCTGGGAACACTCAATAGGTCAGGCAGCATCTATGGAGGAAGCAAAGTCAGTCAACGTTTCGGGTCCATGACCCTTCGTCAGAATGTTGTGACGAGCGTTCTGACGAAGGGTTGTGGACCCGAAACGTTGACTCACTTTCCTTTCTCCTTAGATGCTGCCTGACCTGCTGAGTGTTCCCAGCGACTTGTATTTATGTTTCAGATTTCCAGTATCTGCCGTATTTTGCATTTTGATTACACTTGACAGTGTTGCATGTGTAATGCTTTAAGTCATCTTAATGTGATAAGACATCCAAAATGCAATTTTTTAAAACGTTTTTATTGGGCACCTTCATTGTAATATAAAAGTAGTGTTAATATACCTTCACTGTTACTCGCTCCATTTTGACCTTTCTCTTCTTGGGGGTATTTTTCCTCCCTTTCCCCACTCCAAAGCATTCTTGTGCTTCTCCTACTCAGGAATGAACAACAGGAGAAAGCTGGACCTGCTGACATAGTCAGGGAAACCAAGAGATCACAACCTATGGGAAAGCACCATCTGATGTGTGAGATTCCTATTGAATACTGGCCAGATGGTTGGAAACCAGGAGTGATTCCTGGGTGGGATTCCTGTACATTGCTCTGAGTCTTTTATGCTCTCAGCAATCATCAGTCATCACTTAAGAGTTATCTGAGCTTATTACAGACACCTTTGGTTTTGCTCTGACTCAAAACATCCCTCTTTGACTGTGCTTTTGGTCATCTTTTTCATCTTCATTCCTCTTGGCTCCCATCCCCAGCTCGGGTGCCCAGCCAGCTTTGTCAAGTGCTTTGACAAATCTTCCTGTGAAAGGTGCTATGTAAATGTAGATTGTATTGTTATTAAAATATGAACCATAGGATGGCATTAGGCAGTAGTTTCAGACATTCGTTGTTCGATATGGAAACCAAGGTTTTAACATGTGTCATGAGATGAATGTAAAGAGCTTGATGAATTTCTGGTTAGAAACAGAATTGATGTTTATATGGATCAGTACAGGAAGAAATAAGAGAATGCTGTTTGGACCATAATGATTCCTGAGTTGCTGGGACAATGGAAATTTCATGTACAGGGAAATCGCTGGTCACTGATGAGTAATGTAGAAAGTGTAGACAGTGTGGAGTTTCATTGACTTTGAGGTGCAGCAGAAAGCTTTCCTCAGGAGATTAAATGGATGGGTCCATCCTAGGAAAAGGGACATGGACATCCTTTCTCATTCCATGCTTCCTTCTACTTTGATAGAGAATCATTTTATTGGGTTACCAATGAAATGTGAAATTACTAGCTTCAGTCAATTTCCACGTGGACCTACTTGCGAGAAAATTGGTTTAAAGGTAAAGAAAGCTACAACATCTGGATCTATGAGTGCTATAGCAGTCATTTAGTGTGACTTCCCGACATTTGGTGAAAATTTGAATCACAAGGTAAAGTGAGGTTTGGATAAAAAGGCACTTCAACCGATCTGATCTAATCTTTCTGAAAACCAATCCTACTGTCTTCCCATTACAAACTGTTGAACTGTCAAAATTGTCAAACTGGTTCTAAAAAGAGTTCAGTGTCCTGATGTCAACCCATTCTAGCTGTAGATCACATAACCTATGGCTATTGCTCCTTTTCCTGAGACACAATTTCACTTATTCATGTGCCCGCTCACAATCTACCTGCACACAATTTCTGGAATGGTTTGAATGTTTTGTGCCCTGGAATTATCTCCATGGATAGGCATGATGTGGAGTCAAGACCAAGACCAACAGCATCCATATCCAGTATTAATGCACATTTTAGCAATAAATCATGCAGTTGGAACAGTTAGAACCTCTATCCTCAGTCTGCAGCTCCTCACTCTGTTTTTATCACACAATGGGATGAATAGCCTTCTGCACTGTACATTTCTATAGTGAAATAAAATTCACATGGACACAAGGTGTGTGTGCAATGTTGATTTAGAATAACCATCTTTAAAGTGTCTGCACTGGAGATAAGGCTGATTTTTTGAAAACAGTCCATTTGTGGGACAAATTGATTTCTGTCTATGATTAACAGAAACTCAGGCACTGACCTAGATAGAACCAGCAATGAATTAAGTTACAGATCCGTACCCTGCATCTGGGATCTGTCCTCTGTTCTATCTAAATCACACATGATAGCCAAACTGTGAGCAGAACACATTGGAAGATTGATTAATATCTCATCATTATTACACATTGAGGTTGGGAGTGAATGGTATATTTCTGAAAATCAGATTTATTTAACTAACTTATCAGGAAATATGGTGGAGTCCTGGAGCTTAGTGGTTAGAGCACTCGCCTCACAAGCGAGAGGACCTGGGTTCATTTCCTGAGCAGGGTGAAACATTGAGCGAGTTTCCTTACTCCACACGCTTCTGTTTACCTAGCTCTAAGTAGGAACCCAGTTGTTAGTCGATTGGCAGATCGCTTTTCCGGGGGGTAATAATTCCTTCCAAAAAAATATAAATAATAATAATTTGGTCACTCATTCCATGACTGTTTCTGGGATACTGCTGTGTGCAAATGGCTGCTGCATTTCGCCTACAAAAATATAGAGTCAATTCACGTTACAGTATATTCTATGAAGCGCTTTGAGATGTCTAGAAAATGTGATAAGGCCCGATATCAAATGCAAGGATTACTTTTATTATATTAATTGAACATCTACATTTTTGAGCATAACATAATTAACATCCAATTTGAAAACATTCTCTGATCCAAATTCAAACATAATATAAGAACTAATTTGTCATTCGTCTGACTTCTGCAGAATGCGATACCCCAATTAGCGATAAGTTGTGCAAAAAGAAAGTCTTCCCAGTTTGCTTTCAATACTTTCACTGTATTAGGAGAAATTACATCCAATCAAATGTAGAGGAGATTGTACTAAATACATTTGTACAAAATCTACCAAACTTGGTTTGGAAATGGACTGGGAACATTGAGTCCCTGTAAAGAGAACATTGCAATATTTCTTTATGAATTCTCTTCCCTGTTTTCTCTCATACCTTCCTCAAGGTGGTGACTCACAGGAAATACCAGTAACATGCTGATACTTCACCCAAAGACAGTAACCTAGGCTGGGAGGCTGTTCAATTGTATGGGGCATCACACATCATATCCTTCCTCACTTACTGTCCATACACACTAAAAAATGCACACATAGAATTTCTATCAGTAGTTACTGCATGGCTATTATGAAAATTAATCCTAGTAAGAATGGCTCAGTGTTGCCCTTGCCCCATACAGTCCATTTAACCATCAAACTATCAGGGTAAAGGAAATAATAATACTTCACAATTTTATAATTAAAAAAGTACACATGATTGCAACCCCTAAACCACACTGGATCCACAATAGACCCTTCTTTCAAGAATTCCATCAGCAACGTTTGCACCCAATTAATACAAAGTTTTCAATCCTGTGTAATTCAAGTTTACAACAGCAAAGCAATAACTTCAATACTGTAGTAATAGGTAGTTGTCTCGTCACTAATGAAACACTGCAGTAAATGAAGTGCTGAATGTTGTAAACTGTTACATTGCAGCCTCACTGAAAACGTCCAGATGATTACTATAAGATTGGCATATGAAATAATACAAGTGATGGTGAATAGGTACAAGGTAGCACACATGACAGAATGATCCTCCATCGACTGTGATGTAGAGTACAAGGGAAATCCCAGCCCTAATCTCAGAGTGCAAGTAAGGTTGAACAGTGACTGACTCATTTACCACTGTTGGCCATAAATTATTCTATACAAAATATTATTTTCAACTGTTAAGGACGTAGAGCTGGTTGCAGAAATATTATTTTCCCTTTCCATTCATTTTACAAGGACAGAAGACAGCTGAGTGCTACAATATTCATAAAGATGTTTAGAGACAGAAATCTACATGCCATTAGGATTTGATCTTGTTCAAAGGTAAAGCTTTCAATTTTTGAGAAGGTCTAATATTTAATATATTTTAACCATTCAGTTTAGGCCATTACACTTGAACACAGTTATTTTCTTTTTAGCAAACAGCTTGGTGTTGCATTGATACAAACCACCCTTATCAGCTTAAATGCAGCACATACTTTTGAGCACTAGGCAAAAAGTATCCAGGCATCTTCACAGTGCAAAGCTGTTGTCTGTCAGCATTTTTCTGAAAAGGATATTAAGCAGATGGTGTAACTTCCTAATGGAGTCCTGTTGGAAACAACAGGGCCACAGGGTAGAGTGGCTATGAACTAGCTGGTCTCAGCATGTTTCTGAGCTAAAAGCCTGTTCAGGTGGAGTATTAAAGGAAATCAAGCATATGAATTATCCTTATTGGGATGGTTATGTACAGAGAGCATCAACAGGCACGTTTAGCACACAAGGTATCTAGAGGCAGAGGATAGAGAATAAATCATGTTTGGGTGTGTGCTGCAAGGTATTCCCACTTGCATTTTACCATCGGAAATTGTATCTTCTATTCCTGTTACTATCTGCCACAGAGATTTTCCAGTCTGCTGCTATATTGTGTGACAGGGGAGGAGAAACCTGCACAAGGACCTGCGTTGTTGGACTTCAACAGGAATGAAAAGAGATGGGGAGAAGGAAGGATGAATCATGGTATAGTGGTTAGGAGACAAGTTTGGCATTTAAAAACATTGCTGATTTCATGAGGAAGGGGAGACCGAGGGAGGTAAGGCGTTTCGATCTCCAGGTTCTGGGAAAGAACATTTTGGAGTAGAAGAATGATGAGGCTTCATTTCAGCATATGCAAGGAGAGAAAGGGGGTCTAAGGATGATGTATTTGAAGCTTTCAAGGACAAGAGAGCAAATTCACAGGAGCAACGCCATGCTAATATGGACAAATAAAGAGAAGGTCAAGGCCATTAAGCTAGACCAGGAGAATTTTGAAGTCAGTTGACCATAAATTAGGGTTTGAATGTGAAGTCATACCTTGCTTTATAGAGTAAAGCAGTCCTGTACATCAGCTACATTTATATAGAAGAAAGCTCATGCAGAAGAAAGCTCAGCTAAATAAATACCAAACTCTGTCTAAAGAGATGCTCTTCCATCCCTTGTCTCATATAAACATTGTAAGTTCTATTTAGCGTAAAAATGTATTTGTTCTACTCATTTACTATTGGTAATCTCAAAAATCCATTGCCATCAGGACTACTGATAGACAGGAGAACAAAACAGATTTCTGCATTGTAATTGTTTGAAGACATTGTAAAGATGTTTACTCCTAATGTGATATCATTCATTTTTTGTCTCCAGTGACCCTTTAATAAGATTACTTGTATCAAAACAACTTTGTCAGAACAAGGACAGTGTAACATTTAAGGATGTACTATTCTCCTCACTTTTACATCTCTCCCATAAAACTGTCGAAATATCAGCCATTCATTTAACACTGTTTTTAATTGCTTTTTCCCAATTTTCCTCTATACATTATGTATCCTGACAACTTTGAGACCTTATTGCAATATCATGCCTCTTATGTGGGCATCAACCATTCCCAGCTCAGATGCAGCATTGTTAGGAACAAGGTAAAGATCCCTCTACTCTGACCCAACCTCAGAAGAGTAAGCACCACAGTACGTCATTGCTGTGATATCTCTCATGTCTCACATCAATCATCCTGTAAGCTCTCTGCATGCAATTGCCAATGTACCACAACAGCATCTTGCACATATATAGTGCCTTTCACAAAGGAAGCATCTCAAAGTGCTTCACAGAGACAGAGTGGGAACCCGAGTTAGGTAGAAAACATGGGTGGGGAAGAGTAGGAGCTTGTTATTTGAAGGCACAATCAAAGAGATTGTGTTTTTAGAAGGGTTATGAAATTAGAGAGGGAGGGTGTGTGGTGGAGGGATATTGGGAGAGTTCCACACAGTGGGTCTAATTAGCTGAAAACTACGTCATCAGCGGTGGGCTGGAAGAAGCGGGAGGTATACAGCAGGCTTAAGAGGATGGAGTGGAAGCAGGAGAAGGCAGGAGAGAGGGGCTGGTGCGTATTACAGAGGCAAGAATTGGAGGGATTTGAAGATCAAAATGAAGATCTTGAGGTTGATCCTTTGCGAGTTAGGGAGCCAGTTGGCTTTAGCAAACATGGTGGTTAGATATAGAGTAGGGCGGGAAACAATATGGGCTTCTGAATTCTGCATGAGCTGGAGCTGAAATAAATAGTGTTTGTATGAGCTTATGCTAATATACATCTGTGGGGAGCTGATCGCATTGCATAATAATAATCCTTGCTTTTTATATAATAATAATAATCCTTGTATTTAATATAGCGCCTCATCACGTCTTCTAGACGCTCAAAGCGCTTCACAGAATATACTGAAAAGTGTATATTTTGTGGGCAAAAAGCAGCAGCCAATTGCGCACACCAGTGTCACACAAACAGTCATAGATTGAGTGACCAAATCATTATTTATAATTTTTCTGAAGAGATTATTACCCCCCAGAAAAACGATCCGCCAATCAACTAATAAGCAGGTTCCTACTTACTGCTAGGTGAATAGAGGCGTTTGGAGTAAGGAAACTTGCCTAACTTTTCGCCCTGCTGGGAAATTGAATTGTGAGGTGAATGCTCCAACCATTAAGCTACAGTACTCCATATATAGCTCCTTTCACATTGGGAGCATGCCTCAAAACGCTTCACAGGATAAATTGTAGAGTGTAGTGACTGGGTAACTTGCGGGTGATGACGTCACATGTACTGCAACATCATTCCGTTTGTACATTTGATGACTTCATCGGTTGCTGCTTGTGAATGCAGCTCTGGAAACCCAAGCAGATCTTAGCCAACGGCAATTTAAAGGTAGCGGTAATCAAATCAAGTGCCTCGGCATTTCTGCCACTCCCTGGTTTCCACCACCTCCTTAATATTCTTGTTGCCCTGTTAGAAGACGTGTGGGCCAGATAGTGTTACCACATAACGCACAAATTGACATCACAATATAAGCAATATCATCATGTATATTACATGATAATGTCACTGCCTCCACTGTCACCATCTGGTGTGAATGACCATGGCTCAAATCACACCAGGAGGTGGGTGCTCCCTCCATCATTACTCAGTAGGCTGCCATGTGTGCTTCACAAATATACCGCCCACAGCTGCAAGCAGGCGATATGCACTGGGCGTGATTGCTTCCATGTGGATCAAACATCACTCTGTGACGTCCATCGTTGGCTTCACAATTTATTCCATGATTTATAATTAATAAATAAAAATGTAATTAACTGCCTCTGACAATTAGCAAGCAACAACCACTGATTCCCAAAGAAGGCTTTCTCTCCAAGATACACAGCTGGGAACTGTTAAAGCCAGCACTGCAGGGACTATCACTAAACCCACATCGACTTCCAGCGGGAATTAAACTCAGTTATAATTGTGACATCTAGGAAGCACTACACATCTCTCTTTGTGTTGCACACTGGGAGACTTTCACACTCTCCGCTCTCTTTCAATGTGCAGTAAGTGCGAAAGAGGTTTTACAGGAAAAGAAAATGAATAACATACCCACAACAATGACACTTATATAATGTCCGTCGTTAGGCTAGCAAGGGACGCACGGCAGGCCCGAGCTTGCTGAGCGAACAAAAAATATACGTGTGAAGCAAAGTAGATAAAGAGCGCTGTAATAATTGTCAATAAAAAACTAAATTTATAATAATATTCCTTCCATTGGATCTTTGCCTATCCAGGGGTTGAGACTGCCTTGGTTTATGTTGCTCACTCACAGAAACAGGAATTCTTAAAAGCTCGAGCTTTTGCATCTGTTCTTTCAAGCTCTGTGGTGAATGTACCAGAGCCTCTCTGTAGTTGTACCCTACTGTTACACAGTAACATCTTGTTAAAAGCAACATCTAGCCTTTTATTGATTTATTTGAGAGCAGCTGCAATGCCTTCCAATACAGAGTGGATGCTAATAGAGGCTGCTTGTGCTTGGGACTGGTCAGGCTTCAGGAAGAAAGGACCCCTTCTTCTCCTGCCTACAGGGGAGAATACCATGGTGGCACTCCAGTTTCTCTTTGCTTGTCATCTTGTTGGTGCGCTGAACCTTTGCTGATTTCATAAAGGAATCTACAAATTCACATCCACCTGGGAACAGCCCCCAAATCACTGGCTGCTGGTGGAATATATCAGAAGGGCAATACGAAATCAAGCAACAACATGCATTTATATAGTGCCCTCCAAGTGGGGTAGCCTGATGTCGAGCCAGGGGGAGAGTGGAGGTGACTTTAAGCATGGTTAAAGAGGAAGGTCTTCAGGCGTGATATGAAAAAGCGGAAGGAGGGGACAAGGAGGAGGGATTGAGGGAGAGAGTTCCAGTTTCGGGGCTCAGTGGCTGAAAGTACGGTCGCTGATGGAGAAGGGGATGAGGGACAAGCAGGAGGCTGGAGATAGCCAAGCGGAGGCAACGGGTGGTGGAGTGGGGAGTAAGCAGGTCGGATTAGGCAGGAAAGTGCCAGGGCATGAAGGTGCCAATCCTACTGTCTTCCTACCGATCACATCAGGAGAGCTCATATAGGAGTAAAAAATGCAATGGTTCATAGAAGTAACATTCCTCGAAACTCCACTTAGTCTGCACTTGTAAGACTCTGTTGTCTTAAAGTGTAAGATCACGCAGAATCTTAAAAATTTCTAAATTCAACCTTAATGGTGGAAGCTGGTTTCTTTTTATGAACTGCAGAAAAACGGCTTCTAAATTAAGAGTGAATTTAAGAATTTTCCTCAAACCTAAATAATATTGATGCATTTTTAAAAATGCAATGGTCAAAATGCTCTTAAAGGCTAAGACTAGGTGGAAATCAATGTGGTCATGTCAAATCTGTTGTGAACGAATGGAATTTGATAATTATTGACTGGTTTTCCCCATTTCAATTCAAAGTTATTCAGCCACTACCTTGTCACTCTTACCAATAGCTGGACTTTTTATTCACCCCAGAAGTTATGCCTGAGTGCTGTTTCATAGCATATGAGTTGACTTAATGTAATCAGTTTGTTTCTGATGAAAATAACCATTCTCCGTCATTGGGAGCACAGAAATCCTTGAAACCAACCATGGTGCTGAAACCATCGGCTGGGTGTTCACACCCGAGATTAGGCAATCATTTTGACCGTAATTCTGTGGTTACATAACAGATTTGCTTTACTTGCATCTTCAGTCAGTTATGAACTATTGCACTGTTCACCACAAAGACTGTATAGGTATTCATAAATGTTATATATTCGCAAGCATTTACTGGTATTGAGCATTTGCTCAGATTCCTGGGGGATGGGGGAGGGTGGAAGGTCTTGAGACAGATCTTGAAGGAGGTGAGGGAAGGAGCAAGTCGGAGGGACTCAGGGATGCTTTTCCAAAGGATGGGGGCAGGTACACTGAAAACCTGACTGCCATTGGTGGGGTGGGTGGGATGGGAGATGTGAAGCAGGCTGGTTGAGCCTTAGGTGCCTGCTAGATGTTTAGGATCTATTAGATTGGAAAGAAGAAACATGCATTTCCATAGTGCCTTATCACCAGGGCTCATTGTTCTGTGTAAGGAGCGAAGTCAGGTCAAAGGGTAATCCAAAACACTGATTGTCCAGTGCCTTGGGACATCCTCCCGATGTGAAAGGCATTATACAAATATATTTGTGTTATTGTAATAGATAGACACAATGCTTCACCTTAGAAGTCAACTGAAGCCAACAACATGAGGGGAAGAGAGAATTTGATGAGCTTCTGGTGAGAAGGGAAGCCGACTGTGCGAAGGCGCGAACAGAGGAATGAGGGGGGTAAGCAGGTGGGGAGATGCCAGAGCATCAGTGATTTGGAAGTGTGTGGATCTTGAAATCAATCTGTTCTGCAATGGAGAGCCAGTGGAGCCTGCTAAGAGTTGGGGGATGATAGTGTGGAGTTTGGTACAGATAAGGCCGTTGGAGTTTTTAATTAATTGGATTTTGAATTAATTGGATTTCCAGGAGCTGGGGAGACTGGCGAGGAGAGCATTGGAAACTTGAGGCGGGAGGTGGGGAATGCATTGGATAAGGATTTCAGCTGTATGGGATGTGAGGTATTGTTGGAGGCGGACAATGTGGGCAAGACTCACTTATTGGATTTGGGGATGTTTATTTTGGTTTATAAACATCTGAAGGGTCTCCATTTGAAAATTAAACACAGCTCCATGGGTTTGAGCAGGTTTGCAATTGGTTTCCCTCTTTTTTATCCGAACCTCATTACGAACATCTTCAACAGCTCCACATTAACTTCACGGACCTTTGCATTCTAACTGAAGTCTCTCCAGATTCTCTGACACTCATCCAGAGCTTGTTCATGTTCAGTCCACTTAGGAACCATTGTGCATTGTTGTTGAACAGAATTGTAGCTGTGCGTGTTATTACAAGAGACAAAAAAATATCGCTGTGATATTGGTGGTGACATCATTTGGTCAAATGACTACCTAACAGTGGTTTCATTCATTGTGTAGAGGATTAGAAGCAGAGAGTGCTGAATTATTGGTGTTCGGTGCACTTACCGCAGTTTGTAAACAGACAATGCTCAAAGAAAAAAACGCAGGTCACTCATGGGTGACCTGTCTCTGGGATCAGGGAGGTTATAGCTAATAGCCAGTGATGCCAGCACAGGTTTTTAATTTGAGTGAATGTAATCTGGTTCACATTGAGCACATCCCTACAATTTCAACAGTCCATTCCTCATCCTACTGACCCAAAATGCTCTCAATTATTTGACCGTTGTTTCTCTTCGATTGAGACTGTGCTGTATTTTCTTATTTATTGTGATTTATTGCAACCAGCGCTCGCTCTGTTTGTGACATTAAGGCTGTAAATTCTTTCACCAGAAGCTGTGGAGTTATTATGTCAGAGTATTTAATGAGAATATAAGAAAAGATTGGAGGAGAAAAGGCCGATCTACCCTTCAAGCTATTCCCTCCATGGACCATGTGCAGCTTGCTCTGTAGCATGGACTACTCCTATTTTATCTCCTGATGAAAGGATCCATAACCAACATACAATCACTGGAATATCACTGTTCATAAATTATCAAGGACATGTTGAATATCAGCGCCTCCACACCTCAGGCGCTGACATTATCATCATCCATGTTGCAAACTCCACCTGGCTAAGCCAGTCCGGAAACTTGGCGTCTTGTTTGACCCTCAACTATCCTTTCTATCCCGCATCTGCGCCATGAACGCTCTGCCTTCCCCCACCTCTACAACATTGCCTGGCTCCACTATCGTCTCATACCACAGGCTGCCGAAAACCTCATACATGCTTTCATTATATAGAGGCTTGACTGTGTAAACTTATTGCTTGTCGGCCTCCACAGCTCCTCCCTCCATAGGCTGTAGATCATCCAGAACTCTGCAGCTCATGTCCTCTCCCGCACCAGGCTCCTCGACCCTATCACTCCCATCCTCCCCCGACTACACTGGCTTCCCATCACACAGAGGATACAGTTCAAGATCCTGGTCCTCACCTTCAGAGCCTTCCATGGCCTTGCTCCCCCCTATCTCTGCAACCTTTTAACCCCCTACCAACCTGCCTGCTCCCTCTGGTTAGCGGGCTCTGGCTTCCTTCATGTCCCCTGCCTCGCCCCCCCCACCATTGGCGGGCGGGCCATCTGCCACTCTGCCCCCACCCTCTGGAACTCCATCCCGCAGTCCCTCCGCCTCGCCCCCTCCCTTGCCTCCTTCAAGATGCATCTCATGACCCTCCTCTTTGACCGTGCTTTCAATCTCCCTGCTTCCCCCCCGCCCTCCACACCCTCCGACCCCGACCCCCAGCACGAGTCCAAAACTCTGTCTGTCCAGCGCATTGGGACGTCCTCCTGACATGAAAGGCGCTATACAAATGTAATTTTGTTGTTGTTGTTGCTCAGGGATGTGCTGCATTGTTGGAGGTGCCGTCGTTTGGATTAGACTTTAAATCAAAGTGCCATCTACCTGTTCAGGTGGACATTAAAAATCCTATGGCACTATCCAAAAAGAGTCCTGGTCGGCTCGGTGTCCTGCCACAATCCCCCAAATAAAATTGGTGATTAATTTTGTGGCTGTTTGTGGGATGTTGCTGTGTACAAATTGGCTGCTGTGTTTGCACACAAAACACACAGTCACTACATTTTACAGATTATCCTGTGAAGCTCTTTGAGAATTCTTCCCAATGTGAAAGGATTATTATAAGCCTTATTTCTGTGGGTGTAGATTGATACTTTTGATTTCTGTAATTTAAACTGCAATCGGTGGTTCTCACATGGAGGAGGGAGAGGATTTGAGGATCTGATATCACTACTGATAAATATCGTACGGTTCAAAATTATAATCAAAAGCAGTCAATAGTCATCACTAGCCTTGTATTGAACTCCTTGTATTTAAACGTTGGATAAGTTTCCTTACTCCACACACCTCTGTTTACCTAGCAGTAAATAGGAACCTGGTTGTTAGTTGATTGGTGGATCGCTTTTCTGGGGATAAAAATTCCTTCAAAAAAAATATTAATTTGGTCACTCAGTCCACGACTGTTTGTGGGTCACTGCTGTGTGCAATTGGCTGCCGCGTTTCACCCACAAAATATACAGTCAATTCACTTTATAGTATATTCTGTGAAGTACTTTGCTAGGTCTGGAAGATGTGAGAAGGCGCTATATCAAATGCAAGGATTATTATTAATATTATTTAAATGGAAAGAAAATAATTTGTACGAAAATGAAAAGGATCTAGGGGTCCTGATTGAAAATAAATTGAAGCAGTGAGTAAGGCAAACCAGATGCTGGGCTGTATTAAAAGGGCAATTTTGAGCCAAAATAGTGGGGTAATCCTGCCACTTTACAAATCACTGGTGCGACTGCACTTGGGATACTGTGTGCAGTTCTGACTATTAAAAGGATATTGCAGTGATTCAGAGGATACAGAGGAGGGCAACCAAAATGATTGAGGGGATGGAGGGACCGTACTATGAGGAGCAATTAGATAAACTGGACATGTCATGTTCACATTGGAGAAGAGAAGGTTAAGGAGTGATATAATTATGGTCTTTAAGATTCTGAAGGGACTCGATCATGTAGACTATGATAAGCTGTTTTATCTTGTACTGAACAGTAGAACGAGAGGACACGGCCTGCGATGGAAGCGGGGCAAATTCAGAACAAATCTTAGTGAGCAAGTAGTAAATGTATGGAACAACCTCCCTAGGGAGATGGTGGAAGCAGAAAGTGTTGCTTGTTTCAAGAACAAATTGGAAAGATTTCTGCGAGAAAATAATATTTTGGGATACAGTATATAGTTTGCGACATGACATATCAAGCAACTGTCAGGATGGTGGAAGGCAAACTAGATGGACCTTGGTCTTCTTTCACCTAGAAAATTCTTAATGTTCTTTTGTTGTAACAGAGGGATCCCTTTCTCGTATAGCTGAAGCATTGATTCACCATCATTTTCTTTAGGTTTTTGCAGTCTTATCAGTTATGGTTTCTCTCCAATTTTCTGGTGTCCCTTGGAATATTTATTTTCTCAGATCATTCTGCACCTACCTTATTACCTCCAATACTGTTCTCAATCCAATATAAACAGTTTCCTTTCAGAGTGTATTTCACACATCCACTATTCCGTGGAGGATAAAAACAATGGCAAGTTTTGGTCCAGCTTGAAGTTTTCATTTTAAACCTCCAAAGCTTCCTCCTTGAATTGAATCAATCTACTTTGTCTATATCAGCCATGCCTCCCAGTAATATGAGGCTACTGATAAAGTACCTTATGGTAACCAACAGTCTAACTTGTGGAGTGAAAGTTGTACCACAATAAACATGAACCTATTAACCCCTGCTAAAAGTGTATGCATATGGATATTGAGTGATGAGAGGATCAGGCTCACCTGACGTCCATAGATATTTGGTAATTATGACAATAAAGGGATGTGGGGAAATGTAGGAAAAGGGATTAAAACAACTGTCATAATATAATAAAATGATAGGACAGGCTGAATGGGCTGACTGACCAACTCCTGTCCACATGCTTTTCCTTAAGGATTCTGTGACCTTAACAGTTCTCAACCACCTATTAAAGATGCCGTGACACTGTTAGAAAAGGGAGTATCTTCTGGTGAACTGGCTAAAATCGTCCAGATAAAATTGGTCATTCATTTCATGACTGTTTCTGGGTCACTGCTGCACGCAAATTGGCTGCCAGGTTTGTCTACAAATATAAACTTTGGAGCAATTCCCTGTGAAGTGCTTTGAGACGTATCAACATTAAAAATCCTATATGAAATGCAAGAATGATTATTATGAGATTGTAAGCATAGATTTTGAAAAAGCCCTTCAAACAAAAGAAATGCCACACAAAAAATATAACACCATCATGTTAAAATATCACAAACAAGACACAATGAAGGTGAATGTCATTAGTCATTCTGAAAAGACAAGTTACAATAGTCGGTCATTGGGAATGACTGAGAGGGCAGAACAACCTGCTCTTCTCTTACCAGTCCATTTGCTCTGCCAACGTCAAAAGTATGTAAGCATGACCCTCCCTTCAATTTACTCCCCTGTAGGAAATTGCCTGAGCTGTGCTCAAACTCTCCACCCCTTCCTCACTGAGGCTGAGATCAGGAACCCATGTCCTAGTGGCACTTGATGCCAAAGATTGTCAGTCCAATATCCTACCCCAGCACATTACGGATGGTGAAAGCATGAGTGATACTGCACGCATTAATGACATTTGAAAAAGCATATATACAGATACGTAGTGTGTGTTTGAATCTGTGTGTGTGTGTGGGGGGGGGGGGGGGGTGGGGGGGTGGAGGGAAAGGGCGGGGAGGGAAAGAGAGAACGAGATCTAGAATGGCTGTCAGACATATCACCATGTCTTCATTAGTTGCTCTGATTGTTATGTTGAGGCTTGTTTTGTTGCACTGTCAGCTCCAAGCCCTTGCTTGCGTGAAGCTATTTGGGGAAAAGAGCACTTGGGACAAAACCAAGCAAAATCAATTAAGATTCAGAATTTCAGCTCTGGAAATAAATTAACATGCAACAGTCAAACAAGCCGAAGGATCTGCTTTCTAGCTACAGCCAGTGTTCAAGGAGAACATTAAAGCGTGGCAGTATTCATATAACAACGCTTGCAAAATCTCCCTTTATCATTCACAATATTGCTAGTGTGTATCATTGAGTCTGATTTGCGATAGTCACAAACCCAATTCAGCAACAGCAAGTTACTCAACTGACTGGTAGCCCGAGTTCAGGGGTTGGGGGTGAACAGAGATTGGGGAAGATCGTTGGTGGGGAAAAAGGTCTTCAGGAAGGTTTTGAAAGTGGGGAGTGAGGGGCAAATTCACTGTGTTAATTGCAACTTTCATTTTGCAATTTCTGGTTAGTAAGATTTGCGGCTGGTGAATTGTGAATCTCAAGTTGGCAAGTCCGAAAAAGCAGCCAAGCAAGTAAAATGTCCAGCCCACCTGCCAGCGTTTCCATGATTGTTCAGATACATTTTACAAACTAATCCATAAAAACTCTGATTAATTTGTTGTGCAAATATCTCAAATGGGACCCTATTGTTGTTGTTGACCCTATTCTCAGGGTTATTCTGCCTCTCCAAGTAAATGAAATAACAAACAGGCCCCTTTAAAAGCAGTGAACTCTTACAACAAGGATTAAACTAAACTATACAACACAATAAATATCTTCTTTCACTTCCTTCAGCCCCACATTTACATACAGTATGGGGTGTGATACAATAAAACAAAATTACATTTGTACAGCGCCTTTCACATCGAGAAGATATCCCAAGGCACTGGACAGTCAGTGTTTCGGACCCGAGCTGGGAGTTGGGATTGGGGAGGTGGGGGGGTGGCGCAGGGTGATCAAAAGCACGGTCAAAGAGGAGGGTCTTCAAAGGAGTCAAAGGAGGGGGCGAGGTGGAGGGACTGCGTGATAGAGTTCCAGAGGATGAGGGCAGAGTGGCAGATGGCTTGCTTCCCAATGGGAGGGCGGGCGAGGAGGGGGACGTGAAGCAGGCCGGAGCCCGCTGAGCAGAGGGAGCGAACAGGATGGTAGGGGGTTAGGAGGCCACAGAGGTAGGGGGCCATGGAGAGCTTTGAAGGTGAGGACCAGGATCTTGAACTGTATCCTCTGTGGGATGGGAAGTCACTGAAGTCGGGCGAGGATAGGGGTGATGGGGACACGGAGCCTGGTGCGTGAGAGGACACGGGCTGCAGAGTTCTGGATGATCTGCAGCGGATGGAGGGAGGAGTTGGGGAAGCTGACAAGCAGGGAGTTTGCCATAGTTAAGCCTCAATGTTATGAATGTATGAGGGTTTCGGCGGCCTGTGGTGTGAGACAGTGGTGGAAGTGGAGGAAGGCAGAGCGGGCCATGGCGCAGATGTGGGGTAGAAAGGATAGTTGAGACCCAAGGTTCCGGACTAGCAAGGTGGAGTGTGCATCCATGGATGGGGATGCTGTCAGCACCTGAGATTTGGAGGCACTGACAGAAGCCAATCAGGAGTCCTCAGTCTTGTTGATGTTCAATTGAAGAAAGTTAGCTCTCATCCAGGACTTGATATCTGACAGACATTCTGTCAGGACAGCAGTGGTCCTGAAGTCGAGAGTGGCGGCAGAGAGGTACAGTTGGGTGTCATCCACATATATGTGGAAGTTGATCCCATGTTGATGGATGATGTCACCTTGATCAAAGCTGTTTCTGTGCTGTGGGCAGCACGAAAATCCGATTGGAGGAGTTGGTGAAGGGAGTGGCGGGAGAAGAAGGAGCAAAGTTGGGAAGCAACAACTCGTTCCAGGACCTTGGAGAGGAAAGGGAGTTTGGAGATGGGGCTGTAGTTTGATAGCAGGGATGGGTCAAGGGAGAGTTTTTTAAGGCTAGGATTGATGACGGCCATTTTTAAAGTGGTCGGAACGGGGCCAGTGGACAAGGAGAGGTTTATGATGCTTGTGAGTAGGGGGCCAAGGAGATGGAGCTGAGAGGTAAGGAGAGGGGAAGGGATGGGTTTGAGGGAGCAGGTGATCAGTTTTATGTGGATTATAGTGATGGTAAGAAAGGAATGGGAGACAGGTTCAAAGGTGTGGAGGGAGGGATGGGTAGGGGCCAGAGTGTGAGAGGGAAATGGGGAGGGGTAGTAGTTGGAAGGGCAGAGGCAGCTGAGTGGATTCCCTCAAATTTGGTTTCGAGGAAGTCCAGCATTGCCTTGCAGTTGGTGCTGGAGGAGAGGCTGGGTGGAGGAGCCAGTTAGTAATGGAGATGAGGAGCCTGGGGTTGTCCTTGGCCTCCAAGATTGTCTTAGAGTAGAAGGACGATTTAGCAGAGGTGAGGGGCAGAGTTGTAAGTTTTGATAAGGTCCAACCAGATCTGCTGATGGACTGTTAAGTTAGATTTAAGCCAGGTGAGTTTGGCAGCACGCAGCTGTGGCTTGAGAGCACGGAGATGGCTGGAGTAGCTGGGTGATTTCCCTGAGTAGGAGGTGGTTCGGGAAGTGAGGAGAGCAAGGGCATCAAGAGGGGTGGAGAAGGAGTTTTGGAGGAGAGTGACCAAGGAGGATAGGTCATCGTGGGAGGAAGCCCAGAATGGGAGGAGTTCTGATACTGCAGTTTAGTAAAATGGGCAGTGTTTCTCAGATAATAATGTTAGAATTACAAAAACAATTATTTACTAGTCAGGTACCTGAAGTTGCTTCCTTCATGTTTTCAATCGTCGTGTGTAACACGTGTCTGCACCATATTTATAGCCCAAGGCTCTGCAGATTGTACCTCGGTCTCCCTGTGACGTGCCTGCACTTTCATTTGACAAGCTGTGTTAGAAGGTTAATGTAACAAGGATGATTGGCTGTCTTAACCTTGGCCAGGAGACTACCACTACCCAGCAGGGCCAATGTCTCCTAAATGAGAAGCTAACTCAGGCCACTGTTTGCTAATATAGGTGAAGGTTGACAGGGTGGAGAAATTAAACACTCTTCCTTCCTTGTTCAGTAACAGCTTCACGTTTCCAGCTCAGCTACAGTATGGATCAGCTGCAGCTCACGGCTCCATCTGTACGGCTCTGACAAGGCTGAACCCAATCATTAGGAAAATAGCTCCTGCTGTGTCTTTGTGACACTTTGATTTCCCACATCTTCTTTCCATAGGCTAACCTGTTTGAGAGTCCAATTAAAGCCACAGTATAGAAAGCTTTGTGTTGTTGTTTGCTATTTACTAGAAAATTGATTCCAACTATCTGAAAACTCTTAACAATACTAATACTTAATAATACATAAATAAATGATCATTGGATTTGATTTTGTGCCTTTTTAACGAGGAGGATGTCTCAAAGTTCTTCACAGGATTTATTGTAAAATGTAGTGAATGTGCAGGCGAACGTGACAGTCAATTTGTGCACAGCAATGTCTCACAAGTGAATGGTCAATTTTATATTGGGAGATTGTTAGCCAGGACACTGGGAGAAACTCCCTTATTCTTTTCAGATAGTGCCATGGGATCTTTAACATCCTCTCGAACAGGCAGATAGGACCTCAGTTTAACCTTCATCCAAAGAATGGCACCTTTGACAATGCAGGGCACCATTCCTCCAGCATTTTATGGGAATGTCAACCTAGACTGCGAGTTGCAAGTCCCAAT
Organism: Callorhinchus milii; assembly: GCF_018977255.1. Taxonomy (NCBI): domain Eukaryota; kingdom Metazoa; phylum Chordata; class Chondrichthyes; order Chimaeriformes; family Callorhinchidae; genus Callorhinchus; species Callorhinchus milii. The sequence goes on from NW_024704744.1 coordinate 59,118,950, forward strand.
GTGGGACTTACACCCACAAATTCTGAATCAGAGGCAAGAATGCTTCCAACTGAGCCAGGCTGCTATACTTACATTTAATATAGTATCATTATTTGGAGATGTCTTGAAGCACTTCACACAATGTGGTATAATTTATGTTATTTCTCTGAGGGATTCCATGATAATGATGAAACCCCTTAAGAAATACCAAAAATTAGAGCACAATGAGTTGTTTTCAAATGTAACCAGCTTCAATGGTCTAGTGGGTAAAGATACTGCCTGCGCCGTGCTGTGCCATGCAAACTGGATGGTTACAGGTTTGTATCCGGTTCTGTGCTGAGTTGGTTGATCTCAGCTGGAACTGCATTTGAGCTGCTACAATTGGCTGCTGAATACCTGGGTCAGGGAGATGAAAATCACCCATGGTTCCAGAGATCCTTGTTGGAAGGGAAAGTGCACATGAGTGCAGATATCAGAATTGGTAGTTGAATAACCTGCCAAGGCTTACACGTGAATAATGGTCATTTAGACAAGAGTGATTGTTGCTCTTGAATCTGTACCTCAGTGGAAGGTAAACATAAGGAGTCCAAAACCTCAACAGAAGAGGATGGAAAAACTGGTAGAGGGAGGGGAAATAGTATTTTAAGTGCTATGTAACAAAAAAACAAGTAGCTCAACACATTCAATCTCTGGTAGGATTCAAACACTAAAGTGAGTCAAAATGCTACCTGTTTCCATTTTTAGCATTCAATAAGTCTTTGAAAATACTGTTCCTAAAACTAATGTGTAATCTTACTTTGCAGTGCTCCTGGACAGATTATGAAACATAACATCTAAATATAGATTTTTGTGAATTTAAATTTTCCCAATAAATATCTTTAGCCAGGCCTTCAGGTGCTCTACTCCCTGATGGTATCTCCAACTGTGAGCTTAATTAATTTGTGCTGAAGGCTTCTGTCACAGCAGGTTTAAGCGTCTCTAACGTGGTTGGGGCTGCAATATTCAGCATTATCACCGATTACTTGCTGTTCAGAAGGGATTTGACTGAAGGTTTTTGCAGATTGATGTAATGAGCAAAATGAAAGGCACTGCAACAACCTTTATGCATTTATCCTCATCTCTGTGAATCTATCACATGTCATCGCACACTGTTTTTTAACGATAGATGCATCATATTTACCTTGTAAACTGGATTTTTTTTACTCCCTCCAGTTTCCTCCCCTCCCTCCTGACCATGCTGTCTCATTGTTGAATAATAGTTTCAAGGTAGAAAGGCAACCTCCAGGACCCAGCCCAAATCGTCAATGAGGCTATTCCACTATAGAAAGAAACGAGTTGAGTCTGGACCTGTTCTCTCCCAGGGACCACACACACATTTTCCAACAGCAATGACTAAATGCTTATCACTGGCAGCAATCCAGATAGATTCCCCCTCTTCCTTCCTCCTTCAGACAAGAGTACCCACTCCAATGCAGTGCTGAGGATACACTGTTTGGGACTCCACATTGTGAGAGTTGCTGTCTTTCAGATGAGATATTAAATTGTCTGCCTGTTCAGGTAGACAGTAATAATCCCATAGCACTGTTTGAAAAGAGTGGGAGTTTCTCCCAGTGTGTTGGCCAAGAAACCCCCAAATAAAATTAGTCACTCACTCACTCTAAATTAGTCCCACAATGTTTGTGAGACATTGCTGTATGCAAATTGGCTGCCTAGTTAAGCTATTAATATGCATATACTGCACTTCACAGTAAAATCCTTTGAATTGCTTTGAGACATCTCGATGATGTGATAAGGTACTGTATCAAATGCGAGGATTATTATTGTTATCAAATGCAGGATTATTTATTATTACATTATTACAACTAAAGCACTTCCTTTGCTGACTGGCCTAAGATTGATTCATTGTACACTGACGATGGAGCCCAGGATTTTAAATGCTAATCTAGTGATAAATATAAAAAAAACAGTAAATGATTTAACAATAAAGTTTCTGGGGAAATATGAGATCAACAATGACTGTACGACTTACCATGCTCAGGGATTTGTTTCAAATATAACTAAAAATAATATGAAATGATAATCACACGCTTCTGTTTACCTAGCAGTAAGTAGGAACTTGGTTGTTAGTCAATTGGCAGATCACTTTCTGGGGATAATAATTTGTTTAAAAAAAAAATGTTTGGTTGCTCAATCCACTACTATTTGTGAGATACTGCTGTATGCAATTGGCTGCCGCGTTTCACCCACAAAATACACAGTCATTACACTTTTCAATATATTCTGTGAAGCGCTTTGACATGTCTCGATGAGGTGATAAGGCGCTATATCAAATGCAAGGATTATTATTAAAATTATTTCATCTGAAGTGATCTTTAATTTATCTGAAAGTGGCGAGGCCAGATTAAAAGGTTTTGTTGCTTTCAGATCTGTGGGAATCATTGAAATAAAGGAAATTCCAACTGGACATTAATGGAAATCTTGGAATGGTGGAACCAACACTTGATGAGAAAGGCTGCATGTCTGAACTATGACAGGAAGACAGTGGCAATGCTCTCACACATTTCATGCTGAGCTATGTTGCCCACCAGGAAGCTCACAGGGAGTTCCTGACACCTACCATTCACCTGGTAAGGCTCAAACTCTTGCTTGGTGGATGTCAAATGACCAACCACTGGCTGTCCTTCTTCTGGGGGAGGTAAGTGGGTCTCCTTGTATCTGAATTGGCTGAACCGAGGACAGCACAGCTCATCGGTAGTACTTGGAAGGACAGACCAGTCACTGAAGGCAGGGATTCTTCCCACGCAGCTTCCGTTAACCCTGCAAGCCAAATGTTAGGTGGTCTTAGCTGAACAAGCAGAGGGAAAGCTTGCCAGACAGTTCTCTCAAAGGCAAACTATAGAATTTTAGCTGGTTAGACCAGCAGTACCCCAACATACACTGTGGGGTGCCCAAGCCTTAGCTATTGCCGAGCTGCACCTAATACTTTCCGAAATTAGGTAAGCAGGATGATTCCCTCCAGGGAGAGAGTACCCATTCCATTCCAATAAATATCTCTGGGATTTCCACGTATAGGTGGCATGGTCTAGTTTCTGAGAATTAAACTGAGAGTGACAAATCCATGAACATGACAAATCAATGATTGGGAATACAGCAGACAGCATTATGGCAAAATAGAAAAGTACAATGGACTTCAATTCAAATGTCATTTTAAAGTCGTCATGAAGTGGCATCTCGAACACTTTGCTGCTGCTTTGAACCTGTGGCGCAGCAACAACCTATATTTATATAGCGCCAGGAAAGAAGGCAAAGAGTTTACATTGCTGGACACCTCAAAGGAGAGAGCGAGAAAAGAACAAGATAAGTCAAGAAGCAGTGAAGTGATCCAAGGACTGGGAGGAAAGGAAGACTGGATGGGGACACTGTGAAGATCTGCACACAAATGAATCAGAAAATACCACATGGTGAGTGTGAATTTCAACACTTGAAAGAAAGCAGAAAAACATGTAGAATGGGAGGAAGCAGACAGTCATATTCAGAAGAGTAATGCCGATAGTGGTATTGATAGAATAAAGTGTACGCCCTCTGTGATCTAGTCTCTTATTCTGTGTATATTTTCAATGCAGAGAGAAAGCTTGAGGAGAGATGTGAGAGAAAGATGCTCATCCGTTGCAAGTCGTTTAACCTGCCCAGGATTTCAAGATCAGTGCACGTTTAACCAAGAGATCATTTTATGGCTATTGAACTGCTGTGTACCTAATCTGTACATTAAATTAATAATAATAATCCTTGCATTTGATATAGAGCTGTTCACGTCTTCCAGACGTCTCAAAGTGCTTCACGGAATATGCTGTAAAGTGAATTGACCGTATATTTGTGGGTGAAAGGCAGCAGCCAATTGCGCACAGCAGTGTTCCAATACAGTATTATGAAATTAAAACAAAATTCTTAAAACTAGTAGAATATAATTAACTATTTTCCTAACATGTACTTGGACAGACGGTTGCATTTACACTTGCTCTGTGAAATCCATCACAGTCACTACTGGTTAGAATGAACTGTTCTTGTTCTTTCCAATTTTTAGACCCACTTTCAAAGTATGCTTCAGATCACGTCTGAAGACCTTCCTCTTCACTCAGGCTTACGGTCATCTTCCCTAGCTCAGGGTCAGGCTCCACTACTGTTAAGCACTCCAAGACACTACCCTGCATCAAGGGCGCTATATAAATGCAAGTTGTTGTTGTAAAAAGAAAACATTGTTAAAAGCCTTTGAAGATTGAATCTAACCCTCATAATTTTTCAGTTCAATTATAACTTTTGCTCACAAAATGTAACTGACCCTTAACCAGCTCGGGGTGTTGCATTCATTTCATTCTTAAAAGCAGCTTAGGAGTTAATATTCCATGAGAAAATGATACTGTAGTAGGTAAATCACTGTTGCAACTCAGTGTATTGTGGTTAGGAGGAATCCTGGGGAATGTTGTTTTCTTTCCTTTTCTCTAGTCACCTCAACATTGTAGGTGACTGGTAAGAGGTACAACAGCAACAACAACTTGCATTTATATAGTGCCCTTCATGTAGGATAATGTCTTGGAGTGCTTCACAGTGGTGGAGTTGGACGCTACACTAGGAGGAAGGGGAGGGGAGGTGACCATAGATGCGGTCGAAGAGGTAGGTTTTAAGGTGGGATTTAACGATTGATGGAGGGGAGAGGCAGAGGGATGGAATGGAGGCCGTGTGGGGGGAGGGGGGGGTCGATGGGGGATGTACAACTGGCCTGCGATAGCTGAGAGGAGTGAGCACTTCACAGTTACAGCAAGGAACGCCAGTGTAGTGCATTCTCAGTCTTTGTTTTTCTCTGATAAACATTTTGAATCCAGTCTGCTCACGTTTTCTGTGAATTTCTGGAACTCAGAAATTGGGTGGGACGCACATGGCAGGAGCCAATGATCTGCCATTTTACACTTTGGAGCATTAATGCTCTGCACCATCATATAACCCAGAAATATTTGACACAGATACATACAATATTTCAATCGAGATCTAATTATGTTTTATAAATTGAAGTTGTGATGGTGTGCCGGGATGTATGTCAGCACTTGAATACCAGGTCCATCCCATTTAGTAATAGAGAGCATTTCTTAGGACTGTTTGCCTACATGATGTAAATACTGCAAGTAGAAGCCGAGCAGCTTAGAGCCTGACAGTTTCTTTAACATCTCTAACATCATAAAACCTAATTTACAGTCAGTGCCTTTTCCACAAGCTGCTATTGAATAAGGAAGTATTTCCCCTAGTAACATTTAATATCCTAACCAACAACCAAGAATAATTGCCCATTTACCTCACGCCTTATTGTGGGTCTTCCCTGACACAAAATTTCTCCCATGCTTGCCTAAAAATCAGTCACTATACTTGATTTTACTTTGAAATGTTTGGATGTAAAAGGAATTCTAAAAATGCAGGTTCTTCTTTCTTTAATTATTCAGAGACTAACAGTCTTTGCAAGTCATCCCATTTGCATATATACCATATGGTCGCATCTGCTGTGTTGCTTCACCTTAGTCAGAATAATGTCCAAAATGTGTCATTTTAAACAAAAAGCAAACCGTAAATGTTTCCCACAGCTACAAGCTATGGTGGTTTCTTTTCTCCACACCCCACCTCCCCCCCCCCCCCCACCATCACCCTGATAGGTAATAATAATAATAATTAATAAGGCTTGCATTTGATATAGAGTCTTATCACGTCGTTGAGGCGTCTCAAAGAACTTCACAAGATACTCTGTAAAGTGGGGTTTTTTGACTGTGTATTTTGTGGGCGAAAACATGACAACCAGTTTGCACACAGCAGTGTCCCACAAACAGCTGTGGAGTGAGTGACCAATTTTTATTTGGGGGATTGTTGGCCAGGATACTGGGAGAAACTCCCTTCTCTTTTCGAATTGTACCATGGGATCTTTAACATTCACCTGAACAGGCAGACAGGACCTTGGTTTAAGGTCTCATGCGAAGGATGGCACCTTCAACAATGCGACACCCCCCACCACTGCATTGGAGTGTCAGTTTAGACTATGTGATTCCAAATTCTGACTTGGGGCTTGAACCTGCAACGATCTGACTCATTGGCAAGAGTGCTACCACTGAGCAAACTGACACCTAATAGATATGTACTTCTTCCAGACAGATAAAACGTTAACCTACAGATACACAGTCACTATACCTTATAGTAAATTCCTGTGAAATGTTTTGAGACGTTTCAACAGTACGAAAAGACGTTGTATCAAATGCAATGATTATTATTCCCATTAGATTTGTAAGGTGTTATTGTTTTTGAGAGCATGAATGGGGAAATTTCCATATATATTTATTCTATTTATTTATGTAGCATTTTGGAGTGCCCAAAATATGGCGAATTCTTAAATACAACCTTAAGTTTGGAGTCTGATTTCTGTAAATTCCATAAAGAAGTTAGAAGTACAGTTCTATGCTGTGAATTTCTATGATTCTCGAATATCAACTTCAGATTTAAGGTAAGTTAAATCTGTAAGTTTCTGTGATAAGAAGTAATCCATGATACTGCTCCATTCATGCCCCGAGATTTGGCAAATCCCAGACTGGGAATAAGCAAAGATTTTATTTTCTGGACTGTAGCTTCCATTAATAAGTCAAAATCAGACATTCAGGTTGTGGGTATATTAGGATAGCCAGATTCAACATTAGCTACTTACATTTCCTCAGATATCCTTCATAGATCCATCAAGCAATAATATAATTAGGCTTGCCTTTGCTTCACAAATACATTTTTTTTCTCTTCTCCTCACTCCGCTCATTACTGTAGATTGATAGCCCGTGGGACATTGTTCAAACTGAAAAAGTGATCAACATAGTCCAGGTACCATTAACAGGCTACTAAGCACAGGGCTCCTTTCGTAAAATATCATGGTACTTTTTCATCAGACAAGACAGAAGCAAGCCGTGAAACCATTAAGTAACCGATTATAATCAGTTGATCCTGTGGATTAAAGATAGATCATGTGTTTGGACTTCCTCCCCATTTAACAAATACAACCATTTTATTGAATGGGATAAAACCATGTTCTTTTCTCTCCATTAATGACTTGTGTCATTACAGCAACAAACACAATTCAATAGCATCTGCACACCAGATGGGGAGGGAGAGGCACTTCGCTGCTCCATTCCCCCGCCCCCACACACACACATACACAGTGCTACTTTGTTTAACCTGGATTCAACAACAAACAANTTTTTTTGTTCTGAAGATCTTTTCCAAAAAGTCTGTTTTGCATTACATTCTGAGGCAAAACAGTGTTACACAGCAGAAGGCCCATGTGCCAATGTAGCTGGTTTGATTGTTTTATCTACAATTCTTGTGATGCATGGGTGGTTTTTTTCCTGCAATTTCTCTCCTCCAATTTTCTCCGCTCCTGAACCAGTGACTTTTTTCGCTTCCTTCCAGGGTACTGCATCACGGGCAGCATTAGCCCTCCGGTCCCTCGCCCAAGTGGCAATCATTCATGTGAGAACCATGATGGTGAGTGTTGTCAGGCTATTTGATCGTATGGATCACAGATGAGACTATTGCTGTTCTAATTCAACAGTCACAGAGGCATGTCTTCCAGCAGTCTCTGCATGGCCATCAGTAGCAGCAACTCTAGTTGATTTCTCCTTCCCTAATGTTGGAACTTTGAAACTATTGTTGTTGTTTGACAGAGGTATAAGTGCTACTAACTGATCCTTAATACTAAAGATTATGAGTCTAGAGCTTCTAGATATTGCATTTTAGTAATTCTTTGACCAGGCCTTTCACTTGCAGTGAACAATCCATCATTAGGTTGGGATTATTATCATGTTATTAGAGTGTCAAAATAAACTTGACTCTGGATTCACTAGTGAGTGTGTTTCTAAGTATTATAAAGAGTAAGAGGATAATACAAGGGAAGACTAAAGATACCAACAATAAGGACGCAAAAATATATTTCAACTGCAGTACAAAGTTAATAATAATGTTTGCATTTGATATGGCACCTTTCAAATTGGAAGGACATCTCAAAGTGCTTCACAGGATATACTCTAAAGTGTAGTGACTGTGTAATTAGTAGGCAAACACAATATGGTAAACACTTTGGGGACATTGAAAATAGCAAATGTTTTGAATTCTTCATTTTTTTTCAAATTTTACATCAATAAAACTGGCTTGGGAATCTAGAACAGGATGTCTATGATTCTAGTGAAAATTAACAGACTTCAAAGCAACTGGAGCTGGTGAGATAGACCATGTAATCAAAGTAAACTAGAGCGGCAATGAGAACATAGACTAATATTGGTTTGAGTTTAGGGAACATATTTTATGTAATCCCAGTATTCAACAAAAAAGTGAGACATGAATCAAAATTTATAGACCAGTTGATCGAACATCAATAGTGGCCAAAATAGCCAAGAGGATTATGTGGGATGGCATCAATGCTAATCTAAAGAGCAGATAAATCATCAGAAGTAGTCAGGGTGGTATTGGAAGAAATAGCTCATGCCTGACAAATCCACTGGAATGCTTCAGGGAAATAACTAAATTAGAAGGCAAGGGCTCTCCAGTATTTACTTGGCTTTTCAATAGGTGTTTGATGTTCTTTAGTTGTGGCTTTCAAAGGAGATTGAGGCTCATGGATTCAATAAATTAATTAGCTGGATAGGAAATTGTCTTGTCAAATGAAGGCAGGGAACGGAGATAAATATACAGAGCTCGGACCAGAGGGCATAACTAGTGGAGTGCCACCAGGGGTCTGTTCTGTGTCCCCTGCAGTTTATACTGCTGAAAATTGGTGTGATATTCATGAATATTATAAATAAAAGATACTGGTTGTACCAACCTAGACGGCCATGTGATAATTGTAAGAATATTGATAGCATTCAAAGGAAACTAAACAAATTGAGTATAGGGCTAAACATTATTTCAGTGAATATCCTCCTTGGGAGAGGGGATGTAAGCAGGGCTTTTTTTGAGGCTCAGATGGCTCTAAGGTCAGTGGCAATAGAATATTGAAATTGAGTAAATGTTCTTTGGCAGTCTTGGTAGTCCAATTCCTGAGCCAGGGAGGTCTACAGTATGCCAAGGTTTTGCCATGACACAGAAGCCAACAGAATTGTCAGTAGAATTCAGAGAAGCAGACCAGTCACTTGGAATCTTCCCACTCGGCTCCTGTTAATTCAGCAAGTCAAAGCCTTAACGGGTAGGCTTGTCCTAGACTTACTAGTTAATGTTTGCAATAGTTTTAGCTTTTACCATGCCTAACTCCGATACACCCTGGGTTCCCGAAGCCTTGGCAATTGCCGAACCTCAAAATACTCTCTGGAATCAAGTGATCATGGTGGTTCCTCCAGGGAGATAATATACACTGCATTCCAGATAAACAGAAATTTCCATGCCTATGTGTAACTCTCAAATAAGAGCTAAGTGAGAAGGATCCCTACCCCCTGCTCACTTTGCCTCTCTAAGTCCTGCAGAGGTGCTAGGCTGGCTAGTCTACCATCAACAGTGCTTTGTTTGTTTCAGATACTCTTTTAAGATTTTAAATGAAATTGAGAAAGTAAATCTAGAAAAGTAGTTTCAGATAGACCAAGATAGTAGAACAAGAGGACACAGGTTTAGAATTGCAAAGCGCAATTTCAGGACAGACACCAGAGGGTAATTCATAACTGCAATTGGTTACCAGGTAGGCTCATCGAGGCCTCAATACCCAATTTAAAAAACAACTTGATGCTAACGATGGGAGGATGGTCATTTTGGAAGGATGAGATCAAATCAGCAAAAGGGCCTTCTTCATCTGAACACCTCATGAACTATTGTTTGCAGCTTTAGGAATCCTCCCTTCAGAATTGCACTGATCTGTTGGAGAGGGTTCAGAGAAGAGTGACCAGGATAATTCCAGTAATTAGAGCTCTACATTCATAGGGCTCAATTTGCAATCATTGGAGGAAAGCTTAAGATAAGACATGTTTTAAAATGCTGAAAGGCTTGCATACATTTGAAACAGAATGCAGTTATTTAATTGTGACTACGATTGCAGACCTTGAAGCAGAGGATAAAATTAACAAGCCTCAAGGAAGGCGTGCGATTCGAAGAATTTTAATGCTACGCTGATTAACAAATTTGACAAATAGCTGCATAAATATCCAGTTACAGACACAATTGAAGATTGTAAAAATGCATTCAGATGAGAAATGATCAAATCCTCCATGAAATGTGAAGGTTTCCAAGTAGCTGAGACAATAGAAATACACCAAGGAAAACAATCAGTGATGGAAAGTTAGATATTCAGGATTTTCATTTGGGGAAATGTGGGGAGAACTCTTTCCTCAATAGAGTATATGGATTGTGTAAAGCTCCATATTTAGTGGTTAATACATATGTGGAAGAATAGTTTCTTCGTCCTATGCTTTGTGATCTTATCCACACACAACATTTTCAGCAGTAAACAAGTTCCACTAATAGTATTTGGAAGTCAGAAAATCTAAGCCTGGAAAGATTTGGGGGATATGGAAAGGTTACTAATGCAAAGGTTAAGAGAAGATCAACATAGCTGAGTCAACAACTTGCATTTATATGGAGTCCTGTAGCTTAGTGGTTAGAGCATTCGCCTCACAAGCGAGAGACCTGGCTTTGATTCCTGGCAGGATGAAATGATGGGCATGTTTGCTTACTCCACATGCCTCTGTTTACCTAGCAGTAAGTAAGAACTCGATTGTTAGTCGATTGGCAGATGGCTTTTCCGGGGGTAATAATTCCTTTAAAAAAAAGTTGGTCACTCAATCCACGACTGTTTGTGGGACACTGCTGTGTGCAATTGACTGCCGCGTTTCACCCACAAAATATACAGTCAATTCACTTTACAGTATATTCTTTTAAGCGGTTTGAGATGTCTCAAAGACATTGCAAGGATTATTATTATATAGCGCCCTTCACGCTGGACGGATGAAGAATAATGACTATCCTCCTTGGCGTGGGAGGTAAGCAGGGACTCCTTGGAGCTCGACTGGCTCTAAGGTGACACGGTTGACAATTGAATGATGGAATTGAGTCAATCCTCTGGGCTTTCTCCTGAGTAGTCTGGCTCCCGAGCCAGGGCACTGCTTATGAAAGACCAGCCAGCCTTGACTCTTGCCAACCTGAGTCTCATATTCTCCAGAATTAGGTAAGCAGGGTGCATCCTCCGGGGAGACAGTGCATTAATCTATTCCAGAAACAAGGACATTTTCATTTGCAGGTGCATGGAACTCTGTCTGGTTTGGATCCTCTTAGGCACAATGATGGGTTTTCGCATGTATCAGACACCTGGCGGATCAAAAAAATGTAATACCCAAACAACTTTAAAATGACTTTGGTGCCACAAAGCACTCTATAACGAATCAAACTGCAGGTGGAAAAAAAATTAATTACAAAAATAGAATGCTGAAAATCCACATCAGCTCTATCAGCATTAAGAGCAAGTTTCCTTACTCCACACGCCTCTGCTTACCTAGCTGTAAGCAGGAACCCAGTTGTTAGTCGATTGGTGGATCACTTTTCCGGGGATAATAATTCCTTCAACAACAAATAATAATTGTTCACTCAATCCATGACTGCTTTTGGGACAATGCTGTGCACAATTGACTGCTGCAATTATTATTATACATATATTTATTTTCAGCATTAGAGAGGAAAATAAGTTAATGTTTTGGGCTTAGCACTTCAACAGAATTTATTTTCATAAAACAGTAAAAGTACTCTCTATAACAACTCTCATAAACAAGTGGTGAAAATGTGAGGTTGGTGATGCCTGGTATTTTCATATTGGATTGATGACATGGGTGTTATACATACCCCACTTTAAACATGTGTGGTAGTAATGTCATTTTGAAAGATCTGCATTCTTTTAGTGAACAACTCATGGAACACACTCTCTCAGTGCAGTGCCAGCTTTCATTCCTTTTTCCTTTCTATAGTTGGATACAAATCAACTTCCTTGTAAAATGTAAGAATATCTATAATAAGAGCAAACTATAATACTTGTCCAGGTGCAAAAAACAGAAATATTCCATTCTCTAGCAATCAAGGTATTTGACTTTTCACAAAGAGTACTGTTTTAAACCTACCACATCATTACTGCCTGTATTTTCAAAGCAGCCTTTAATTGGGAACTCTTATTCATAACAGAAACTAAAACACCTCAAGTGTTAAAAAAATAAGAGGAACATGCCTATGCTCAAATGGAAGTTACATTTTAGATAAAATGCACTATAAGGTCATCATAGGATAATCATTTAAACACATTCAAAATCAGGGCATTAACCTTTGGCTGTTCTGTTGAGATCTGTATTGTGCATTCAAATAGATTTTCATTCGGATTATTTTGATAGAAATTCAATAAAAATATACAATCACTCAATATAATGCTTTGAAAGGTTTTGCAGTATTCAATACAGTGTTACATATTTGTCTGCATAAAGTCACTACACTTGATGAAAACAATTGTGTGAAGTACTTTAAGATGTTTCACCATGATAAGGGCTGGGTCAAATGTAGTTTTATTATTCCATCACAAATCTGGTGTGTAATATATAGACTGTGAGAGCATACTTACCATGTATACTGCTCAGGATTGCTTTCATCCTCGGAACCCTGATTTTATCATTTCTAAAACTATCAGTTTGATAGAAAGGGAGAAACCATGACTATATATAAAAAATACTACCATTCACTAACATTAAGATTACCTACAGCATAAATTGAAAAATTCCAAAGACTTCAAGGATTTGTTAATCTAGTTATCCAGCATTTAAAACAAAATGTGTTAAGAGGAATTAGTAACAAGAATCCATCAACAAGGACACACATTATTCATGTGAATGGCCTGTCTTCAGCCAGAAGAGATACTCCAGTGGTGTACTCAATGTGCCTATCAGTAGGTGTGCCTCCAATCGGTATCCTCTAATGTGGAGTTCTGTAGCTCAGTGGTTAGAGCACTCGCCTTGCAAGCGAGAGACCTGGGTTCGATTCCCGGCAGGGCAAAATGTTGGGCAAGTTTCCTTACTCCATATGCCTCTGCTTATTTAGCAGTAAGTAGGAACCCAGTTGTTAGTCGATTGGAGGATCGTTTTTCCGGGTATAATAATCCCTCAAAAAAAAAAAATCGGTCATTCAATCCATGACTGTTTGTGGGACACTGCTGTGCACAATTGGATGCCACGTTTCACCCATAAATATACAGTCAATTGACTTTACAGTGTATTCTGTGAAGCGCTTTGAGATGTCTAGAAGACACAAAAAGTACTATGTCAAATGCAAGGATTATTATTATCCACCCTTGTCAAGGATGCCAAGAACTGTGTTGTTTGAAAGCTGAGCTTTTATTTGTCCCTGATCCTCACTCAAAAGAACAAGCTGTATTGACTGGCCCAACACATACCTATAAATTTGAGGATCACTCTGTGTATGTTGTGTGTGGGGCTAAAGTACCATAGAGATTATCTACAGGATTTTTGTACCCTCTGATTACAGCCTCAGAAATGCACCTCTTACCACACCCACTACAAGGTCTTCATTTACCACTGGTTCTCCTTGCAGATGCTCTCTGTGAGACTGCCAATTTGCGAGTAGTTTTGTTGAGTCTCGAATTCAGGAGAGTTGAGACTGGCCACAGATAGTCACTGAGAGGACTTATAGATGGTAGAACGTTTGTCCCATACATCCAGACTAAATTAAATCCCAGGACCCAAGAACAGGAAATAATGCTGGAAAGCAATTAAAATGCAATTCTTTATTGATAACTCTGTGAGAATACAGGCGTCATCCAATATTTTTATTATACATCAGACATCGCACATGTGTGACTAGAGAATCACATACTGAATCCAATGATACAAAGTATGCTTTGTTTGGTATAAATTTCAGCTCTGAAATTTTCAAGAAAATGTATAAAAAGCTATAATTAAAACATTTACCAAGATTTCTATCTAAATATTGTGGAATACACTTGTGGAATACGTCTGTATTCTTTTCTTGTATGTATTTGAAGCACAATGTCACCATACTTTTAGCACAATAATCTGAAATTGCATACTATACCCAAAACAGCTCAAGGTTAATCCAAGCACCAAACCTTATCACCAACAACAGCACTGTAGACTTTGTCAGTGGATACTTGTTTCTAGCAGCACAGTGCTATTGATTTCCAGGTGGCAAACACCTCTTAAAAAGAGATGAACTTTTAATTTTCACTCCGGTTCAGTACTGATTCATGGTCCTGAACTGTTTGTCATCATCTGCTGTCTTGTGTACTCCCACACAAGCAAAGCTCCACTCACGTGAACGTTGAGTGATCGGATAACACCATACTGAGGGATTTCCACACAAACATCAAGGTGCTGGATTAAATTGGCTGGAATTCCTTCTCGTTCATTCCTAGGTGGAAAAAAATATGAAAAAATAAAGAATTTGAGAAGAGAGTGACCTCATAAGACGTTTCATACCAATATTCATTGCAGAAAAGTCAGCAACAGATAAACAGATCCATTGTTTTAATATCTGCACAAGAACATCTACAGCAATACGAAATTCTGTACTTTAATTTTATTCCAGGAAATAAAATGAATAACACTTGATTGTTATGAAATCCTATACAATGCATAAATGTTATCTTATTGCTACATTCACAAATGCAGGTGTCATTTAACACTTTCTATCACATCCAGCAGATTTTCTGCATCTACCCAGTTTAAATGGGTTGTATTCCCGAAAATAAAATCCTTTACTCACAGATGGCAGCATTTTCATACTAGTTTTAAGATCCATTTTTGATGAAATGAATAAAGTGCATAAGCAAAGAAAATGTGTTGCTATAGAGATAAGAAGTACTGACAGATAAGCACAATGAAATAACAGTGCTACAGTTCCAGGTGCTGAATTTTTTAAGAGACGTGCAAATCAATGAACCGCATAGGGTAATTGTCATAATAGGAGGCAGGATCACTAAAGTGCCTGCCTGAGGGTCTCCTGAATTCTCTGAATGGAAGCATCCACTGACAAACACAAAGAGTATGTCCTGACTACCATGAGAGAGAATCAAAAGAAACAATGGCGTCTAATCAGTGGTTATAAACTTGGAACTTAAAAAAAATCATAATGCACTGATGAGGAATTACCTGGATAGGACAATAGCATGTACTCCATAGAATACAAACATGTGCATACCTTTCCAGATTTGCTTTATTTTGTGAGCGCAGAGAGCTAAAGCAGATATAGTATTCCTGCAGGGAGAGTGGCCAAGTTATAGTGGTGTTGGAAAGCAACAACCAGGATAACNAAAAACATTATGTAAAGGATGTCCCCATTACATGCAGGACAAGAAAGTATCATTTTAAAGGAGTTGGCTTTGTGATTTCTCCCCTTTGAGGACCTGTTATTGGTATGAATAACATACCAGCTTCTGTGAAGCGCTCGTGGAGTCCTGTAGCTCAGTGGTTAGAGCACTCGCTTTGCAAGTGAGAGACCGGAGTTCAATTCCAGGCAGAGGGCGAAACCTTGGGCAAGTTTCCTTACTCCACACAGAGCCTAATAATAATCCCTCCAAAACCAAAAACAATAATAAATTGGTCATTTACAATCTACGACTGTTTGTGCGACATTGCTGTGCGCAATTGGCTGCCGCGTTCGCCCTCAAAATATATACGGTCAATTCACTTTACAGTCTATTCTGTGAAGCGCTTTGAGACGTCGAGAAGACGTGAAAAGCGCTATATCAAATGCAAGGATTATTATTATCATCATACTTGCATTTTATATAGCACTTTATCATATCGTCAGTATGTTTCAAAGCACATCATAAGTTTGTACTGTAAAGTGCAGTGATTCCATATTTGTAGGCAAATGTGGCAGCCAATTTGCACAAAACAATGTCCCACAAACAAGAGAATGACCAATTTTATTGTTTTCTTAAATACAATTGGTTGCAACATTGATTTACAAATACACTTTACAGTAAATCTTGTGAAGCAGTTTGAGAAGTTCCATCGGCGTGATAAGGCGCTAGAGTCAGACATTTTTATGCAGTCAAAACAAACTTGTTGATAGTAATTTTTATTAAAAAATACAGGAGGTTATAATCTGAGATTGTAAATATTAGCTCCTTTAGGGAAATACCTCTCATCAGTAGTTGCTGAAAGTGTACAATTTTGTAATCAATTTTTCTCATGGAATGAGATTCCGACTGTGACAGAATCTCAGATCTAAAGCTGGTTTGCAATTAAAGATTTTTTTTAAACAAGTATTTATTAAAAAAAACATTTTATAGTAAGAATTTTCCTTCCTTTTATTGATTTAATGTATATTATAATCTAATAATTTAGAAGAGTATAAGGGAAAGTTATTATTCAGAGAAGCCAAGGTTTTTGATCCCTGGTCACTGCTGAGTTAGATGATCTCTGCTGGGGTAGCTGCAGAGATATTACTATTGGTCTCAGCTTCCACAAGTTAGACAGGCAAGGGAACAATTGGCCTGCGGTACACTAATGATTAATTTTTGTTGACCCCTGTTGGCAGAAAGTATGAGCGTGTGAACATTAAATGAGGTCAGAATTGGACTTGGGCTCAGCTGTGCTGCCTCGCACTGTGAGATAGCCTATTGAAAAATCACTGCCCAGGCTCAATCATGAAAAATTGTTGCTCAGCTTATGTATCTAATCCACAGCCATCCTCATAATAATCCTTGCATTTGATATAGCGCCTTATCACATCTTTGAGACATCTCAAAGTGCTTCACAGAATATGCTGTAATGTGTAGCGACTGTATTTTGTAGGCGAAACGCGGCAGACAATTGCGCACAGCATCATAGTATCTACAATAGAAATTTACTTTTATATAGCACCTTTCACACCTGGAAGAAGTCCCAAGGCACTAAACAATGCTGGCTTGGCATCCAAGCTTGTGGTGGAAGTCAAGAGGGGTGGATAGGGACCCCAGTATTTACTTACCAAAAAAATTCAAAATGTGAGCGCCAGCCAGCATTTTTATGGTGCGAACATGAATAATGAACACAAAAGCGATGACTGGTAATTTCGCTTCATTATAGTACTGGCTGGGATTTTATATGTATGGCTAAAGACAGGATTGGGCTTCCCAAGATACCTTATCATGGACAAATGGCCTGTCAGCACTTGCTGTCTCTGTTCATACACAAAAAATGGCCACTTGGGCAAGGTATTGCAGATCTGAACATAAAAGGTAAGAGGTACCATATTAAGGTGCTGTTATTCATCGAAACCCATATAGATTTATTATGGTCAAGTTCGTCAAAGACAATCATGATCAGACATAATTCTCAATGCTCATCTACGTGCCAAATGACTTGCTGCTGGTCTTAAATCCAACGTCCCTGAGTTCTGCAACCCATCTTGGAAAGAAAATCATGATCACCATGGTCACACATGACAGTGAAGCTTATAATGCTAATTTGTTTAGCATATTTTAAGACACTAGCTGTTTGTCAGTGATCTTTGCATCTTGAAGAATAAAAAGTGACTCATTGAAGGTTTAGTTACACCAGCCTTCTGAAGAGATTTTTCATTTGAAGCGACAAAGGTGGTTGCCACCATAATTCTGAGACTGAATCATGCCCCCTCTGTGAGAGCGAAGCATTCAAGTTTCAAAGTCCTGAAATGGTGATGAAACTATGCTCAAACTAATTTGGAAGCAAGAGCTGTACCTCTGAAAGGAAGAGTATAGCACAGTTAACAAGATTTCTCTTAAATGATGTGGAACTCTAGATTTCCCAAATGCAAAATATCTTCCAGGATTATAACAGCAAGAGGTTGGTCAGGAAGGAAGATAGAACCCTTAGGGACACGTTGGAGTTCACAATGAGGACACAAGGAATACAGTGAGCATATACAATGACTACTACTTGGAGGATACTTCACAATATGTAGTCCATTATCGAGTGGGCTCTGGGATTTCAGCATTTGGCAGAGAATATAGATAGGCTCAAGGGGGTAAAAAAAAATCCCACAGGACAGATCAACTAGACTGAAAGAAGTATTGTGAAGCACTGACTATCATTTTGCAGAAATCAATGAACACAAGGAGACAGTTTAGAAACAAGTAAATGCGGTTCCTTGTTTAAAAAGATGACACAGAGCTACCACAGGCAAAAATAGACCTATCAGCCCGACTTCAACTATTGGAAAACTACTGGTATTGATAATCAGAAGCACACAGGGTGGATGTTGTGCAACCAACCTCAGAGACGTTTTAAGGTGACATTCAAGGGGTATTATATTTTAAATGGGATTGAGAAAGTAAACAGAACAATACTTTTACCAAGGCAGCTAAACAAGAGGGACAGGATCAATGTTGTGAAGGGCAATTTCAAGCAGAAAAAAAAAAGAATTTCTTTACTCAGAGACCAATTAAAGACTGAAACAGGTTACAAGCAAGGATGTTTGAGGCAGAATGCTGAACTCATTTAAGAAACTGCTTGATGCTGCAATGAGAGGGTACAATCCATATTATTATGGAAGGATATTGTAAACAGACATTGTAAAAAGCCATTTTGACGTGTATAAAACAGTCATTTAGAATTAATAATGTAACCATTCTTGAATTTGATATTGCGTCTTTCACGTCAGGAAGATGCCTCAAAGCACTTCATAGGATTTACTTGTGAAGAGCAGCGGCTGTATTTCTAGGCAAATTCGGCAATATTCCATAAACAGCCATGAAGTGAATGTTTACACTTTTAATTTAACTATTGAAGTACTTTTCTAGAATATAGCAACATTATATAGTACAACATACAACAGGTGAAGAACTGAAATGTAATATCGGAATTAATTCAGGAAGGGTTAGTGCTCAGTGATGTCCCCCTACCCCTTTCATTTTGTATCTATGGCCCATTCATTTGTATCTAAGGGTGAACAAGAACAATAGTGTGGTGTGAGTGAACACATTGTACTGAGGAAATTGGTATGATGGTTTTAAAATGCAACATAGTTAGCCCTTTCCAGGTATAACAGTTTTTATTTTTAAGTAATTGATTTACATTTTTCCTGACCATTTCAACCTTGAATTTGTATGGGAAAGGGAATAGAATGTCTATAAGACTTAAAACACAAGTGCTAGAGCTGCGCTAGTGGCACCACAAATAATAGTCACACACTTCATTGATGAAAATATTAGGTCAGGCCATGTCTTTGATCCGCTATGGGTAGAGAGTGCAAATCTTTGAATCCTCAACACAACATGAATCCCCTCTGCCTTGTCACAGAAAATTTATGTCCAAGTCAATCCCAATTATCCCTCAACAGCGAGTCTGACAGATCTATGTATTATACATGGATGAAGCCAAGCCATATAATGTTTTTAAACTGTACCGATTGATGTGGTAGCAGCAGCATTTTAATAGGGAGCTATGGTTGTATCTCTGCATTGAAGTACATATACAGAGTCTCACCAAGCAGTCTTTAAAGAGTCAAGTTTCCACCAAGTGAAAATGAGCTCATTGACAGTCAGCAAAAGTTGAAAACACCTACTGAGCCACCAAAAGTTTATATTTTATTTAAAAACAAATCATTTAAACACAGGATATGTTTTGTAGTAGTAAAGCAAAATAAAGCAAAACCACATATTAGTTGGTGCCCTCTCTCACTCTGATAATCTGCACCAGCACCTTAAGTTCACTTTTCTGGAAAACCGAATGCACCATCAATGAGTTCAAGATGAAAAATGAACATCAGTTTCATAATTATATTGCATCATGAAATCAAAAGCATTAATTTGTGTAATATTTATGTGTTAGCATGGCTTAGTTGATAGTACTTCTTCTACCAGTCCTGTAGCTCAGTGGTTAGAGTAATCGCCTTGCAAGCAAGAAACCTGGGTTCAATTCCAGGCAGGGCGGAACCTCAGGCAAGTTTCCTTACTCCACACGCCTTATAATAATCCCTCCAAAAAAAACAATTGGTCATTTTCAATCCACGACTGTTTGTGGGACACTGCTGTGCGCAATTGACTGCCGTGTACAAATATACAACATATTAAAGCATATTCTGTGAAGCGCTTTGAGATGTCTAGAAAACGTGAAAAGCGCTATATCAAATGTAAGGATTATTATTATTATTTTTGCTTTTGAGTCAGAAAGTTGTGGGTTCAAGACCCACTTCTCAATTTTGAACTCACAAGAGTGGCCAGAGGACTAACTGTACCAAAACCTGATAATACATCAACAAAAGAATTTTGCTCACATTGTCCGCTCAGACCAAAGCTGAGTTTCATGGATTAGCCAGGAGGGATCAAGAGTTCAATCATACAATTATGTTTATGTTACATCTGTATAATGGGTAATGCTATTGCTATTATTTGTGATTTTTGTATGATAGACTCACATGTCAAGGTTTGAGTGGAGTAGAAACTCCAAGTTAGCTCCAGAATTTGGGGAAAAGCAGACCGATACAAAGCCATTCAGAGTTAGCATTCTCACTTCTACAACACTGCATGCCTCCACTACTACCTCTCCCTGCAGGCTGCCGACACCCCGCTCACACCTTCATTACATTCAGGCTGGACAATTCAAACACTGGATTCCCCAGCTCCTCCCTGCAAAAGCTGCAGACCATATAGAATTCTGTAGCTCTTGCCCTCTTCTGCACTAGGCTCTGTGAGCCTATCACCTCCATCTTTGCATTAATCCTCTCCAGTACTTGAAAGAATAGCAATTACTCAATCCAGGTAAAATTAGCTCAGAACATTGATCTTGGTCTGTGTGCCTAATGGCATTTCCTTATGGAATCCTCAGAAAATCAAATTACTCCATTCATTTCTAAAGTCCTCATTGGGTGAAAAACTATATATATGGAGCAAAGGAAGGGAAACGATTAAACAAACCTAATCAAAAC
Organism: Callorhinchus milii; assembly: GCF_018977255.1. Lineage (NCBI taxonomy): Eukaryota > Metazoa > Chordata > Chondrichthyes > Chimaeriformes > Callorhinchidae > Callorhinchus > Callorhinchus milii. The sequence continues at coordinate 59,139,869 of NW_024704744.1, forward strand.
CTCTCTACCACATACTAGCCTGAAATAATTTTTCCCTAACATAAAAAAAAAGAAATATATGAACCCATACCTAGTGACATGGAACGATTAAGATAACATTTTTAAAATGTGATCTTTCATTCAATTCTATGAATTGGTACAGAACTAGAGACATTATTATCTCGGAATTAGAGTAAGAGGGTGGGGTTTCCCAAGGGAAGCCTAATTCACAAACTACCAGCCACTGTGAAAACACATTATAAACCACAGCACCCTCATGACTTTCCCCCATTGATGATTTGAGCTATTCATTAGTATGTAGAGAATAATGAACAAATAGAAATATTATGAATGAAATTTCAAGACAAAGAAATAAAATCATGAGTTAGATTAGAGATGAAAATGTAACATTAAGATATCAAAGATTTCGATACTACAAAGATTGTACAGCATTGAAACGGGTCACTTGACCCAAACAGTCTGTATCAGTATTTACACTCCACACAAGTCTTCACCCATTCTTTTCTCCTTGCCATACTTCCCCTTCCCCTCTCATGTGAAGAGCTAGATTCCTCTTGAACATATTTACATTATCTGATTCAACCACCATTTCAGGCAGCAAGTTTCACAATCTCACTACCCTCTCTGTTAAGTAGTTTCTTAAATTGGCTTTTTGATTCCCTCGTCACCATCTTATGTTTGTGTCCCTTAATTCCGGACTCGCCAACCAGTCGAAACAGCCGATTTATGTTAATCTTATCAAACCCTTTTATAATTTTAAACACCTGTTTCATATTTCAGAAATCTCATACTATCAGTAGGTTCAGCTGCAGTTTTACACCAGACTTGTATTTAATGTATCAAGGCAACTTGTAGTTCAACATGCTTTCAATTTCTCCATATTTAATTTCAGCACCAAATGTGATGAATCATAAGAATGCTGTATTAATTGACTGCTCACACTCATTTTCTGTTGTCTGACAAGAAGTTATTCGCTCAAAATTCCACTTCAATAAACATTTCCCTATTGCACGAATGCATAGTTTGAAGCATATACCATATGTTTCTCTCCCATCAGATGGTAGAAATATATTAAGTATTCACTTATTTATAACCGGATTAATCTGCTATCCACAATTGTTCATCTTCATGACTTTCAGCAAAATCCTTTGTAGGAGTCAAACCAACATTTAGAACCATAGAAATTTATGGCACCAAAAAGGCCATTCCACCCATCATGCCTGTGCTGGCTCATTTAAGATAAATCGTTTTAGTTCCATTTATCTGTCCTTTTCTCATACCCCTATAGCTTACTCCTTTTTAAGTATTTATCTAGTCCCCTTTTGAAGGCTAAAATGTATTATGTCTCAACCACCTTTGTGAATGAAAGGCACCTAACCTCTTTTTTCATGGAATCATAGAAACTTATCGTACATTCGGCACATTGTGCCTGCATTGGCATTGTTCCATGTGAAAATCCCCAAACTAGTCCTATTGAGTATTAGAAAAGGCTTTCCCTATGAATTTTGTGTTCTTAAGAGCTCGGATGGGTCTGAATTTAGTCTGCTCAACTGAAAAGTATTTGTTAAGAGTGTTTGGCACCATTGTTTTCCATTTTTGCTCCCAAACTTAGTAATAATAATAATAATCCTTGCATTTGATATAGCGCTTTTCACGTCTTCTAGACGTCCCAAAGCTCTTCACAGAATATACTGTAAAATGAATTTGACTGTATATTTATGGGTGAACGCGGCAGCCAATTGTGCATAGCAATGTCCCACATACAGTCATGGATTGAAAATGACCAATTTATTATCGTATTTTTTTGGAGGGATTATTATGAGGCGTGTGGAGTAAGGAAACTTGCCCAAGGTTTTGCCCTGCCTGGAATTGAACTCAGGTCTCTCGCTTGCAAAGCGAGTGCTCTAACCACTGAGCTACAAGACTCCATATTAAAACTTGGAGGGTATCTAGCAATGATTGTGATGAGTGGCTGGATAGATTTGGGTTATATTCCTTAGATCTGAGGAAGTTAAGGGCTAAACTGATTGAAGTGTCAATTCCTTTCATTTAAAATAATGAAGGGAATTTCTCTACCAGAGGGAAGCGTCCGTTATCTAGCTCATCAATTCTCTTCATTATATTAAATGAAAGGAATTGATGAGCTGGATAACAGACAACTCTTCCCTCTGGTAGAGAAATCACAAACAATGGGATGCAATATTTTAGCTAGGACAGTTAGACCTTAAAATATTTCTTCACACAAGTGTTGTGAAAATATAGAACACACTGTCATCAAATGACTTTACAGGCAGAATCAATTGTGATGTTTCAATATATAGATGAATATCTGGGAAATACGTATATTAAGAGGTTTGGAGAAGAGGCAGGGAATTTGTCTTAAAAAGATCTGCCATGGTTTAATAAACTGAATTGATTAAGCATCAGTGATCTAAAGACTCTAGAGGATGTCAATTATGAGAGCGAGATGTGCAGTGTTTATAACTATATTCTGAATTGCAGATATTGCCACTACCATTAAATCATTTCAAAATTAATATTTTCTAAAAATGTATATTCAACATGAAGTCCATTGAGTTCGATTTTGGGACCTTTTTGTTTGCACCATTATACAGCTGCTGGTCAGTGCAATCGACACTGTGAAGGATTAACTGATTGCGGTGCAATCAATGCAGGTTTTTCTAGTAATAACCAACAGAAGATTACTGGGAATTATGGCCAGTGTGCATTATATGAAACAGCTCTATAAACTGTTGTTGAAGAGTGAATGCAGATAGAAAGAAGATATTGGTAAAAAAAAAACAACTTTGTAATGCAGACATATCTGAGACAGTCCCAGGAAACCTTCCTTTAAAAAACTTTCTCAACATTTAAGAAGGATGTTTTGCTAACTTTCAACAATTTCAACTTGTGAAAAATACTTATTTTAAAAATGATCTTGTTTGTTTCTCCCATACACACTTACAGCCACACATTATCTTACTGAACAATCAAAATATATTTTTCTAGAACACTAAGTATACATCAGCAAGGAGAATGAACTACTAAACTACTTGAAACCAACAGAAACACAGAGAGCCAGGGATTGTAGCATATTACACAAGGTTCAGCAATACACACTTTCATGCTTGTAGAGTAGCCTGGCATAGCAACTTTTGTGGGCAAGATAAATTTACTCACCATTTGCACTAAACAGGTGTAACCATGGTCTCCAATCCAAAACATTTTCCATTTAGCATTATTTCAGCCTATCCAAAGAACCCGTTTGTCATTACATTGATTTATGTGGGAAAGGGAAAAAAAACTATAATGCCGCTAGAAGAGCACCGGAGTGGCGGCAGATCTGTGAGAGACTAGGCTGGGCGGCATCGCCAAGTACTTTTCCATGAAGCTCAATGTCCAAGTGTGGGGCAGCGGGCCTGCAAGAGACTAGGCCGGGCAGCACTGCCAAGTAATCATTATACAGGCAAGGATTATTATTTTAAGAATTAATTATAAATGCCTAGGTTTAATTTATAAATGCAAGGAATATTTCTAGTCATTGTCGAGTTTATTTAAGGTGTTCAAATATTGGAACAGGTTTAGTTCTGCCAACTGTCTCCTCCGTATCATCCTACAAAATGTCCGCTCCCTCTCCAACAAAGCCCTCACAGTCCACAACCTCATCGTTGATGGAAATATCGACATCCTCGCCCTCATAGAAACTTGGTTCACTCCAGGCGACACCTTCAGCCTGACTGAGACCACACCACCCGGCCATACTGTCCACCATACCCTACACCTAACCGCCGTGGTGGTGGTAGTATGGCTCTCATCTCCAGGTCCTCACTTAGCTTATCTCCTTACTGCTCCGGAACCTTCCTTCAAACACCTTACCCTCTACCATCCCTTCAGGGGAAGGAGAGGGCGCTTTTTAAAAAAAATGTGCACTGCTTATGGAGGGAAAACAAATACAACTCCTAGCATTTACCACTGAACTAATGTTCCACTGTAAGATTTCAACTACTTTTTGTTAGCTACATTTTATGAAAGAAGTGGTGATTAGCATGTTGCCGTTTTCTCTAACATTACCTAGGCTCTAATTTAGTAATCACAAATCTTTTAATAGCTTCAGTATTAACTTCATTCGCTTCCTCCACAAAGGGAATGAGAAGGTGATGGGTTTTATTTCTGGCTTCCTCAAAGAACTGATCAACAAGAAGAAATGGCATCACAGTGCCAAACAGAAGGCATTTCTGGGGTTATTTCCTTTAACAGAGACGACTCCACCAGTTTACATTGCATGTGCACAGATATCATGATGCAATGCTGATATCCATTATGATAAGAAAAAATCCTTGCATTCGATATACAACAATAACAACAAAATTACATTTATAGAGCGCCTTTCACGTCGGGAGGACGTCCCAAAGTGCTGAACAGTCAGATGTCGGGGCCCGAGCATGGGGCAGGGGTGGTGTAGGAGTGAGGGAAGGCAGAGAGGTGGGAGGGAGACCAAAGGCACGGTTGAAGAGAACGGTTTTTGAGACCGGTGTTGAAGGATGCAAGGGAGGAAGCGAGGCGAAGGGACCGTGGGATGGAGTTCCAGAGTGTGGGGGCAGAGAGGCTGAAAGTCCGGCCATCGATGGTAGATATGGGAGACATGGAGCAAGCCAGAGCCTGATGAACGGAGGGAGCGGGCATCTTTTAATGTCTTGACAAAGTCTCAAAGTGACATCTCAATTATATGGTAAGGCACTGTATCAAATGCAAGGATTATTATTATTATTACAGGATATAGTGAAAGGGTGTAGTGACTAATTTTGTAGGCAAACGTGAAAATGAAGCGACAGGAGATTGAAATGAAAGTATCTTACACGGTCATGTCATAATAATTAATACGATTAAGGTTAAGATTAAGGTAATTATCACTTGAAAGCATATATTTTGTGAGAGATTTCATTGCAGAATGCCTCGTGTCTTAATTATTGTGGGGCCATTAGTCGAGCAGGATGGATAAACTGAATGTTGTACTGCTCTTTGTACTATTGCAGAATATTGATGAAAATAGTATAAGTTCACAGGTTGTTTATCGCACGGCCAGACAAGTTGCAGCAAATGTTACCTAAACGTTGAACCACAATTAACTCAATTAAACCTGTGAAATGAATTAGCTAGGCAATTATAACAAAAACTTATTTTTAAAAAAGGCTAACCTTTTGAGTATTGAAACACTTAGGTTTGAAACATACAATATTTTTAAAGCAGCATTTGTAAAATAAAATACATTTGGTGTAAATTTGAAAAATAAATGTCACAGTCGTTTGAAAACTATCCAGATACACATATTCTTAAAATAACCATTTTGAACCTTGCTTTATTTTCGTTTGAAAATATTACTGAAGAACTCAGAGGATAAAGAGATTGTGTATCCACAGAGAAGCCTTTTATCAAAGGTTGTTACCTCTCAAGATGGTTAATTTGCTTATAGCAAAGATTGTCGAGTAAATGAAGCAACATCTCATTTCCCAAATCACACTATTGCCATCAAAAACTATAATTCTAAACCCAGTACTGACAAATTGCTCCAAATGAAGGCATGCTTTCAACACTGTGATAGTTGATAAACCATAGACTACTCAAGAACACCCATTATGCATACAAGCTAATTGCACTACTACAACAAAATACACACACTACACATCTAAGTGAACATTTTCTTGTTGAGATAGATTGTTATCTCAGCAAAGCCGTATTAAAAGCAAACTCTTCGAGGCAGTAATGTTTACTTTTCCATGAAGCTCAATGTCCAAGTCTGAAATCTTAATGCATGGTCCCACCTATAATCTTACCCATTAGTTTATATAGAGGCATTGATGTTTGAGACATCTGTTTAAATACAGTTTCTCAATGACAATCCCTAATGCAACTCATGCATTTATACATCTTAAAATTTAGTCCAGACATGTATCCTGCTAGCACAGTTAATGCAACATTTGTTCAAAACTCCATCATTTACAGTGAGTTTAGAGATGGCACACGCCCAAACGAGCCTATGAACTAATGTACATTGAGATTTATCAATTATTGTTCCATTGTATTTATCCCTTTCCCACAAAATACAGTCACTCCACTTTACAGTATATCCTGTGAAGACATTTTGATGACGTACTAAGGCGCTATATCAAATACAAGGATGAACATTATTATTCCCCTCCACCAGGCAGAATCATTGCCTTGAGTGTAAATTCTTTCATGGCTGTGATGGCAAGGGGAAAGAAAAACTATCATTATCATTGTATATATGGTGTTGAATGGGCCACTCTGAGATCCAGAAATCTCTCTTCATACAAGACAAACAAAATATCTAATAAAAAAACCCTTACATTTGATATAACGCTTTTCACGTCTTCTAGACTTCTCAAAGCGCCTCACAGAATATACTATAAAGTGAATTGACTGTATATTTGTGGGTGGAACGCGGCAGCCAATCGCCCACAGCGGTGTCCCACAAACAATCGTAGATTGAAGTGACCAATTTATTATTGGGTTTTTTTCTTGAGGGATTATTATCAGGTGTGTGGAGTAAGGAAACTTGCCCAAGGTTTCACCCTACTGGGAATTGAACCTATGTATCTCGCTTGCGAGGCGAGTGCTCTGACCACTGAGCTACAGGATTCCTGTGAATCTTGTAGCTCAGGCTACAGGGTCCTATACATCAGACAAATCAACAGAAATCCAGCAATATAATCTATCTGTGGTATAAATGATTTCTATTTTAAGAGTACACAAAGCCAGTTTAATCGTTTTCTAACAGTATCGAGTCGCAAAAAGTGAGGGCATCACACATGTCCTGGTGTGTTACCCTACTCAACAACAAATGGACTTGACTACATAATAGATGAGTGCTGAAGTTGGGAGTTAACTGCATTTTGCCGGATTATTACTCTTTGCCTCATTTGGTGAGATTGGATCAATTTATTTGTTTGTGATAACCCACAATGGATTTGGGAATCAAGATTGTTTCCTCAAGATAGTTTTCCAGGTAAAATCTGCACAAGTTGTTGACTCACAACACTGCAAATCAATAGCACTGTGCATCAGTTACTTTAGATAGTAGGAAATTCAAAAGGCATTTCTGTGTAGCAATTCCCTGAAAAAGATCAATTTCTCTACTCCCCAATTTTTCAGGAAGCAATTGCCACTGTTGTCGGAATAGATTTAGTTTGCAGCGTTTGAAAGTCCATGCATGCTGGTGACACTTGCAACTCAAAGACAAAGTTTCAGCTTATCTGATCCAGGAGCTGGTTAGAATCTGAAATGATGCAAATAAAAACAATTTAAAAAATTGATAATTCCACAATGTATAGAATAGCAGGACCTTTACAGGAATTTGTGATGTGCCAGCCACCTTAATATGGCATTGGCAGGGCTTAGAGCGGCAGACACACTGGGAGAAGGGAATTTTCCCACTCAGCTCCCGTTAACTCTGCAAGCCAAAGCAGGTCCAAGCTGGACAAACAACGAGAAACTTGCCAGTGTTTCAATAGTAAGCTATGCAGTTTTAGCTGGTTAAATTCCATCAGTACTTCAACACACACTCTGGAGTCCTCAACCCTTGGCTCTTGCCAATCTGCACCTAATACTCTTTGGGATTTGGTAAGCAGGGTCCGTCCCTCTGGTGAGAGTGTATTTCATTCCAGATATGGGAATTTCCATATGTAATAATAATCCTTGCATTTAGTATAGTGTCATATCACATTTTCAAGCTGTCACAAAGCACTTCACAGGATGTCCTGCAAAGTGGATTGACTGTATTTTGTGGACGACAGGTATGTAGGTGGCATGCATGAAACTCAATTTGGTTTGCACATACTTAAGCATAATAATAATCCTTGCGTCTCAAAGCGCTTCACAGAATATGCTGTAAAGTGAATTGACTGTATATTTGTGGATGAAACACGGCAGCCAATTGCGCACAGCAGTGTCCCACAAACATTGGACACCCGACTGACCAAAAACAACTAGAATAGTAGGCAGCTGGTTGGTTGTGAGTTACAAGACTGTAAATCAAGAGTTTCTTAAAATTTCATTAACAATCTTAAATTTTATATCAATTATGTATCAACATACAAGATTTCTTTTTAAGGAGTTTTGTATTTTTCTGCATGATGCATGGCAGATGCATGCAGTGACACAAATGAAAGTCAATTAACCTCAGCATTATGATGTGGATATCAAAATATTATGAAGTACTTTGGGAAGAAGACCACGAGCAACAATACTTGAAATGTATAATTATACAACACAGAGGTGAACAGTTAATACTGTGCTAAAAATGCAATGGTATGTTTCATAAGACTAAAATATTTTCAAACATACTGCTCATTTAAATAAGTGATTAGAGGTGCATTTTCAAGGTTAACTTCAAGGGTAAGATGATTCAACTTTAAGTACAAGTTACCAGCAAAAACCTCCTGCATCAGCATAGGATATTGTCCTGTACCAGCAACATTTAATCCAATTACCTGGAAGATGAATAATCAAAGTCTCTCTTCTCACACCAGCATACTTCTAAATATAGCTTTTCAAACAAAATACCATCAACCTATGTTTATCTTTGCACTAATAATTTCCCTCATGCAATCAACATTTCACTCTATGAATTATAGCATAAATGTAGTTTTGAGGTTCGATCCAATAAAAAAAAATTTGCTGGAATATAGAATAGGACTAAAAAGGTCCTTCAAGCCACAGCACAAAATCAATCATAATATCTCCTATTGAAAGCATTTCAGTAAAAACAATGTTATGCCTGTTAATGGGGTTAATGGCTCGCTTGAAAAAAAATCACAAGTGGGTGAAAGCTACAAATAAATTTGCACTGAAAGCTGAAGATTATCTTTTTAAAAACAACTTAATCCTTTGCTCCACTCATTTTACTGCATGCAATTACTTCATGACCCCCTACAAATTGAAGGCCATTTTCTATGCTGGGAGAGAAATAGTCTCAGAGAATTACAAAACCTTTACTGTCGAGAAGTATGGATCTTTTGTTAAGTAGGTAGGTGGAGGGAGGGAGATGCATAATGAGCAAACAGATTGAACATTCCATTTGTTTTTACCGGCTAGGTTTACTTGCTGGATCCAATGGAAAAATAGAAATGCCATTTAGTTGAAATAAACACAAAGATTATGATCGATGAGGTGTACTGTGCTCAGCTTTTACACATTTCATACTGCTTTACCTGAAAAAAACTGTTTTGCATCAAGATGTGTAAAAAAATCTTGCAACCCAAGCAGGTTTTTTTTGCTATAAAATCACAAGGATGTGAAAAGGGGTCACGTTCAGTAACTTCTCTGTTAAATTCAGCTGGTTATCGGTTCAAAAACATAGCTCTTGAAGCATGCTTGAGGGACCTGATGCCAAGATTATTTTTAGCAAGCAACTCACCCTAGCAACAGCAGTGTTTTTTCTGGGAACCTGTATTGTGTAAGATCCTGGCTGTTGGCTGTCTGTTCCACTCCAATAATTGTGTACCCTTCGGTTTTCTTTTGTTGCAAATATTCAACCAACTGCGCAGGTTTCACCTGCAAATGAAGAAATTAAATGCAATGAGAACACAAACAACACAAGTACAGTAGTTACAATGCAGTATAATTTGCTTTCTCCCTCACCCCCCACTGTGAAAGCAACATTCTCCATTTTATGTTAATTCTCCCATTTCCTCAAACTATGTTGTCTGTTCTTCCGGGGTCTCCCAATGCTGCTCTTAAGCCAGCTCTTGTAAAGTGCATAGAGTATTTCAAACTCTTAGCAAGAGAGATTAGGATGAAGAATTTGATCAATTTGATCTCGTCCTTCCAGAATACCAGCCTACTGTCCTCCCATCATAGAATCAAGCTAATTTTTTAAATTAGTCCAACATTCTGACACCAAACACCTTTCCGAGTAACCTATTCCAGTCTGCAAAGGTGACATTGTAATTTGAAATATGCACTACTGGGAATGCATGTTGCTTGAGATTTTGTTTTTAAAAAAAACTGCTGATGAAAATAGAGCTTACCTGTTTGCTATACAATTAGTGAGGCCAAGCAAAATGACTGAACATCCACTGGAAGTCTGACAAGGAACTGGCAGGTTTGAACTTTATAAATCATCTCAAGATGAGTAATTAAAGACTATAGGGGAGTGGACTTTAAAACATTTACTGATAAAAATCAATCAGAATTACATTGATTTTTTCTCTCCTATTCATCACCATAAGGTCTTATGTCTTTGCCACCTTCATTTGTAATCCTAGAATACTGCACTATGTACTATGGTTCTGTTAGAGTAGGAATTCTTAGAGTACACTATTTGCGTTTATAAGGTTACATTCTGTATTTAGAAAGCAACCGACCGGCTGATCATTAAAGACTGATTTACAAATTGCATTTTGGTACCTTTTTTATGAGTTCTACTATAAAACTGATTTATGTTGGCTGAAAACATTAAGATAAACAAAAGCAAAATTATAATAACCATCCTTGCCTTTGATATAGCACCTATTCACGTCATTGAGACTTCTCAAAGCTGTCAAAGCATTTCATTGTTAAGTGCAGTGACTATGAATTTGTAGGCGAAATCTACAGCCAATTTGCATACAACAATGTCCTACAAACATGAAGGGATTGTTGGCCAGGGGCCCAGGAGAAAGTCCCATGGGAAAAAAATCATATGGCAAAGAAATCTAAACTCAAAGTTTTTCAGTTGTGCTGTACATTTAAATTCACTTGGAATAGGGTGTATTTCACCCCATTTGCTGGCTTAGTTTATGTTTTCCAGAGTATTTTGCTGAAATTAAATTCAAGGTGTCAATCCAGCATAGTTCAAATCACTCTTGCCTTAGACAGAAGATTGTAGATTCAAGCCCCATGCCAGAACATTGAACTCACAGTCTCGGCTGACACTCCAACACAATGCTGGGGGGAAAGTGCTGCATTATGGAGGTGCGATCTTTCAATGACATGCTAAATCAAGGATTCAGTCACGACAGCTTACAATACATCTTGTGAAGTGCTTTGAGTTGTTTCTATGACATAAGGTATTATTTCAGATGCAAGTATTAACTTATTTAGAATTTATCTTTCCCTCTCTCTTCTTCAGGTACAAAACAAGGCAAAAGAACATGTCCCTGATTGAATGTGCCTCCTCACAAGAACACAAACTGCTTGCTGAAAACAAACCAAGTTCATTGTGTTGTATGTTCTTTGGAGTTTTCATGAAAATTCACTTCTAAAGCAATAAGTCCTCTTTTTCTTCCAGATGTTGAGAACACATTTACATTTTATTTCCAGGATTCATGTTTTTTTGTTTTTATAAGTTTGGTATCAGGAAGTTTGCCACTCAGCATTTTCCTGTACAATGTCAAACAATTGGATCAAAACATCTTATTTGTTCAAACCTTATAAAGTTTTACATAAAGTGATTTCTGAAGTTAAAATAAATCCAGAAAAGTGTATAATGACAAAGAAGGAAGAGAGGAAGAGGGAGAAAGAGGAAAGAAACTGAATATGTCTTCTGCCTTCCAATGGTACACAATATTCCTCTTGTAAGACTAAATTTTTTGTTGAACATCTGAATTTTGCAATGTGGTCTTAGATGTCAGAATACATGTTTAACCTGTCCAGATAATGAGTATATTTCACCATCTACTTTTCTTCTTTGGCAACGAATCAAAGGCTACATTTGCATTGCCATCTTGGGCCTGTGGTGTAAATACAAAGGTGGCAAAATAGGAATGCTCCATCTTCCATCAAATTTTTGGGGATATACAGGTCAATTTTAAACATGAAAAGCTGAAAGGGGACTAAGAACATGAGTTAATCTTCTCCCTTCATAAAAGTAATTTAGCAATAAATTGAGCTCTTTAAGATGGTGACACAAAAATCATAGAATTATACAACACAGAAGGAGGCCTCTCGACCCATCGTGTCTGTGCTGGCTCTCTGAAAAGAGCTATCCAAATCAATCCCACTGCCCCTCGCTCTCGCCCCATAGACCTGCAAACTGCCCTCCCCAAATAATTATCTACTTCTCTCTAAAAAGTTATCGAATTGGCATCCACCATCATTTCAGGCAATGCATTCCAGATCCAAACAACTCGTTATGTGGAAAAAATTCTCACCTCCCCTCTGTTTCTTTTAACAACTATTTTAAATTGGTGTCCTCGGGTTACTGACCCACGTGCCAGTGGAAATAGTTTCTCCTTGTTCACCTTATCGAATCCCCTCATAATTTTGAACACCTCTATTAAATCTCCCCTTAACCTTCTCTGCTACAAGGAGAATAATCCCAGCTTCTCTAGCCTCCTCTGATAACTCAAGTCCCTCATTCCTGGTACCATCCTGGGAAATCTTCTTTGCACCCTGCCCAACGCCTTGACATCCTTCCTAAAGTGTGGTGCCCAGAATTGAACACAGTACTCTAGCTGAGGCCTAACCTTGTTTTATAACGGTACATCGTAACTCCCTGACTTTTGTATTCTATGCCCCTATTTATAAAGCCTGGTATCCAGTATGCTTTTTTCTAACAGCTTTATCTACCTGTCCTGCCACCTTCAAATATTCACTTATGTCTCTCTGTTCCTTCACCCCCTTTAAGATTGTACCATCATCTTATATTGCCTCTCCTCAGTCTTCCTCCCAAAATGCAGCACTTCACATTTTTCCACATTAAACTTCATCTGCCACATCTGACCAGTCGGTCTATGTCCCCTTGCAGTCTGCTCCTATCCTCCTCACAATTTACTACTTTTCCTAGCTTAGTATCATCTGCAAACTTTGAAATTGTACTCCCTATACTCAAGTCCAGGTCATTTACAGAGATCAAAAAGAGTAGTGGTCCCAATACCGACCCCTGGGAGACACCACTGCACACTTCCCTCCAGTCAGAAAAACAACCATTCACCACCACTCTCTGCTTTCTATCTCCCAGCCGGTTCTGTATCCATGCTGCCACTGTCCCTTTAAACACTGTGGGCTTCTATTTTGCTTACAAGTCTCTTATGTGGCACTTTATCAAATGCCTTTTGAAAATCCATATAAACTACATAAACTGCTCTACCTTCATCCACCATCTTCGTTGCTCCATCAAAAAACTCTATTAGGTTTGTTAGACTCAATTTCCCTTCAACAAATCCATGTCGGCTGTCCTTTATTAACCCATATTTTTCTAAGTGAAAATTTATTTTGTCCTGGATTATAGTCTCTAGAAGTTCTCCCCACTACTGATGTTAGGTTGACTGGCCTATAGTTCCCAGGTTTTTCCTTCTGCACCTTTTTGTACAGGGGAGTAACATTTGCAACCCTCCAGTCCTCCGGCACCATCCCGGCATCCAAGGAGGATTGAAAGATTGTGGCCAGAGCCTCCGCTACTTCCATCCTTACTTCCCTCAGTAACCTCATCAACCGGACCGGGTGACTTATCTACCTTGTGCACCGTCAACCTTTTTAGTACCTCCTCTCTATTTATTCTTATCCTATCCAATTTCTCTACCCTCTCCTCCGATACTGTGGCATTGGCTGCATCTGTCTTCACAAAAGAAGAGGATGCAAAATACTCATTCAGTACATTAACTATGCCCTCTGCCTCCACAAGAAGATTTCCTTGTTGGCCCAAATTGGCCCCAGCCTACCTTTGACTAACCTTTTTTTCTTTGTATGCTTATAAAATACCTTAGCGTTTCCTTTTGTGAAGGGATTTTTACATAGTACCATTAATTTTTTAGAAGATGATTAAGTTTGTCATTATTCCCTTTTTACATTTGGTATTTATATATTTCCATGGAACAGATTATTACATTAATGGGGCTAATAGATAGAAGCCTAATTATTTCCATATGCAACTTTTATTGTTTAGGCGCTAAATGGGACAATGGCACTTCACTGGAGAACCAATCCATAAAACCCAACTCTATTTGCATAGTGTACATGTAGGACTGGCAAACCAAAAAACATTATTGTATTTGCAAAAAAAGTACTATTTTGATTTCTGAATCTCTAAAATGCTTGTTTGCTTTTGTTGTAAAATGGTGTACAGGGTTATCCTCCTTCCAGAGTATAAGTAAAGTCTAAAAGATTCCAAAGATATGAAGCTACATAGAGTACTTAGGACGATTCTGTCCATACATTATCTTAGTTCACACAAATGGATACAAGAAACAAACCCAAACAGACACAAGGAAAACATATTAAAACCAGGGAAAATTTGATCAGGAAAAAATAGTTCAATGTCGTGAAATAATTTTCCTTTTTTTAATATCGCAATCATTACTCACATTGTAATTTCATTTGAAAACATGTTTCCAGAGAATATTCAAAGAATATACATTCTAAATCTATATTGTAGAGCAATCGCCTAATGAACACAAGTCGCCCTTACTGCACAGGAACATATCCACAAAGGAATACAGTGCACCATTAAACACATCTTTTTATCTTTATCTAATATTCATTGTAAGGAATGAACAGAATACATTATTTAGGCTTGAGGGATGCGATTTAAAATGTTTCTATTGTGTTCGGGGCAATGATCATAACTCACTTGTGACTGTTGTGAGTTAATAGATCAGTTAACTCTCATCATATAAATCATATCTGATGGATATTCTTCTATTGACACAATGCCAACAGACTCATTGGGTATTTTAAATAAACTAGCTAATGGGTTTATGCAGAGGAAGCTAATGCAATTACTGTCGCTCTCAACAGCAACTGAGTTTCAAACAAATTACATTTCTAGAAAATAGTGTTACTCATTTAAGCCTGAATCTGTATTAACATTCATAATAACCTACAGGCTATTTGTGGATACATTATACAAATATTCTAATATTAATGATTAATTTACAATTATATTAGAGTAACAATTCACATTCTTGGACATCTCAGCTTTAAAACCATAGAAATTTACAACATAGGAAGAGACACTTCAGCATATCATGCCTGCGCTGACTCTGAAAGATCCATCCATTTAATACCATTCCTCACACCCTGTCATATTTGTTTCATTTCAGATATTGACCTAATTTCCTTTTAAAAGCTAATATGAATTGACATGGATTCTGTCTCCATAATAGTTTAGGGTAGGCCATTCCATATCTATGTAAAAAAAATTCTCTCATTACATAGAAAACAGGAACAGGAGAGGGTCCTTGCTGTATCAGTTTAGATTTTTTAATCCAATGCATTGCCCTTTCACCCTTTATAAGCCTACTGCATAAATTTCTGTCCATTTCTCTTTTAAACAAACATATTGATTCCACATCTACAGCATTCTTGAGCAGAACAATCCAGATCTTCAAAAAGCTGAAGGTGAAGAAATGCTTTCTGACTTCAGTTCTAACCAGTTGGGCTCTGATTTTAATGATATGCCCTGTACAATGTATCCCTCTACCAAGGGGAAGAGTTAGCCATTATCTAACCATGTAAATTTCTTTCATTATTTTAAATACATCAATCAAACCATTCCTCATCATTCCTCTACCTTTTTGGCTCCAAGGATTGCTACCCCAGTCTGTCGAGCCTTTATTTGATCCCTTTCACAAAGCTGCTTTCTACTGGTGAACACTTTCCTATTCACCCCACAGAAAAAAGGTAAACATAGATTTACTCTACTCAATCCATTGACCCATCAGCAGAAAGCAAACCTACTTTACATGATGGGTACTATATTATCCATCCATACATTTCCAAGTAATACTAGTACTGGAACTGCAAAATAGCAACCATCCCCTATGACTGCCTGTGTACTCTCATTCATCTGGCAGAGGTTACCAAAAAGACAAAGATAAGTTTTCTGACACAAAAGGTACATGTGATCAGTGTTTAGAGATGGTTAACAGACAAAAGCTTTATTCAAATACATTTGGCTGCAATTTTGAGATCCATTACAAGGAAGCATAGTTACAAAATTGAGGAAAAACTATTCAAACAAGATCTTCATCTGTTTGATAGCTTATGTAGCTCCAAGCACTGTTCATGTGTGCTTTTTAGTCAATAATAATTGCCAAATAATTTTGAGCACATGGTCAGTCATAAGGGGTAGTTACTATTGTGCTATATAAAGAATAATACTTTGAATTTAATCTTAAATAACTACATTTTGCCCAGGTGAAGATTTTTTGTCCCTTTAAACCTTAGAGAAACACAACATGTTTTGCCTGCTATGACATGGATAAAACATCAGTTAACTTTTGTATTTTTGCAGTCTCTCATACAGTGGTGGCAGATCTTGAACTTTAGATTTAATTTACTAAATTCATGGGCCCTCAAGTCAAATGAAAAACTAAGGAACAATGAAGTACAAGTTCAGAGGAGTGATAGTAGTCTCACAATTAGCTCTTTAATAACATTACAGAACTAACATTGAGGAACTTCAACTGAATGCAACAGCCCCTGACTAATGCAATAAGAAACAGGAAGTTTAAATGAATTTTTCCACTTCACACTGTCCTACTACTGGAAGCAATATTACTTTCCTTCAGGCAGGATTAAAAGAAGCATGTTTGATACATGAACAAGGGGACATAGAATTTATACTCCATGTTGAATGTAACGACCTGCAGTGATTTTCCAATTTAGAATAAGGAAAGTGAATGGACCGTTTAAATTTAATTACTTTATAAAGAGTGTGGTGAATATCTGAGATAGACAATCAAGGCAGGCAGATTGTACCAACCAATTTCAAGAGGGAATTAGGTAGTTATTTTGGTGGCAAAAACAATTGAGAGCTATGAGACAGAGTCGAGTGGGATTATTTATTTAATTTAGGACTGGCCAGATGGTGCTTTCTGGTCCTGTTCATTCCAAAGCAACTCTGGGCTGGATCAGATTAAATATAAAAATGTAGTTGCTGAATCAGTTGCTGAACATTGCTAATTAGGGTAAGTTTGTACCAAGCAGTGAATATTTTGGAGTCCAATTCCTGAGCTAGGCGAACCGCAGTACTCCAGGGCACTGCTGATGGCAGATTCAGCCAACTTGGTTCATCGGTAGGAATTGGGAGGAGCAGACTGGACACTGGAGGCAGGGATTTTTCCCTCAGCTCCTGGGTAAAGGCAGTGGGAAGCTTGCCAGGTGGTGCTTTCAATGGCTTTCAAAATTTATTAAAAATTTTGCTGGTTAAACTGCTGGAGTCCCCAACACACACTGTGGGATCCCCAAGCCTTTTTTTGTTGGAAAACTGCGCCTAATACTCTCTGGAATTAGATAATCAGGTTGAGTCCCTCTGGGGAAAAATGCCCGTTCCATTCAAGACATGGAAATTTCCAAGTGCAACTGGAACTCTGTTTGGATACTTGGAAGCCTGGTGATGGGTTTCTGCATGTGCCACATCCGGCTGATCAAAGTAAAAATAGAGCACTACATAATGACTTACGTTACAGACTAGGGTGAAATCATTCAATGGATTGATTCAAATTTCCCAAAGGATGTTGACATCAAAACTTTAACTGGCATTGAGAGTGGAAGCTTCATCCACTTGTAAATTATTGATTGAAATCAGTTGGTAATAGAGAAAGTTGATGATAAAAACTATCTTTATATTTTTAATTGATAAATGAAATTGTGGTCTAGATATGATCCACATTTATGTCTCAATACTGTATAATGTTCCTTGCCCTTCCCTATCTCCAACAAACACATTTAGAAAAGGTTTCAGGATGATAACCAATGCTAACAGCAAAACACAGCCAATGATTGTTATCATCCATTCCGCAGAACTGGTCTAATTTCAAATTTTAGAATTGGAAAAAAAACATAAACCAGACTTATCATCTGAAGTCTTTAGCAGCTGCAGATCAATGAACACACCCACAACATCAAAATGAACCATTAGCCCACTCACACTAATAAACATGGCCAAGCAGCTGTTCAGCATTCATGTCAGTTCAACACCTGATTAAACTGTCAAAGCTGGAATCTTAGAAAATTAGCCAAATTTGAAACTGAACCAATAACATGTACTCTATAATCATATAACAAGTTAGGGTACCTGGTTTATTTGCAATCCCGTATCATTACATGTATAAAAAATGAGTTTACCTCCACTTTAATTATGAGTGGATCAAGTGATTCTCATGTTGATCAAGGAATCTGGCAAAGTATGATTTATAACGTACAGTATTCAATGCATTACTATCTCTGTGAGTTCTGTTAGGCTTAATGAAATGTATGAAGATTTTAAAAAATAGAGCTGTGCAAACTTAATGTACCATGTAAAATGGGTTTAAGGAGGGATTACCTGTGGAACTGCAGAGCTGACTCTCAGTGTGTGATGTTTCATGTGCCATTACCACAGAAGGAATACTATGTATACCTCAGAGAGCTATCTTGAAAGAGCCTCCAGAGTCTAAGGATGTGCTGCGAAGAACTGAATTCAGTACAAAATCTGAGCTTAAAGATCACAGATAAAGTAAGGTGTACAAGCAGCATCTCCATGCCTAGAAACATAAATACTCACTATAAGCATCTAAATATCGCAGTGAATTTCTATAGCACATGACTAAGAACTTTGCACTTCAATTCTATAATCTCTCAATCAAGATGAAGGACTGAATTTTATTTCAGCTAGTTTGGGTTAATATTTTGATTAGTTTTTATATAATTATAGCCTATTCCTTACCATGTAAAAAGTGGATTATTTTAAGGCAGGGTTATCCAATACATCAGCCACTAGCCAAATGTGACTAATTAAGAATCTGGATGTGGCTAAATTGTATTTTTGATTAATAAATAAAAAATGGGAAATAGACACATACAGTCATTGGCCACATGATCTTAATACTCATATTCGCAAAATATAAAAAAATTGTGTATTTTGACCTTTTTTTGTTTGTTGGTAAAATGGTGAGATGAAAAAAAGTGAGTATTTTTGGATTGTTAAGTGTGCTTTACTTCCATGGTTACTGCTTATTGGTTATCTGCTAAAATTATGTGTAGCACAGCTGGATCCGGCGCATCCAGCGAAAGAAAAATAAAGAAGACCCGTCCCTGCTCTCCATCCAGAATGTGGTTGGATGCTGCTTCCCCTTTGCCATGACGTGCCCTGTTGGAGCTGCTTATTATTAGCTGAGCTTGCTTTCTTTTACAGGCCTGGAGCAGTTATTCCAATGGAATAACTCCCCTCTCCATACAATTTTGCTGCTGAAATCTGGCATTTTCACCCTAGGTACACGTGAAAAGAAAAACATCAATTTGATGAAAGAGAAGGCTGCAAAGTTTTGAACTGAATGGTGGTAGATATTTGTTAAAGCAGATGCTTCTTAGGTAAATATACCTGTGAAGTACATTTACCTGTATTGTGTGAGTATATGTAAAGTGTTTTCTCCTAAAATTTGTGCATGTGGTTAAATAGGTGTCGCAGTAGCCATACCTGTGGCTAGTCAACGATTTCCATTGGACAACACTGCTTTAAGGTAGCAGAATTTATACAACATAGTCTGCAGCCATGCGTCTTGTGGGTGAGTTTATGTTTCATATTAAAATCTTTTTTGAACTTATTTTACTGATAACTACCCATTTTTGATGAATGTCAATCAGTAAAAAACTATTTTCTCCTGAATTTAATTTAAAGAAAATGAATTAAGCAAGTTTTTTCAGGGTCTGTGATGGTGCATTTACATCAGCTTCTGACTGCATTGTGAATCCAGTTGTGCACATGCACCTACGTAGGTGTGTGCAATAGGTCTTCGGTGTCTATTTTAACCTTGCACGAAGGATCCAGTTAGAGCTAGAAAGAGGCAGAAACTCAGACACAAAAGAAACCTAGACAGAGAAAGGCTGGCACAATATGGTACAACAATCACAGACCTCCTGATGGAATTTTTTTAGATACACTGTAGCAAATTTGTATCCATCATGATTGGTATGCAGAGGTAAGCGGGTGGTACTCCAGCTCCTGCACCTCCAAATGGTGCAACTATCACTCAACAGCAAGGGATGTATACGCAAGCTGTGGGCAGGTTGACAGTGGCAATGCTATCACATATTTCATGCTGAGCTGCTCTGTATTGGGAAAGGCATTTATATAATTACTAAAGAAATCTTAATTACTAAAAATCTTAATGCCATTTACATATCAGTTCTTGTTACAGATAGTAAAAGAAATGGCAGCCAATAGATTTTTTCATTTATTTCAACATTTCTCTTTTATTTTAAGTGGAAGGAGTTATATAAGTAAGTGCAAGGGTTATTGTTATATTTCTATATGTAAACTGTCTGCTTGTTCAGGTGGACGTTAAAGATCCCATGGCACTATTCTGGCCAACAATCCTCCAAATGAAATTGGTCATTCACCCATGTTGGTTTATTTGCTTTGTGCAAGCTGGCTGTTGCTATCGCCTACAAAACACACAGTGCTTTGGGATGACTTCCTGACACGAAAAGTGCTTTGCCAAATGCAATAATTATTATTATTATTGTTGTCATGTTTGCCAACTTCCTGGTCCAGACCTAGCAGGTATCCTGCCAGATTTCATCAGTAAATGTAGTATTTCAATTGCCACAAGGTCACTGAAAATGATAAATAATAAATTGCTAAATATCTATTTTATAGGGGTGTGCATTTATAAATAAAAATGTTAAAAATGAAACATAATCAAACATTTTCTGATTTACACACTTAAAACAGATTGCTGACCACAATCATAAATTGCTCCAACAATTCATTTTATGTTCACGTATTTTTCATTCTGAATTAAAAATAAAATTCAAGTAAAGTGGTATAAGACAGCAGTATATTAATGTATTTCAGATAGAATTGCGATTGCTGAGAATTATAATCATAATTTTTTAATAAGGTTTTAATGCCCAGGTTTTACAATTCATCTAAAAAGAGACCGTGTGCTGTTCTTTTTTTGAAAAGCTACAACAGTAAACAGAAAATTAGACATTTGGAAGGCTATTAGTTTTGTTACATTTTTACTGCAATTAGTTCAATCACTCGACTGCTAGAACCACTATTATCTGTTTATTTGTGGACTGCAGCAATTTTGCAGATTACTTTCTCTGTCCATCGTTCAAATGCATTTTCTGTTCTTTAAAAAGTAGTCATCGCAAGCAAAAACTCTAATAGAGATATATTCCCACATCTGTCAGATGATATAGCTTATTGTATTGGTCTCTGTTTTACTATGTACGTTTTTAAGAAACCAAGAATAGAATCAAAACCAATTATGGCTACACAAAAATACGGCCTGAAAGGTCAGAATTGCACACAGGGAAATTATGTAATTAAAACACTAGTCATAATACAATTGAAAGGATTAAGCCAGTTCTTAAAACATCTCCTGAGGAGTACTGCAGAGAATACAGAATGTAAATTAGCATCACTGATTATTGTCATTACCATTCACCATTAGCCCCCCACCATTGCAAGGCCCAGCTCCAGATCCAGAGCAATGTGACCCATTCCTTTCAGATCACACTTTGCTTGTCCACTAAAGAGCCTCTATGGAGTAAGCTTAAGACAGCTCCAAGTTGGGGCTGTCTTAACCGATGAGAGAAGGATTTAAAGGACATCTTTAAATGTTAGATGACAGCTTCATTAGAGCCCATGAATCACCTCACAGGTAATTCCACCTTGAACAGGTAAGCAATACTGTGAGTAATAGTGCTTCCAGTTTAAGCTAGTTTATATGGCTGAAGCTAGGTGATTAAATCCACCTGCTAACTCTTTGCATTTTGATTTGGGGTCCAAACAGACAAGAAAAGAACTAAGTACCTACCTCAATGACTGGCATCCACTGTTCTGCAGACACACTAAGAGCCTGAAACTGTTTATCATTCACACAGTGCATGTTGTTCACAACTAATACGGATGCGCCAAATATTTCACTTGTCCGACATAAACCTGGAAATAAACAATAAGTAATTATTGTCTTGTTATAAAATATCAATGACTGAAATTAATGAGCATCGTTAGCATGGGGGAAAATCTATCAATTATGAGAGTTACTGAACAGTTGCCCAAAAATAGAAAAAAAAGCATTGGTAGTTTCACTCAAAACAAATAGTATGTTTTAAGAAATTAAGTGTGAAACTTACATCAAGTTGTGTATATCAATTCTGGAGTATTTAAATTTCAAAGTGGTTTTGCAAATTTTCATAACCAATTGCATTCCTACTAAGTCTGAAATATTTCTATGACAAAGGTGGCATGAGATATTGAAGCACCAATATATGACAATGCCGAATGAAAAACATTTCAATCACCTACTCCATTGAGTTCCTGATCACATCCATGCTGCATAGTCCAAAGAAACTGAAAGGTAGTGGACTGGAAAGAAAGTTACGACCACTCTTACTCACCTTCTAGTGACCATCGCAAGGATATCAGTGACAGAGCCCTGGTAATAATAATAAAAAAGGTCTTGTCTTTTGCATTTCATTTCAGGCAGATGTCTCAAAGTGCTTTAGAGGATATATTGCAAAGTGAAGCAACTGTATTTTGCAGGCGACCATGACAGGTAATTTGCACACAGCAATGTCCCACCAATTTTTTTGTGTGCCTGACTGCATTAAGCATGCAGCCTGGGAAATAATCCTGAAAACAAATTCTTCTTTCTCAATGTTCAATAAAAAAAATTATGTTCCATAGAAACAGATAGTAGAGATAAAATGACACAATGCATGTTGCAGTAAATCAAAGCAAAAAATGCCGGAAGAGCAAAAGTCGATCGGCATCTGAAATAGAAAAAACAGATCAACGCTTCAGATATGATCCTTCATCAGATACCTAGTTCTGCTGAAAGTTCAGACCGAAAACTCTCACCTTTCTTTTCAGATACCGATTGAAAATATCAAAACAATTTGGGTTTTCATTTGAGATTTTTTGATACGGTAATTGTGTTTTAGAATTGCTAGTTTCACACAACTTTATTAATAAATAATTACTGATAAAGATGGAAGACAGCTGGTGGAGGACGTGGAGAATGCAAACTTGTACAATTCATGATGCTCTAGTGGTTGGCTTAGAGTTGAGGGAATTTCAGTATTAATCCAACTCATGCAGTAGAAACTTGGAAATGCTAAAACTACTTTTAGTGCCTAAAAAAAATGTTCCATTCACTAACTGGCAAATGCTAAGCACAAAAACTGTCAATTCTTTAACTCCAAATGGAATTATTGTCCCAGATGTGTTTCAACTGACCCTCTGGAATTCCCCTCAGAAACCAAATTCACAAAATCAAACCTGAGATCTGTATCCAAACTTACTTTGAGAAGTTCAGCTGCAGCACATCCAACATTTGTTATTTACAAATTCTTTTGCAAATCCCGCAAATTATTTTGACTGCATTTTCAGTCATCTTTCATCAACAACAATATTACATTTGTAAACCGCCTTTCACATCGGGAAGACGTCCCAAGGCGCTGAACATTAAAGATAAGATAGCATACTGTGTGTATCTGAAGACCCCCGCCCCCCCCCAGTTGAAGAAAAAGATCTATGAATACCGACTGTTGGAAATATAACCATTCATAAAGTAAATCTGGAAGCAATCTCCTTTAATTTTGATCCTTGTTGCTGGAACCCGCTCCAGTTTCATGAAAGAGGATTTGCTGGATAATTGTCTTGACAGTATCTGGTTGCAGTACTCAAATTAAGCTAATTATTAGGAATGTGCACGTTGGGTTATGAGTAGCAATACTTTATTAAAGGTGCCAAAAGAAATCTAAAGCGCAGAATTCTATACTGGCTTTTCTTGGCTTGGAAAGGGAACCTCAAACATTCAATTATCTTGGCTGATACAGAAAGGTCTGCCAGCCATCATCTCAAGCATATTATTTATTTATGACAACATGATCAAGAATATCATAACTGGGAGGTTCAGAATGAAGATTAGGAGGAACTTTTTTTTGACACAGGGAGTGGTGGGAGTCTGGCCACAGACAGTTGATGGGGTGGCAACCGTGTACACATTCAAAAAGAGACTGGACACATGGTTGAGGGAAAATAAAGTTGGGAGGATACGTGAAAGGACGAGAATATGAAACTGGGGATAAGAATCTAGGATGGGCATCTGTGTGGAGTAAAAGTCAACCGGCTGGACTAGATGGGTTGAATAGCCCGTTTCTGACCTGTACCATCTATGAATCTCAAAAATATGTCCTTAGAACTCTCTGACGACAAGACTTCTGTTCTTTTTTTTTTGAAGGAAAATATAACAGATAATTTGCATACAACAGTATCCCACAGTCATGAAGAGATTAACTAATTTTATCTGGGGAATTATTGGCCAGAGCAACAGGTGAAATTCCTTTCCCTTCTTAAATATTGCCATAGAATCTTTAATGCCCAACTGAACAGGCAGATGGGACTTAATTTTAATGTCTCATCAAAGGATGACATCTCCAACGATGGGGTACTCACCTCGCACTATATTAGAGTGTCAGACAAGACTGTGTATCCAAAGTCCTTTAGTTGCCATTTACTGCACCTTCCTATTGCTAGAATATCCTTATTATAAAATAGCAATCAGAATTGTAAGTAGTACTCTAAATAGGAGTCAGATCAGTGCCCTATATAAATTCAGTTTCATTTCTGTGGCTTGTGCTCTATCCCTTCAATTTTATATCCCAAGGTCTCTCTACTGCCACCTCTTATTGTTCTGATGGTTTCAGGATCCATGGTAAAAGCAAAGCTATCTTTTGTAGACTCATACCACTTAGTTTATACTCCAGTTTCACTAATTCAGCCAGTCACTGGTCTGTAATTCCTGGGTAATCTTTGTGCTCCTTAGAAAGAGTTACTTACAAAAAAGGGTTAATAGTCTGCTG
Organism: Callorhinchus milii; assembly: GCF_018977255.1. NCBI lineage: Eukaryota > Metazoa > Chordata > Chondrichthyes > Chimaeriformes > Callorhinchidae > Callorhinchus > Callorhinchus milii. Next base: position 59,164,670 of record NW_024704744.1, read on the forward strand.
TAAGTTTAAAGTGGGATATAAGAAAAACTGTTCTCTCGGTGTAGTGAAGCACTATGTTAACATGTAATTGGGAGAGGGAATTAAAACTAAATATTCTGAGCTTTTCTATGTATACTTATTCTCTCCTGCTTGACAAGAATGCTCACAGTGCCTAAGCAAGTGTTTGTGAACACCTTTGCAATACAATATCACTGCTCTGAGCATCTTCCCGAAACATCTCCCTGGGGAATTCTTCCTGGCAATATCAGAGATATTTTATGTAGAAACCCATATAATAACTTGAGGTATTTATACTTGCTACTGGTATCTCCTGCATAATTCCCATCAAGTAGGGTATTGAACTAAAAATACATCTCTACTTGGAAATGAAAATTCATTGGAAAGATTTCCATTATTAGGTTTGGGATCTTTATTTTTAAACATAAACAAGCAAGCACTTTTGCACACAATCCGAAAGCAATCCTGACTCAAATTAGTGAGGCAGGCAGTAGTTATATATTTTGCCATTATAAATTCAGAACCTGGAGTTCATAAATGTCACAAGCAATAAAAAGATGAAGGCCTTTTACCCTCATTTGAACTCATCCCTGCAATTGTTCAATTCTAACCTTTTTCCATTCCTTCAATGAGTCTAGTGTCTTGGCCTTAACCAGCAAGGGAGGAATTCCATGTTCATTCATTTAGAATAAACAGAACTCACTAAGAATGTGAATTTCACTTGTTCCAAATAGACTACATTTGATGTGTTTATAGTTGCCAATTAGAGCTGAATTGCCCAAGAATCTGCTTGGCTGCTTCAGCTCTCATTTGAGTATAAACAAGGTAAAAACTCACTTGCAATATTGGTCAACACTCTGTCTATATTCATTTAAATAATTTCCCTCAGCACCAAAATATTTTAACTGCAACCAATGTCATATTGACCTTTATTTAATAGGCTAACTTACGTCAGATTAATGCTGTTGTCACTGCAAGTGTTATGTACCGTATTTCATTGAACCCTAATGCTTGAAAAAAAAGTGGATATCATAGTTTCTCTCAAGTAGTCATAATGAACCTTGATGAATCATTTGCAAGTTATGTATTTAATAAAGCTGTGTGCTGGCAGGAAACAATACAAGCACCAGTTGTTTGTACAAGTCTTCAATTCAGCCACCAGTACTGACCAATGAAAAGAAACTGGCACCTACCCAGTTATGAACCAAAGATTGTAAGGTTAAACAATAAATAAGACTACAAAAACCAAAGGAATCTTAAGGAAATATACACTAAACTTTGTAAAAGCTTGAAGGTTGTGCAAAAAGACAATACTGAAACATAGATTAACCAAGGATAAAACTGAATTGTTATTCCTGAGTGCAGCAGTCAAAATAATTAGTACCAGTGAAGGGAGAAAAATAAGTGAAGTCTGATACAAGGAGACCTTATATATAGTGGGAGATGGAGCGGAGGAAATCATGGTTTATAATCTGTAATGCCAACCTCATCATCCCAGTGATTCATTATCCCTCATTATCACAGTGATTCTTCTCCCCTTCCCCTCAAATTTGGAAGACAATCTAGTCAATTGATGAGGTTGAATGAATGAAAACGAACATCATTTGTTTGTACTCTGGAGATTAGCCAAAATCTCAGTAAAAACACTTTTTTTAAAAATATCTACAGGTCAACAGGGAGGAAGAGAAAACATTTAAAACCAGACACATCACAACAGTAAGATTACTAATCACTCTTTTCACATTGATGTCTCAAAACATTCAACACTGCTGGCTGGGCAACTGAGCTGTGGGTGAGAGCCAAAAGGTGGGGAGGGAAAAAGATCACTGAAAGCACAGTCAAAGGGGTACCCAAGTCCAGATAAAAGGCAAAATCAGCAGACAGAGCATTCTGATGTGGTTTTACCTAGAAATCACATTTGGTAATTGTTTCATGATACCAATGAAAGCACACTGAGATGTAGTTAAGCTAAAGCGTGATGAAGGATAGGCTATTAATATTCAATCTGAGCAGGATCTATCAGTACAAATGGTGCCTCTTGAACAATTAAGAAATGGACTAACAAAGATTCAAGTGCAGAATCCACCAATTACCAGTATAAACATTATGTTGCTATCTTAAAAAATGTGGCTTTGCTGTCTCCTTACCTCCCAGATTAGTTGGTTTATCAATAAGTGAAGCCACTACAATCAGGCTACTACTGCTATTGGAGGATTTTCCAAGTTTTGTGGCTCTTTCCTGGTAGATCAGTTCCAGATCTTGGTCTGGTATGCTGTTCTTCCATGGTATTATCTTCTTTTGTACATCTGTCCACTCAGCATCTAGATCTGCTTCAGACAGACTATAACCTGTAAACCACAATGAAGTCAGATATATGCAGACAAATACAGTCCACCACAAGATTAGATGTCCAAAACTAGGCAAAGAGCTTACCTGTTTATTTGTTCTCAGGATCAGTTATTAAGTGCAGAAAATCTAGTATATATTTATTTTTGATTTAACGCTACATAAACATTTTTTTCTTGAACCAATTGCTGGCAGTTGATGGCAACAAATAATTGAAGAACTGCCAGAGATAGCAGTATTTATTTGGTACAGTAATTATGGTGGTCCAAATATTGCAACTTTCCCAGTTAAACTGTATGAAATCCATAGTACGTGAATAAAAAGCAAATGAGAAAGAAAATGTACATTTGAAATCACAAGATTACTTAAGTTTCTTTAACTAATGATTGCACTTTGGATATTAATGGAATTCTTCACACTATCAGATTGAATAACTTTTTTGACTAGACACCTTGAGTAGATTATTATTATTCTCTTTCAAGCAAAGATCTTTAAAAAAAACATAGCATTTGGAAGATGGAATGACATTATTGGTTTCCCTTTTTTTTGTACTTTTTAAAAAAAACTACCAAGTAATCCTTAAGTTAAGTCCAATTAATTTTAATCGATTGATGATGCTGAGACTCACATTAAAATTAGCTAGAATTATTTCCAGCCATGACAGATTTAACAAGGGGCCATTGATGGTGAGATTTTTTACTTAAAATGAGATCAATGGATTATGGATAGCCAGGAGAGATTGAGGCTTTAATCAAAATCTTCAGGTGGCAACATTACCTACAGTAGCAGCCATCAAATCTCTTGGTAATATTTCCTGATCTGAAATCCTTTTGCATATTTTTTAAAAAAACATTCATTGGAGTAGGTTGGGAAGTTTGATTGAGTTTGGTTAGTCGCTAATTGCACTGAAAGATGTCCCGCTGGAACCGAACAGCTAAGACACTCTGTAATTATTGAGCAATCATGTCCTCACTTGAGGATTAATGTTTGTGATGCAATCATTAAGTTTGAGTGACAATCTGCAGTTCTTTATTAGAAATCAAGTCCCTATTTATACTAGGATAGAAATGCTAATTTTATAAACCACACATAGCTTCAACTACAACGGGTCAGACATGCAATTTGAAAGAGATGAGGAGAATGTGATATCTTCATTTACTCTATAAATTGAAAAGCTGCTTTATTTAATAGATGAGAAAGGCAGTTTAATTATTTTGGTACGGTCTTACTGGAATGGCTAACTAGGAGACTAGTAGTTGCATATAGAGCACTACATTCAATTCACTTTACAGTATACTCTGAAGCGCTTTGAGACGTCTCGAAGATGGGATATGGCTCTATATCAAAATGCAAGGATTATTATTACACACAGGACTGTATTGAAACCGTTTAACTCAGAGTAGATGAAGGTGGTCAATGTTAACAAACTTTATAATTAGGCTTGTTTGGATTCAATAAAAAAAATCAAACATCGATAGTCACTGTTATTAGTGATGTTCCGCAAACGGAACAAATACATTTTCATTGATACAAGTTCTAATATTTATATCATTGGAATTGAGAGAAAAATGAATTGAAATATAGCTGGTGCATTAGAAACGGCATGTAATAGGGTCAAAGATCAACAAAGAAGACTGTCCTAAAAACAGTAGTGACAAACAGGTGTCTGAAACACTTGCTTTTTTGAGGCATCTGCAGAGACCCAGGTGCCTGCGACAAGTGTTGATTTCTCAGTTTTATATCCTCCAATTGTGAAAACAGTTGTCGAAATAAATCTGTAAAAGTGTTTGAAAATGATCGACCAAATTCAGGAAAAAAAAGATTTCCACCAATCCTTTTTATAATACAGATGGAGTTAGTGGGGATGGATTTATTCCATCTCCCACACAAGTTACAGTGAAACAGTAAAGCTTTGCTTTTCAAATCATGTAACTTGAATTAAAGTTCTATTGAATCCCCAAAGTGCAAATGTCCTGTCCAAGCTGGATTATTTTGGGAATGAGGGGCAACTGGCTAGAGAAGTACAACCACCAATCTTTCTTTTCACTTCCCCTCCCCCAAACCAGATACTTGAGAATAGTGTAAATAGTAGGCTCCAAATTAGGAGAGGGGAAAGGAAGGAGTACATATAGAGGAAAACTGCCATACAGAATATCTGTGTATTCTCACCATTACCGTGGATATTAAGGGTGCAGTTTAGAGTTCAGGCCCTTGACCAACTGTAAAATTGCCATTTCTTTTCAACCTCAACCATGCTCAATTAAATCAACAGGATACTGTACAAACCTAATCTCCCAAGACTTACTATTATGCTCCAGTGACTCAACACTCCTAAGAACAGACTCAGCTGGAATTCTGCATTAATGTGTTTCAACTATTCACTTATGGTATCTGTGCTATTACATTTGGGAATTTAAGAGTTTATTTAGGTCATTCAGTAAACATAATAATCTTGTGTAGTTCACAACGGAAGGTGAAGATGAAAACTTACTCTAAGGATTCTTGCTACCTATCTGTTGCTTTTACAAAATCTATTTTTAGCTCAATGGTTTTTTTTTAATTAAACTTCAGTTGAAAGCCCCAGTTAAGGTTTTGAATCTTTCTAACAATTGCAGCCTACTTTATGGAAAAAAATTAAATTTTTCCTTAAAAATATGATCCTTAAATGATTTAGTGAAAGTAACAGTTTTGATGGAATTACAGAACATGGTACAGAATAGATTGGCAACAACAAAGTTCTTGAGGTAGAGGAAGGTTGAACTGAGATGGTATTTCCCTGGAAAATACCTAATTTATTCTACGCAATAATAATCCTTACATTTGATATAACGATTTTCAAATCAGAAGGATGTCTCAAAGCACGCCAGAGGATTTACTGTAAAGTGCATTAACTATTTTGTAGGTGTAGGATTTAATGAGGTTTCATTTTCCTCCATCAACACAACACTCCCAGCTGAGAACAGACAAGTATCCCAATACATAAGACCAAGTGTATTTAAGTCACAATATACAGTCTTTTAAAACACTCATATTGGGCATAATAATTTCAGTGGAATGCAAACCTGATTGATTGACTGATTACACGTGATGCAATTTTCAGTATTTGTAAAAGAAAACCTTTAAAATATCTCTCCATTTAGATGTAAAGGATCATAAAGATATTCAACTGTCAAGTCACTCTCAAGATAATATAAAATAATTCTTGCATTTGATACAGTACCTTATCACATTGTTGAGACGTCTCAAAGCCCTTCACAGGATTTTACTCCAAAGTGTAGTGACTGTATATTTTGTCAGTGAACACAGTAGCTGATTTGCGCACAGCAATATTCCACAAATAGCCATAAAATTAATGACCAATTTTAAGCGCTCCAAGATGCTACCCCACGTGATGGGTTCTATACAAATACAAGTTGTTGTTGAGGGATGCCCCTTGCTTATGTAATCTTAGAGAATGCAACAACAAAATAATATTTGTACTCTAATACAGTCGAGTATTAGGCTAAAGTTGAGCCTAGAGTGTGCATTGCAGTACTGCTGGAATTTAAGCAGTTAAAACTGTTCAGCTTGCTATCGAGTCCTGTAGCTTAGTGGTTAGAGCTCTCACCTTGCAAGCAAGAGGACCTAGGTTTGATTTCCGGCAAGACGAAATACTGGGCAAGTTTCCTTACTCCACACGCCTTTGTTTATCTAGCAGTAAGTAGGAACCCGGCTGTTAGTCGAATGGCGGAACGCTTTTCCGGGTATAATAACTCCTCCCAAAAAATAATAATCAATAAATTTTTAAAAATCCATGATTTTTGTGTGACACTGCTGTGCGTAAATGGCTGTACGATTTACCCACAAAACAGTCAATTCACTTTACAGTATATTCTGTGAAGTGCTTTGAGACGTCTCGAAGACTTGATAAGGTACGACAACAAAATTACATTTGTATAGCACCTTTCATATCGGGAGGAAGTCCCAAGGCGCTGGACAATCAGTGTTTCGAACCTGGGGGTTGGGATCGGGGAGGTAGAGGGCAGGGGTAGGGAAGGAGAGTGACTGAAGGCACGGTCAAAGAGGAGGGTCTTGAAGGAGGTAAAGGAAGAGGCAAGGCGGATGAACTGCGGGATGGAGTTCCAGAGGGTGGGGGCAGAATGGCTGAAGGCCCGTCCATCAGTGGTGGGGTGGGCGAGGCAGGGGACGTGAAGGAGGTGGGAACCCGCTGACCGGAGAGAGCGGGCAGGTTGGTAGAGGGTTAAAAGGTTACCTGCCCGTACCCTCCGTTCCTCTGGCTCCGGTCTGCTCCACATCCCCTGCCTCAACCGCCCTACCATCAGTGGCCGGGCCTTCAGCCTCTCAGCCCCTAGGCTCTGGAACTCTATGCCCCAGTGCCTTCGCCGCCTCCTCCCTTTCTTCCTTCAAGGCCGGTCTCAAGACCTTTCCCTTTGACCGTGCCTTCAGCTCCCCTCTCGACTCTCTACCCCCTCCTCGCTCCCTCCCTTCCCTCCCCTCACCCTGACCATTTCCCCCCGATGCTCGGGTCCTGACCCAACTGTCCAGCACCTTGGGACGTCCTCCTGACGTGAAAGGTGCTCTATAAATGGAATCTTGTTGTTGTTGTTATAGTGGTAGGGAGGAACAAGGCCATGGGAGGCTCTGAAGGTGAGGACCAGGATCTTGAATTGTATCCTCTGTGTGATGGGAAGCCAGTGGAGTCGGGGGAGGATGGGAGTGATAGGGTCGCGGAGTCTGGTGCAGGAGAGGACACGGGCTGCAGAGTTCCGGATGATCTGCAGCCTATGGAAGGAGGAGTTGGGGAGGCCGACAAGCAGGGAGTTTGCGTAGTCAAGCCTGGATGTTATGAATGCATGTGTGAGGGTCCCGGCGGCCTGCGGTGTGAGACAGTGGTGGAGCCGGGCGATGTTGCAGAGTCGGGGAAGGCAGAGCGGGTCATGGCACGGATGTGGGGTAGAAAAGATAGTTGAGGGTCAAACAAGAAACGAAGGTTCCGGACTGGCTTAGTAAAGTGGAGGGTGCAACATGGACGGTGATGCTGTCAGCGCCTGAGGTGAGGAGGCACTGACAGGAGCCAATCAGGAGAGCCTCGGTCTTGTTGACATTCAACTGTAGAAAGTTAGTTCTCATCCAGGACTTGATGTCTGACAGACATTCTGTCAGGACAGAATGGTCCTGGAGTTGAGGGTAGAGGCAGAGAGATAGAGTTGTGTGTCATCCACATATATGTGGAAATTGACCCCATGTCTGCGGATGATGTCACCAAGAGAGTGCATATAGATATTGAAAAGGTGAGAGCCAAGGACAGAGCCCTGAAGAACTCAGCACAAGACAGTGCGGGGGCTAGAGCAGAAGCCGTTTGTGGAGATGAAGTAGAGACGCTATATCAAGTGAAGGATTATTATTATTATTAATAAAACATTGTCAGCAAGATTCCTACTGTTTGTCCAGCTAGGATCACCCTACCCATTAGGACTTTGGCTTGCAGGGTTAATATAAACTGAGTGGGAAGAATCCATGCCTTACCAAGTCCTGCTGATGAGCCAAACTGGCAAGTCTCTTACCAACAGTGTCCCGGAGTACTGCAGACCGACTTGGATCAGAAAATGAAACAGTCAATACACTTGACTGACTCCACTACAGAGGCTTGACTTGATTCTGACATTTTGTTGCCAAACATGTCACCTTGAACACAGCTCAGCTCCAATGGGACCCCACTAACTTCCTCTCCAAGGAGGACGGTCACTAGTTGGTCATTTGCTCTGAAGATGAAATTTGTATGTGTGTGTGTGTGTCTGTGTGTGTGCGTTCGGGGGGGCGGGTTAAGAAGAGAGGAAGTAAGATCTGGAGGTGGAAAATGAGAATTCGAAGAAGGAACTTTGCAGCTTATACTGTGACTGCAGTTTAAAAAACAGATTACAAGCTAGATCTAAGTTGTGAATTTCACTAAATCCCTCAACTCTTTAAACATAAAACAAACTTCCACGTTTATAGTACCTTATACATCAAAATATCTCAAGATCCTTTAAAGTAATCATAATTTAGGGCAGTTAATTTTTAGTAGGCATAATGATAGGGTAAAATCATTCTTTTGCACAATTCCTTCCAAATCATGTCAGTTGCCCTGCCAAAATAACCTGCTCCACAGGGTTATTAAACGCCAATCCATTTTTCTATTTTACAGCTGGTCTGTTTTTGCAAAATCTGAGTTACTCTGCTACTCACATCACATCATTTCCTACATTCCTGAGGATTATTAAAGCAGGTCTTGGATCTCCATTTAGCGTTTTGAATGTTGCAGCTTTGTGATTATATCTATGGAAATGAAAATGGCATACATACGCCTGGTGGTTGATTAGTGAATCAGGAAAAGCAAAATCACAATTTATGAAGTCCTCTAAAGCATTCAATTCTGAAAAAGCGATGTTGAGTATGTAAGCACAGAGATTAAGCTCAACCTCCAAGTTACACAAAGAAGTTTAAGATAAAGCTGAGATATGTATTTAAATTTTAAATAGTGACAATCATTTCATAAGGAAAGAGCGGAGAATGTATTTAAGATGAACAATTTTCAGACATTTAAATCACAAGAGACACTTCAGAATCTTTCACATTCAAGACTTGCGATCACAAGTGAAGCAGACCAGCAAGAAATTGGCTTTGATATTAAAGCTTCACTGTCAGTTGTCATATAATTATTTTTTGTTCTCTGAATTCTATGTGGAACTCAGAAATACTGTATGTATATATTTTCCAACCATTTAACACAAAGATTCTCTAAGTATTTGTGTTAAATGGTTGGATAGCTGTTGTCCACTTCTAGTTTGATGCCATTGGTCCCTGCATTTTACTGACAAGACCTAGAAGTGAAGACGAGAGGTTCAGGGAGCAAGCCCCAAAAAGTCAGCTGCTAAAATAAGATATAGTGCTACAAAAGTTTTTTCCACATAAAGAGATGGGCTTCCTTAGTTCCTACCTAACAATATCCCCTTTATAATACCCATTCTGGAATGTGGAAATGCAAAGCATTCCTTGTTGAGGCATTTCTCCAGACCTCAGTAAACAGATGGTGCCGAATAGCTGGCTGCCTCTGGAGTGGTGTTTTTTCTTTCACCAAGTGCTCCAGCACAAATAGCAAATGCAACACTGGGCTGGACCTTGTCTAATTCATAGTCAGGCAGACTATCCATTGTATATTGCTAGTTGCCTCTGCAATTGAATATAGTGATATAAAAGTGGTATAAAGTATTCAGATAATAATAGTAGGTGGTAAACTAAAAGCTAACTGGAATTCAAATGCCTGTCAACACTACACAACGATATATTTTACTTTTGATACAATAGTTAAAGATGAATGAATCTAAAGATTAAAAAAAAGACAAATGGTGGACTTTACCAACCTGTCCGCTTGGTGGGCACTGACCTGCTCCACCCTCAGAGGTCGGGCCTGCAGCCTTTTTGCCCCCCTCCGCAGAACTCTAACCCGGAGCCCCTCCGCCTCACATTCTCCCTTGCCTCCTTCAAGGCCTGTCTCAAGATCTTCCTCTTCGACCATGCCTTTGATCATTTTCCCGATCCATCCCCCTTGCCCTCCACCCCCAGCTCAAATGCAACCGTTGACTGTCCAATGCCTTGGATGTCTTTCCAACTTAAAGGATTCTATGTAAATGCAATTTGTTGTTGAATCTGAAAGAACTGCAGCAAATACTGGACATAAAGAGCAAATTATTCTGCACATAAAAGCAGAGTTAAGGTTTCCAGAGACTCTCTAAAGAGAATTTGCACAATTATAATCCTTTATAAGATTAACAATTTAAGGCATGATGAAGAAAGCAAGGGTAGAATAGCAGCAGAAATAAATCAAGAATTTAAATCTACAAGTTAAATGAAATAGTATGAAAAGTTCTCATGGGATAGGAAGGAATTAGAAATCTACATTTGGTTGAAACGCCAACAGGAAATGAGAACTCTGGAGCCAATCTGAACCTAAACCAATAATTGCACTGTGCAAAACCACTAAACAGAATTGCTTGGAGGCCGATAACAATGCTATTCTTAACTAGCCACAGTGGTGTTCTGTAACTAGCTACTAAAAAATACACTGACCCAAAGTGATCCTCCTGATTAAAGTGATGATTTGTTTAAGTGCAAAGAGAGTTTCAGTCAACAAGCCTTTGCTTATATTGACTTGATCATGTCATGTTGCAGCTCACAAAAAAAAATGAGAATCCTGGAGCCTGTTGCTTCCCACATCAACTCTCCCTCCCTTCGCACTCGAACTGCTCCATCCGTAGTCTCCTACTCTGTTCTAATAAAGCCTAGCGCAAGCTCAAGGAACAACAACAACAATAATAACTTGGATTTATATACCGCCCTCCACGCCAGATGGCATCTCAGAGTGCTTTACAGTAACGGATCCTGGGGCCGAGCCAGGGGGAGGGGGAAGAAGGTGACCAAAGGCTCGGTCGAAAACAAAGGTCTTCAGCAGAGACCTGAAAATGGGAAGGGAGGGAGCGAGACAAAGGGAGTGAGGAAGGCAGTTCCAGAGCCTCGGGGCATAGAGGCTGAAGGCACGGTCTCCGAGGGTGGAGCGGAGGACTTGGGAGACGAGAAGGAGGCCAGACCGGGAGGAACAAAGGCAATGGCTACTGTTTTGAGGAGAGACGTCAGAGAGGTAGAGGGATGCAGAGGAGTGCAGGGACTTGAATACAAGCGTGAGGATCTTGAAATCAATCCTCTCTGGGTTTTACAGTCAGTGCAGTCTGGCAAGGACTGGGGTGATCGGGGAGCAAAGTTTTGTGCGGGTGAGAATGCGGACGGCAGAGTTTTGAATGATCTGAATTTTATGGATGGTAGTGGATGGGAGACCGGAGGGTGTTGGAGTAGTCCAGCCGAGAGGTGACAAAGGCATGGACCAGGATTTCAGCGGCTTTTGGGGAGAGGTATTGACGGATAGTCCTTAAAATCTCTCCCTCCCAACATCTTAACACTACCTCATCTACCTGCTAGGGACCTTACAGCACCCTGGCTTCAATATTGAGTTCAACCACTTCAGACCATAAGAACAGCTCCCATCTTCTCATTACAGCTTACCTTCCCCTTCTTCGGTGACCATTAGCACATCATCTGGGTCCGAGACATACGTTTTCTCTCTCTGGTCTGCTTCTGCTGCCCTCCCTTTGTTTTGCATCATTATCACCTCTTTAACCCATCACCCCTGTCCTCCACGCCATTTTCTCCTTTGTCTTTCTTGCCCCACCTGTCCTCTCCGGTAGTCCTTAAAATCACTCCCTCCCAACATCTCCCAGTTCTAACGAAGGGTCATGAACCGAAAATGTTGATCCACTTTCCTTTCTGCATAGATGCTGCCTGACCTGCTGAGTGTTCCCGTACAATATGTACCATTACTATACCATAAAGTTGTTACTGCAAGCATTATCGTGCGTTTTGCTTATTTCTAGTCATCGATACATGCTTTAAAAAAAAGTTCAAACCAATTGTCCAATTTCTTTTGAAAATAAAGTGAAAATAATAGTATCAATGTCATTGACTTTCCTACATAACAATAATTGCAACACTTAAACATAACTCATTGTGAAAAGTATATTGAGGTGTGATACTGATAAAGCAGTATGAAATGTAAGTATTATTTTTCCACACATAAATCTGACACAATAACTAAGCTGTGTCAGTCTGTCTCAGTTGGTAGCATAGTGACTGTAAACACGGCTATTGTTGGAGGGATCGAGGAACATGCAGCAAGATTTTTCCAAATTGTAGTGTACAGTGGAATACGGTTAAGCTGGACACATCGGGTATGGCCATTTTGTTTGGCTTAAGGGGTGTCCGAGGTTACCCGAAATACCAATCCCGTCAAGCAGACTATTCAAAAAGAGAAAGGAGTTTTGCCAGGTGTCGTGGCTAATAATCCCCTTAGGTAAAATTGGTCATTCACTTCATGGCTGTTACTGGGACATAGCTGTACGCAAATTGGCTACCTCTTCCATCTACAACGTGAAAGACACTCTATAAATGTAATTTTGTTGTTTTTGTTACAAATACACAGTCATTATACTTTAGAGTAAAATCCTGTGAAGCACTTTATGATGTGTCAATGACGTGTTAAGGCGCCATATCAAAATGTAAGAATCAGTATGATCAGAGACATCTCTACTGGTTAAATGGTGGATTTTTGATAAGGTTCAAGATATTATTGAAACAATATAAAGGGTAACCAAACCACCATCAGTGAGTAGCCTCAACCTGGTGAGTAAGAGCAGAGAAAACAAAATTGCTTATAATTTGATAGAACACAAGGTGAGTAAATAGGAAAAGAAAATGTCATACTACTGCAGTTAGAGTGCTCTCCTCAGGCTGGCATATTAGTGAGCTGAATACAGGGAGCTTTACTTTGCATTTAACTCAGGACTGNTTTTTTTCTAATCGGGGACTTAAAACTATTATCTATTAATATAACTATTAATGAACAGAACAGTCACCTTCATCAGCACAAAAATCTACTGAAAAATTAGAATTTGATTTTACACACATGCTATATCACTTAGAACAACATAAGTCATCAATACATATAATACTAATTAATGGATATTTACAACCTCACTCATTTCAGCAGAGGGAAAGGGAAGGAAAGCAGGAAAGGAAATGGGGGCATCTCAAATTTAAGATTAAGATAAAATTAGGGTACACATCTATTTTGTTTTGGAATGCACTGAGCTAAACAAAAATCAGCTACTGATATGTCCATCAATAGCTTGGGTGCTACAATCATAAAGTTGGATATGTAGTACAATTTAGTATGTTCTATAAATAGGAGGATTCAAATTCTGGTTCATATATGTATCTGAGTGCCACCTTTTTAATGGCTTATCAAACAACTATAGTCAGACAACCCTATTTCATGAAGCCATTTAGATGTCAAGTAAGCTTAATGAGCAAATTGAGCTATTATATATATATATATATATATACGCCAAATAAATATTGGGCAGTAATATCGGCAATTGCCGGTCTTCGTAATTTTGAAACATCTATGTCAAAAAAAAATGGCATCAGGTATTCCAAGATTTCAGCAATCATTGAAAATATTATATGCACAACATCAGCACATTTTTCAAATAGTGTAATTTCCATGTGCGATAGGTAAGCTAATGTACAAATGGGTGGGTGGAGTGAGGTAAAAAAAACTAGCTTGCTGTGCCTTTAAAACTTCAGTAGCTTGCATGTATATGGTCTTCTTCTGAAGCACATAACCTAAGAAATTCCATGTTGGTCTAGATTTACTCTAATTTATGTTATATTTCATTCACACATTTTGGTAAATTTTTAAGTAGTCTTAATTTCTGTAAGCTCTTTGCAGAAAGCCAGCTTTAAAGTAAAGACTGAAGTGAACAATTTCACAAATTCTGGACACTCTGAAATGTTACGTAAAAAAGAGTGAACTTAGGCCTAAGTGGAATTCCTTCCTAATAATGCCTTATTCCAATAATGTACTTCAGAATTCTTGTAAGAAAATAGGAGCAGAAGAAAAGGTCAATACAATGAGAAAGTAAAAACACTCTTAGAAATAGGAGTTGTTAAATACTTAAAGTCAAAATGAATTGAGAGTAGACAGGGAAAGACTGAACTACTTTCAGATTTAAAACTTGCTGCAGGTAATCTAAGATTCTCGTGCTTCAGTTTAACCACAAATGATTTATGCTAAAAAAACAGATGCGGGAATTGCAGTAATGGAATTTACAGGCCAGCTTGGAAGAATACAGCACCAAGCACTTCTTGGGCTTGGCTGTCAAATGAAAACAAGAATGCTTCATAAAGCACCAATCTAGTCAATACACCTGCCTTTCAGACAATGTCAAGAGAACCATTCCTCCTTTAAAGATCTGAGCTCCTGGGGATGCAGCAGAGAGGCTTCCTCCGACCCATCTGCAAAGTCTAGGATCAAGCAGTGAGGTTGGGTGGGTGGGGGAAGATAAGAAAATTAAGTTGGTGTACCTTTAAGACTTCAGTGGCTTGCACGTATATGGTCTTCCTCTGAAGTACATAAGCTAAGTGGCAAACACGGGAGGCGGCTACAGGGAGGGAGGGTCTTTGGTCTACACTGACCCATTTGCCAAGCGAGGTCTCCTTGGACCTGAATTGGCTCCAAGGTGACAGGCCTGGCAATGGAATGTTGGAATCGAGCCAGATCTCGGTGGCTGTCTCGGTAGACCGGTTCCGAGCCAGGCGGGTCCACAGTATTCCAGGGCACTGCTGATGACAGCACAGCTGGCCTGGCTCAACGGCAGGACTTGGAAGGGTAGACCAGTCATTAGGGGCCGGGAGTCATCCCGTTAAACCTGCAAGCCAAAGCCCGAACCTGTAGGTTGGTCCTAGATAGACAATCAGCGGGAAAGCTTGCCAGACAGCAATATCAATGGCAAGCTATGCGGTTTTAGCTGGTTAGACTCCAGCAGTACCCCAGCGCACACTCTGGGGTCCCCAAGCCTTGACTCTTGTCTACCTGCGCCTAATACTTTCCAGAATTAAATAAGCAGGATACATCCCTCCAGGTAGAGAGTGTGCATTCCATTTCAACAATCTATCTTTGGGATTTCCATGTGTAGGTGCATGAAAATCTCAGCTTGTTTGGAAATCTAATTCAATTCAAATCCCACCTAAAGACTCTTTTTTTTTTTTTGATCGTGCTTACAGTCATCTCCCCCCTCCCTCTCTCCTGGTTCATCATCAGACTCCGCCACTGCAAAGCACTCCAGGACTCTACCCCGTATGAAGGACGCCATATAAATGCATGTTTTTG
This sequence comes from Callorhinchus milii, assembly GCF_018977255.1. Classification (NCBI taxonomy): domain Eukaryota; kingdom Metazoa; phylum Chordata; class Chondrichthyes; order Chimaeriformes; family Callorhinchidae; genus Callorhinchus; species Callorhinchus milii. The sequence continues at coordinate 59,179,830 of NW_024704744.1, forward strand.
TTGAATATTTTCTAAGCATGGTGATGGGCTTCCGCAATGTGATCTGAACCAATCCAGAACTGGGCATCTTGTTTGACTCTCAACTGTCCTTTCTACCCCACATCCGTACCATGACCTACTCTGCCTTCCCCCACCTCCGCAACATTGCCTGGCTCTGCCATTGCCTCTCCCCTCAGGCTGCTGAAATCATTACCCAGACATTTATTACATCCAGGCTCGACTACCCCAACTCCCTGCTTATCAGCCTTCCCAACTCTTCCCTCCACAAGCTGAGGTTACCCAGAACTCTGCAGCTCGTGTGTTCTCCTGCACCAGGCTCGGTGAAACTATTACCTCACCCTGGTCCGGCTCCCCCAGAAGATAGAGTTCAACCTCCTCGTCCTCGCCTTCAAGGCTCTCCATGGCCTTGCTCCATACAACAACAACAACTTGCATTTATATAGCAGCGTGTCAGAGCGCTTAGGTACAAGGCCTTACCTCTGTGACCTGCTAATCCTGTCTGTTCTCTGCTCAGTAGGCTCTGGCTTGCTCCATGTCCCCCTTCATCCTCTCTGCCCCCACCCTTTGGAAGTCCATCCCATAGTCTCTTCACCTTGCTCCTTCCCAGGTACGACTCAAAACCCTCCTTTTCGACCGTGCCTTCGGCCACCCTCCTACCCGTATCATCCCTGCCCTCCATCCCACCCTGATCTAACCCCCAGCTCGGGTCCAAATCCCTGACTGTCCAGCATCTCGGGACTTCCTCCCAATGTGAAAGGCGCTAAACAAATGCAATTTGTTGTTGTGTCAGACATCTAGCTGACCAAAAAAAAATCAAGAGAACAAATTGCATATTGGCCCATCACCTAGACATACCAGTAGAACAAAATTCAACATTTTCCTTGTGGTTCAGGCCCAAAGTAAAGAATATAGCAGGATACATTCTACACATCAACAAGCCAAATATTGTTAAGTATAGAAATTGAATAATGTTTGTTAGCAGAAGGCCTCTGTTTTTTTCCGCTGTACAAGCAATATAATTTTATGGATGAACTTCAGATGTAATCTTTGGAATGCTGTAGTCAAATGCCAAATAATAAAGTGGATTGTCTTCCAGAGCATGAATCTCACCAGCTCTGCTTGCAGAAATAAGAGTAAGCAGTGAAACCATCTTAAAGTAAAAAAATTAGTCACAAAATTGCAGGTAGAAATTAGACAATTATAAGATTATGAAAAACAATATTTAATCCCAAGCAAGCCCTGAAATGGTTTACTTTTCCAAACACCTTTTCAACCAAATTAATCACGAGCGATGGATGATAATTTGCAACATGAAGCCTCAGTGACCCCAGCAAATTGCTACAGTACTGCGAAAATATTCCCTCAAGAAAGCTAGGCTATACTGGTCAACCACTATTTTCTTCAATATTAGCTCTCCAGCGAAGTTTGCTCCCGTAGTTGGTAGAGAGTAAAGAACAATGACTTTAAGTGGGGTAGGCTGTATGTCTATTTTTCACAATATCAAAAGTATCTGTGTGACTGAATTTTTATCAAAGCCTTTTACTTTACCTGGGTTTAAATCTTTTTATATTCACAAGAGATTTGGATAAAGATCTTCCATCTCATTCAATTATACTCTATTCTCTATTCTGCACAACCTGGAGTATTTAACAATACCTAAAAGTCAATCACTAGGTACAATTGAAATATTAAAGTTGCTTACGTGTTTATTACAAGTTGGACTCCATGACCATTCAGTAGTCTCAACATTTTTGTATTGAATTTGCTGAATAGGTTAAATGTTTTTGTGCTGCATTTTCTGTGAAGCGCTTTGGGACATCTGGAAGACGTGTTAAGGTGCTATAACAAATGCAAGGATTATTATTATTTTAAAACATACCACTGCTATTAATCTCACCCTCTACTAATTCTAAAACTTTTTTGTATACTCTTTCACTACCTCAAAGGACCTTTAAAATAGGTAGCTGGGATGTTCCAACATTTCAATATGACAGAGAAGTTACTTTGCTTTAATTATGCGTGGCAGTTTATTTAACTTCAAAAAATCCCACCCTCTAAAGGGAGACAAGTTCATTAATGTTTAATTATGTTTATGGCAGGAAGCAAACCCCTCAGATTTGCCGATTATGATTCCAGCAGCGACAGTGTGTAGCAGATTTTGGTTGTCAGTGCATGATGCCTCAAAGTGCACCACATTAGTTATGCCCCGAGTGCACAATCAGCTCCCCTGCCAATAGGGAAAGCATCTGTTACAAAAACAGATGAAGAGACATATACACTGGAGATTTCTCCCAAAATAATATCTGCTTGACAAAATTCTGACTTCCCAAACTTGCCCAAATGAAGACAAAAGCTCCACTTGTAAAAGTCTCAATGTGGACCTTGTACTTAGTACAATCAGATAAATAAATGAGATTTTCCAGAAAAGATAAGACTTGTCCAGTTAAAAGATGTGGCCTCTACATAACTATAATACATGAAGAGAGACACACTGAACAAAACTGAAGCAAATAAGACTTGAACCCTTGTGTAAAATCAGTGACATGGAAACAGTTGAGTTTTCACTGAGAAATTAGCTGGACCCATCAATCAAAATTCTAGAAGCACAGCAAGTAGTCTTTTGCTCTGAATATTTGAGACAGACCATTTCTGTACAGTGATTATGGCTGTTGTTAATAGAGGGAAGATTCACTCCTGTAGTTAAAAATATCAACCTCCATGACATTCACTCTTGCTACTAAAGATGTTATGCCCCGTGATATTCTGTATCCAAGCAAACTGTTCAATACAGCCAGAATCTCAGAGCATACATGCATGATGTTTAGAAGCAGAGCTCAATGATCAGTTTGTTTGTATGTTGTTGTTTGTACATATACCTTATTATACAGCTGTTGCCTATTCTCACTAATTTTTCCTTCAAATACAGCAGAGCTAGTCACCGTGCTGAAAATGTGACCTTCTTATAATAATAATAATAATAATCCTTGCATTTGATATAGCGCTTTTCACGTCGGGAGGACATCCCAAAGCGCTTCACAGAACACACTGTAAAGTGAATTGACTGTATATTTGTGGGCGAACGCGGCAGCCAATTGCGCACAGCAATGTCCCACAAGCAGTCGTAGATTGAAAATGGCCAATTTAATTATTGTTTTGGTTTTGGAGGGATTATTATTAGGCTCTGTGTGGAGTAAGGAAACTTGCCCAAGGTTTCGCCCTCTGCCTGGAATTGAACTCAGGTCTCTCACTTGCAAAGCGAGTGCTCTAACCACTGAGCTACAGGACTCCACAGGACTTCTTTACGTGCCATGAGCAAGACAGATGCTTGTACTGTCAGATATTTATACTCAAAGACAAGCATCATTTATATGAGGAACTGAGGAATCAGTCACCACAATAAAACCAACACAAAGCCTGCGAACACAATCTTCTCAGAATTTTTGTTGAATGTTTCATGTTTGATCTCGACATTCTAGGATAACAGTGCAAGGAGGTTTTGTTGGATTGGAATGGTCTCAAAGACTTTTGCATCTGATATTAAACCCATGATCAGTAAATTCTACTGACCTTCATTCCTGCTGCATCATAGAAGCAGTGTTTGAGTTGTACAAATCAAAGCAGTCTAGGGCAAGCTGTCAGGTCTGCTGACCCACCAACATAGGAATACAGTAGGGGAAATTTAGTTTTTTTGGTCAGCTGGTGTCTGACACATACTTTAGACAATGCAAATCAGACAGAGTTCCAGAAATGTATACCACCTACAGATGGAAATTTCCCTGTGGTCTGAAATGGAAAGTGCACTCTCTCCCCAGAGCGACAACAAAAACTAATTGCATTTATATAGCACCTTTCACGTCAGGAGGTCGACCAAGGTGCCTGATTGCCAAGGGTTCGCATCTAAGTTGAGGGTTGGATTTGAGAGGAGTGGGAAGATGACCGAAGGCATGGTCAAGAGGAAGGGCTTGAGACGGAACTTGAAAGAGTTGAGGGAATTCCAGGATGGAGCTCGAGAGAGTGGAGGCAGACCAGCAGGGGGGAGCAAGTGGAGCCCGGGTAGGATGGGGGTGATGGGCTCACCCCCATCCTAGCCTGGTGCGGGAGAGGATACGGAAGCAGACTTCTGAGTGGTCTGCAGCTTGTGGAATGAAGAGTTGGGAAGTTCGGCGAGCAGCAAGTTTGTGTAGTCAAGCCTGAACATGATGAAAGCATGGACAAGGATCACGGTAGCCAAAGAGGAGAGGTATTGGCGGAGGCGACAATGTTGCCGAAGTGGGGAAAAGCTGAATGGGTCAAGGTACAGATGTGAGGTTTAAAGGACAGTTGAAGTCGAACAAGACACCAAGGTTCTACACTGGCAAGGTGAGGTGAAGTGTGCATCTATGTAGATTGATGCTGTCAGCACCTGACACACATTGCTTACCTAATTCTAGAGAATATTAGGCACAGGTTGACAAGAGCCAAGGCGTTGAAACCCCACAATGTACTGCTGAAATGTAACCAGCTGAAACTACATAGCTTGTCACTGTTTGGCAAGCTTTCCCGCTGCTTGTCTAGTTAGGACCACCCTACCCATTAGTTTTGGCTTGCAGGGTTAACAAGAGCTGAGTGGGAAAAATCCCTGCTTGCAAAATGGGAAATTTAGGACCAATATGCCAAATGTGCTTTATTGGTAAAGGGCGGGAAGGGGTGTGTGGATACAGTTGATATTTCCCACTCACAAAGGAATTTATTGTAAAAGAGTGAGGTAAGAAAGAAAGAAGAAGAAATCTTATCATGTTTATGTACCATATCCACTTTTTCCCATATGCCTCAGAAATAAATCTTTCTGGGTGCGAACATTTGGAGATTAACCTGGTTGATTTCCCCAGTTTAATACCTGGGGGAAATCAACACAATTATAAAGCCTAAGATTCTATTTTGTGTTTTCATTACAATTCCTGTCCTCAAATGGGATCAGGTTTGCATGCCTACAGACTACATGTTGGCTGCAGCATTTAATGTCTCAATCGCAACACAGAGACTGGTTCAAAAACTCAGCTGTTCGATACTCTTTGGTTTTAGACTGAAGGGAAAAAAACATTAATTTGCACTAGTAGTAGTATCGACCCATTTTATACTGTTTTATTCCCCAGCAGATTTGATCACAAATCTGGTAGTGTCACTAGGACAAACTTCAAGCAGTCCAAATCTTGATCATTTATTCTGACAATTTTGTTATTTTAAATATAAATTATAATCACACAATACAAAATTACTCACAAGGAATTTATTACATTTGTATAGCGCCTTTAACGTTGGGAGGATGTCCCAAGGTGCTGAACAGTCAGGGATTAGGACCCGAGCAGAGGGGTGTTGGGATCAGGAAGGTTGTAGGGCAGAGAGGGTAGGAAGGTGGCCAAATGCACAATCGAAGAGGAGGGTCTTGAGTCTTGCCTTGAAGGAGGTAAGGGAGGGAGCGAGGGAATGTGGGATGGAGTTCCAGAGGGTGGGAGCAGAGAGGCTGAAGACCTGATTGCCGATGGTGGGTCGCGCCGTGCGGGAGACATAGAGCAGGCCGGAGCCTGCTGAGCGGAGGTCGAGAGGGCAAGGCCATGGAGGGCCTTGAAGGTGAGGACGAGGATTTTGAACTTGATCCTCTGAGGGATGGGGAGCCAGTGGAGCTGAGCGAGGGTGAGTGTGATGGGGTCACGGAGCCTGGTGCAGTAGAGGACAGAAGCTGCAGAATTCTGGATGAACTGCAGCGTGTGAAGGGAAGAGTTGGGAAGGCTGACAAGCAGGGCATTGGCATAGTCGAGCCTAGATGTAATGAAGGCATGTATGAGGGTTTCATGGCCTGAGGAATGAGGCAGTGGCAGAATTGGGAAATGTTGTGGAGATGGTGGAAGGCAAAGCGGGTCATGGCACTAATGTGGGGGAGAAAGGACAGTTAAGGGTCGAACAAGACACCCAGGTTCCTAACTGGCTTGGTGAGATAGAACGTGCATCCATGGATGCTGATGATGCCAGTGTCTGGAGTGCAGAGGCTCTGGCCCAAGCCAATCAGGAGGGCCTCGGTCTTGCTGACATTCAGCTGTAGAAAGTTGCCTCTCATCCAGGACTTGATGGCTGACAGTGTGAGAGATAGGATCTGAACCATTCAAGGACAGAACCTTGAAGGATGAGGTGAGAGGCAAGGTGGTGGAGGAGGATAGAGTGGTCCAGTGTCAAAGGCAGCAGAGGAGTCAAGGAGACAAAGAGAGCCCTAGTCACAGATGGACAGAATGTCATTTGTCACCTTGACCAGGGCTGTTTCTGTGCTGTGGGCGGCACGGAAACCCGATTGGAGGGGTTCGTAAAGGGAGTGGCAGGAGAGGAAGGAGTGACACTGGGAAGAACTCTTTTAAGGACCTTGGAAAGGGAGATTGGAGATAGGGCATTTGTTAGTGAGCAGGGATGTGTCCAGGGAAAGTTTTTTTTTTAGGATAGGGGTGATGACAGCTGTTTTTAGGGGGGTGGGAAAGGTACCAGTTGACAGGGAGAGGTTGATGAGATCTGAGAGTAAAGGGGCGAAGAATTTCTAGAAGAATTAGAAAGTTCTAGATTTTAGAACCAGACAATTTTGAGTTGAAGAGCATCTAAACAAAATAAAATGCACAGTTCTATATTCCATTAGTTGGCTTGCGCTTACGACTCGTACATATTGAACTGCATTAACAAATAGCAACATTCCATGAACCAAAGCTACGGTCAGAGAGCAGCTAGTTCCCGAACACCCAATTAAATAGCAGTACTCTTTTCAACGTGGAATTGGATGTTATTTCATGCATTAAATTAGCATTTTAGCATTTGTATCTGACTACAAATACTACATTATCAACTATTCTGAACACACACCAAACAGGAGGGCTATAAATAAAACACTGTTGCAACCTTTAAAGCAAAAGTAAATAAACTGGGATTCAGAGCAACCCTGTCAAAAAGCAGTGCAAATACAATTAAAAAAATTAGACCCAGACTTGAAAATGTCTGGAAATTTAAGGACAAGACAGGAAGCAAACACACACGCATGCAACAGCTTGTTTTTAATTTTGTTGCTTTAAAAAGTTTTTTTAAACTGTAAACATTTCAAAGCATATTGAATCTAAAGAGAATGACATGTCTGGCTCAGCTGTTTGCTTCTCTGTTACAACATCCACTCAATAAAAACTCACTGCTAAGAGGTAATTAGAATGGAATTTATTGAGTGATTTTATGTGCGAGAAACAATTTTTAAATTTTCTCTCCTCCCTCTCCTACCTGCATTTGACATTTCTTCCTTAGAATGTAGTGCATGAGTTCAACAGGCACTGGTTACTCTTTGATATTTCACCCAAGTGACGTTTTTTATTTGCAAGCAGTAACAATAAATATTGGCAAGGCAATGGACAGCACAAAATAATCAGGACAAAAGTGGCTTAATGTTCTTTATATTTCAGAAATGCAATAGATCCCCATTGTAATGTATTGTTTTAGACCATGAAATCCCTACCTGTATTATAGGCAATTTGACTGCACATTCGAACAGTTGGCTAGCGCTTCCTGTCCATCATAACAAAACTGCACTATATTAGCATTGTGCTTCTTTGAATCAACATCTTAAAACAAAGTTAAAAGATAAAGGGTAGAAAAAGTGTTTTGGGGGGCAAATTTGAGATAGCTCATGCACTATGGCCACTTTGTAATTCATTGAAGCTTTTCTTGAGTCAAGAAATATATGGTGTGTTGCATAAATAAATGCTGTGTTGAATAAAAAAATAGAATGCCAATGAATGAAGATTTATAATGAGCAAAACACTCATTGAACTCTTTCTTCCTGTAAAGTTTCTAAACTTAACCTATGGCATATCCTCCCTCTAGCTTCAATAGTTCAGAAAATTTGTCATGTATACTCGCTTTGCAAGTGAGAGACCTGAGTTCAATTCCAGGCAGAGGGCGAAACCTTGGGCAAGTTTCCTTACTCCACACAGAGCCTAATAATAATCCCTCCAAAACAAAACAATAATAAATTGTTCATTTTTAATCTACGACTGTTTGTGGGACATTGCTGTGCGCAATTGGCTGCCGCGTTCGCCCACGAATGTACAGTCAATTCACTTTACAGTGTGTTCTGTGAAGCGCTTTGGGACGTCCTCCCGACGTGAAAAGCGCTATATCAAATGCAAGGATTATTATTATTATTATTATATACATTCAGTTACCCTACAAATTGCCCCTTCTTATGTTATCTTGGAGGTTAGCTCACTAACTTTTCTCATATGCTTTTAACAGTTCAGCCCTGAAGCATTTGAAAATTGAACATACTCTGTAACCATTACAGTACGCAACAATTATTTCATTAGCCAACCACAAAAGTGACTTTCTAGTGATAAACACTGTAAAACAAATTGAGAAAAAGACAAACCAAGACCATAAAAATGTATTTTTGCACTGCTAGAGAAACACGATCAAATTGTGGGAAGTTCAAGATAACGGAACCGCAGCAGTTGTGGGATACAGAACAGTCTCCATTACCACTTTCACTTAGTACCTCAGACATGCAGAAATGGCCTATTCTCTCAACTACAGGTGGTACATGGCCCTTAAGAGTAGGACACAGAGAATTTCAAACCGACAAATTTCAGAGTGTCTTTTTACCTTTGTCTCGTTGAACCCAGTCAGTAGATTTCAATTCCGAAAGCTTGTTTCTAGAGTTAAACAAGTTAACTACAGAAGTGGAGGAGGAGAGGTCCATGACTCTTTTAAACTTCCAAACAGGAATCCATTCATCTTCTATCACATCTGACAGGCTAGGAAAGGTGTAAAAAAATGTCTGGAATAGAAAGAGGACAACCATTAGCACTGATGAAAGAGTCAGATTTTTATTTGAAAATAAATCTTTAAATTAAATAGGACACCAAAATAAAACTGCTGGTGTTGGAAATAACCAAAGCTGTTAATGTTTAAAACTTCCCCTTTAATATTTTTGGTTACATTCCAGTTCAATATTGATTGCCAATTACTGATGTGGACCAGACCGTCTCAGCTAGCAGCCAAAAGCATTTAATTATGTTGAATATTTATTGCTTGGCTTTTATAGCTTTTTGATTTTCTACTAAGTAGGGATGGCTTTCCTATTTAAAAATATAATTTGCATTGTAACTTTTTATGCTCATATGTCTGCATAGCATTGAACATTTGGTTTTTACACTGGGCATTGGGCTTTTACCGATAGATTAGAATATTCAAGACGTTTTTGTTAAATTTAGTAAACATTTCATTTTTCATTTTTGCAAGTGCATTAGCATGCATTTCATTACCCTCTTCTTTCAAAGAGGACCTGAAAAGAACAATGAACTTTCCCAACAGGTAGAACACTACATTCAGAATCCACTGGACTCAGCAAGCTCCATCACAAACCAATATCCTTATCCATAACTGCACTTCCTCTGCCTGCATGCTCATTTCATCCCTATAATTTTTGTGGGACATTGCTGCGCAAAATTAGCTGCCACATTTGGTACTGGCATTGTAATTGAATCCCGCAAGCAGAAGATAGCGGATAAGCAAACAATTTGAGTCATAGTTGATATCCCTGGCCACTGTGAATAACAACAATAATAATCCTTGCATTTGATATAGTGACTTATGTTGAAATGTTTCAAACCGCTTCACAAGGATATAAAGTGAATTGACTGTATATTTTGTTGGCAAAGCGTAGGAACAGCAATGACCCACAAATAATGGAGTCAGTGATCAATTTTATTTGGGGAATGGTTGGCCAGGACACTGGGAGAAATTCCCTTTTCTTTTCTAATAGTGCCATGGGATCTTTAACGTTCACCTGTACAGGCAGACGGGACCTCGGTTTAACATCTCATCCAAAGGACAGCACCTCTGACAATGCAGCACCCCCACCCCCAGCACTGCATTGGAGTGTCAGCTTAGACTATGTGATTCCAAGTTCCGACGTGGGGCTTGAACATACTGACTCAGAGGCGAGAGTACTACCGCTGCACCAGGTTGACATACAAAAAGGCCAGCAAGCACAGTGAGGCTGCTCAGCACAGCGTTGTCGCACTAAGATAGTTGGGAGTCTACACACGACCCAAGGAAATTTTTGTTCCTGTAAAAAAAAATGTTAAGGTTTCAGGCCCAGTCCGGATAGCTTCAAATTCAAGATACCCAGAGTCCAGTAAGCTGGGGGTTACTGTACATCTAATGCAAGGATTATGACTAAGTTGAACGAAAAAAATGTGCACTTCTGTTTACAAATTACTGTAACGTATGATTACATTGTAATGAAGATACAACAGTTTCTCAGGCCAAGTTAGATATCCTCAAAACTGCATTTCCATTATGACACATCATACTGGTAAGTTACTTTTTGTATAAAACATTCAGAATATCTTTAGCACCTTTTTTATACCTCTAAACTGTAGTCTTCCAGTGGCTGAAATGTTTCAAAAAAGAAGTGCTCTTGAATTCTCTGCCAGTTCTTTCCAGCATTTCTAAACACAAGGGAAATTCAGGTTTTAGTTTTTAAAATAACAGAAAGCAATTATATAATACCCTTCACGCTGAGTAACAGATAGGAGAGCTTTACGGAAACATTGCAAGGCACCAAGCAGGGAGAGGAAGGATGTGACCTTGGACATAGTCAAAGTAGTCGGGTTTTAGATTTTTTTTTGAAGATAGATAGATAAGCAGAGACAGAGCTAAGGTAGACAGGTAAAAAGAGAGGGGAGGGCGGGAGGGGCATAGTTCCAAAGGGTAGGAATATAGTGGCTGAAAACTGTCGTCAATAGTGTAGAGGAGGCAGGGAACTTGTAATAGACTTGAATTGGAAGAGCAGAGGGGGCAAGCATAAGAGTTAGGCTGGAGAAGATCAGAGTACGGAGGTGTGAGGACATATAGATGAGGACAAGGATCTTGAAGTGAATCGCCTGGGAGATAGGTAAACCTGACAAGGATGGAGATGATGGACAAGCCAGTCAAGATGCGGGCAGCAGACATGTGGATAAAGAAGCTTGTGGATGGTAAAGCTGTGGAGGCCAGGAAGGAGAACATTTGAGAAGTCAAGTCTGGAGGTGACGGAGGCATGAACGAGAATTTCGGCAGCATTCAAGGCGACATTGGGATGGAGATGGCAATTTGACGCAGGCGCAGAAAAGTGGTGGTCAGGATATAGACGTGAGGGAGGAAGTAGAGTTGAGGATCAAACTAAATAACTAAATTGCACACTGGTTAATCAATTGAAAAGATAGCTTAGGATGATTGAGAAAGTTGAAGCCAGAAGCAAGGAGAATTGCCCACCTCCGTCCGTAACTCACAACCAAACCAGCTGAAACCCTTGTCCATGCCTTTGTCACTTCCCGGCTGGACTATTCCAATGTCCTCCTCGCTGGTCTCCCCAGCTCCACCATACTCAAAAATCAACTAATTCAAACCTCCACCGCCTGCACAAAACTCCGTACTCCCATCACACCATTCCTTGCCAGGCTCCACAGGCTCCCAATCACCAAATGGATCAACTTCAAGATTCTCTTACTTATTTTCAAATCACTTCATGCCTCGCACCTCCCTATCTATACAAATTGCTTACTCCCAACTCCACCACCCGTTACCTCCACTCGGCTGGCTCCGGCCTCCTATTTGTCCCTTGTCCCCTCCACCATCAGACGGCATTAGCCATTAAGTCCCGAAACACTGGAACTCTCTTCCTCAACCCCTTCGCCTTTTCCCCTCCCTCCCCACTTTCAAATCCCGCCTAAAGTCGATGTTAGACTCCGCCATTGTCAAGCGCTCTGGGACGTTACCCCACGTGAAGGGTGCTATATAAATGGAAGTTGTTGTTGACATTGACAGGTGCCAAGAAGGATTGCTTGAATCTTGGTCATGCTAAACTGAAGAAAGTTTAAGCTCATCTGGAACTTAATGTCTGACAGGCAGATGGTCAAAACATCAGTGCAATCAAAATCAAGGGGAGAAGTAGAGGTAGATTTAGGTTTCACCTGAGTACACTTAGAAACTAACTCCATTCACTTGAAAATAATCAACCAAATGAAAAGTGCAAATATTACAGATGTAATAATTATGACTTTTTAAAAAAACAAATAAGAAATGCAGTTTAATTTTGTTAATTAATTAGTATAAAACCTTGAGTGGCCACTCATAACTAAGGCTTTACATTAATGGATTTTGATATTCTCCTAGCTATCAGACAGTACTGGCTGCCAACTGAAGTGCTTGCAACAGCTAACCTTCAGGGAGGGATCCTTTTCCTTCGCATTTCTGTGCATCCTAAAAAAAACTCCCGATAACTGCTCAATTATATCATCCGATCTTCTGCTCTCCCAATGGTAAACTGTACTACAACACTGCTCTCACATCAATAATTAGAGAAAGCTATTGGAAGCCCAAACTTTCCCATCCTCTCCAGCATCTTTACCACTAAGAAATAGACTAGTTTCATACCCAGGGTCGTTTCCCATTGTTTGAATAGTAAAAATAACTCATTTGGAAACCAAGAGGAAAAGGGTAAGTGGGCAACATAAATGCCTTGGAAGTGGAACCTAATATCCCCCACCCCTTCAAAAAAAACATTTGTGTAATATTAAGGAAGAGATCAGATGGGAAAAGGGGCCTTCTTCATTCAAACTGATTTTTTGTTCTTTAGTGCTGGTCATTAACTGTGACTCACTGCCCCCCAACCCACTTCAAATTATTCTTACACAAAGTGTAATTATGAATGGTCCCTTAAAGTCTTTACATAGGTAATACAATTTTAGAAAAATAAAAGAATAGTGTATGGAATTCATGCTGACCCTGTGCTTTGCTTATGACCGGCTTGCTCCAGACTGGATTCAACTATTGGTTCCAAAAATTGCAAATCGTCACCCTCCATCTTCGCCAGTTGACAAGCCTCCCAGACTTTTTGTAATGCAAGCAAGGCATACAGTCGCACACTGAAATTGTGATTTAGACACCATGGCAGTATTACACTCAGTGCTTTCTTCAAATAATGGTTCTAATTAATGAAACAAAATATTGGCAAACAATGTATTAAACAATCTTACCATGAAATAAGAATACATCATGACTATCAGCCTTTAATGTGCAATATGAACACTATATTGGACATGCTGCTGGATAACTCACTTGAAACACTTGTTGCCCAGATCTTCTTTGGCAGTCTACAACCATCAGGGTGAAAACATTCGCAAGGACGATCATGTATTCGCTCAGCTGATCCACTTAAGATTACCAGATACACCAATAAGGCTCATTGTGCAAATTTGTCAACTAACATTGCACAGAATGGAATGACTTGGTGTCATTGCTTTTCCGAGTTGATTTAGAAAAATTTTCATATATTTGGATACCAAAAAATAGAACCCTTTCCTTCAGCAAGCATAATTATTTGCATTTCATACAAGTTTAAATTACAATTCACATTTATATACATTTCATATTGAGAGATCTCTAAGCGCACGCTTCACACAGCTGACTGGGAGCCCGAGGTGAGGGGGAGGGGTAGAGCGAGAAAGGTGGCCAACTGTGTTGTCAAAATATAGGGTTTAAGATGGGTTTTAAAGGCAGGGAAGAAGACAAGGTGGAGGAGCCCCTGGATGGAGTTCCAGAGAGTGAGGGCAGAAAAAGCTAAAAGCTCACCCACCAATTATGGGCTGATCAGGCAGGAGACATGAAGCTGGTTGACATTTGCTGAGTGGAAGGGAGCAGCCAGGCTGTAGTTTGCAGGAAATCGCAAACCATAGGGTAGCATGAGGCCATGAGGTCATTTGAAAGTGAGGTTATAGATCTTGAATTTGATCCAGCAGGCGATAGAGAGCCAGTGGAGTTGAGTAAGAATAGATATGATAAGCTTGCGGGGCCTGGTGTGGGACCAGACATGGACTGTAAAGTTATGGATGATCTGCAGATTGTACAAAGAGGAGCTCCGGAGTCCAGTGAGCAGGGCATTGGAATAATTGAGTCTGGGATGCGTAGACGATGGTCTCAGCGGCCTGGGGAGAGAAGTAGTGGGGGACACAGGCAAGGGAGGTAAGGGACAGCCAAAAGGGTGCGAGGCCAGATGTAGGATGTCTATAAATAGCCATTACTTATATTTAACCTGAAAGGTTTTCTGCACATATATTTACCTTCTCCTCAACATTCTTAAGGATCACATCAATGTGAACTAATATTGCCAAGAAGGTGCAAATACTGCTTTTAGTATTTTCTTGTTTCTGTAGATAAATGAACAAGAGAAAGCATAAGACAACTTAACAATTGAGCTATAAGTCCACATTTTTCAATCCAATCTATACAAGAAATATTTCAGACCAAACTGAAGAAAATGGTTATTTTAAGACTCTAAAGGTAATGTGTTTTCGTAAATTGCTCTGAAGTATAAGTTGCAACAGACCGTTTATTTCAAATTCTACAGACAAATTTGTACCTTTAGAAGTCATAATACATTGCAATTACAGCCTTTAATTTAAACAGGAAGTAATGCTAATTCTTTTGCTATGGTGAAATAGTCACGCAAATTATGCTAGGATTCAATTACCAACAAAGGATTTTTATTTCGAGCCATAATTACAACTCTGGAGATTCCTTTTCACATTCCACTTGGAAGACAACTCTCCACATAATGGTTGCGTTCTAATTAAAAATAATAATGAAACTGTCCTTCCCTTCATGTAATCACCAATTTACCGTTACTCATCTTATTCTGCAATTTCATTTTTTCACTGCATGATACTCCAGCGTTTAGTTTTGCTAAAATGCAACAGCCACAATAATAATTAATATTAATGAGGGCTAAAGGATCGTGTACATTTTAGGCTGACGTTTGGGAAGAAGCTTAGGTGTGTGGATCAAGGCAAAGGAAAGATAATGAAGACTGAAATGTTAGGATAGTTAGGACAATGAATACACATTGCTCAATTATTATCTATTTTAAAACTATAAATCTGCAGAATTATTAAAGGATCCAACTTTCCTCCTTGGCTAAAGTTAAGGTAATTTTTTTACCTCCAGTCGTGGCTGAAAAGAACTATCTTCCTCACTTCAAAAACAAATCAATCCTGACTTAATAGGTTACTTCTTTGCTAGTTTGACTGACACAGCCATTAAGGAAATTACCTAGGAAACCAGTGAACACTGCACATGGAGCATTCTTTAACAGGTGAGGAATGATATTAATGAAAAGGCTTTAAAGTGAACGTACACATATCTAATTGTCTGACCAAAGCAGAGCCAAATAGGATGTTGTATTCCAAGCTACTTGACATCAAGCAAATCTTAAACTAGCTCCCAAAATAGGATTTGGCAGACTGCCACAGAGAGTTAATTCAATTCCGACATTCCGTGGCTAAGGACAATCTCGAAGCAAGCTCAGTTCCAAGGAGATCCCACTTACCTCCCCCCACCCCACACTCCAAGGAGGATAGTCACTAGTTGTTCATTGACCAGTGCAAATTTGAGCAATAGATTGTAGGTACAAACAACAACCGGCAAGCCTTCCTGGTGAGCAGTATAGCTTAGCATGAAATGCTCATTGATAACAATGTCATCTCTTGCAGCACTGGGCCAGATTCAAGCCTAAGTTCCAACTACAGTTGAGCCCAACCTAATGGGTAATTGAATAATGAGGACACTTTGCTCTTCAAGACATTTTTCCAGTCTAGCTTCTCATTTGAAACTGATGGTGACTCAAATTGCAAACTCACTAATGAGGGCATCATTAATAAGGGAAAAATAGGCCAGTCTATTGACTCTGTAAGAATTCACTGTACCCAAGCCTCAGATTATCCTGAGGGTCGAATTGTATGTATTATATTTGGTTTTGAGACCATATGTATAAAATGACCCTAATATGAGGTAATGCAGCTAATGTTTGCTAAAGAGAGGGGGAAATGCAGCCCAATAGACACAACCTTCTATTTTAATTAGTAAATTCAAACAGAATTGTGATACCCTTCCTTTTCAGCTAGTATTAGACTTCTGGAATAGTTGATGCCTGGGGAAAAGGGCAAAACAAAAAGAGGAATACAGATATAATCAGCACTTTTACTTACAAAACGAAAGCATCTCCAGAACGAATCCAGAAATTCAGGCCACTTATGGAGTATCAAAATGATGAACCATTCGATTAGGTACTTTACAGATGCCTGATTATCACTGAAGCCAGAAAGATAAACAGTTTCAAGGATTTTTCTTACAAAATTCTGTGGGAGAGATGAATGCAATTTTAGTGCAAGTAATTTGGAAATATGTCAATTAAATGGAACAAACTATTCTACTACCACTATCATCCACAGACATTGGGTCAATTTGCACATATATGCAGAATGACATCCAAATCTATTTTTTCTCCTCTGGCCGAGACTCCAGGACCATTGATGTTCTGTCTGCCTGGATAAGTGATGGCTTACTGCAGCTGAACACGAACAAGACAGAAGCCATCATACTTGGTTCCAATCAACGTCTTGTCACCTCCAACTTCCTTAACCTTCCCAGCCTTTCTCTCAGACTCACTGTGTGCAATCTATTTTTTTCTGATCCCCAGTTGTCCTTTCACGCACATTTAGTCCCCGACTATTTTTCCTGACTGGAGGACTGTTTTCTTCCACATTTGCCACATTGCCCGTCTCTAACGATATCTCACACCCAACGCTGTTCATCCATACTTTTATCACCTCTCGCCTATATTACTCAAATGCATTCTTCACCAGTCCCTGCAGCTCCACCATTCACAAAATCCATCTGATTCAAAAGGACACCACTAATATCCTCACCTGAACCAATCTGCTCCTCCATCACCCGTCCTCGCCAGGCTCCAATGGCTCCCAGTCACAGAACGGATTAATTCCATGACCCTCACACTTACTTACAAATTACATCATGCCCTAGCACGTTCCTCACGCTCCAACTTGCTTATGCCCCTCTCCTCGACTACAACAACATTACATTTGTATAGCGCCTTTCACGTCGGGAGGACATCCCAAGGCACTGAACAATCAGTGTTTTGGACCCGAGCTGGGGGTCAGGATCGGGGAGGTTGGGGGCTGTGGGGGAAAGGAGGATGATCGAAGGCATGGTCAAAGAGGAGGGTCTTGAGATGGGTCTTGAAGGAGGCAAGGGAGGGGGCAAGACAGAGAGACTGTGGGATAGAGTTCCAGAGGGTGGGGGGCAGAGCGGCTGAAAGCCTGCCCGCCAATGGTGGGGCGGGTAAGGCAGGGGACGTGAAGCAGGTCGGAGCTCTCCGAGTGAAGGGAGCGGGCAGGTTGGTTGGGGGTTAGGAGATGGCAGAGGTAGGGCGGAGCAAAGCCATGGAGGGCTTTGAAGGTGAGGATCAGGATCTTAAACTGTATCCTTTTTGTGATGGGAAGCCAGTGGAGTCGGGCGAGGATGGCGGTAATAGGGTCACGGAGTCTGATGCGGAGAGGACACAGGCTGCAGAGTTCTGGATGATCTGCAGTCTATGGAGGAAGGAATTGGGGAGGCCAACAAGCAGGGAGTCATGAATGCGTGTATGCCCCCTTTGCTCCGCTGACTCGGGCCTTCTGCGCATCCCCTGACCCCTCCACTCCACTGTTGGCAGCTGTACTTTACAAACGTCTGGAACTCACTGGCTCAATCACTCTGCCCTGCCTCTTCTTTGCCTGTCTTCAGATCTTCATCCATACCTATAGTAAACCTATCCTTTCTGCCCGCTCGGTATCAAAACCCACCATTGTTCAGTGCTCCAAGACACTATCCTGCGAGAAGGTTTTGCAAGTTATTGTTTCTGAATAATGGTTATTCAAAGAAACATTTCACCACTAATACATCTTTTAAAAAATCTGTTGTTTGTTTAAACAACTGATCACATTGAGTGAAGGTGTTTACTCAGCCCTAAAGTATGAGGGAACTGAATTAACACAAGACAAATTGCTGAAGCACCGATTTTAATGACTACGGACAGA
Source organism: Callorhinchus milii (assembly GCF_018977255.1). NCBI lineage: Eukaryota > Metazoa > Chordata > Chondrichthyes > Chimaeriformes > Callorhinchidae > Callorhinchus > Callorhinchus milii. Next base: position 59,197,799 of record NW_024704744.1, read on the forward strand.
GTTGACCTGTTAGTAACTATATTGACCACTTAGGACCTTACAGAAAATGGTACTTTAAGCAAAAAACACACACAAAATGAGAGAGAGAAAAAAAAAAGCATAGAGAACAAAAAAAGCATGAGTCCTGTAGCTCAGTGGTTAGATCATTCGCCTTGCAAGAGAGACAACTGGGTTAGATTCCCGGTAGGTCGAAACCTTGGGCAAGTTTCCTTACTCCATATGCCTGATAATAATCCCTCAAGAAACAAAACCAATAATAAATTGGTCACTTCAATCCACGATTGTTTGTTGGACACTGCTGTGCGCAATTGGCTGCCGCGTTTCGCCCACAAATATACAGTCAATTCACTTTACAGTATATTTTGTGAAGTACTTTGAGCCGTCTAGAAGACGTGAAAAGTTCTATATCAAATGCAAGGATTATTCATTTTAACAAAGAGTTGGCACAATGTGTTATTACAGTGAAGGTATAACAGTCAGAAGAATTATCTTCAGTTAACACTTGAAGCCAATTTGTATTTTGCAGGATGTCCAATTATCCACATGGTTTGTTTATCCACAATGGGGTCCCAATTAATGTGAATAATTTGCTCTCTACTGTATCGCTAGAGTCTAGTTTGCAATATTCATAAAAAGGGTGGGAAGTTCCTTCACAACTTCCTTTCTATTGTCTAATGTGTTATACGATATTGGTAAATCATTGAATTATGGGCAGATTCTGCATTATACATTGGGCTTCAGTATGTCTAGCACTAGAGGTGTACAATCTCAAATGTTAAGGATCTAGAGCTACATTTCTTCACCAGGGTAGAACTTGACACTTCTTTGCAGTCATTCCAAAATGAAGGGTTCTTCCAAAATCTATAACTCAGCCTCGGTCAACTTGATTAGCCTGTCAACCTTTGACTGTCTTTCAAAATCCCATTTCAGTGGAAGACAACATAAACACTCCCTATAGGCATCAATCACTAGGATGTATCCACAACTACATTTGCAGACCTTTGAAACTAAATGCTGATGCTGAATTGATAATGAGTAAGGAATTGATGAGAGCAATGAAAGCCTTAGCTTGCTCACTTAGCATAAAAACAAAACACATTCCAAAACCAATGGTACTGACCACTTTGCTTACTTTATTCACTATTACCCAACTTAAACATTAATTTAACAGGGTACTTCCCCCTCCCTATCCTAATATATTTGAAGCTGACAAAGGATTTATTCATTATTTATACACAAGGCAGGGCAACCTATTTCCAAATGTACCATCCAGAAAATTAAGAATTGTACTGACATATGGGTCAAGTTAAACTAGAACACGCCTATCAACTGAAATCATGTTGGATTGCAATGACTTTTCAGCTCAAAGCCAAGTAAGATGCTCAAAGCTGGACGTGATGAAAATGGCTGCCAGCTGGATACTTGAAATCAAATTACAGAAAGGTAAAATACTTTCCAACCTCTAAAAATATGAAAAACACTGCCAAGACTTAATGTTCCCATCAGTTCATCTATTACACAGTGGATTGGAAAGTCAATGTCAAAATGTGTTGTTTTATGGATTTTTTTTTATTTGTTATAGAAAACTAACCACCAGGTGTAGCCCAATTCAACAACTATCTTACATTGTGAAGTAAACTTAGGGTAAAATGATGGATTCCATTATGTAATTATGGCTATTATGAATACCACTGTTTAATTCAATTTTTTAAAAATCCCTGCATTTGCCTCAACAGCACAATTTGTATCTGTATAGCACCTTCATGAAGAGTAACATCTCATAGCTCTTTACAGAGGCAGTGCCCAAGCAGGCAAAAGGTGACCATAAGCACGGTCGAAGAGGTAGGCTTTTAAGCAGGCTTTTTGAAAACAGATAGGCACGATGGTTGAGGGAAGGAGTTCCTGCGGGTAATAGAAGCTGAAAACTCAGCAGGTATAGCGGCTGAAGGTGGTAGGGCTCACGGGGCTGGGAGCACACTGTAGACCTAGCGTGCTGAGTGAATCCAGGTGTAGGTACGGATCTGGGTGGTGGAATATTGGATGGAGGCAATAGGACAAAAATTTAAAAAGAAAATATGAAAGGATATGGGATATGGGCCGAGAAGTTGGGGGGAAATGAACAGCTTTCAGAGAACTGTCTCAGACAAGATGGGCCAAATGGACTCCTTATATACTGTAAAATTCTAATGAATGAATCAAAAGTTAAGGTAATATTCACACTCTAAAAGTAACGTTTCAGTGAAGCACTCACTGTGCATTATAATTCTCTCTTGTATTTTAAATAAATATTAAGCAACAATCAATGGCATTACCTCTCAAAATCAAAACTTAACGGTTGCAGTCAAGAATTCCCTTCAATTGTTTAAGAGGTGAAAGAGAAATCCTGAGAAAATTTCCAGATCAAATTTTGATATCATTAAGTAATCTTAAAATTAACAAATACTCTAAATGGCTTCTTGATTACAAAATACACAGATCTCAATATCAAATGTAGATCATTTTACCTGATCCAGATGATGAAGGAGCACAAGTAAAGTCTGCCATATTCTGGTCTTCACTCGATGATACATTGAGTTCACATAATAACGGCCTTTCTTATTCCTCAGCTCATTATCCTGCAAAGTAAGTGAAATGGCCAATAGCGACAAATGTCGACAATGTAGAGAGCAGGAATTACAAAAAGGCATTAGCATATTGAACAACGTATCATTTTGTTCAAATTTTACTAAGTGATGGAAGAACTAACACCATCCACTCCCCAAATCAGATCATTTTGAAAAACAAGCTATTGTGATATATATCATTTTGAAAAATGAGGTTAAAAAGGATTTGCACTTCAGTCAATTTTTAAAAATATATAATTTTAGATGCCCAATTATTTTTCTAACTTTTCCCTCCATTGACATATGCCTCTACTGGTCACTAGCCTGTTCATGCAGGTTAGTGACCAGGTGGTTCCATGGGTGCTGGTTGGCACCTGACAACATGCCCAAATGGCATTGTTCAGGTATGAGCCTTGGCATCTATCATCTCTCCTCAGTCAATTGCCACAAATGCACACTACCAGAAGTTGCTGTACAGGGTCCAAGAAATTTTGTCTGGCTGGTTTCCCTAACCCTGGAAAGGCCTGGACCAAGCCCCAACTAAGACAAGCAAACTCAGGATGGATCGGATTTGAATCAGCAAGTTCCCAATCCACAAGCTGAAGTTCTATCCACAAAACTATGAGAGCTCAAAAAAAAATCTTGCTCCAAACATTTTTGGAAAATGTTTGGCTCAGCCGGCTCCACATCCCCTGACCCACTCACCCCACCATTGGTGGGAGAGCCTTCAGCCACTCTGTCCCCAACCTCTGGAATTCCATCCTCCAGTCACTCCGCCTCGCCCCCTTCTTAGCCTCCTTTAAGTCCCGCCTCAAGACTCTCCTTTTCGACCATGCCATCGGTCACCCCCTTTCCCCTCCCCTCCCTTCTCCCCCCCTGACCCTAGCTCGGGTCTGAAATGCTGTACTCTGTCCAGCGCCTTGGGAAGTCCTCCCGACGTGAAAGGCGCTATACAAATGTAATCTTGTTGCTGTTGTTTTCCAGTGCATCAGGTCTGAAAATACATGTATTACATGAAAAATGCAGAAACATAAAACAAGAACTTTGTATTATGCCAGTGACAGTCTCTATTAAAAGTATTATTTCAATTTTAATTGATACTTTTGATCATTTAAAACAAAAATGCCATTCAATTATCACTGTGCGGAATTTTAACTACGGTGGAATCTTATTCTAACCCTATATTCAAACAGCACAGAAGGAGGCTATTCGCCCCATCGTGTCTGTGCTGACTCTTTGAAAGAATTGTCCAAATTAATCCCACTTCCCCGCTCCCTCTCCCATAGCCCTGCAAATTTGTCTTCCCAAAACATCTATCCATTTCTTGCTTGAAAGTTGTTATCAAATCTGCTTCCACCACCCTTTCAGGCAATGCATTGCAGATCCGAACAACTATGTTTGGAATCTATAAAAAATATACAACANTTTTTTTTAAATAATAATTTGGGCACTCGATTCAGGACTGTCTGTGGGACACTGCTGTGCACAATTGGCTGCTGCATTTCGCCCACAATATATACAATCAATCCACTTTATAATATATTCTGTGAAGCTATTTGAGACGTCTCAACGATGTGATAAGGCGCGATATTAAATCAAGGATTATTATTAACCACAACCCATCTTATAACAATTGCCACTTTCACTGCACGTACGTACAACCAGCCCGCTCAGTTTCTGCAGGCCAGCCATTTCCTGCAATAAAAAGAAATCCAACATCTGGGTGATCAGGAGGTCATTGCTGACATCACTGCTTATGTGCTGGCATGTGCAGGGCATAAGAAATGACATTAGCATTGACCTAAAGACTCATATATCAGCTACTTTTAGGGCAGGAACGAGCCAGCACGGGGGAACCCATTCGGTTGGCTACACACATGCTCAGTGAATAGGGCTGACATGCCATCCTTGTTACAAACAAATGAGCATTATCATGTACAGTATTGTCACAGGACTGCACTGTATAATAACATAAGCTAAAATATACTGATCAAAAATACCAGAATTCTTCTCACTTGTTCAGGAAAGAGCGTATGAATATATATGTAAAAAAAAAATTGTGAGCAGAAAACAGGACAGGCGCTTACCCTTTCAAGTAGTTTGTTAACAAGCTTCTCAATGAAATTCTTATGCAAAGAATCTGATCCATCCAAATGGCATAAGAAGCTAATGGCCCATATTCGCACAAATTGATCATCTTTGTTTTCACTGTAAAATGGTAAATTGGCAAAAGAATCATCTATGTTATAAATTAACTTGTATGTAGATAATTGTCTAATCAAATACTAGGCTTTAAAGTATGTAATTTTGCCAAAATAATCTGGGGTGTTTTTTGACATTATTCTCCAATTTAGTAGATATTAAGAGAAGAGGGTAAAGGAATACTGCACATGACGGTGTGGGGGTGGGAGGAGAAGTAATTGGCAGACACAAGGTGGAGATGTTAGGATAGGTAAGACAAAACCAGGAAAGCACAGAACGGTGAAGGTGGAACCGAGAGGAAAGGCGCTGAAGGAGGATAGAATGGTCAACAGTGACGAAAGTAACAGAGAGGTCAAGAAGAACAAGGAGGCAGAAAGCGCCCTGGTTACAGATAGAGAGAATGTCACTGTTGACATTCACCAGTACAGTCTCGGTACTGTGGAAATCGGATTGGAGGGCTTTGTGCAGGGAGCGTCTTCAGAACAGTTAATAAGAACAGTTAGAAAGAGGAGTAAAAGTTAAAAGATGGTTTATGAATGATTGTTAAAAATTAAAACAAATAAAAATGATCACCTTTAAATGATCTTTGCAAAATTAATGTAATCTTAACCATTATTATACAGCTTTCAGGCATTGGGCAATCTCAGTTGGAAGGTCAATGGAGCATGACTTTTAAATGTTTCACACCTCCATCCTCAAAAAATCATCCAATCGGAATTCTGTGCTGCCCACAGCACGGAAACACTCCTGGTCAAAGTCACTAACAACGTTCTGAACACCTGCGACAAGGGCCGTCTCTGCCTCCTTGTCCTCCTCTCCCACCATCTCCACTTTATCGCCACAAACGGCTTCTTCTCCAGCCCCCACTCCGTCATGTGTGGCGTCCCTCAGGGCTTTATCCTTGGCCCTCTCCTTTTCAATATCTATATGTTCCCCCTTGGTGGCATCATCCACCGACTTCCACATGTATGCGGATGACACCAACTCTACCTCTCTACCTCCACCCTCGATTCCAGGACCACTGCTGTCCTCACTGCCTGTCAGACAACAAGTTCTGGATGAGAGCTAACTTCCTGCAGTTGAATGTCAATAAGACTGAGGCCCTCCTGCTTGGCTCCTGTCAGTGCCTCCATACCTCAGGCATTGACAAAATCTCCCTCCATGGATGCACTCTACATCTCATGGAGCCAATACGGAACCTCAGTATCCTGTTCGATCCTCAACAGTCTTTCATACCTCACATCCGTGGCATGACCCGCTTTGACTCTCCCCACCTCCGCAACATCGCCCGGCTCCACCACTGTCTCACACGGCAGGCTGCCAAAACCCTCATACACACATTCACAACATCCAGGCTTGACTATGCAAACTCCCTGCTTGTCGGCCTCCCTGACTCATCTCTCTAGGTTGCAGATCATCCAGAACTCTGCAATCCGTGTCCTCTCACGCACCAGGCTCCACGACCCTATCACCCCCACCCTCTCCCGACTCTACTGGTTTCCCATCACACAGAGGATACAGTTCAAAATCCTGACCCTCACTTTCAAAGTCCTCCATGGCCTTGTTCTCCCCTACCTCTGCAACCTCCTAACCCCCTACGAACCTGCCTGCTCCATCCGCTCAGCGTGTCTGGCCTGCTTCACGTTCCCCCATCTTGCCCACACCACCATTGGTGGGTGGACCTTTAGCCACTCTGCCCCCAGCATTTGGAACTCCATACCGCAGTCCCTCCGCCTTACCTCCTTTCAAGATCTGTCTCAAGATCCTCCTATTCAACCGTGCCTCAGTCACCCTTCTTCCCCCCTTGCCCCCCACCCTTCCCGATCCCGACCTCCAGCTCAGGTCCGAAACACTGATTGCCCAGGGCCTTGGGACATTCTCCCGATGTGAAAGGCGGTATACAAATGTAAATTTGTTGTTACACATTATATTTTACAATATTATAGAAAATCATTACATTTGTCATGTACAATGCCTACCACATTCAACTGAAATCTATTTTTACATACTAAAGTCTTAAATGCATGCAAAGGTGCAAAGGGTTTAATTAAGCTTTAATAGGTATGTTGGTTTTAAAAAAAACTAGCATTGAGGCATAACGTGAGGCCATTACGAAATGAGCATTCATTCATGGTGTGTTCTCCTCGAACCTAAAACGTAATGAATGTGACCAATGAGCAAGCAATTGCTCGAGTGCGTAAGATGAAAGTTATCTTGTCTGTTTCTAATGAAACCCCTGCATGTATACAATTTTATTCTTTGACAAGATTAAAATAAGATCTACTTATCCTATCTACTCCTACTCTTCAGTTCAACATGTCTTTCAGTATATTATACAAACTGGCACAATTTCAGCAAATCTATAGTCAAGATACATTCAAGCCCATTAAAACCCAAGTCTATAAGCAGCAGACACGAAGGGATAAAACTAAGTTCTTTGAATGCAATGAAAATATCCACGAATAAACTGTGTAGGTGGATAAACATTAAAAAATTGCCTTATGTTTAAATAACAATACCTAAGCACACATGATGCGGTTTCAAATACGTTTAAAGTTATGTTACTATTCTGCACTGAGAAAACAGTGAAATAAAAAGTTAGAATCGTACAAAATAGCATTACTTTCACCTGCCATTTTATGCAGTTAAGACATTCGCATAGATAACCCATCATATCAGGATCTTGTATGTCTGTGCCCTGGCATACTGTGTCATTTCAATATCAGTGAACTCTCACCGATTTAGAAATAGTTATATGCTTTTTTACCTTTCAGTAGTTACATTTGCTGCACAGTCGTCTCCTTGTAGTTCTATGAAGATATGTACATCTTGAATTAATCTGGTCAAAAAAAAATACAAAATGTTGCTCTTCAAACCCTTTGAAAAAACCATTACAGGAATAATGCACATTAAAATCATAACCACCTTGCAATATGATGCAGCCAATTAACAGAAAAAAAATCAAATAGATCTATGAAATGGATAACTAAAGCAGTGATATCCAACATCATCTCTTCACACTTCAAATTTTACAAAGTACATACTAATACCTACTGGATTACCTTTGATCAGCTGTATTTCTGTTTCAATGGTTTACTTCATGATCAAGTGAATATTTTGGTTATTGAAAGATAATAATTTGAGGATGAAATATGCTAATCTGAAGATTAGTTTTTTTTAAATAATTTGGACTAAATTGTTTCACAGAGCTTCCTTATTCTTACCTTTGATCTTTCCTAAACACAGGTCCAAACAGGCAAGCCTCAACAAAAAGGTCGATATGGTTTTGAGCAATTGCGAAAGAATCCTGCAGGCAAGTGTTACTAGCAGAAACAGCTGGCAACCACGTTTGGCAGCAGTGAGCGATCAACACATTGAAGACTCCAATTTTGGTTTGTGAAATTTCAAACAATTGATTCAGAATCTGGGAAAAGAAAGGTTTGAGTGAATGAGAACTGTTAATGAAAATGGAGTGGTTTACCTTAGTTTTGTGATATTTTTTCCTTCTCATTTACTCCACTGGGTCATACACATTCAATAGCTAAGAGGAGTATGGACCCTCCCCATTCATATGGCAAGCTGTTTTATCTCAGAAGACATTAGAGTTAAGCTGATCTAGTTCTTATCTGACCTGCAAAACTGAGTAGTGATTCGGAGGAACTGCATGTCTCCCTTGCCCAGACACTTGACTGTCCACTAGAAACTGCAGGGCAATGGCCTGAAAAAGGCTTTTACCATTTCCTCCTTCCTGGAAAGCATTTGGAGTTCACTTGTGGTTTGGCTGATATCAGGAAGGTGTTGGGAAAATTGAAAAGGTCGAAAGGTTTGGCCCACAGTGATGTTGCTCTTAGAGGGGCCTTTCGGGTGGTGATAAAAAGCAGTTCAGAGAGTAGTCACCTCCGAGAATATGACAGTTATAATTGGGAATTGGAACAAAGGAGAACCGCAGTTCCCATTACTCTGATTTGGAGGTCAGCTTAAACTAGATCAGGATATTTCCCACAACAAAGTAACTCATCTACTATATGAATGACATTGATTAAAGAACAGGCTTTGTGATGGTAAGTGGCTTTGCCTTTTCCCAAATATTCTTGAGTTCTTATATTCCACATAGGAAAAATGCAGTGCTTACTTGATGATCATCAATTGGATTTCAGTCGCAACGATCATAAACATGTAGAACATATAAGTACTCTCATATCCATGTCAAGCCACTTAAAAAAGTTCTTGCCTACCCTTTTCAAAATCCCATTGAAGGGATTATAGGAGAAACTGAACAGGTATAGCTCCAATGAGCACACAGTTTAAAAAATTGCCAATTCTATATTTAAGGATTGTGATTGTTTACCAAAACAGTTATCATAATGAAGTAATTATAATATTATCTCCGCCAGCCTGTGGCTTCAAGGCAAACTGCAGATCACATAAAACAACTTCCCCCCACTTCATTCGATTTCCAGACCATCAATTTTAAAAGCACAGTAAATAGCTGATTAGCCACACTAATTGTGACCATGCCTTTTGAGGATCAGCAGACAGAATAATTGAACATCACATAAAATAACATCTCTCTCTTTCTCTCTGGGTCTCCCTAATTTTCTATATTTCCTTCTCATTATAGCTATGTCTAACCCTAAACTGGAGAAGTATAAATACCTATCTTCACTGCTGGCAAAAAAAAGTCTGGTTAAAAGAGATGATAGGGGATTACCAGTATGAACGGGATGTACCTGGAGTCAGGGCGTCCCTAAAAACTTCTAATAACTTCACACATATTCAAACAGTTTTTTTTTGCCAGTACCTTGCAGGTGTGCATTCAATGCCTGTACTGGAGTCCTAGGCTGATAAATCGACATGCGTATAATTGATTACCCGAAGCACGACTTTAATCGGTGAGATCAGGGGGGGGACAGACTTATGCATCTGTTCCAGGTCTTTCTGACATCGAGGGTATTGATTGGAAGTTCATCAGTATCAATTGTTGATTCTTATAGATACCTTGCCGTTGTGGTCAACACCAACTTTTGCCTGAACACTGTCCTGAAGAACTGTGTAGAGAAGGGGTGAAGGGCGTCCTGGTTATGCTCTTCTCTCTTAGGAAAGCATTCTAATACTGCAATGGAATACTAGCCTGGATAATCAGCTCAGACTCAAGTTAGGGTTTGAATCCACAACATCCTTACCCAGAGGTGAGAGCATTATCTTTTAACCTAGATGCAAGAGATGATAGCCCAGTCACCTCAATAAAGACCAATAGCTATAAGGAAAAGAAAATCTTACTTCTTTTCAGTGAGTTCAGAAAAAACAGGAAATTATATTCAATACATAAAGGAAAATAATATTAATGCTGAATCATATGAACATTAAGGATTGAATGATCATTTGTTTAAAAATAGTAGACATATAATGAAAATAAAATTACCATCTGATGAAGACATTAAAGCAGACTTCCTGTAGGAAGAGATATAAATCTAGGAGTGTGTGCATGAATAATTCACCATCAGTCGTTAGGAGAGAATTAGGTCATGCCCAACGCTAATTTGTACAGAAATTGATAAACATTCAAATATTCTCCAGTAATAACAGATGGTTATAATCTAGTTTTATGAACCTAAAAAGATAAGGTCTATCATACTAAAACAATAACTCAGATCACATTTTTGTGGTTATTTAAATCAAATGGCATCATTCCAACATATAATTTTAATCCTCTAGCAAAGATGACAGTTTTTCTTGAGATCAAATATATGCTGGGAGAGTAAGATCCCATAATTTAGTTACTGAACAGATGAATACACACAGTCCAACATAGCAGCAGAACTTCAATGACTGACATGCAATAAAAACGATGTGGTCCTCATCTCTTCTAATTATAATACGGCGAGTAATGCAAATGCACAGAGCTTTCCTATCTAAATCAAATTATTCTGGTAACCTGATTTCCAAAATGTAATTGCACATTCCCATGCAAGGAACCTGACTTAAAATGCAATAGGATAACTTATTACCCATAAACATTACGACTTTGAGAAGGGATGGGGTTTTCCTGCTATGTTCCACCTTATTTTCTCCCGTTATTCATACACTATAAACTAGTAAAATTAAGAAAATGGTAGTAAATCTGCTATACCAATGTATTTGTGAGGTTAAATTGAGATTAATGTGGTCCAGGGATTGTTCTCACTCCAGTTTTCACTGCATATTAAGTGTCTGGCTGCAAAAAACTATAGTATGCTTTCAGGAGGATCATAAAAGCATCTCCTCATAGTAACCTGCTCATCATCAGAAACTCATTAAAATGTGAAGCTAAATACGTGTTCCTCTACATGTATCAATAAGTATCATGGAACTTTTGGCTACCTACCATAAAGTAAGTTTTTCCTAAATCGCTGAATCTTCCTAAATTAATCTTTGCATACAAATCTTAATTCTCTTAAGGATTTGGTGCCATAATGCTCACATGGTCCTTCTTTAATTCCATTGTAAGCATGGTTTAATTCTTGTAGCCTCATTTCTTCTGAAAGAAGGCATTAGTGGAGTGGTCAAGATGTTACAAGAAAGATGCACAATATATAAGCAACTCCAAGTGTAGCAAGGTAAATAACAAATAAAATCACTCCTTTTTATGTGAAACTTGAAATACATGTAAACAGTGAGGAATGTTGTTTGAATTAATTTTACATTCTTCCTCATTCATCCAATCTTTATAATCATCCAGAATGATCCCACAGCATTGTAGGAAACAAAATGTGGGAATCTCCATTACTTAATTCTCAGGTCAGCTTGGAGCACTTCACAGCAACAATAGGTTTTGTGTTTGGTTACTAAATGAAGAGAGCAATTCTTTATAATACCATATAACAACAACAAAATTATATTTGTTTAGCGCCTTTCACATCGGGAGGACTTCATCTTGCAGGGTCAAGAGAAATATTTGCCTAGTGATCACAAATATAGCCATAGTACAACAACAACTTGTCCTTTATGTGGGGTAGTGTAAAGAATATACTTTCTTAGTCCACTCTTCCTAGCAGATCACATCCAACTCAGTAAAACATACCTGTATGAGTAGCAAAGCAGAAAGTGACATTGGCACAACCTTTGACCCTAAAATTGGTCAGAACGCAGAAACCTAGCGAGCAGGTTCTGCACATGCACTGTTCATTTTTTTTTCTATAGTCGGTATTCCTCAAATACAAGATAGTTTTGAAACAGCACAGGTAGATGATATGAAAATTCTGCACAATTAGAGCAGCATTATCAGGGGAACTAGTAGTAAATGACAATTTATACATAAGAAAACACTCACTAAATAGCAGCAGAAGTATAACATATCCTACCTCCTTTAGTTTTATTCCAATGTTGCATTCTGCTGACACTCCAAGAAGTTGATGGTGAAAGGCAATTTTTATAAAGGCATTTAGAGTAGGCCAGAAATATAACTGGTTGCTGTTCAGATCCAAAACCGCTTTCCATGCAAGATCCAAAGATTCTACACACAAAGGCTCTCTTGACCCAAGCACCTAAAAAATACAACCAGCTTTAACAAATCTAAACACATGTTAAAAGATGGTCCCCCACCACCTTGGATAGAAAACCAAGATACAAAATTGTTAAAGTACAAATATTTCTCACGTATAATGTTTAATAGACTGAACATTCACAGATCTCAAGCGGAAAAGCCACATAAGGTTACTTGTGTGCAGTTTTGCCATAATAACATTACTTTATTATGTGGAGTCCTGTAGCTCAATGGTTAGAGCACTCGCTTTGCAAGTGAGAGACCTGAGTTCAATTCCAGGCGAAACCTTGGGCAAGTTTCCTTACTCCACACGCCCAATAATAATCCCTCCAAAACAAAACAATAATAAAATTGGTCATTTTCAATCTACGACTGTTTGTGGGACACTGCTGTGCGCAATTGACTGCCGCGTTCGCCCACAAATATACAGTCAATTCACTTTACAGTATATTCTGTGAAGCGCTTTGAGACGTCTAGAAAACGTGAAAAGCGCTATATCAAATGCAAAGATTATTATTATTATCATTATATTTAAATTTGTAAAACAATTAGTGCAAATGTTTCTGCTAAGAGCGATAAAAAGAAAATCAGATTCTGTTCATCAAATATTATCAATTTAAATCTTGTTCACCTTAGGAATAAGAATCCTCATGCACTGCAGAATGGGAAGTACTTGATCAGATGGAACAATGCTAAGAGCTTCTGTACAGGCTTGGAGTGTGAGTGCAGGATTTTCTACAACGGGTAATGAGAGGTCTAGATTCTTGTCTGATGATGTAATAAACTGATCACATTTGTTAAAAGCAAAATGGATACAAATCCATTGATTGCAGACAAATTGTGCAGCTATCTTCCCCCAGCCTTGAATTGAAGACCCAGTCTCCAAAAATCTGAAAAATAAGACGTAAAATTATGAGGAGAATCATACCAAGTCACAATTTCACACCAATGTAAAATTATCAAGTATAGTGAAATTCAGAGTGTAATTTCTAGCTTTTTGAGCCCAACACCAATTTAGACAAGTGGTATGAATCACTTTGAAGAGGTCGAGTAACACCATTGGGGACTCAACTGGTTATAGTCTTTAACGCTTGGACAGTTTAATAGGCCAAGCTGAGAACAATATAGAACTAACAGCATCAATTATTCTGCCAGTATAAATGAGACATTAACAAAACAGACATCTCAATGTTATAGATGCAATATCAAACCCAAAGATTATTAGTGTAAACAAAATTACCACCAAAAGACCTTACTTGGCTACATTCACTCAGCCAAGAAATCAGGGCTGTTGGTCAACAGCATCCATTGAGCAGCTGGGTATGAGTCTTTGGATCATATAATGGTCGGAAATGGAATAAAATGAAACTTCAGATGCCATCATCTAGACCGGCTAAATTAAATTGCAACGAGCCAGTAAGATTTAAGATTTGAACTAATATGAAAATAGTGCTCCTCAAATTAGATTTACTATATTGGGTCAGTCCTAAACACGTTTTCTTTTTCCCCATCCCCAACCACACACTCATATTTACACCATTTTGTTCTTGTATTTAACCAATTAATAACACATTTTTATAAAGGTTTATCAGAATACCTATGGTAAAGGAGGCAAAATGAATTACGGTTTTGTCATGAAGTATCACATCCGTTTTCATAGACTAATGAAGCATCGAAAAGGAGGTGCAACGCAGGCAACTTCTTAACATTGATTTATTATACGGTTTGCAGCTGAATTTTGCTGAATATTCTGGCTTATATCCCTGTTTTTAAACTTTTTGAAAAAGTAATATAGAATATATCACTGTCACAACATAGATGGTTAAAGTGATGGCCCAATGCCATAGTAACAGCCTGACATTAGCACAGCTAGTCACGCTTTCTCTTCAGCAGGGACGGATGTGTAGTATGGTGGAATATAGCGAGATTGGGAAAATTATTGTGAGAAATTAGACAAAATTGTAAATGGAAATACTAAAGATTTCCATTTGGCTACACAGCGTCATTCATAGCTCCCATTCTGTAAAAAAAATATTTTTATGTAACCAGTTTTTCTGAGGGCATTAATTCTAAATCTGGATTGATCCAAAGCATAAAGTTACAATGGTATCCCAGGTCACAAATTCCCTGAAATTGCATTGCCTGAAATTGTATATATTATTATATATATATATATACACACATAATATAAAATATAAAGAGGACAGGTGTTTGAGAATATTTCTATATTGTCTTAATTCATATTAAGCTTCAAAATATAAACCTTTTACTAAAGTACATGAATAGAGAATTTAATCTCACAAAGAAAATGCATATACACTCTAAATTGTTTTCAACGATTTTCCTAATCTTATGCAAGTTTCCAAGCTTGTGTATTTGAGTAATCCTAGATGCAATGACATTTCAATTTAAAAGAAAAATGAAAACACCATCATACCAGCTAGGCTGGGTCTACGACTTCTGAGTTACCAGTCCTTTGTATCAAGCTTGGAAGAAGCCTACCAAATATTTATCCAGTCATCACATTTGCTGACAACTCAGGATACTAAAACATCCAGTTTGCAGATTGACAAAGCTTTAAAAAAAAGTAGAAGATGAATGTGTAGCAGATGGAGTAACACTTTAAAGTTCATTTGAAAGCTACAAGCTTCAATGATAAGAGCAGTCATTGTGTGATTACATTAATTGCAAACATGTTTGTGGTTTACAAATAAATCATGGTTTGTTATTTAACACAGTAATTAATTGAGGAGTGTGCTCACTGGTGAATTGACAACTTGGTCTTTTTATTTCTGTTAAGACAAAATTACCACTGTTGGCACAAATAGCGTTCACATAAAATTTAGATATTATTATAAACACAATTATTTTGTTCCAGGAAGATTTGATTAAAAAAACACTGTTTATTTCATATTAATGCATGGCTTTAGTGTAATCCAAAATTTTGATTAGCTGGCGAGTGGTCAATTCAACTAAAAACATCTGGTTTACAGAACAAATTGTAAGAAAGTCAACATAACAGCACAGAAAAAAAATTATTACATTTTAATCTACTTGTCAAGACATTGGGCAGGCAACCTGCTCTCAAGTCTCCCATTCTTCAGCTTGCTGCTGGCAGCAGGAGCAGGTCCCGGGTCGCCTCGCCCACCAAATGTCTCCAACTCCCTACAGGTACGTAAGTGTGTGTCTGGCATGCACTCAGTGCTATACCTCCCTTATGTCAAACAGCGCATTAGTTCTGCCAAAAGTCAATAGTTGGAAGATAAAATCCAAATTTCTTAAGTTAGCAGAGAGATACAGTAAATAACTATGGCACTAATTAAGCGGTAGGATTACTTTGCATAGGAGGCTTACTTATAATGTTATGTTGATTTTTGAAAAAGCAATACTCTTATCATGGTTTGTTTTCCTACTTTGCTTTTTTCATAACCACAGCCAGAAGAAATGCCATTCTGCACTGCATCCTATGGAGATGCCAACTTACACGTTGTCAAGTTTGGTGCCAGTTCAGTTAAAAGACACTAAATGCCAGTCTCCATGCATGTGGGAAAATTAAATTGCAATTAACCTTAAATGTAATATTTAATAATATTATTTAAAAAGTAAGGTAGATGGAGGGTAATTCACACTAAAAATAGTTTCCCCTCAATTTAACCTCTCCTATCACTGCAACTTTAATTTCACAATAGTAATCTATGTTGATCCAGGTGCTTACGTTAAAATTTTACAACAAATTACATTTGTATAGCTTCAGGAGGATGTCCCAAAGAGCTGGACAGTCAGGGTTTGGATCTGAGTTGGGGTTGTAATCAGGAGGGCAGGGAGGGTAGGGATAGGAGGATGACCAAAAGCATGGTCGAAGGAGGCAAGGGAGGAAGTGAGGCAAAGGGACTGTATGATGGAGTTCCAATGGGTGGGGGCAGAAATGCTGAAGGCCACAACAACAACAACAAGATTCCATTCATAGAGCGCCTTTCACGTCAGGAGGACGTCCCAAGGCGCTGTACAGTTGGGTCAGGACCCGAGCAGGGGGGAAACGGTCAGGGTGAGGGGAGGGAAGGGAAGGGAGGGAGCGAGGAGGGGGTAGAGAGTCGAGAGGGGAGCTGAAGGCTCGGTCAAAGAGAAAAGCAGAAAGGCTTCCAGAAAAATATTAAATGAAAACAGAAAAGGTTGGAAACGCACAGGTCAATTTATATCCAAACGAGAAAGATAAGGTAGTTATTTCATCAGAACTGGAACTACAGAAATCATTTTCACGGATGGAGTAAAAGCAGGACTAAACCAAGAAAACAAAGTTATGAGTGAATAAAAAATGTATAAAGAAATAGCTTTTTTCTGGTTGGCCAGATATCTGACACACTCAAAAACCCTCACTGCTTAAGAGTTTCTAAACCAAACTAATGAGCGTTCCACATACGTATTATTCCATTTATCTGGTAACAGAATGCACATTTTCTTTCCATCTCCCTCTCATGCATTTTATATAGCCAATTTCAAAGAATTTAAGTGCAGGTTTACAAGAGCCAAAGCTTGCGGACCCTAGAGAAGTGCAGTGGGATACTGCTTGAGTATTATCAACTAAATCGTGCAGCCTACTATTGTAGAGCACCGAGAAGCCTTTAATACTTGCCCACCCAAGATCACTTCTTTTTGGTCTGTTGGGTGTCCAATACAAACCATCAGTATGCTTTAGAGTATCTAAACCAAAGTTCCATCCATGCCACCTACGCGAGTTTGCCTACAGAAGCAGACCTGCGTTTGCCAGTAACCCACAATGAGAAACAACCAAAGTTTTGCAACATTGTCAAATGAAACCTTGGTCCCCAACATTGGGTTAACCTAAACTGTAACTCAATGTGGGCTTGAAGCTGCAATTCTGGAATTCAGATGAAAGTGCTATCAACTAATTAATAGAACAATAATAAATGTTACATTTGATATCACACCTTATCACATTGTCAAAATGCCTTACAGTGCTTCGTAGGATTTTACTGTAAAGTACAGTGAGCGTGTATTCGTAGGCAAAATGACAAATGCATTCATGGCACAATAACGTTGAATGAGTCACATACGAGCCTAAGCAGTACAATTATATTTCCTGATTGCTGCAACAAAAAAATAGCCACAAGCAAAGTGGCCCAATATTCCAAAACATCTCTTGATCAGTTAATTGTTGATGATTATCACAAAAATAAACTTCCAATGTCTTTGAACACGAGTGACACAAGGGGTGTCATCTCACCTTTTACAAAGAACATTGCAAATGCAGGGGTAGGAAGAGAGGTGCCAGACTATCAGCCCCTCCCCATTGGTGTTGCAGCTGCCACTGTAATAAAGTACAGTATTTCTGATCTCTGCAAATCAGATTCCAATCTGATCTTGCCATTAACAGTCCTTTAACACCTTTCACAAACTATTAATGAATCAATAACAGTCTCTTTATGTTTGTCACCAGTGATTTTTTTTTACTTCTTTCTTATGTCTTCAGTTGAGATCAATTACCACTTGGCAATCTCTACAATGAACTTTCCTCTGGGGGGGATAATGTATTTGTAGGTGAATAGATCCGCAAGTTTGAATGACAAAGTTTTCTTGTTCGTTTTAGTTTAAAATAAATCTTTGTAACATTTTCCAAATGTGTATAATTTTTTTTCAGTGTACAGGTCTTTTTAAAAAAAACTTGAGACTGAGTCGGATCTCATAGTGCCTCCACTCTTCATGCCATAAAGATGTAATAAAGCACTATATCAAATACAAGGATTATTATTATTATTATAAGCAGGCAATCTGACTCAGTGAAAGTATCCAAGAGTGTGGATCTCAACATCGCAATCATGTCAAGGCATCACACTGAACACCTTTATATACGTGATGCACAATTTCCTGGCAATAAATTATTTTTGTTTGGCAACTACTGATTTTTTTTTTATTTCTCCGATACTTAAGGTATGTGATGAGCTATTTTCTGACAACAAAGAATTTATCAGAAACCTTTTTTTTAAAAAAAACTGGATGCACTTTATATCCCTCTTGTTCCCCCTTTTTATCTCTTGTTGCATTACCACTTATAATGCAACAAGATTTTAATAAGTTTTATGAGTTCATATTATAAATCCCATTAGGCTAAAGTTTTAGCGCTAACATGAAAACAATTGTAAGGGACTCAAATAAATTCATGCACAAGTGTTGTTTCAAAATAGAATCAAGTTTAGTTACTTTATATGCATTTTTAGTAAAATATATCTGAGATATAAACAAACAAGAGCTCAAATATATGAAATGTGTGTGAAGCACATGCAGTAACACATAAAACCATTCCAGTACGTGAGGGGGGTGATACAGAAATGTAGCCCTAGTATTGGGAATTCTGGAAACCAAGCTCCCAGTACCATATGTCCTTCCCCAGCAGTGTCCTACAACCCACTCCATGCTTGACCTTCGTACCCCACCCCTCCCATAACTCAACATTCTCCTCCACCCTGAATACAATGAACTATACCGACAAACCCACACATCCAAAATAGGTATACTATACTTACCAAATATATCCCTCCAAAAAAACCAAAAAACAATAATAAAAAAAAAATTGGTCATTTTCAATCTACGACTGTTTGTGGGACATTGCTGTGCGCAATTGGCTGCCGCGTTCGCCCACAAATATACAGTCAATTCACTTTACAGTGTGTTCTGCGAAGCACTTTGGGACGTCCTCCCGACGTGAAAAGCGCTATATCAAATGCAAGGATTATTATTATTATTATTACCAAAACATTCTATTCTATATGGTGACCTGCTCCATGAACCAATGTGATCTATCAATTTACTGGAGTGAAAATCTGATTGCTGAGATATTCTGAGCAGAGCTTTTATATTCAGCAGTTCACCTCGGAGACTGCAACTTATATCCAACCGAGCGAGAGCTTGGAAATGTGTTGCTTTTATATTATACTTTGCCTCCAGAGAAGAGCTCAACTTAAAAGCAGCAGAAAACAATTAACATTTATAGAGCAACCTTTCACGTTGGGTGGACATCTCAAAGCGTAATGTAAATGCAGCATGAAAGACCGATACTGCTTTTACCTTGCGGTTCTGGAAATCTTGAAATCCGGCATAAAACACAAGTCTTTACTTTTACACAGCCTCCAGATCTCCAAAGACTGCCTGTAATAAATTCCTCTACCCAGACATCTTGATCTGATAAGTTAGCATTCTCATATTATAAATCCCATTTGGTTACAGCTTCAATATTTGTCTATTATCGCAACAATTTTTAATATCAAACACTTTTTAATGTTCAGCAATATTGGCAATTGACAATTAAGTTGTTCCCATTACTCACCCAGTGTCTTGCTCACTCCAGAGAGGTTTTTCGAGAGTTTGGTTGAAGGGAGCAGTTGAAATAAATCTGACTAGTGTCTTGACAGCATCAAGTGAATTGAGTTGCAGCTCTGGATACAGAGATGTGGTCTCACAAACCCAAGCTACAGAGGCCATAGCAACCGCCTTCTGGATCTGTCTGACTAGCTTCAGGTCCTGCAACATATAAAACAAATATGAAATCCTACTTCTTCTATAGCTATTCCATTTTTACTATTTACCTTCTAGTGTGTTTCATGCAAGATAAATTCAGACAAATCTTTTTTGTAGTGTAGAACATTGTCCAGAATAAATATATTCTGAACCATCGACTATAATGCTAGTCAAACAGTTGCTTGTCTGCAAGTGGGCAAATCAGGGAGGGGTGAGGTTGGAAAGAAAAACAAACAAAAGGGAATATTATCCCAGACAGGAATTGACTTTAAAGCTGTATTAGCTGAGAGTTGATAACCTGGTCCACCCTCTAGATCAGGGAGCTAGCTGTACATTGTACAGAAGAACAACCAGAATGGGAAACATTTTAAAAACTAAAGATTCACAAAGAATGTACAGCACGAAAATAGGTCACTCAGCCCAAACAAACCCTTACTTAAACAAAAACGGAAGTCGCTGGGAACGCTCAGCAGGTCAGACAGCATCTATGGAGAAAGGAAAGTGAGTCAACGTTTTGGGTCCACGACCCTTCGTCAGAACTCTTACTTAAATTTTCTTTATTAGTTTCCTTTGTGAAAAGCGCTGATGTCATTCAGACATGAATGGGAAGGTGACTCAAGGGAGGCAGAGCTCTGTCTTATACTGACCTGAACTCCCTCCAGGGACAGAGTGTGCATTGCATTCCAGACACAGGGACATTTCCATGATTAGGTTACATGCATACGTTGGACTCTCAGTTTGGTTAGGATACTCTTCAGCATGATGATGGATTTCTGCATGCGTCAGGCACCCAGCTGACCAAAAATAACTCATGAACAATTCGTATTTGGTCTAAACAATGCTCTACAGTCCAGGTGCGAATTACTGCTATTGAACACAACTTATATCATGATGTGTCAAAACAACAACAAAATTACATTTATAGAGCTCCTTTCACGTCGGGAGGATGTCCCAAAGCGCTGAAAAACACCCATTGAGTTTGATAAATCTTAAAACCTCACACAAAGCCCTTGTTCATGTGAAACTAAATCAATTCCCTTTTTCAAACTCAAATCTTCAACTGCCCGCCAAATCCATGATATTATCACTTTTAGGATCAGTTTGAACCCATGTTTACACATACATTCAGCAATTTGGCTAGTTTAGAGAGCCAAACCTCCTCCACCTTTCCTTCATCAGCCAGTCTCAAATCCAATGTTGAGGTTCCATTATTTAAAACTGCCTACACACTACAGGATCAGCAACTTTCACCATTTTGCTCATTGTTAGATAAAGCACTTCATTATACAGATGTTATTTATTTTGGGAGGTTGAATTAGAAAAGTGTTTTGCAGCACAATCCTATCCTTATCCACTAAGCACAATGTCATAGTCCTATATTATAAAGGTACCAATGGAGAAATCCAAAGACCAGTATAGCTGAGAATCATAGCTAAATGGGGGCACTGAAGGGGTGTGGGTTGCATGCAGTCAAAAGATAATAAAATACAGGTAAAAGTACATAAAAACTGCAGCTACTCAAAAATGCAGCGGCACATGATGTAAGTCTTGCTTTCAAAAAGCATTTAATATTTATAGATTAAATATCCAAAACATTATTTATTCTAGAGATTGGAACACAGATATGACAAGTTTATTTTTATACTCTTTAGAATACAATGGGGACTTCAAATTATAAAATGGGTGGATTGCCATTCTGACACTACCTCTCAAATATGTTCAAAATGTAGATACAAAATCTTAAACGCTGCAAAGCAAGTAAACATTTTCTATGCTAGTTTTAATGCAATAGTAACAATAATGTATATATTAATAATAATAATCCTTGCATTTGATATAGCGCTTTTCACCTTCTGGAAGTCTCAAATATACTGTAAAGTGAACTGGCTGTATATTTGTGGGCGAAATGCAGCAGCCAATTGCGCACAGCAGTGTCCCACAAACAGTCGTGGATTGAAGTGACCAATTTATTACTTTTTTTTGTTTTGGAGGGATTATTATCAGGTTTGTGGAGTAAGGAAACTTGCCCAAGGTTTCACCCTGCCGGGAATCGAACCTAAGTCTCTCGCTTGCAAAGCGAGTGCTCTAACCACTGAACTACAGGACTCCACATTATTGATATAATTTAAATACAGATTTTATACACATGATTGCGCTCTACATTTTGAAGCTAATTATGAGCAGACATTCAGCAGACAACTTGATTCTGCTTCTCTTTCCAAATCATATTTAGAAGTGCATTTCATAAGTCTTTCATTGCCACCATTTGCAGTAAAGAAATCCAATAGTCACAGAACCTAAAACTATAAACATTGATGGATTTCTGCATGTGTCAGACTCCTGCAAATTAAATTTTCAGCATATTACAAAACATTGCTATGGTCCTAAAGGATTCAAACACGATTCTCATTCAAACACCTTCCGTTTCAGTGCGTTCTATTCTGCTCTTTAAACACTGCACTAACAATGTAAACAAAAGAACTGTACGGAATTCTTGTACCATGTTAATGTTTTCCCCTCCCTCAGTAACTTATGAATCCAGTGATTCATAAAGGAAATGGCAGAAGGCATTTCAGTATATCTACAGATGCAGAGCCTGATAATGGTTAATGATGCTGGGTTAATCACAATCGCCTATGGAATCCTGCACATTCATCTACACTTACTTACATACATAGGGTGAAGTTGGAATAATAAGTTATAATTTTAATAACCTTTAGGAGGTTTTCCATTTGGATTTACTTTTTTTAAACAACAACAGCAAAATTACATTTAAAATTAAGGAAATCACAAAGCTTTCAGATGCCATATGTTTAGAGGGAGATAAAATTTAACTTCAAACAACAGCTGATATTTTTAAATTCACACAAGACCTAGCTTTGACGTGGTTAATTGCTTTGGTTAACCTTTCCACCTTAATTCCTTTCCACATAATTATTTTTTTTAATTTGCCTCCCCCATTTTGGTGAAAAATACATCAACATTTCTAGAGAATACCTTGAATGATCACAAGCTCACCCAACAGAACACAAAGAATAAAAATCAGTATTATCCAATGAGTTCCTTTAAATGTGTAGGGCAGCCAATTATACCGTCTCCAAGAATTTCATTTATGAACCTCGAAAACAGTTCACTA
Organism: Callorhinchus milii; assembly: GCF_018977255.1. Classification (NCBI taxonomy): domain Eukaryota; kingdom Metazoa; phylum Chordata; class Chondrichthyes; order Chimaeriformes; family Callorhinchidae; genus Callorhinchus; species Callorhinchus milii. Next base: position 59,220,792 of record NW_024704744.1, read on the forward strand.
AGTTCAGTATGTCGTTGGCAAATGAACAAAAGCATATTTTTCTGTTACAAGGCATCACAGTTCAGTAACAGCCAACTGGTACTTTAGTAATATATCTTTGGGTGAGTTCAAATAGGTAACTATTTCACGATGTTACAATTATTATACCAGACCATAAGCAAGACAGCTTTTGCTCTCTATGAGTTCTTGTTCTATAGAGAATATAACAATACATCAAAGAGAAGGAAAGGGCACCTGATCATCACTGGCAGCTTGCAAATGCTGAAGAGAAGCTTGTGTCAGGGAAGAAATGTAACTCCAGATACAGGAGCCTTTCTTCCAGTCGATTGTTGAGAGGATCTTCACCATCATACTCATCACTGCAAGGTACAAGTGGCATCTGTCTAAATCTGAAACCTGAGCAATAAAACAAGGCAGGATTTAGAAAACCAAATACAAAAAATTGCATGTTCCACAAAAACGTTAACAACCAGTATTTAAAAATGAATAGAAATTAATTACTGTCGATGGCAAAATAAATGTTTTGGGTGTATCATAATAATAATCCTTGCATTTGATATAGCACCTTATCACTTCTCCAAGATGTCTCAAAGCGCTTCACAGAATATACTGTAAAGTGAAATGACTGTGGGCGAAACGCAGTAGCCAATTGCGCACAGCTTTGTCTCACAAACAATTGTGGATTGAGTGAACAGATTATTATTATTTTTTGAAGGGATTAATCCCCCTGGAAAAGTGATCTGCCAATCAACTAACAACCTGGTTTCTATTTACTGCTAGGTAAACAGAGGCATGTGGAGTACGGAAAATTGCCCAACGTTTCGCCTTGCCCGGGAATCGAACCCAGTTCCTCTCGTTTGCGAGGCAAGTGCTCTAACCACTAAGCTACAGAACTCCACAAAAGGGATGTAGTCAGTTAAATGGAAGATAAAAGTGGGGAAGGAGGATAGGGTGGGGTAGTAGAGGTGAATAAAACAGCTTGTTCTGAGTCCCGGTGCAGACTTGATGGGCCAACTGGCTTCCTTCTGCACTGTACATTCCAATGATCCTATGAAAGCACTGCTGTTTCTCCAATGAGGAATAGCAAATCTTGCATGGGCAAATCTTGGCACCACCTAGTGGCTGGCGACAAGAAGCATTGGCCATGTCAAGGTGTCGGCCATTCTGGAAGACAGGCCAGGTAAATAAATAAGGGGAATTTAAAAAAAATCTAAATAACCCACCCACCCACATATAAAACAATGAAGTGAAACACAAATAACCCCAATAATATGATCCTTCTTTACTTTACCAACTATTTCAAGCCTTTCATCCTTTGCGAAAGGTGATGTACAAGTGCAAATTGTGGTACCCATTTAGTTTTCCCAAACTGTCTTAATGTCTGATAACAAAAGGCAGTATTTTGCCTTTTGCCTCAATGTCTACTTTGTTGATGAAAACTCTTTAGATTAGGGGCATTCCATTATCCACTCATTTTACTCCGCCCAACCAAATCAACTGATAACACGCACAATGTTTCTTATGCAAGAAGCCTCACAAAGACAATAGCAATAAATTTTTATTACAATAAACACAAATCTTGAAAAGGATTCATTTACCAAATTTTATTTATTTACCAAACATTTACATTTGTATAACCAGAAATCCACAAGACCATAAGAGGAATTGAGCGGAAATAATGGAAGTTGAATTAGTCATACTTACAGATTGTAATTCACTTGTTAACCTCCTAAATGTGTATTCCAAGACTTGCTCCACAGAAGACATTACGGATTTCTGTAATACATTCAGTACTCTGTCTATGGAAAGATAACACATCAATTCAGTGAATTAATCTAGTTCCAACAATGCTTTGTTGTAATCCTCCATTGGAGTCAGTGGTTAGAGCGCTCGCCTCGCAAGCAAGAGACCTGGGTTCTGTTCCCGGCATGGTGAAAAGTTGGGCAAGTTTGCTTACTCCACTTGTCTCTGTTTACCTAGCAGTAAGTAGGAACCTGGTTGTTAGTCAATTAGCGGATTGCTTTTCTGATGGTAAGAATACCTTAAAAAAAAATCGATTACTTCAATCAACGACTGTTTATTTTGCCCACAAAATATACAGTCAATTCACTTTCCAGTATATTCTGTAAAGCTCTTTGAGACGTTTCATAAGGGACTATATCACGTGGAGTCCTGTAGCTGTGGTTAGAGCACTCACTTTGCAAGCGGGAGACCTGGGTTTGATTCCCGGCAGGATGAAACCTTGGGCAAGTTTCCTTACTCCACAAGCCTGATAATAATCCCTCAAAAAATAATAAATTGGTCATTTCAATCCATGACTGTTTGTGGGATATTGCTGTGCGCATTTAGCTGCCGAATTTCGCCCACTTTACAGTCTATTCTGTGAAGCGCTATATCAAATGCAAATGCAAGGGTTATTATTATTATATCAAACGCAAGGATTATTATTATTATTGACCCTCCAGCAATAAAATGATCTTTAAGAAAAAGTATATAAATTAGCACTGATAATCGGACAATTTTAACTAAATTGTTAAACGCTTACTGTGCCCTGTATTTAAAGCAGTGTCAACCTGATCTTCCAAAACGCTGGACAATGACCAATTAATGTCAGACCAAGAATGCACTCTCTTCCAAAGACAGATAGTTGAACTATTGTTAAAGAAGTAATATTTTTAAATTACGTTAGAAGTTCACGCATCCAGCACCTAGAATCCACCATGATTGGCTTACAAAAATGTAAACAGCTGCTGCTTTAGCTCCACACCTCCAACTGGTGGAACCATCCTTCAATGAGAAGGGACATGGGCCCGCAAGGTAGTGGCAGTGCTCTCACGCATTTCATACTGAGCTGTGTTACCCACTAGGAAGCTCCTGCTACCTTACCATCCACCTAGTGATGGCTTAAACCAGTTGTTGATGTTAAAATGACCAACTAGGTGACTATCATCATGGGGGGCAGGAGGGTTAGAGATAAGCAGGGTCTCCTAAGACCTGAACATGCTTCAGGGTGACATGTGTGACAATGGAATGTCAGTATCGAGCCAACCCTCTGTGCTTGTCTTGGTATCCAGTTCCTGAACCATACAGGTCTACGGTATTCCAGCGCACTGCTGATGACAGCACGGCCAGGATGGCTCATTGGTAGGACTTGGAAGGGCAGACCCGTTACTGAGGGCAGGGAGTCATCCCTCTCACCTCCTGTTAACCCTGCAAGCCAAAGCCCAAACAAGTAGTGTGGTCCTAGCTGGATAAGCAGCGGGAAAGTTTGAGTCAATGCTCGAAATGACAAGCTATGGAGTTTTAGCTTGTTGGACTCCAGCATTATCCCATGCCTTGGCTCTTGACAACCTGCGCCTAATACTTTCCAGATTTAGGTATGCAGGATGCATCCTTCCAGGGAGAGAGTACACATTCCATTACAACAATCAAGAAGCAATCCATTGGACCACCTAACTTTCTTAATGGGTTTAAATATATAGGAATTTCTTAATGGTTTTAAATATATTCTGCACTCCCAGCTCTTTAAAATCATTACAAATGTACTTGGATTTGGCACTGGTTAGTGGAACTGCTTGCTTCCTCTCTTCAGTCCTCATCAAGTGCAATTGGAAGTGGGAAGACTACCAACGATTGAGGAGCCCACAGGGATTTATTGTTACAGACCAGGTAGAGATGTCCAGCAAAGATAAACTTATTTTTCTCTAGCACATGTTGATAGACCGATTATAAATTTATAATGATCCAAGATTTAGTTTTGTTTTTTATTGATTCAACAAATGCTCTTGGCAGCAAACGCTCTCTGCAGAAAAAGGCCAGACCTTCATGGGGTCGAAGGGTGATAAAAAGATTCCCCGATTGCTGAAATATAATTTCTCTTTAAAATTACTTCTCCTCAGTTAATAATTTTTTAAAAACTTGTTAAAGTAAATACAACGGTCTCATTCAGGATTTGCACTTGCCTCCAATCAGCTCAGTCTTCATGTTCCACCCAAATATTAGGGCAGTCAGCATTAGTGCACAGCAATCGATATTGTTAATGAATACCACGCCCCTGTGGTACTCATCAATAGTATATCTCTGATGCTATGCTTAACAAGCAAGATGTTTATTCTAACCGTTGAAGGGAATGGAAGAATTTTCAGTGTCCTTTAATAAAAAGGTCCTTTCCTATTTTGTGAACAGTTATGCGCAACCTTTTGGACTGAAGCAAATCAATTTCACAGAATTTGCTTACGTGTTGAACTGNTTTTTTTTAACAACCCAGGTTACAATTTCTAGGAACTCCACTTTACTCACTGCTTTTGTTTGCTGAGCAAAGGTAGCTTTGGACCGGAACAAATCAATTTCCCAAAGCCTGAAAAAGATCTGATTATGTTTTAAACTGGAAAAACTCAGTAGGACATTTTTACCAATTTCTTGGAATTGTGTTCCCTGACATCTGCTTGTGTGTAAACGATAGTGGGAGTTGTTCTTTTACTCTTAATGCGGGTGAATCAGAGAATCTTGCAACACAGGAGGCTATTCAGCCCATTGTGCCTGTGCCAACTCTCTGAAAGAGCTACCAACTCGTCTCACTCCCCCGCTCTTACTCCACAGCCCTGAAATGTTTTCCTTTTCAAGAACAACAAAATTACATTTGCAAAGTACCTTTCACACCGGGAGAACATCCCAAGGCACCGAACAATCGGGGATCAGGACCCAAGCGTGCGGGGGCAGGGTTGGGATGAGGGAGAGGCAGGCGGGCAGCTGAAGGCATGGTTGAAAAGCAGGTTCTTGAGTCGTGCCTTGAAGGAGGCAAGGGAGACAGCAAGGCGCAGGGATTGTGGGATAAAGTTCCAAAGGGTGGGGGCAGAGAGGCTGAAGGGCGGGTCGGGTGGGAGACATGGAGCAGGCCGGAGCCTGCAGAACGGAGGGAGTGAACAGATTGATAGGGGGTCAGCAGGTCAAAGTGGTGGGGGGGGGCAAGGCCATGGAGAGCCTTGAACATGAGGACGAGGAGTTTGAATTCTATCCTCTGAGGGATGGGGAGCCAGTGGAGTCGGGCGAGGGTGGGGTGACGAGGTTATGGAACCTGGTGTGGGAGAGGACACCAGCTGCAGAGTTCTAGATGATCTTGTTCTGGCACAGTTAGGAAGGCCGACAAGCAGAGAATCTGGCATAGTCGAGCCTGGATGTAATGAAGGCATGTATGTGGGTTTCGGCGGCCTGATGGGTGAGGCAGTGGCGGAGTCAGGCAATGTTGTGGAGGTGGGGGAAGGCAGAGCATGTCATGGGATGGATATCGACCAGAAAAGGACAGTTGAGGGTGGAACAAGACGCCCAGGTTCCTGACTGGCTTGGTGAGGTGGACTGTGCATCTGTGGATGCTGTTGCTGCCAGTGCTTGAGGTGTTGAGGCACTGGCACGAGCCCATCAGGAAGACCTACTCACCTACTCAAGGTGAGATTGTTCACAAGTTACAAACAGGGTTCACCAATACTGTGAAACATAGATATCTATCACCATCATTTGGCATTAATGACTGATTACTCTGTAGGACAGGTGAAACTGCTTTAAAAAGGCTTGTATAGTCATACCATTCTTTGCTAAGAAAAAACAGCTTCCAGTTTCATTACCAAGGTGTTTGCTACAGTTAGGAATACACAATTATGGATCACTATGGTGATCAAAATAGTTGCAAACTTGAACCTGGATGTTTTTTTAAATGGCATAATTTTCAGGAAAATGTGCTTAGCAAATCTTCTCAGCGGTTTACTACTACAAGGCGCAAAGATGTAAAATGTGACTGAAGCGTGTCATTGTGTTATCTGGGCACAACAAATAAAATACATGGCTTATTTGGCACTTCTTTCTCCCCCAAGCAAAGGCTTGCCAGGCAGTTTTTCATATGCATTTTCCAGAAATACTGTGCTTTTATACGTCATAATTAAATGACTGGTTGCTGCCATTCCCCGACTTGCATTCTGTTAAAAATAATCCTTACATTTGGCACAGAATCTTTCACAACAGGAGGATGTTTCAAAGTGGATGTTTCACCTACTGTAAAGTGGAACTTGTATGTGAAACATGGCTGATTTGCATATAGCAAAATCCCACAAACAGACATTAAGTGAGTGACTTTTTTTGTAGGTTGGGGGTGGGGCGGGGGGGGGTGAATGACACAATCAGAAACTCCCTTCTCTTTTCAAATAATAGTGCCATGGGACCTTTTATGTCCACTCGAACAGGCAAACGGGACTTTGGTTTCCTACCACATCTGAAAGATGGCACCTCCAACAATGCCACACAGCCAGCATTGCATTGGAGTGTTAGCCTAAATTGTATGTTCATGAACAAACAGCAGTGGCTTTCACCCTGAATCAAGGAGAATCAATATTGTAATGATTATAGATTATACTGATCGTTGCAATTTAAATAAAGATTAATAGTGTGTTTTAAAATCAATACACAAAACAATCTAAAATCTGGGCTGAAAAAGGACCACAACAACACTAAGATGGTCATTTTAGTCACATCAGTCTGTCAAATCCACATAATAAGCAAGCAAGATTGCAGCATTTTGCGGCAATATCTGGATTTCTGCATATTAAGTTGTTATACAAGTTCTGCATAGGTAAAGTTAGTCCACCTCAATTTACTGCTTCGTTAGCCTCATCTTTATAGCCTCAATTCTCAGTCCAACTCTTATTCATTCTTTACACATTACATTCGCAGATTCCTAATCTTTCTCAGTGACAGCTCATCAATGTTGAGCTACCTGCTTAATGGGAAGTACAAACAATTCCTCTGAAGGTCACACAATTGTGTAATAGCAAATGTACTTTCTCGACTATAATTTTGGAAAGTCCTAACCATAATCGTGAAGTTTAGGTAGGAGTATGGATGATTAATAATGAAAAATGCCTGAAATTTATATTGATTTATTGACCTTTTTGAGCAAGCAGTCATATCAGTATCCTAATTTATTGCATATATAGAATATTCATGCTAAAGAATGTTACTCGAGTTAAATTAAAACATGGCATGCACCGCCATAATTATATGGCACACAAGCTTCCTAAACAGATCAATAGTTCTACATTCAGAAATGAAAATCAGCATAATTAAAACTCCTTCCAATACCTCCCATGTATGCTGGGACACATTAAATGAATAAGGACAATCACATTTCAATGGACTCAAAAATAGCACAACAGCTGCATCCTCTATAAATTTTGTAATTCAAATAGTCTAAGGAATATTTCCTGTATTTTGTAACCTTCTAAAACTTTGGAATTCTTTGAAAAACATTCTTGATATATCGTATATAGCTGTTACCATTTAGAGTAGGAAGCACCAAATGAATCTGTTTGCAAATTAGTCTCCAACAACTCGAATATAGAAACTAACAATTAGTCTCCTTAAAATAAAAAGCATAACTTTTTATTCTCCCCTAGTTCATTAACACGTTGACCTCTCCTGAAATCTCAATGTAAAAGTGAGTAATTCACTGACAAAATTGTGTCTTGCATCAACAGTAACAATGTAATATATATATATATATAACAATGTTAAATAAAGCAATATGGTGTTCTGTCATCCCAATTATTCCACATTGTCTTATGCTCACACATTTATGGAGAATTAACATGAAAAAATTCAACTTATTTGTAAATTATTTATACTGAATACTAAAATAACATGAGAATCAGTACACTTCACAGAATGTCCTGTGAAGCGCCTTAAGATATCCTCCTGACTTGAAAGGCACTATACAAATGTAAAACGACTTTTTATTATTTGACTTCTCTGCTGTTGTTACTGTTGACCACTCAATCCCCCTTCACCACCTTTCCTCCCTGACACATCTTCATGGCTCTGCACTTTCCTTGTTCTCTTACATGTCCCAGCAGCTTCACTATATCTCTTTTAATGGCTTCTTCTCCTACCCCATATAATCTTGTGCATCATTCCACAGGGCTCTATTCTGGAACTTCTCATTTTTCCTCTGCTCTGCAAAACCCAGCTACTTCATGTACCCGCCCACTCCACGCCCACCAACTTTCAAACATTCTGCGCTCACTCTCCTCCAGCCCAGATTCCCTCCACCTTGTCCCCTCCCTCCCCACCTTCAATCTCACCTAGACCCATCTCTTCAACTGCACTTTTGGTTGTTTGTTCTCCCAGCTTCCAGCAGCAACCAAATAACCCAGAAGTCGGCCTTTTTTTTTGCACATAAGCAGGCCAGCTATGATTTAAAGAGGGCTGCAATTGCATTATATAACAAGCCACTGTAAGACAAACGCACGATATACATACGTTAAAAAAACAAGTGTTTTATGAGAATATAGTATCAGCAATCTTATCCTTTATACATGTCTGCATCTGCATAGCTAATATACAGCGACAAAGGCTGAAAGTATTGGTCCACCGATAAATATAGTGGAAACTAGAATTTAACAACACAGATTTATTAGTAACTTTATATCTATCGCTATCTATCTCTAGGAAGCAGAGAAAGCTGCTCAAGTGAGATATCAGATTTCCAAGAACAGCACAAAAGGAGGTAGATGGTACGCGTACAATTATAGTCCGGAACCATCAATATCCTCTATAACAAAAGCCCCTCTTCTGTTGATCATTGAAACTGGCGAACAATGAAGTTCCCAAATCAATGGGTTTTTTAGTGTCTGTGTGGCAATTTAGTCATTCTCAGGTTATGGTACAATAGGAACAGATGTATTTATTACTACTAATAAATTATTACCCTCGGAAAGGCGATCCTTTTCATGGTAATAATCCTTTCAAAAAAGATAATAATAATAATTTGTTCACCCACTCAATGGACAACTATTTGCGGGACAGTGCTGTACGGAATTGACTGCCGCGTTTCGCCCGCAAAATACAGTCGATTCACTTTACAGTGTATCCTGTGAAGCACTTTGAGATGTCTCAAAGATGTGATAAGGCGCTATATCAAATGCAAGGATTATTATTACTATTGACAGTCACCTAAGAACTACTGTTGTTGGTTATTAAAATACCTGTCCCTTGCACATGNAAAAACACAAAAATTGTTACAGACTCTTTACAATACAAAAATCGTTTGCACATAAAATCAAGGCACCACTGCAAACTAAGGTTAATTACTCAAAATAGATAACATTTTAAAAAACTTTAATGAGTCTAAAAGGAGTCTAAGCAATTAGTGAAACTTACATTTTTAGGAGCTTGCTAAATTGAGGAGTGACTCAGTTGATTGGGAAAAAAAAATCTTTTTTAAAAAAGACTTATCTTCTGGTTCCAGTGTTTAATACATCAGTTGCAGTTTTTTTTAAACAAACGCAAGTTATTTCCCAAATTGCACAGAGGAACACATCTCAGAAATACCAATTTGCTGTGGGACAATCAACATCAATTCATGAAAAGAAAGGGAGGAAGGGGTCATGTTTAATTATTCTCCAGAAAGTGTCTGAGGATATTACGAACACAGTGGACAGCGGAAATTGGATTTTATAGTGGGATTCCAGAAATCTTTTTAACAATGTTCCATTACATAGTTTTTACCAACGTTCCAATTCAAAAATTAACATTGAGGAATAGAACATAAAATATCATTCTCAATAAATAATTGTCTTAACAACATGAAACAGAAATCTCTTTCCAGACTAGAAAGAGGTTGCATGCATGTAATTATATTGGTGTATTGAGGTACATCCACCTCTTAAGTATAACATCATCATGACTTTTTTTGAGAATTTCTGTTACTGAAATAACAGCCGTTAAGGCCAGGAGTTGCACTTGAAAATCAGGCCGTTTTGCTCTGCCAGTTACTGTAATTCTGCTTCTGTTAATTGTCCAGCAAAAAATATTCAAATGTCTTATAATCACAATACTTGTATGATGTCCTTGTTGTGAAACATAACCTGATTCACTCAATCTCCCATTTTTCAATAATGAGCTGGATCTCCTGTACATGGAGATAACGCAGGATGTGACTCAAGAGTTAGGTCTTCCCAGTCCAGAGTATATTAGTTGATTCCAGAGACAAACTAGTAGTATAAAAATTGTATTAGGTGCCTGACCCAAACGATAACAGATATGACTCAATGTAAATAAACCAAAAATAAGTTTGGTTGGAACAAGGAACCAAAAAGAGAGAACATCAATGGTTCCACCGCAAACTGATCATCAATGAAATCTAAATTATGATCAGTCCACTAAAGTTTAAAAAAAAGCAAAGAACAAAATCTTGCACTTATATAGCATCATTCAAATAAAGTGCAGTTTAGTTTAACATAAAGCCTCAAAGTGCTTGATAAATATAGTGGACACCACCAACAACAAATTACACTTGTACAGCGCCCTTCACATCGGAAAGACGTCCCAGGGCGCTGGACAGTCGGGGGTTTTTGGACCTGAGCTCGGAGTTGGGTTCAGGATGGGTGGAGGGCAGGGGTGGGAGGGTGGCTGAAGGCACAGTCTAAGAGGAAGATCTTTAGGCTGATATGGGGTTAGGTCAGAAAGGTAAGGGGAGCCAGGCCGTGGAGTGCTTTGAAGGTGAGAACGAGGGGTTTGTAGGAAGGAAACTAAGAAATTTAAAACTGTTAACCAAAGCATGTTAGATAGTTACTGAGTTTCATTAACAGAGTATTACTTAGACCATATGAAGTTCTGGTGAGTTAAACTTGGACAAAATATTATTCCTGTTGTGAAGGTACATCAGCAAGCAACAAAGATAATTCTAGATATTACAAATTTGATTCATGAGCAGGAGAGGAGAAATACAGTCAGCAGAACATGTTGAAAATATTAACTGGGAAGCCCAATGAAGCAAATTATATAAATGGGTTCAGATATTCTTCTGGACAGAAAAACAATTGAAAAATATAGTGAACAGGGTGCCTTGTGGGACAGACACAACAAAAGGTTTGCTTGTCCAATGTTTTTTTCCGTTCCTAAAATGTCTTAGGTTCTGAAATGTTCAGTAAAACTATAGCTGATGATTTCTTTTAAAATTCTACACTGGTAACCCTTACAGTAATTTATCCTCTGGATGCTTCATTATCATTACTATATAAAGCAGCACTTACCAGAGCATTCAAAAAAATTAATAAAACCACACGATTAAGAACAATATACAATTGGATGCTTGACAAAGGACAAATAAACATAAAACCATGAGAGAATGATTTCAAAAGTGTCAATTAACCTTGGTCTTTGGGTTATGGTTATGAACTACCCCAACTCATTTGAAGCCTGTGGACTGTAGCAATATTAATACTTAACTGACCTTCGGTTTTATCCATTAGACATTTTGAGGAACACGTCTCCAACAACTTTAATAGCAACTGTAAGCTCTTGTCTGCTTTTACTACAGGTAAGTAGGCGTGTGTATTCAGCTTCCGTAAGGAATCCAGAAGGGGATACAAAAATTGGCCCAAGAGGTTCTCATCTCCACTGCTAGAATCACTATTGAAAAAATATAGAAACATAAGTCAATAAAAGCATCTACAGAATTCTATAAAACATTTACAACAACAGTTGTTACGGTACGGTGTCCATTTGATCCATCCAATCTGTTTTACACAGAGCAAACATGTTATAATGCAGTTGGCTAGGTCCTACTTCCAGGTCATCAGGTCACGGTTGGCTGATGTCTAACGGCACGTTGTGTGCAGGAAGTCTGCTGACATCACTTCCATTGTGGCAGTGGTGTTATTGGCTCTTCCCATCATTTTGCGAATGGATAACAAATAACATTAGCAACAATCAGACAACCTTTTTTTTAAGCATAATAAGCTAGATGTAAAAGAGTAGACCCACACACAAAGATTTCAAGGCAAAAAAAACAAAATGTTTTAATGCTCAATTTAGTGAATTCAACCTCTCATTTACTTTTGTTAATCGTTCGGCATATCAAACTTCACTTTAAATGTACATTTTAAATTTACAAAACCATAGAGCGCCACACCTCCTCGTTTTACTCCTTTTGTTTGTATAATTGTTCAGTTGATAATCAAACCCACACCATGCCCCTCATTTTATCCCCCAAATAACATGACATTTAATCCCATAAATACCATAGTAAACTACCGCACCACTCTGGTATAACACAGTGTGATCCAAAAATTTAGATAAAAAATGGGTCAGTTGAAGAAAAAGGCCTTCAATCCTACTTCTGGGTCATCACATCTTTGTTGACATGATGCCACTTCCTGCACATACTGCCATGTGTGCAATCTGCCGGAAGTGATGTCAGCGCAACTTGGTAGGTGTCCNTTTTTTTTAGTGCCAGAAGCCTGGTGTACCACATTAAGTAAACTAAGGCTTGTTCTAACAAGGTCATAGGAATTAACATCAATACCCTTCAGTGTTGTATTTTTCTTCCACATCAGCAACAAGAACAGTCATCTGCGCTACAAGCTGGGCCTCAAACCAATCTGGCATGTAATTGCTTTCTCCTAATTAACAAAAAAAAGTAATAGTATTCATTGTAATATCTGAAGTAAGAGTTTGGATACTTCTAAGCATGATGATGCATTTCAGCAGGTGTCGAATGTTGGTTGACCAAAAGAAAAACAAAGAAAAATTTGCAAATATTTTGCACTTAAGTTGCTTAATTGTAGTATCCCCATTAGGTGGTCAGTATGGTCTGAATTTTGCAATGTAAGATTAAGAAAGTATTAAAGCCAAGAAAATTAAGTTCTTAAACACAATGGAAAACAACGATTTACCTTCAGTCAGTGAAACCTTCATGTACCTCTCCACCAGATTCTGAACGTACGCACTTAATGCACGTTTGTCTAGACTTACAGGAGCTGAATCTTTATCACGTCTAAAATTTCTGTCATTCCTGTGTAGCCATTCACAGAGCTGAAAAAATCAAATGCATACACAGATCACACTAATCATATAAACAAGTACAATATTCACAATCCCACCAACTGCAGATTCAGTGCCCCACCAAACATTATTTTCTTTACCTGAATCAGAAATTAATAATCTGATTAATAATCTCTTGCCATTAATAAACAATACCATGACTAAGACTTTGATCCCTTCATCAATAAAATAGTACATGTACAAAAAAACATTTTCAGATTCCCAAATTGGTATTTACAAAAGTATTCCCTCACATGAGACACATCAATCTGCCTCAGTTTTAACTTTAGAAAGAGCGAGGAGAATTCTATCAGTTGGCCTTTCGTGATTACCAATTAATGATTTCCACATCCACAACCCCCTGTATTTCTTAGGGTTAGCCAGGTGTCTAGAAAATGTGGAAATCCACCAGAATGCTGAAGCATATCCAAACCAAACTGAGTTCCACATATGTATGCCACCCACACATGGAAATTTCCCTGCACCTGGAACGACGCACCCTCTTTACCTAATTCCAGAGAGTATTTGGCGCAGGTTATCGAAAGCAGAGGCTTGGGGACCCCAGTGTCTGCAGGACAGACAACTGTAGTTTAACCAGCCAAAATCACATTGCTTGCCATTGAGAGCACTGTTTGGCAAGCTTCCCGTTGGTTGACTAGCTAGGACCACCTTACCCATTAGGGTGTTGAGGGTTAAGGGGAAACTGAATAGAAAGGATTGCTGCTTCCAGTGACCAGTCTGCCCCTCCAAGTCCTGCTGATGAGCCAGGCTGGCTGATTTGCTAACAACAGTGCCCTGAAATACTGCAGACTGTCCGAGCTCACAAACTGGATGACAAAGAACCCCACAAGGGGTTAACATTCCGTTGCTATTCCCTTGCCAAGCAAATCAAATTGGAATCAGCTCAGCTCCAAGGAGCTCCCCGCGCCCTAAGGAAGGTATTCACTACTTGATCATTTGACAAGCCCAGGTTTGCACCCTCACTCGGTGAATAGCGGGGACCAGGAACTCCCAGTAAGTTTCCTGATGAGCAGCACAGCTCAGCATAAAATGCACGATGGCAGTGTCACATCCTACTGCCGAGTTTGGAACAAATCTCTCTCCACTGAGTAATGATTCCACCAGAGTGCAACAGCTATTTACCTCTCTGTGCATACCAATCAGGAATACCAAGATCTAAGTGCAGGAATATGTGTTCATACAACAACTCATACTTATATAGTGCCCTCCATGCAGGGTAGCGTCTCAGAGCATTTAAAATTTGGTGGAGCAAGGTTTTCGGGCGGGTCTTGAAAAAGGGGAGAGTGGGCAAGGCGGAGGGATTGAGATGAGAGCGTTCAAGTTTCGGGTGTAGTGGCTGAAAACACAACCTCTTATGGTGGGGCGAACGGTGCGAGGGACGAGCGGGAGATCGGTGCCAGTCGAGCGGAGGCGTCAGGTGGTGGATTGGGGAGTGAGGAGGTCAGAGAGGTACGGAGGTGCCAGAGAGTGAAGGGATTTTAACACGAGTGTGAGGATCTTGAAGTCGATCTGTTCGATGATTGGGGGCCAGTGGAGCCTGGCCACAACTGGTGATATGGATATGGAGTTTGGTCTGGGTAAGTATGCGGGCAGCAGAGTTCTGAAAGGGCTGGATCGATTCAATAGTGGGGCTAGGGAGAGGAGTGCATTTGAGTAATCCAGGCGGGAGGTGACAAATGTATGCATGAGGGTTTCGGCTGGATTTGGGAGTAGGTATGGTCAGTGGTGGGCAATGTGATGAAGGTAGTCCTGGTCAGGAACAGGATGTGGGGGGAGGAAGGACAGCTGAGGGACGAAGAGGACGCCTAGATTGCACATTGGTTCGGTGAGTGTGAGGGAGAGCCCAGGGAGGTTGAGGAGGTCAGATCTACAGAAGAAGACATTGACGGGAGCCAAGGAGTATGGCTTCCATCGTGTCCACATTCAGCTGCAGGAAGTTTGCACTCATACAGGCGCTGATGTCTGTCAGACAAGCTGATAGAACATTAGCGGACCTGGAGTTGGTACTGGAAGAGGCAAAGTACATTTGTGTGTCATCAGCATACATGTGGAAGTTTACCCTGTGACTCTGGATGACCCCAAACTCCAGTTAACACCTTCCAGTAGTTCTCATCTCAAACTACAGAGTCCTCCTTAGATATTCAATGGACATCTGCCTTCAACATGGTGGGAAGACATTTATACAACTGCTTGTGATGTGCCAGTCACCTTGCCATTCTAGAGGTACAAGTCCAATGCCGCGTACAAAGACTTACTCGGCACCAAATGCAGGTCGTTATGCAAGAGACTTTGGCAAGTAGATAGAAGCTGGATCTGCATCCAAGGTGCTCAGTGACAGGTCATCATTCCCTCACTCCATTTAAGTGCTTACTCGTTTTGCCACTAATCTACTCTACTGCTCGATTCTGGTCTTCATTACAACAAAATTACATTTGTAAAGTGCCTTTCATGTCAGGAGGACATCCCAAGACACAGAACAGTCAGGGATCAGGACCTGAGGTGGGGAGCAGGGTTAGGATGAGGGAGGGCAGAGGGGATAGGAGGGCGGCTGAAGCCACAGTCAAAAAGGAGTGGGGGGTAAAGAGGCTGAAAGCCCAGCCACCAATGATAGGGTGGGTCGGGCGACAGACCTGGAGCAGGCCTGAACCTGCTAAGTGGAGGGAGTGGACAGGTTGATAGAGGGTCAGCAGGTCAGAGATGTAGGAGGGGGCAAGGCCATGGAGGGCCTTGAAAGTGAGGACGAGGATTTTGAATTCTATCATCTGAGGGATGAGGAGCCAGTGGAGTCGGGCGAGGGTGGGGGTGATGGGTTCACAGAGTCTGATGCGGGAGAGGTCACAAGCTGCAGAGTTCTGGATGATCTGCAGCTTGTGGAGGGAAGAGTTGGGGAGGCCAACAAAGAGGGAGTTTCCATAGAGCTGAGGATCAAACAAGACGCCCAGTTTCCTGACTGACTTGGTGAGGTGGAGCGTGCAATCGTGGATGCTGATGCTGCCAGTGCCTGAGGTGCTGAGGCTCTGGGTCGAGCCAATCAGGAGGGCTTCAGTCTTGCTGACATTCAGCTGTAGAAAGTTGGCTCTTATCCAGCACTTGATGTCAGACAGACAGCCTGTCAGGACGTCAGTTATCCTGGAATCGAGGGTGGAGGCAGAGAGATAGAGTTGGGTGTCATCCGTGTACATGTGGACGTTGACCCCATGTCTGCGGTACTATTCATTTCTGCTGTTGGTGCAGTTCAGTAAAATAACAGACTAGTAGTGTCACCAGCAGGTAACTAGTGGTACTGCTTCATAAAGTACAGGTAGAAGAAGTAGAGAGAACACACGGGAGTCCTGGGGGACAAATTCCACAATATGGCCAGTTCCTGATCTTAGCCTGGCCATTTACAGAAACTCTTTTCTCACACGTTTAGAGTTTGCACTTAAATAATTGGCATTTGACACCATATATACTTGATGGCTTTGCTTTCTTTGTAATCTGAAAATTGCATTTTCAAAATATGTACAATTAATATTGCACAAACAAAAATAACTAATCAATGTTATAAACTACAGGGCAATGCTGTTATAATTGTCTTGGGTGAATAAAATTAGACCCGCATTGTAATTTGCAGGAAAAAGGCTACTTCCAGATTGTCAAGATTATTGCGGACGTCACTTCTTTCGCAGACTAGCTTGCTCCCTGTGCAGTCAACATTTCTTGCACTAGAAACACCTGCGAAAGCCATCCTTAAAGCTCCAATTTGCTTAGAACATGCAGCCAACTTCACCCTTGCTTTAAGTAAGCCAGAGGTCTAAGGAGCACAGTGTCACCCTGAATGTGAAAAGCAGCATCTTATTAATACATTTTATTGGTTTCTACTTTTAAATACACATTTGACTTTTTATTTCTCCCACCTCATTCCACAGTTTTGTACCCCTGGACAAAGACTCCTCTGCACGAACAAACGTCAGGAAGTTGGAAATCTCAGACAGCGACACCTTTTCCTATTGTAGAAGAATTTTTTTTTATTAACCAACACATAATATGGTTTACTTCAATACACTTTGGTTTGGTTGTTCAAAACAAACGTTGAATATACAATATTTGTTGCCAGAAAATAAATTTCAATCCTGTTTAGCTTGGCATTGGAAGCAATACATAATCCTAACTGCCTCAAAAGAAAGCCTTTTGAGTGGCCTCAGATTCTCCAGAACAATATTTACATAGCAGCCCTCACACAAGGTAGAGTCCCAGAGCACTTGAATTACAGTAGCAGCAGAATTACCTTTGTTTCCCCACAACCGGATTGCTGCTGTTCCCAATAAGCAGTTTTTACTTTGAAGTACTTTGCAGAAGAAAAGTAGCTGCATTACTTGACTTGCTTCACTTCAATCATAATACAATAATCCTGCATTTCATATAGCGCCTATAACTTTGTTGAGATGTCTCAAAGCACTTCACAGGATTTTATCGTGAAGTGACTGTGTATTTGTAGGAGAACACAGCAGCCAATTTGCCCCAAAACAGCCAAGAAACAAAAAAAACAATTTTACATGGAGCATTGATGGGCTAGGATACTAGAAGAAATTCCCTTCATGCCTTCTGCCTTCTAAAGGGCAACTTTAACAGTTTTGGTAAGGAACTGATTGTAAAGAAAAGGCGTCTTATCTTTTCAAATAAAGTCAGATTGGAACAGAGGAGATATATTGGCAAGTATAAGTATAACGTAAGATTAACAATTCCCATACCACATCTGTCAGGTTCATAGTTGTTTGCAGAAGGTAACACTGAGCTGCACCACGTAACAGCACTTGATGTGTGATCATCGTGCAACGTAGTACTTCTCTGTAACATATCAGATGTAAATAAAATAAAAACAAGCAATTGTTAATACATCCATTACAATTACAGGTTTTTAGACAAGTACTGTTCTTCATGCAAGTGGAAAAATGGTCCGCTAACGGTTTCATAAATGTGTTAAACTGAATTAGAATAGATCCTATCATTAGGTTACATTAAGCCAAACTACACAAGTATCACATAAAAGAGCTTTTTTTTTTGCAGTGAAACTCTCCCTTCGTGTAACATGCTACTTACATCTCAACGTTGTCAATCTTGCCATTGCCAATCTCATTCTAACAGTACTATGACAATTCTTAGGTTAATTTAGATTAGTCTCAAAAATATTTTGTATAATGCATTCAATAATCGGCTCGCTTTCTGTACGGAATATATTTACACAGGACAAAAAGTTTAATAGATTACTTTTCCACAATGCCGATACTCTTAAATTAATTATATCATCAATCAAAAAAATCTACCAGTAGGCATTCTCAGCACAAAGGTGGAGAGAATAAATTGAAACAATGTCATTCCAGAATAAAATCCTTGTTTAGTTGAAACACTGTCATTTACAGACAACAAGAGTAATTTCAAGGAAGTAACCTAATCACTGAATGGAGGTGTCAATTATACATTGCTCAAGCTTTTATCCTATATAATCTCTGTACATCAAAAAAATGTGTTAAGATCGACAGTTGCTATTCAACCTTTACTTGCAATCACATGATTACCCAGTGTCTTCTTTGTACGATACATACAGCAGCTTTATCTCTATAAAATGAGCCACTATTATAGCAGTCATCCAACTCCAATTTTATTGCTAAATATAAAAAAAAACAATTATGTGACACAATAAAACACACAAGACTCCGGGAATTTTTACATTATAAATAAAAATGGCTTGGTGTGCATTTAATAGTAGAATACACTCAAGGTTTAGAAAACTGGCTAAAATAATCAAAGATGTATAATCTTACAGGATTTTACAAGCTTATCATTTGTTATTCTTCATATAATCTAAATATTAGAGAATGAATTTTCTGGCAAACTGAAAATTCACGGTAAAATCAAAGTTCTATTACATCCTCTGTGTTATAATCACGTAAAGCTAATTTAATCAAAATAGGATTGGAAATATCCCAAGCAGAATAAAATAAGTAGCCACAATTTCCTGTGGTTATCTTTACCGGAGAGCATGCAGGCCTTCTACTCCCCAAGCTTTGCATGATGGGATTTGCGCTAGAGCTCGAGAGATGAAAAGGATGGGAATAGCACACCAGTACTTGCTACCCATGCTCTTAATCAACTGCAATAGAAAGTCACCTAATCAAAAAGAAACAAGCCAATAGTTTAGTGTCTTTCCAGACTACCCTGTTCACAATATTATATTATCTTCAACTCACTGCACCTTCCTTCCATGGCATTTAGATTATCTTAAACATCAGAATCTATTATAAAAAGAAATATTAGGTAGTTCAAGTGCAATATTTTTGTAATATTATACATATATATTCAAATCCTTGCATATGATTTACAACAACAAAATGACATTTATAGAGCGCTTTTCACACCGGAAGGACGTCCCAAGGCGCTGGACAGTCAGGGGTCAGGGCCCAAGCATGGGGGAGGGGTGGGGTTGGGGTGAGGGAAGGCAGAGAGATGGGAGGGCGATCGAAGGCACAATCGAAGAGGAGGGTCTTGAGACCGGCCTTGAAGGAGGCAAGAGAGGAAGCGAGGGGAAGGGATTATGGGATGGAGTTCCAATGTGTGGAGGCAGAGTGGCTGAAAGCCCGGCCACCGCTGGTAGGGCGGGAGACATGGAGAAGGCGGAGCCCGTTGAACGGACGGAGCGGGCAGGTTGGTAGGGAGTCAGCAGGTCAGAGAGGTAGGAGAGGGCAAGGCCATGGATGGCTTTGAAAGTGAGGACAAGGATCTTGAATTTGGGTGAGGCGAGGGTGGGAGTGATGGGGTCACGGAGCCTGGGGCGGGAGAGTACATGAGCTGCAGTTTTGGATGATCTGCAGCTTGTGAAGGGAAGAGTTGGGAAGGCCGATGAGGAGGGAATTTCCATAATCGAGCGAATTATGTGATGAATGCGTGGGTGAGGGTTTCGGCAGCCTGAGGGGTGAGGCAGTGGCAGAGTCTGGCAATGTTGTGTAGGTGATGGTAGGCAGTACCAGTCATAATGCAGACGTGGGGGAGAAAGAACAGATCAGGGTCAAACAAGACACCCAGGTTCCTGAATGACTTAATGAGGTTGAATGAGGCTGATGCTGCCAGTGTCCGAGGTGCGGAGGCGCTAGCGCGAGCCAATCAGGAGGGCCTCGGTCTTGGTGATGTTCAGCTGGCGAAAGTTATCCTTTGTCCAGGACTTGATGTCGGAAAGGCCAGGACGCCAGTAATCCGGTAGTTGAAGATGGAGGCAGAGAGATAGAGTTGGGTGTCATCCGCATATATGTGGAAATTTACCCCATGTCTGCGGATGATGTCACCAAGGGGGGAGCATGTAGAGGGTGAGGTCAGAGCCCTGAGGAACACAGCATGAGACAGTGCAGTGGAGGAGAAGCCGTTTGCAGAGACGACGTGGAGGCCGTGTGAAAGGTAGGACCTGAACCAATCAAGGACAGAACCTTGAAGGTTGAGGTGGGAGGAGAGGCGGTGGAGGTGGATTGAGTGGTCCACAGTATCAAAGGCGTCGGAGAGGTCGAGGAGGATGAGGAGGCAGAGGGAGCCTTGGTCGCACATGACCAAGATGTCATTTGTGACCTTGACCAGAGGTCTGTGGGCAGCACGGAAATCCAATTGGAGGGGCTCATGGAGGGAGTGGGAGGAGAGGAAAGAGCGAACCTGGGAGGCAACGGCTCTCTTGGACAGAAAGGAGAGGTGGGCCAGTAGCTGGATAGCTGTGATGGGTCAAGGGAAGGTTTCTTCAAGGTGAGGGTGATAGTGGCTGTTTTGAGGGGGGTAGGAACAGTGCCAGATGACAGGGAAGAGTTGATGATGTCAGCGAGTAGTGGGGCAAGGAGATAGAGCTGGGATTTAAGGAAAGGGGTGGGGTCCAGAGAACAGGTGGTGGGCTTCATGGAGGATATGGTGGTGATGATAGAGGAGCAGCTGACAGGTTCAAAGTTGTGGAAGGAGGGAATGGGTAGTGGTCAGAGTGTGGGGGTGTGGTGGTGAGGGGGTGGAAGCTGGGAGGGCAGTGGCAGCTGAGCATATTCCCTTGATTTTGGACTTGAGGAAGTCCAGCATTTCCTCGCGTGATATAGCTCCGTATCATGTTGAGACTTCTCAAAGTACTTCACAAGAAATACTGTAAAGTGGTGTGACCACTTTACATACATACATACATACCACATACATACATATTTTGTATGCAGCAGCAATCTGCACACTGCAATATCCCACAAACAGCTATGGAGTGAGTCACCAATAATTTTATAATCTTTTGGCACAAATCATAGTATAAAAAGCTTTTTTTGGGTGGGAGGGGAGTAAGGGGAAAGGAGCAGAAAAATTAATCTTGGCTGAAAAACTTTTAAACCTTTTGTAAATATTGTAGTGGACTTGTATGGACGCTATCACATATGACCCCACTTCACTTGGTCCCTCTAGAAAATCCTAATAACAGCAGAAGTGCAGCTGATAATAATGCTGACTATTTACAGGCAAATGACAACTCCCTCACAGTGGAGTAATCTTAAGATTTTAAGATTATTATTATTGATGAAATCCTGAGAATTATGCTTTGTGTCCTAAAATATTATGTGAATTTTTCAGTCATTCTACAAATATAATGAAAAATAATTTGGAAGAATCTTTGTAATTAATGAGCAATATCTATATGCTAGAAAGGTTAACAGGCTAGGTTAGAAAAAGCAGAAACTGAGGGATATTCAACATGAAACTTGATCTTATATTGAGTAAAGTAGGATGGAGACAGCTGAGATTCAGAGGGATAAATATTTTTCTTACGCTTGATTTTCCTAAAATCTTAACAGGCAAATGATAACTCCCTCACAGTGGAGCAATTTTAAAATTTGTGAGGAAGTTATCATTTGCCTGTACATAGTCAGCATTATTATCAGCTGCATTTCTGCTGTTATTAGGATTTTCTGGAGCGATGAAGTGAAGTAGGGTCATATGTGACAGAGGCCACACAAGTTCACTACAATATTTACCAAAAGGCACAGAATTATTTCAAAGAGATAATGCTTGTTTCATTCATTTCTTTTAGAGTTTTTGTATAACAGATGTCAGTTAAAAAAGGTTAGTTAGCTTAGTTAAAATGTTCTTAATTAAAGCCACAAGTTCTGTTATTAATTGGACACTGCTATGCACAATTGGCTGCCCACAAAACACAGTCAACCCACTTTACAATTTTTTCTGTGACGAACTTTGAGACGTCTCAACGACCTGATAAGGCACTATATCAAATGCAAGGATTATTATTACAGTATTATTATTTCAGATTTTAAGGTACATGATTAACCCTTAAGCTATATTAAAAAAAACAAGCTACTTTCTGCAGTAGATCAATAGTTGCTGCTGGAAGCTGAAGGCTTAATTAATTAATTAATTAAAGTAGCTGATTTATTTTCTCCTGCAGACCTGGCTCCTTAATGAATTTCCTGAATCAAACCAATATAACACTGAGCTGAGCTGTCAAGATCTCATAAAGTTGCAGAATAGTAGGCCTAATAGCCTAATCCTATTCCCATCTAGGATGCTCCGTTAAAGGACACATTTTATAAGCAACAGGAACCTACCTTTGGATTGTTCAGGCACACTTTCTACAAAAGTAATCAAAAGCACTTGCAACTTCACACCCAGAAGGGGACAGCTGCCTACGGTTTGCTCTGGAGATCTGAGAAGCAGAAATACACATTGTACATCAGAACTACATATTGTACATCAAAGCACAAAGATAGGGTCATATCAGGAAACACAAATAACAAGATGACAAATTAAATAACAAAACTATTACCTGCTATAGAGAGTACTTTCTGAAAGAGCATCCATCAGTGGGCCACAGATAAACTTAAAAATAAGAAATGATTAGTAAATTAGTATGAATTCAGTTAGCAATAAAGAAACATTTAACTGAAAAGAACAGGGCACTTAAAGGAAAATAAAATTTACATACTAATATGAACTATAACTTCAATAACTTTTTAATGCAGGACAAAGAGCTGGCTTCAAATTCAATGGATTGTCCTCGTTCTCAATAGGGAGAATCTGAAGCATGTTACTGCCTTAAAGAGAAGTGTCATTACATCAGTTTGGTTCCCTTCATGTGCAGTTCAATGCATGCACCCCAACAGTTCTTTGTCCAAAATGAGCATAATACCTGAAGGAATGCAAACTGTGTAAGGCACATCTTTCTGGAACAAACCCTTGTGCCCATTAATTATTTTTAAATTAAATTAGATGGTTGAAAAAGAAGCAGGTTAAAGGATGTGGGTAGCAAACAGAAAAATGGGAGTAGATTAGGTGACTCGGAGAAAATTACTAATGCAGAATTGATGGGTCGATTGACCTGTTAACATGCTGTAACATTCTACATTTCTACAAGAGAGGAACAGAGAGGTTGATTTATAAGATCTTGGTATGTGACAGCTGATTCCATGTGAATAATTAAGTCCTTGTAAAATATTAGATACGAAAAATACTAAATGGATTTTAAGAGAACGTTTCATCAAACTGAGATGACAACTTCAGCGTGAGAAAATTGCATTAGATTTGTGCAGAATCAGCTCATACCAAAATAGCTTTTAATCACAATTCAATAATATTTAGCAATTCCCTGAGAACAAAACATGTTCTTAGGGAATTGCTAAATACTATTGAATATGCATGAAAGGATTTTTGCTTATCAGCTGTACCAAGCTTTAAAAGCTTACCTCAGACAACATCCGAGTGATGAAAGGGTATTTTGTGACATTAACATCCAGAAAATGGAACAGACCTTCTTTTATTATTGTCTTGTTTTCACTGGCAAACATTCGCTTGTAAGCACAAAGGACCCAAGATGTGTGGAAAAGGGATATGCCTAAATATAACAGAAACAGGTCAGTCCAATGTACATTAATGGCTTTCCCACTTTTCTGTCAAACATCTTAATATCTCCCTGAATAGGCAGGTAGGATCTTGATTAATGTCTCATTTGAAAGATTGTATCCCAATAATGAACTGCTCCCCCAGTGCTGCACTGAAATAAAT
Source organism: Callorhinchus milii (assembly GCF_018977255.1). Classification (NCBI taxonomy): domain Eukaryota; kingdom Metazoa; phylum Chordata; class Chondrichthyes; order Chimaeriformes; family Callorhinchidae; genus Callorhinchus; species Callorhinchus milii. The sequence continues at coordinate 59,244,726 of NW_024704744.1, forward strand.
GTCAGACTAGACCACTGTGAGGCTTGAAGCCACAGATGAGTGTTCCCAACTGAGCCAAGCTCATAAAAGAGATTACCTTAAATAATTGAGAAAAGTAGGGAAAAACCTGGTAAGAATAGGATAACCGATTGATTCACTGACCACTTCACTAGCTGAAATACTGACATACTGAAATAAGCTTATTACATTTAAGCTTTACAAAGATCACTTTCTTCTATTGCTCTGCAAGACCACACAAAAGGTTCTGGTATAATCAAATCTACTATTTTAAAATCAAACACAAAATAGAAAAGTAAACATTTATTTCAGTAACAAATAACCACTGAGTGGTAACATGTTTGTCATCAGGGTTACTATGCTTTTAAAAAAATGGGATATGAAATTTTACACATAACCATCTCAAAATAATAATAACTCTTGCATTTGACATATTGCCTTTCACGGTGGGAAGTCGCCTCAAAGTACTTCACAAGATTTAATGTAAAATGTAGCGACTGTGTATTTTGTACGAGAATGCAGCAGCCAATTTACGCACAGCAATGTGCCACAAACAGCCATGGTGTGAGAAACCAATTTTATTTGAGGGACTGTTGGCCAGGACACCAGGAGACACTCCTTTCTCTTTTCAAATAGTGCCATGGGATCATTAATATCCACCAGAACAGGGAGTTGGGATGGGCCTGTAGTTTAACATCTTATCTGAGAGAAGGCAACTCCAACAATGCAGTGGAAAAGAGAAGTGAAATAAATTAATCATAATCACCTTTGGAAACTGTGGCATCTAGAAGACTACATAATCTTGGCAAAACAGGTCTTATAACATGAACCTAAAACATAGAATAAAATAATATTAATCCTGTATTCTTCTTGTAGATCAAGCCCTTATTCAACAAAACCTCAATCAGAAATCTACTCTGTGTAGGTAGAGATGGAGGACTGTGGACTTGGTCTACAGCTTTTTTTTAAAAAAGTCTCCATCAAGCCCAATCGGTCCCTAAAAGTTGAGTATCAATTCAAACAGAGTAACATTTTCCTGCATATGATGAAAAAAAGACAAAATTGTCATTGGGGCAATCCAGGATTACATTCCACTGGAGAACCAACATGGACAAATACTCCTTCCTGGGTGTGATTAAACTTCTGAAAGGTGGTTCAGTATAGGAAGGAGGAGGAAAGGCTAACAAAAGCTGGTCTCAAAAAGACATTTATTTATTGAGGTTTGTAAGATGCTAAATGGAAAAGTGAGGCTGAATTCTGGAGATGTTATTAAAGATTTAGTCGCTGTTGCGAGCAAAAGATAATCACATTACCAATTCCCAAGAATACATACGCTCGGAATTATGTTACTTACCTGATTTTCTTCCAATGTCTCCATTATTAAAATATAATTTTCCCACAGCTGTACAAGCAATTTATTTTTTTCAGCCAACCACCAGAAGAGACATGGATCTAAAACAAGAAAGTTAAAATTAGGTACAAGTAAATAACATTTGTATTTTGATTTCCTCCGTTTGATGTAGCACCATATATATATCACTTTGTTGAAATACATCAAAAGAGCTTCACAAATTTTGCCACAAAGTCTAAACAATTTTTTAGGGAAACTCAGCTGCCAAATGATGCCGAACAATGCCCCACAAATAGCCATTAAGTGAAAGACTAATTTTATCCGGGAGATTGTCGGTCCGGGAGAAACTCGGTTCTCTTTTCAAATAGCCCCATGGGATCTTCCAACATCCACCTGAACAGGTAGCCAGAAAAAAAAGGCAGACGGGACCTTGGTTTCACATCCCATTTGCAGGATGGCACCTCTGACATTGCAGTGCTCCCCTGGCACTGCATTAGAATGTTAGCCAATCATGAAATCAAAATCCCAACAGTTTTGAACCCACAATCTTTTACTCAAGGGCGAGAATGCTACAAATTGAGCAAGGCTGGCACGGTTAGGATTAAAGGGCTTTTTTTATTTGTAATTCTGTTATTGTTGGTAAACAATTTGTCAGAAGAAATTCAAATTCAGTGGTTAGAGCACTCGCTTTGCAAGCGAGACACCTGAGTTCAATTCCAGGCAGAGGGCGAAACCTTGGGCAAGTTTCCTTACTCCACACAGAGCCTAATAATCCCTCCAAAAAAAAACAATAATAAATTGGTCATTTTCAATTCACGACTGTTTGTGGGACATTGCTGTGCGCAATTGGCTGCCACGTTCGCCCACAAATATACAGTCAATTCACTTTACAGTATATTCTGTGAAGCGCTTTGGGACGTCTAGAAGACATGAGAAGCGCTATATCAAATGCAAGGATTATTATTATTATTACTAAATCATGTGACTCCCACATGGCCTAGTTTGGTTGTGTTGCCCTCTATGGTCAAAAAGCAGCAATTTCTATCTGGATTCACACATGAAAATGAACGTGTGTGTGAGTTCGTGGAAACACCTTTGAAACCAAACTTCAAAAGAATGTGCAACTCTCTTTAGTCCTCTACTGATAAAAAAAATCTATTTTTGCTATAGTTATCAGAACTTCTAGAAAGTGCAATGCTATGTTTCACTATCTGGTTTGGTGTAGCAGTTTCAAAACTGGGAACATTCTACTTTGTTTAAATTTTATTTAGAGGGGAATGTGGACTCGCTGACACTCTAGTGCAGTGCTGTGGGTCCATTGCGTCATTGGAGATGCCATCCAACTCTTCCCTCCACAATATACAAATGATTCAGAACTCTGCAGCTCGTGTCCTCTCCCGCACTAAGCTTTGTGAGCCATCATCCACTGCCTTGCCTGGCTTCACTTAGTTCCCATCCCCCAGAAGATCGAGTTCAAGATCCGTGTTCTCACTTTTAAAGCCCTCCACGTACTTGATCCTCTCTACCTCTGCAACTATTAACAGATTACCAACCTGTCTGTTCCCTCTGCTTTGTAGGCACTGGCCTCTCCACGTCCCCAGCCCTGCCTGCTCCACTATCAGCAATTGGGTCTTCAGCCTTTCTGCCCCCACCTTCTGGAACTCATCCCAGAGACCCCCCACTCCCTTGCCTCCTTCAAGGCTCATCTCAAGACCTTCCTTTACAACCATCATCATCCCACTTCCACCCCCCTTGCCCTCTACCCCTCCCTAATCCCAAACCACAGCTCAGATGCATCACTTTATTATCCAGTACCATGGGACATTCTCCTGAAACGAAAGCCGCTTTATTATTGCAATTCGTTGTTTTTGGTTTACAAAATCAATGCAGAGCCCAGTACAATAATAATAATAATAATAATCCTTGCATTTGATATAGCGCTTTTCACGTCGGGAGGACGTCCCAAAGCGCTTCACAGAACACACTGTAAAGTGAATTGACTGTATATTTGTGGGCGAACGCGGCAGCCAATTGCGCACAACAATGTCCCACAAACAGTCGTAGATTGAAAAATGACCAATTTAATTATTGTTTTTGGTTTTTTTTTGGGGGGATTATTATTAGGCTCTGTGTGGAGTAAGGAAACTTGCCCAAGGTTTCGCCCTCTGCCTGGAATTGAACCCAGGTCTCTCACTTGCAAAGCGAGTGCTCTAACCACTGAGCTACAGGACTCCACTGAGCTACAAATACAAAGGCAAAGGCAGAACAATTTTAATAAACAAAGCCTCCAAAGTTCAATTTAGAAACAGCACAACACTCAGAGAGTATAGTAAAAACATACGGCTAACTTATACCTTATCACATAGTATCTAGAAAATGTAATGCACACACTCTTCCTGGAGGGACAAACCGTTTTATTCTGGAGTAATAGATGCAAGTTGGCCCGGGATCCCAGAGAGCATGCTAGAGTACTGCTGGCGTTCAAACAACTAAAAATGGATAGCTTGAGAGCACTATCCACAAGCTTCATCTGCTTATCTTAGTAAGACCACCATAAGCTTTAGGACTTTTGTTTGCAGTCAACAGGATTTGAGTGGTAAGAATATCTGATCTCAGTGACTGAACTGCACCTTCAAATCCTGCAGATACACCAGTCTATCATCAGCAGTGCCCTGGAATACTGCCAACCCCTGGCTGGCTCAGCAACCAGACTACCGAGACTACATGAGGGGTAACTTAATTTGGACATTCTGTTCCCTAGCATGTCAACTTGGAACAGGCTCAGCTCCATGAAGCCCCCACATCCATTTCCAAGAAGTATACTCGCTAGTTGGTCATTTGAGTCTCATGGACAGAGTGCACATATGAAAAATATGAAGACTGTCATTATATATTAAGTGTAATAATGCAGAATATTTGTACAAATACATCTGGTGGAAATGAACTAGTATGTTTTATAAATGGAAGTTATTAAGTTACTGCACTGTTTGTTTTCCATTTGGCTAATAATTGATTATTAGTTTTTAAGAATTGAAATTAACCAGGACATTTTTCACTGGACTGAATGAAAATGTATTTGTAATATTTGAGGACATGTTTGTTTATTCAATTGTAATAAAAACAAACAGGTCGTACAAGCGATTGTGTATTTTGCACTAGATCTGTTTTCTTCTCCAGATCCTGCTGATGGCACATCAACCAACCTGGTTTATCAGCAGACCAGTCACTGGGAGCAGGGATTATTCACACTTGTTAATCTTGCAAACCAAACTTCTATTGGTCGTAGTGGAATAAGCAGCGGGAAGCTTCCCACATAGTGTACTCAATAATAATAATACTTGCATTTGATATAGCGCTTTTCATGTCGGGAGGATGTCCCAAAGCACTTCACAGAACACACTGTAAAGTGAATTGACTGTATTTTTGTGGGCGAACGCGGCAGCCAATTGCGCACAGCAATGTCCCACAGACAGTCGTAGATTGAAAATGACCAATTTATTATTGTTTTTGGTTTTGGAGGGATTATTATTAGGCTCTGTGTGGAGTAAGGAAACTTGCCCAAGGTTTCGCCCTCTGCCTGGAATTGAACTCAGGTCTCTCACTTGCAAAGCGAGTGCTCTAACCACTGAGCTACAAGACTCCAATTGCAAACTATGGAGTATTATTTGGTTAAACTCCAATTGTACCCCAATGCAAACCCCAAGCCTCAGCTCTCACCTAATACTCCTTAGAATTAGGTAAGCGGGGTGGGTGCATCCCTCCAGGGAGAGCGCATATTCCATTCTAGACACATGAATGTGTAAGTGATATGCACTGTATGTATATATATATATATATACACACACACACATATGTATCCTGTATAAACTGTTCAATGATGTGTGATTTGGACACTGGGTTGCCACGCGGGACAGTCACTCAGCTGAGCAAAGAAAACCTAAGCCCCCACCCGCCCCCAAAAAAAAAAACTGCTACGAAAACGTACCAGATCCGCTCTCGTTCTCGGGGCAAACGTTACCCCTCAGCGTGCGGGAAACATCCACGGCTCTTTTCAGGAGGTACACTGCTCTCTTGCGCGACACGTTGTCGCGGTGCACGAGCCCCCGCTGCAGCACTCGCCAGAACTCGGGGCAGCGCCGCAGGTCCGGGGCCTCCCGCCCGTCCCGGTGGGGGGGGAACAAGTGGTCTGAGAGCGAGCTCAGCAGCAGCAGCCGCCGACACCCGGCGCCGGGGCCCCCCGTCGGCCCCTCACAGCTCTTCACCTCGTCCCAGAGCCTCTCCAGCGGGACCCCCGTGGCCAGCAGAGCCGGGATGACTCTGGCCGCTGCCCTCGAGGCCAGGCCCTCGTCTCCCGCTCTCACGGCGGTCAGGACGGCCGACAGCACCCGGTCTCTCAGCTCGAGCCCCTCCGGCAGGCGGGGCAGCAGGGGCGCCACGCTGGCCAGCACCTCCACGGCGACGTGGACGTCCGAGTAGACGGGGGCCCGCGGCCCGGCCCCGCTCTCGCCGGCCGCCCCCGCGCTGCGCTCCTCGCTGTGAGCTCGCACATCCCCCAGGGCGAGGCGGGCGATGTCCCCCGTCAGGCTCGGGGCGGCCTCTCGGCAGCAGCCGCTCAGCAGAGCGCACAGCGAGTGGACGAGCCGACCCCGGCCCCGCTCCTCGGGCCCCCCGCGCTCCGAGTCCCGTAAGGCGTCGCCGCTTCCCCCGGAGCCGGACACTCGCAGCCTCTGCAGCAAAGGCAAACACCGACCGCTCGCCACCTCGCGCAACGCGCCCGTTATGCCCTCCTCCTCCTCCTCCTCCTCCGCCGCCGCCGCCCCGGAGGCCGTGCTCTTCTCCCTGCCCGAGGCAGGGCACCAGGGTTCGCCGCCCCGGGCCTGCTCGACCCGACGCTCCACCTCCGCCCGTAGCCCGTCCACGCAGAGCCGCAGAGTCTCCACCCGGTCGGCCTCGGGCAGCTCCCCGCTCTCGGGGTCCCAGCACAGCTCCCGCAGCAAGAGCCAGGGCGGCCCGGGAGCGGAGCGCAGCAACAGCTCGGCCACCAGCGGCTTCATCCTCTCTCACCCACCGGACTGAGACCGTCACCCGGCCCGCGAGCCCCAGCAACACACCGTCACCCGGCCCGCGAGCCCCAGCAACACACCGTCACCCGGCCCGCGAGCCCCAGCAACACACCGCCACCCGGCCCGCGAGCCCCAGCAACAAACCGTCACCCGGCCCGCGAGCCCCAGCAACAAACCGCCACCCGGCCCGCGAGCCCCAGCAACAAACCGCCACCCGGCCCGCGAGCCCCAGCAACACACCGCCACCCGGCCCGCGAGCCCCAGCAACAAACCGCCACCCGGCCCGCGAGCCCCAGCAACACCCACGTGCGACCGCTTCCGGGGAGCCACGCTCTCAAACTTCCCGCAGTAAACAATGACGCGGTCCGCCCCGCCCACCGGGCAGAGAGCGGAGCCGAGAGGGTGAGGTCATGTACACCACTGCACCGCGGACAGTGGCATCGGCCGTGGCACTGCCTCTGATGGAAGAGTGTGCGCAGACTCGGTGTCACACAAGAAGGTTTCCGGCACTGTGGGCGGGTCCGGGGATCCCATATGTTGCTCGGGTCGCGCTCGGGGTCTTACCAGAGATGGCAAAGTTCCACCAAACACGAGCCCAATGTTAATGCATCGCCTCTTATGGGTAGCAGAGTGACCAATTTTGGTCAGTGTTTTTTTTTAAACTAAAAATTCCGCCAAAGCCGTTTTTGTCACACACAGCACAGGACAACAACAAAAAAACCCTACTAATTGAGCGTGAACCCACCCAGTGCGGCAACATTGACTGCAGGCTGTGAAACCATTACATTTGTATTCAAGGAGGCAGTTAAAAAAAAACAAAGCTCATGCAATGGATTTATTTGACTGTAAATTATTTATCGGCCAATTATGTATTCCACGATTGTGTACAACAAAGCCGATGTTAGAAACGACACCTGTTCGAGCTCCACCGGGATTTCCAACTGGTAGTTTAGTAGGTTTGGCGATGGCTCGTTTCTCGTGTTTTATTAATAATAATAATAATCCTTGCATTTGATATAGCGCTTTTCACGTCGGGAGGACGTCCCAAAGCGCTTCACAGAATATACCATAAAGTGAATTGCCTGTAGATTTGTGGGCGAAACAGGGCAGCCAATTGTGCACAGCAGTGTCCCACAAACAGTCATGGATTGAAATGACCAATTTATTATTGTTTTGGTTTTTTGGAGGGATTATTATTATTATTACAAGTCTTACTCCATTGACAAGTGTATTGAGTTGATTAATTTATTTATCAATGTATTTATTAAGTTTAAATACATTAAGACGTCTAGAAGACGTGAAAAGCGCTATATCAAAATGCAAGGATCACTATTATTATTATTATTCAGTTGAGTTCGGGACTCGCTCCTCTCCTGACTCACGTCGGGTGTGTAAACAGCCCGTGCGTGCGTCGTGACGTAATGAGAAGGCGGGAGACGTAACGTCGCCGGACAGTGCCGCGCGCGCACTCGCTCGCTCGCTCGAGCCCCGCGGGTCGGTTATATCGGTTACAGAAGATGGCGACCGTCGGGGAAGGGCTTTCTCTGAGCCAGAGCGTCCCCGAGTCGGGGCCGTTAACCGGCCGGCCCGAAGCCGAGGTCAACAAGCGGAGAGGCCGCGGGAGACCGACGCTGTCCCCCGACACAAGGAAGAAGCGGCGGCTGGAGCACACCCGGCACACCAACAAAAGTAAAGTTTACTTGGGCCAAGCGTACGAGCGCTGGGACCAGCTCCGGCTCCTGCTGAGCCTGAGCCACGCCGAGCTCGCCAACCTCCTGATGAACCTTTACCAGAGCTGCTCGTGCGGCGCGGCCGCTCTGAGCCCGGAGCCTGGGCCCACTCTGCCGAGCGGCGGACGCCGTGAGCCGCGGGGAGAGAGCGGAACACGCGCGGCGGCCCCGACCACCTCCACTGGCAGCGGCGCGCGCCGCCCCCCAGCAGTAAGCGGCCCTCAGCCCTGCTCACAGGTTCACCTCGTGCTGAACGCTCTCAAGGGCGCGGGAACTGTCGCACCCTCTAGTTGGTACAGTACATCTCGCACGAATTACTGCACTGGCACATTTAAGTGCTTTGGAACAAAACTAACAGTGATTAATTTGGGTTTAGTTTTGATAACTCGACTTTTCTTTTTTACCTGGACAGAGTGCACACCAGCGTATGCGTGTCTGTGTGTGTGTGTGTGTTTTGATTGAATCGATATTGCATTTCTTATTGATAATCAAAAGTAGAGTCGACTCCCGTGGAGCACAGTGGGATTTTGAAACAAAGCTGAAAATGCACAGACGCTCAATCTGCATCTGATGGAGAAAAATAGTTCAACAACAACAACAAAATTACATTTGTAAAGCGCCTTTCACTTCAGGAGGACGTCCCAAGGCGCTGAACAGTCGGGGATCAGGACCCGACCGTGGTGGGGGGGGAGGCCAGGGTTGGGATGAGGGAGGGCAGAGAGGTAGAAGGGCGGCTGAATGCACGGTTGAAAAAGAGGGTCTTGAGTCATGTCTTGAAGGAGGCATGGGAGGGAGCAAGGCAAAGGGATTGTGGGATGGAGTTCCAAAGAGTGGGGGCAGAAAGGCAAGAGGTAGGAGGGGGCAAGGCTGTGGAGGGCCTTGAAAGTGAGGATGTGACCCTATCTCCCCCATTTTCCCCTGACTCCATTGGCTCCCTATCCTTCAAAGGATCCAGTTCAAGATCCTGGTCCTCGCCTACAAAGCCCTCCATGGCCTCACCCCACCCTACCTCTGCGACCTCCTAACCCCCTACCAACCCGCCCGCTCAGCCGGCTCTGGCCTGCTACACGTCCCCCAACCCACCTAACCCACCATTGGCAGGAGAGCCTTCAGCCACTCTGCCCCCAACCTCGGGAATTCCAATCCCCAATCACTCCACCTCGCCCCCTCCTTAGCCTCCTTCAAGTCCCGCCTCAAGACCCTCCTTTTCAACCATGCTATCGGCCACCCCCCTTCCCCTCCCCTCCCTTCTCTCCCGCTTCCCCTGACCCCAGCTCGGGTCTGAAATGCTGTACACTGTCCAGTGCCTTGGGACGTCCTCCCAACGTGAAAGGCACTATACAAATGTGATCTTGTTGTTGAATTCTATCCTTTGAGGGATGGGGAGCCGGGTGAGGGTGATGGGGTCACGGAGCCTGGTGTGGGAGAGATTTTGAAACAAAGCTGAAAATGCACGGACGTGTAACTTTATTTATTTATGTAACTCAATGTAACTGTTTCAGGCACAACCCTTCATCGGAAACCAACAAATGAGCTAATGGATGTTTTTTGAGATCAGAGGAATAAATGTTTTCTCACTGTTTTGAAGAATCTTTATGGTTTATGATTCTAGTGGTAGTATACCTCCCTCTCCGATTGCTATATAGTCCTTGGATAAACTGATCAGCTGTTTGTTCACTTCCGACAGTTCCTTTATTGAAAACATTATTTAATACAGAATTGATAAGAATGAGCTCATTTTCGTATCTGCTTTGTAGTTGAACCTGAAAACAAGGCATTTTCTACTATTCTCCTCACTGGCTTTCTGAGCTTTGGATCACCTTGCCATGACCGCACTTATTTCCCCCCACCCTTTCAAATGATCTGAGCCTAAAGGCGTAGAGAAGGTTTCAAGCAGAACTTGGATGGATGGGTGGGGGGGGGGTGGTAGTATAGCTGTGTAGTTCCTGGTATCTTTGTGAGGTTATCCTAGGAAACGGGTAGGAAGAGAGATCTTTCAGCACCCTGGTTCAAGTGTTTGCTCAATAGTCCTACTGGAATAAGAAGGAATTTGCTTGAGCTGCTGTCCTGTTTTATTGTTTTTTAAATATATCTTTGTTTTGAAAATGGCAGTATGTTTGGTGGATATTGGCATGCATAGTCCATTGCAATTACAGAATTTGGTGACATTTTGAATGATTGACATATTTACTGCAGGTTTACCAAATGATAATTTGCAACTGAATATAAAAATATCCTTTTATATAACCTTTATGTAAATTTGTTGTACATGTTTTGGTGAGAGATTAAACTGAGATCTCACCTACTTACTCAGGTGGTGTTAAAGTTCACAGGCATTATTCAAAAGAAATGATTTTCCTGTGTCCTGGCCAACCTCATCCTTCAGATTGTTTTTGCACTCAAGTCATTACACTTAAGCAATTATGCTGTAAAAGCTTTGAGACATTTTGATGCTAAATGTGCCATATGAAATGATTTGATATTATTAGAAAATAATTCCATTATTCGAAATCATAGAATCATACAGCACAGAAAGAGGCCATTCAGCCCATCGAGTCTGCGCCAGCTCCTAAAAGAGCAGTCCCACTGGCCCGCTTTCTCTCCATAGCCCTGCAATCCTGTCCTCCCCAAATATCCATCTACTTCTCTCTTAAAAGTTGTTATTGAATTAAATGTCTTAATTCAACTATTCAACTAGTATTCAACTAAATACTGCAAGTTCCCTTTGCCTTGCTCATAGGTGTTAAGTTTCTTGGTAGAGATGACTCATAATAGAAATATACAGACTTCTCATAATTGATATTTGCAGTTGGTTTATATTTTTTTATATTCAGCTGCAAATTATCCTTTGGTGTTTAATACAGGAGTTTAATATCATATTGTATGGAAATCTGATGCAGTAGTATATTTTCCTATGTGCTTCATTTTGACACCATATAAACCTATATATTTATAGTGTAATGTATAATTGTTAATACCCCCCTTTTGGTTTATTATAGCCATAAAGGTTCTTCGGAAACTAGAATATCTTCCCAAGCCAACTTGACTGCCAAATGGACTCCATGTACGTCTTCTCCCTTTCTATATACAGTATTACTGTGTTATTATGTGATTAAACATATTGCTTGCCATCAAGACTGTTGTTTGAAATTACATTTTAGTTGTAATTTTAACGTATCAGAAGGTTCAGTTGGTTTTAAACTGAATGTGGTGATGTGACATTTGGATTGAGCGTATTTGCACTTGGAAACAATTATTTAAGCCTTTTCAAAAAAACAATTTACAGCATTGTAAAACCCTCATATTTGCTAAGAATGTTGCTCATTATTCATCTGCATTTATTTGTAAAGGTACAGTTAGGAACTGATGGTCATGTGATGAAATTTCAACTCTTTAAAGGTGAATTGTTTAGAAAACATTTGAGATTAGAAACTATATAGACAAAGAAAGAATACCAGGAATGTTATTCCGTTAATAACTTAACCATGCTTGCAGCAAATGTTTGGAGTTTTTCTCTATATATACAGTATTAAAGCTTCATTGCCACATCTTCAACTTTGTTTTCTGCTGTTGCCAGCAGTTTGAATCTGTATAGAACCAAAGTTCGTCTCATTCCACAGTGTTGTTTCTGTTCCATAATGATTTAACAGGTCTTCTTAATTGTCTTAGCATTGGGATAATAATAATAATAATCCTTGCATTTGATATAGCGCTTTTTCACGTCTTCTCGACTCTAGACAACATGTCAACATCGTAGGGGTAGGCCGATGTCTTAAAGAATTGGGTATTTGAAAATGTTAATTGTATGTCTGGCACATTGGATTCATCTCAACCATAGTTCTTAAGACTGAATTCACCACCAAATCCAGTGATACTGTAGTTATCCTTTCAAATAAACGAGTATTTCTTATCAGGGAATTTACTGTCCAGACAAATAGAAAAAAAAATCCTTCTACCAGCTGGGACCTCCAGTCACTTAAGACTTAACACTGCTCATTGCTTAGCAGAAAGTAGAAGACTGTGGAAGAAGACTAATGCCTTGATTTTGGAGGTTGATCGGATGTGATCTAAGGAACGCATGATGTGAAGTAGTTGTCTTAGATCACAGAAATTCAAGATTTTTCTCTTGATGCCCTAAAAACTACAAGATGGACGAGTCAATACTGGGTCGAAGGCTTAACACTTTATTGAAGGAAACTTTCAAGATGGGAGTGCTACTAAAGATAATTCAGTGCACTGTGCTCATTGCTTCATGGAATAAGAATGGGATATTCAGCCCACTGAGCCTCTTCTTCAATATTTTTAGATAATAGGCAGATTTTTAAATTCCATTTCTCACAGATTTGGCATAATTGAAGCTTGTTATCTAGTTCATACAGAAGTTTCTTTGTGCTGAAATGTCTATAACGTGATTTTTATCCCATATTACCAGAAGGGGATTTGGTTGGAGAACACCCAATGGGCTTTTTTGTTCATGTGAGGCACATGAAAAAGTAAAACAAATAACAGTCAATCCTGCCTGGTATCTACAGTAGAACCCTATTATATTGTGCTTCATTGTAACATGGGTTTCACTTATAACTAACTCAGCTGCTCTGTGGACCAGCAGCCAACTTCTCACACCCGACTTCTGAGTCATCAGGTTACCACCAATGTTTTCTGTGGCCATGTGATTGGCGATGACATAATGTGGAAACACTAACTATCAATCTGTCAACTCTGCTATAATGCTGGTTGGGATGTTATGGACGCCAACTACTGTGTGTAATGGGACCCCACCTTGTTTTGAGGAAGTTTAATGCTAAGCATTTAAACCTTGCTTTTTTAAGACTAATTAACTTAATCTGAAGATTGTTACCTACCAGCGTTTAATTCTGAATGTAGAAATAATTAACCACATTTTTTTGGCAGGAACCTTGACCTGAGTTTTGTCTTGGGTAAATCTGGTGCTTTTATTTACCATTGTCTGTTCAGAGAAGTATCAGTTTAGTGTGCATGTGCTAATTTCACTTTCTTTGGTGGACTTTGATATGTCTAATAATTCAGAAATTGATGCAGAGTATCAAATTACCTATTTTTATAATGTAAATATGGTATTTGTATCCAACTTCACTTTATTTTGCTCTTCCATTCTCTTAGATCTGCTGCTGCTTGGAGCTATTTTATTTCCCCTCTTCTAAAGGTCTGAATTCATGCTGGTATATAGTTTCACTGGTGATAAGTTGCAGTACCTCACCAAAGTGATGAATTCAGATCAATTGGTCAATCACCTCAGGGCAGTTTGTGGAATAATAATAATCCATGCATTTGATATACAGCTTTTCACATCTTCTAGACATCTCAAAGCGCTTCACAGAATAGTGAATTGACTTTATTTGTGGGCGAAACGCTACAGCCAATTGTGCACAGCAGTGTCGCACAAACAGTTGTGGATTGAAGTGACCAATTTTATTATTGTCAAAGTCTAGTGGAAACAGAATCAGAATCTTCCTGATGTAAATGGCTGACACATTTCCCTACAAATACAGTTGCTACACTTGACAGTAATTATCAGGGAAGTGCTTTGAGATGTTTCTCCATCATAAAGTACTGCAAAAATGCCTGTGCTTTATTTAATTCTCTAGGATTGTAATTCCTGCAAAACTTCACTGTCTATAACAGCTTACATTTATATAGTGCACTTCATGTGGGTAATGTCTGGGAGCACTTAACAGTAGTGTGGTATGATACCGAGCTGGGAGGGGAGGTGACCGAATGAACGGTCAAAGAGGAAAGTCGTCAGGTGTGATTTGAAGATTGGCAAAGAGAGGGCAATACAGAGGGATTGAAGCAAGGAGTTACAGAGATTTGAGGCAATGTGGCTGAAACCACGGTCTCTAATTATAGAGTGGAAGGGATGAGGCTCTGCCCAGCATTTTTATGACTGGAATAGGCTAATGCATGATAAACTGGGGATCAAATCTGGGACCTTGTCTGTATAGTTCAGTTCCAACGTCTAGGGCTTTTATGAACTAACTGGAATAGCTGCAGCTGTTTTTTAATTTGTTCTTTCATGTCTATGTTTCATACTGTAATCTCTTTGCTACCTCTGCTGGACAAACAGTCCATTTTACAATGGAGCCTTATTCAGAGATGAGGACAGCATGTGATGATGCAAATGTAATCACCTTCTTAACTGGATAATGTTTTATTTGTATGTGAAATCAAACTGCAAATTACAAAATACTCAGTTTTGTAACAAAATATCTAGTGCACACCTGTGACTTATTTATACAGTTATGGTACTACACATTACTTGTTCAAAATCTGTTATCTCAAGGAAGATGCTATTCTATATAAGTAACTGCATTATTATTTCATTTACAGTTATGTCTGCACTTATGAGTGCTTCATCCAAACATCAGACAACTGCCAATGCCTCATTAATGCAGAAAACCGAAACGCACTTGTAAGTGTGTCAACCTTAATAAACCTTATAATAGAAATCTTTTATTGGCAATAATATGTTCGATTAATTGTATCTGGAAGAAAAAGCAGATCTGTACTGCATTATTTTGTAATACAAATAACTGAATTTATTGTTGGTGATTCAGGGCCTCAGTGATTTTAGCTAAGTCTTCAGAGCAATTGTGTATTGTATTCTACATATATCCCTAGGTTACACTGATTTTCATGCAATCTATGGTAGGAATGTTTTAAGTGTTTAGTCTCATGTAATTGTATCCTGGCAGCCCATATTTAGTGCCTGTCATGGTCCATTGAGCTTCTTCAGAAAAGTTGTTTACCTGGGCTACCTGAATAAGACCTAATTCATTTGAATAATTTATTGCATATAACATTAATAATCCTTGCATTTGATATAGCGCCTTATCACGTTGTTGAGACATCTCAAAAGGCTTCACAGGATATACTGTAAAGTGAATTGACTATATTTTGTGGGTGAAATAATAATAATAACATTGATGATTTTAACTCCATATTTTCCTTTTCAGTACTAATCAATTATTTACTGTATTCTTTACGGCGCTTCTACTAATTTCTGGATGTTGATTTTTTTTAGAAAAACAACTTAATTGAACTGAAGTCTTCTGCAGACCTTTGGGAATTGAGTTGTCTGATTATAGATTCTTGACAAATTCTACTTAGAAAAGGTTTAAATATTTGGCAAAAAAGGATATTCGCATTTATTTCCAGAAAATTCTAAGTTATTTGGATTGGAGTGTTAACCTATTGCTGTGTTACATTTTATAGATCTAAAACCAACGAATCCTTAAAAGCAACAGAAGATTGTGAAAGTGAAGCATCTTCATCCCAAGCATCTTCTGTGGCTGAAGACGATGATGACTTTGAAGATGAAACTTTGAGGTATAATTTTCTATTGCTAACTTCATTTTTGAAGCTGGTAGATTGGAGCTAAACATTTTACAAATATTTTGTAAATGTACACAGCAACATGCTTAGTTTTGAATTAGGAATTCTACTTTTCACTTTGCTGATTTATTTTCTTTCAGAGCCTTTTCACTTTTCCATTCTACTTGATTTGTTTCCAGTCTTGTTTCCTTTAATATTGTATTATTTTAACTTTTCCTTAATGCATCATTTTATCCATTCTTAAGAATTTACATTTTGCTTACTATTTTCATAGTTTTATTTTGTTTTTCTGTACTATTTAATTCTGTCTCTGCATTATTTCAATTGGTGCTGTTCAGTTCTTTCCTCCCCCACCCCCCTTTTTATCACAGCTCATTTTAAGTGTAATCAAAAGAACCAGGCAACCTGCTCTCCAGTCCTAGAATTATGGTGCAGGAAGACACCAAGCTTAAAATGGTACTAGCTCTTTAGTTGGACTAACTACTCTGATCCAAATTTCTTGCTATCTTTCCCCCCTCCCCCCTGTATTTTCATACTCTGATTTCTCTTGAAATATTTATGTAATTCCCTTCAAAGTATTATATGATCTCAGCCTCCGTAGCTACTTATAGAGAAGCATTCTATATTCTCATAATCCACTGAGTGAAAGTTTCTTCGAACCTCTCCCATAACTTTTCCAGTGACAATTGTTCCCTCTTATTACCAATTTTCCGACCAATGGGAATAATCCTATATTGTTTCTCTCAAAATCTTCCAGAAGTTTGAAGACTTCCGTTTGATCCTTTCTAATCTTCTGCATTCCAGTGAAAACAGACCCAGTTTTCTACTAATGCTACTCTGGAGAGTGATGTCAAGTGATGATACTCTCTTTCAATTAATGTTTTGCTTTCCAGCTAGGGAACCATCTACTCAGTCCTTGTCACCAATAGCATACCCAAGTCCAAATCAAGAATTTGTGTGCAAAAGCATTACAGACAACTCAATTGTACTTAAAAATGACTTATTGGGAATTATATCATAACTTGTTAAATGTAATACTTTTTTGGCAGTAATATCACAGCAGAAGATGACGTTTTCTGTGCAGATCTCAGTGACACTGTGACAACAGAGAGCATTGAAGAAGAAAGCATCAGCTTTGAGGA
The DNA here is from genome assembly GCF_018977255.1 of Callorhinchus milii. Lineage (NCBI taxonomy): Eukaryota > Metazoa > Chordata > Chondrichthyes > Chimaeriformes > Callorhinchidae > Callorhinchus > Callorhinchus milii. Next base: position 59,261,380 of record NW_024704744.1, read on the forward strand.
TAACACAATGCCAGGAATGGATATACTTGAAAGGAAAAAATGCATTGCAGATATTGACATTATAATGGATCTTTTGAAAATGATCCACGGAAATGACTGCAAGTCAAAAGGATGCACCAAAAAACTTACCTACCATTGTCGTATGATTGGAACTGCCCTTGTGGCTCACTGGACTTGTTCAAATCGCCACATAGGAGGCAAATTTTGTACAGCACCATGCTTCAAGGGTTGCATTTCCAGCAATCTGCAATTGGCTGCTTCAGTTTTGATATCCGGTAACAACTATCGTAAGACAGCTCTCCTATTCAAGTTCATGAGGCTGGGCTGCATCTCATCTAGTAATTTTTATAAGATTCAGCGTCTCTACGGAGCTCCAGCAGTAGTTCAACACTGGAAAACCATGCAGGAAAAACTATTCAAAAAGTGTGATGGAGAAAACGTTGTCCTATGTGGTGATGGCACGAATGACACTGCAGGCCGTTCTGCTCAATATTGTACATACACATTTAGACATCACACAAGAAAACACATTCTAAATGTGGATGTTGTGGATGTAAGTGAAGTTGGTGGCAAAAGTACCAACATGGAGAAACTAGGATTTCAACGTTCACTCGACTATCTAAGAACAAAATTGAATGTAATTGAAGTAACTACAGACAGCAATCCACAAATTGCCACATTAATGAGTAAGTGTACACTGTGCTTTTTAATCTTCTGTAACTGGTCAAATCTAGACTGCAAGTATGTATTGTTTGAACTTTGTTCCTGAATGATCATAATTGTACAAAGGGCATTCATGGAAATGCATCCTTTCCAGTGATGATTTTTGCCTATATTGTGTTTATATGTTCTCTACAGAAAAGGAAAAATATTCAGGTATCTTCCACTCACATGACATCTGGCTTGGTGGTAAGCACATTCAGAAAAAGGTGATAAAGGTACATATCTTTTGCTTTGATTTTCATTACACATTGCCTTTTCTAAATGTCTAGTCTTTTTTAAAATAATCAAAGTTACATTAGTTTTCATGTGCATTGCTTTTTCAACCACATTTTTGGATGTGAAAAGCTCATCTCAATTAGTAATTTTGAGTATATTGATACCATGTTAAATAAATAATAATCCTTTCATTTGATACACTGATTTTTCACATCTGGAGGACGTATCAAAGCATTATATAAGGATTTATATTTAAAGTGGAGTGATTATGTACAGCAACTGTGACAGCCAATTTGTGCACAGCAGTGCCCCACGAAAAATTGAATACCCACCCAATTTTTTTATCCCTGAGGGATCGTTAACCAGGAAACGGGAAGGAACTCACTTCGGTTTTCAAATTGTGCCATGGGACCTTTAACAGAATCGACCTCAGTTTAATGTCTCATTTAAAAGATGCCACTTCATAGAAAGCATACCTCCAGCAATGTATTGGAGTTCAAAATCCCGACAGGGGCTTGAACCCACAACCTTCTGAGTGAGGCGAGAATGCTACAAAGAAGGCTGTAGATGCTCAGTCCTTGAACATCTTCAAGGCTGAGACTGATAGATTTTTTAAAAATACAGGGATTAGGGGATATGAGGATAGGGCAGGTAATTAGAGTTAGGTCTGAAGATCAGCCATGATCTTATCGAATGGCGGGGCAGCTCGAGGGCCGAATGGCCTACTCCCTAATTCTTATGTTCTTATGTAAAATTCTGGAACACTCTCCCTCAATCCCTCCGGCTTGCCCCCTCCCCTCTTTCAAGTCCTGCTTGAAAACTTTCGTGTTCGACCATGCTTACGGCCACCTCCCCCCAGCTCGGAGTCAGGCTCCGCCACTGTTAAGCACTCTGAGATGCTACCTGCGTGGAGGGTGCTTTATACGTGCAAGTTGTTGTTGTAGCCAATTGTGCACAGCAGTGTCCCACAAACAATCGTGAAACGAGTGACCAAATTATTACAATGATAGTGGGTATAAATAGACCAGTAGTTTTCCTTCCTTTATTTTGACTTTTGGGTAAATTAATGTCTGAATCACGGTGAGGAATGGAAAATATAATACAAGTTCGTTAATCATTCTCTGAATCAAATGCTCATAGATCAGATAATAGCACTAGTCAGATGAAGAACAAATTGCATTGTTTCAAGTTCATCTGCAACCTTTGATATTGATGTTCCATTTTGTTTTCCTCAGGCAGCACAGAAGAAAGGCAATGATGTTCTAATGATGTGGGCTGAACCAATGCGGAATCATTTCTGGTATTGTGCAAAGAGTTGCAATGGCAATGAAGTCTTATTAGCGGTAATAATAATTACATGATATGAAAGGTGTTATATATAAATGCAATTTGTTGTTGTTTGTGGTGGTGGTGGTAACTATTTTTTAAATAGTCTTTCATTTAACTTGTATATCAATGGATGTAGACATTTCAAGAGTTTTCCAATTGATTTACAGCATATTACTTTATACAAGTGCTTGTTTTTTTGGTCATCTGTGTGTGCTGAAAATCCATCACAATATTTAAGAGTATCCAAACCAAACAGAGTTTCCATGTGGAATATAATAGAATACAGTGCACACACTCTCAGGAAACGCCCAGTAATTTCCATGTGAGATCTAATACATTGGTGAAACAAGCTTGATGGGCTGAATGGCCTTTCCTGTTTCAAATATTTCTACGTTAGGCTTTAAACCACCTTATAAAGAGATCCTAATGTGGAGTTGCACATGCTGTTAAGAATCTACTTTTTTGGCATTAAAATTTTTGATTTTCATAAAATTACACATCATAGCTATTAATTCAATTAAAATTAAATGTGCACTGCCATATTATGAATCTTCACAGTGTAAAAGCAATTGTCAGTTGTATTTGCAACATTTGAAAAAGTCACCAAACAGCTCATTTTTGGTGGCTTAGAACTACAAATGATTTTACATATGCACATAACCAATTTTGTCATATATAAAATTGATTGTGTTATTACTGAATGTGATGTTTTGCTCTTCTTTGCATCCAAGGAGAGGTGGGCCAGTCTTTTGCATCATGTTGTAAACGAGCATGAATGGGTTGTCCCCAACAGTGCAGGAGAGACAACGTGTAACCATGAACCAATACAAGAGGAAGAGCACAACCAGGCCAAGTCATGGATACAACACAGTAGTCCTCCACTTAAGATCCTACGTCAGATTATTTTGGACAGAAATTTCCTTCGAAACATTAGTCGATTTAAATATTTTAGGTAAGTTTTTAAAATCCTTTTGGTGTTTAGCCTTACTAATGGTAAGACTTAAGCTGGTGACTCCATAAAAGCTACAAAACTGAGATGTGTTATATATTGCTCCTATAAAATTATGCGGCTCACAGAATCACCCGCACCAAAGTGGAGGAATGTATAATGTACCCTCAGAAATCAAATGGACATCTTTTTAAAGGGGAAATTTTAAAGCTAAAACAATGACTTCAATCATGCAGGAAAATGTTTTACTGTTTCAGACATAACAATCATATGGAGTCCTTTCACAATTACTTACAGATGTATGCTTCAGGAAGACATAGCTATGAGTAAGTACAATATAAATGGGTATTTAAAAAACAAACTTTTTGGTATTCTGTTGGAGAGATGATAACTAAGAGGAAACTCAATGCATGCATGAGGAAGAAGAGTAGAATAATTATTATTCCTTTTACTTAATATCAATCACATGGAAAAAATGTCTTTATAAATTCCTTGTCCATACCAGATAAGCTAACACATTAATTGTTTTCCTCATTATTGCCAGCTCCGAATTAACTGTACTGCTGTCTCTATAGGTAGCAATTTTTTCTGTCCTAGAAAATCTTACCAATATTATATAATCTTAGAATATCTGAGACTTTGAGCACTGTATTGTCATGACCCGCAGAAGCTGTCTTCCCACCACCATATGCCTTCAATTCAGTTTGCTTTGGATTCTCAGCACAGACCAGTTAAGGAACTTGGAAGCAATTTTTCAGAACTGCCTGTGCCTTCAGAACTGTGCTGGTGGATATTGGAGGATCAGAGTTAGATTGCTGCACACCTGAAACATTTGAGCCTGGATCTGCACAGTGCTGTATTGGCTTATTAGACTCTGACTCACTTACTCTACCAAATTAAGGCTTGTGCAAGGGCACAACAGCACCTGGTTGTGCTCAAAGATCTTAAAAGTTGAGACTAAATTTATTTTGTACTCTGCTCAGCATCCCATTTGATTTCATTGAGGCTAATCTGACAACATCCCTTCAAAGCCCTCTCTCCTGTAGCTTTGTTGTCTGCACTCACTTCCTCAACAGTAGTTGGTGTTGAGATAAAGAACGCTTCCTGACTCAATATATAGAGGACGACTCCCACCCCCCCATTGAGAATCTGTGTTAGTTCAAGTGTCACTAAAACATCCTGATGCCACAAGGTTCTTCAGAAATAAACATTTTGCTCACTGTATTTATAACCTTTATGCATTTTTGTTTATAACAGTTACTTGAGTTACAAATTAAGGAATTATATAGCAGCTATTGACTACAACCATCATTTGCACCGTCCACAAGCAAAGAACATGGATGGCACACCAATGTAAGTATTAATGTTTAGTGTTACAGTACTGATTTACTATAGCTCATAACATAAATCTATTTTTTGAACCAGACAAATGGTAAAGGTGGGTTTAGCCCTTGATGGTCCTTTTTTAATTCTGTTGTGTAATTTGTCATTTGAACCAAATCAAACAACTGCTATTACTATTTAATTGAGAAAAATGGTTTGTGTTTTTCTATAAAGATCTGTGATAGGGCAAAGGTTTGCTGTGTGTAGGGTTTTGAGGTGGGCGGGATAGAGAGAGAAAGAGGAGACACTGAACACTTGATTGTCCGGATGAACAAGGAACTGGTGAACAAAACAAGGAACTGTGGGTTTTATTTAAATGTATAGCCTTTGGGCTGCCATAGTTTATTATTTGTTTTTGGAATTATGTTCAGCATGCAAATAAAATGCTTGTTGACTTTAATCTGGTGACGAAACTGGCTTTATTTGGCCCAAGGACTGTACTTTAACGAGACCTCCTATGCAAAGTGAGTAAGCATGTTCCACTCTACTGGTGCAGTGAAAGGCCAAGCTTTTTATCAGTTTGGATGATTATTTTAATAAGTGTATAAACTCTACTGCTCATTGTGAAATATGAATATCTGCCAGACAAATCTGTCATCAAATATCTCATCAAAATAATTTGTTTGTTTAAAGAATGATATTGGAGTAGAAATAAAAGCAGTTGATGTATCTTCTTCACCAGGTTTCGTGCCAGGTACAGCAAGAGAACTAAGAGTTGGCATACTGAAGCTGTCAAAGAAGACAAGAAATATGACTATGTCCCAAATCTCATGGAAAACATATTATTTAATAAACTGCAAAGTGAAAGATACATGTCACAGATCTGAAGTGCAGGGAACAGCAATGTTCACGACATGGGGGTTGAATCTCAATCATGGGAGTGTATATATATATATTATATATAAATTAGTCATTAGGTACTTATTTCCCCATCAACTGAAGATGGTGCAATACTACTTCAGTAAGGCAACCCAAAGGCTATATATTTAAATATTTTTTAAAAAACATTGCACAATTATGTACCTTTGAATGGTTGGTCCTTGCAACACTAAATTTATCCTGATTCAAATACAGTGATAGGCATGGACCTGAGTCTTGGGGATTACACAGCTGTTCAGCGCTGCTGCATGTATCGAAAATGAGGAAGAAACAGGAGCGCTCATTACTTTTGTGTGTTTTTCTTAACAAATGTTGGCAGCGAATTGCTGTATTAGTCATTGTGCGGCTAGCAACTAAAGTTTAGGAGGAAACCCATAACCTGTATTTATAAGTGCCTTTCAAGTAAACCAATGTCTCAAAAGCTTTTGACAAATGTAGCATTTGTTGCACACCTGGTAGGGGAATGACAGATTTAAGGATCTTGGTCAAAGAGATATATTAGGCCATTTTTGAAGGCAAGGAGAGAGGTAATTGGGCAGAATAGTTTTGAAACAGAACTGCAAATGATAAGGTGGCCGAAGGCTGAGCCACTTAAGGAGCATTGGGAGTGAAGAGCTGGAATGCTGGGCTAGAGATTGAGTAGAATGAGGCAAGAACATGGAGGAATTTGATGACTGACAATGGTCTTGAACTTAATCCTTTCAGATAGTGGGAATTAACTGAGCCTGGTAAGTATGAGGCCTCCCAATGTGAAAGTCGCTATTCAAATGTAATTTTGTATTTTTTTGTGTTTTGAATGAGAGTATTAGTTACGCAGAGCTTTCGGTAGGAGAGCATTCATCGCAAAATATTTGGTCAGAATTTCTGGATAGTGGAGGGCAGAGAAGCTAATAAGGAAAGCTAATGAGAACATCTAGTCTTGCGGTGACAATGTTGTGCATGAAGATTCTGGCAGCAGCGAGTGTGAGGTAAGGGCATAAGGTGAGATAAAGCCACACGACTGATAATAATCCCTCAAGAGAAAAAATAATAATAATTTGGACATATGGTTTTCATGCCCTTCCCAGGTAGGCAGACAACCATTCTTAATGTAAAGCAAAGATACTGCGCCTTCAAAATTTTTGTTTTTTGAGATTAATTCTTCCAATAGGCTAAGCCAAATTACATGGCAGCTGCCTAGTCAATTCCACAATTCAGTATGCTGCTCTGTGTCTGTCAGTACTAAATCTACATTGTTTGCCTCTGGATAGTGGTCTGCTTCAGTACTGAAACTTCAGTGGAGCTTTTGGGTTTGGTACCTAATGGGAGAGAGGGGGGCTAGAACAATACTAGCACATAATAGTTATTAATATTTGCATTCGAAAACAATATTAGTGTATGCACCAGTGGTTGTTTAATCAATAGCAGCTGTTCATAACTGTGGTTTCTTTGTCAAGTATTTTTGCATAGTACCATTGTTTGACTGGAATTCATTGGCAACGAACTGAGCGATGGTTTTCAATGCAATAAAATACCACACGCCCCATGTTTATGTCAGAATGTAGCTTACTCTCAACTTCCAATAGATGTGAGCCTGAGTTTGGGGAAATTCCTTGTTTTTAAATCAACTTAAACCAATGTATTGCCAAGGTAGCAAAGATATTTTAGTTCAACCATCTGAAATCTTTTTAAGAAGTTAGGGGGAGTATTTTGAATAGGAATAATAATGCTTATAGCGTCATATCACGTTGTTGGGATTCTCAAAGCATTTCACATGAAATACTGCATTTGCGCATGAACCCCGCAACCAATTTGCACATGAACCCCGGGTCCTGTAGCTCAGTGGTTAGAGCACTCGCAAGCGAGAGACCTGGGTTCGATTCCAGGCAAAGGGTGAAACCTTGGGAAAGTTTCCTTACTCCACAAACCGGATAATAATCCCTCAAGAAAAACAATAATAAATTGGTCATTTTCAATCCATGACTGTTTGTGGGATACTGCTGTGCGCAATTGGCTGCCGCGTTTCGTCCATAAATATACAGTCAATTCACTTTAAAGCATATTCTGTGAAGCGCTTTGAGACGTTTGTAAGACGTGAAAAGTGCTATATCAAATGCAAGGATTATTATGTGGAGTCCTGTAGTTCAGTGGTTAGAGCACTCGCTTTACAAGCGAGAGACCTGAGTTCAATTCCAGGCAGAGGGCGAAACCTTGGGCAAGTTTCCTTACTCCACACAGAGCCTAATAATAATCACTCCAAAAAAAACAAAAAAAATAATTTAAAAAAATTGGTCATTTTCAATCTACGACTGTTTGTGGGACATTGCTGTGCGCAATTGGCTGCCGCATTCGCCCACAAATATACAGTCGATTCACTTTACAGTATGTTCTGTGAAGCGCTTTGGGACGTCCTCCCGACGTGAAAAGCGCTATTTCAAATGCAAGGATTATTATTATGTGTGGAGTAAGGAAACTTGCCAAGGTTTCGCCCTCTGCCTGGAATCGAACCCAGGTCTCTCGCTTGCAAGGCGAGTGCTCTAACCACTGAGCTACAGGACTATTATTATTATCCCCGCAACCAATTTGTGCATGAACCCCGCAGCCAATTTGCGCACAGCACCACAAACATCCACAAAGTGAATGACCAATTTTATTTGGGGGATTTGTTGGCCAGGGTGACAGGAGAAATTCCCTTTTTTCAAATAATACTATGAGATCTTTAATGTTCACCTGAACATGAACAGGCAGATGGGATCTCGGTTTAACATCTCATCTGAGGATGTTCTACTCTAAATCTTTCCATTTGCTTTAATTTGCTGGGACCAGAATTGTGAAATTGGGCATGGAAATTTGTGAATTGGCTAACCTAAAAGAAATTTGGTTAGCTTTCTATGCTGCACAAATTAAAGTGAAACATCTGATCTTATTGCAATAGATTTGTGATGAACCCAATTTTTTATGTTAGTGAGAATATGAAACAAAAACTCACTGAAGGTTGCAAAGAGTGTCTAATAAGAGTTCAATATTTCAGCATGAATCGCCCAAGTATAAAGATGGGAATAAAATTTCAGTTAGCTGAAATTCTTCTCATCCAATTTAATGATGATAATCAAATTATAATGGAAGGCAGTTACAAGTGGAGTAAATAAAATGAGTAGCCTGTTCATATGTTGGAGAAATAAAAATATATTGATTAACATTGAAACTCAAACTATTGTTTTTTCTATGTTACACGTGCAACATTAACAAATCATTTATTCGCTAGTTGTGAACATTCCAGGAAATGTCTGGAATAACAATGATCAACAAGTGTTGTAGACCCATATAACAACAAAATTACATTTGTGTAGCACCTTCCACACAGGGAGGATATCCCAAGGCGCTGTACAATCTGTTTCGGACCTGACATAGGGGTTGGGATCAGGGAGGCTGGAGAGCAGGGGGAAGGGAAGGAGGATGATTGAAGGCACACTCAAAGAGGAGGGGCTTGAGACAGGTTTTGAAGGAGGCAAGGGAGGGGGTGAGGCAAAGGGTCTGCGGGATGGATTTCCAGAGGGTGGGGGCAAAATGGCTGAAAACCGGCCCGTCAATGGTGGGGTGATGGGTGGGGGACATGAAGCAGGCCAGAGCTCGCTGAGCTGGGGAAGCGGGTAGGTTGGTAGAGGTTAGGAGGTCACAGAGGTAGGGGGGAGCAAGGCCATGGAGGGCTTTGAAGGTGAGGTTCGGGATCTTGAACTATCCTCTGTGTGATGGGAAGCCAGTGGAGTCGGGTGGGGGTGATAGCGTCATGGAGCCTGGTTCGGGAGGACACGGGTTGCAGAGTTCTGGATGATTTGCAGCCTATGGAGGGAGGAGTTGGGGTGGCTGACAAGTAAGGAGTTTGCATAGTCAAGCCTGGATGTTATGAATAATAATAATCCTTTCATTTGATACAGCGCTTTTCACGTCTTCTAGACGTCTCAAAGCGCTTCATAGAATATGCTGTGAAGTGAATTGACTGTATATGTGGGTGAAACACGGCAGTCAATTGCGCACAGCAGTGTCCCACAGACAGTCGTGGATTGAGTGACCAAATATTGTTTTTTTCTTGAGGGATTATTATCAGGCGTGTGGAGTAAGGAAACTTGCCCAAAGTTTCACCTTGCCGGGAATCGAACCCAGGTCTCTCGCTTGCAAGGCGAGTGCTCTAACCACTGAGCTACAGGACTCCACTGTGTGTGTGTATGTGAGGGTTTCGGTGGCCAGCAGTGTGAGACAGTGGCAGAGCCTCGCGATATTGCGGAGGTGGGGGAAGGCAGAGTAGGTCATGGCAGAGATGTGAGGTGTAAAGGATAGTTGAGGGTCAAACAAAACGCCAAGGTTCTGGACTGGCTTAGTTAGGTGCAGTGTGCATCCGTGGATGATGATGCTGTCAGCGCCTGAGATGTGGAGGCACTGAATGTCTTGTTGACATTCAATACATAATGTACTTATACTTGTTTTATTCTTCCGAGTGGCAATAGTTAAAATGGGTTGCTAACTAAATGAAAATAAATTGTCATCCATTACATTTGCTGGTCAAATCTCAAAGTGCTTTTAAAAATATGACCAAACTTTGATTGAAGTCAATTGTAAAAAGCAAAAAACACTTATTTTGTGTTTTGCGATCCATTGACCTTTTTTGCATTTGATTATAAAATGTCAATAGATGTCCCTTGTACAACATTCTGTGCTGTAAACGTTCTACACTTATTCCTTGCTTCATCCTTATTCACGGGGCTTTCACCATTTGTGATCTGTGAGTGCTTTCCAGCCATGTTACTAGCCATGTAGTTAAACTCTGGCATGGAGCAGTAAGTACCACAGTGAACACTCTGGGATCTCCAAGTCTGGGCTTATGTTAAACTACATCCAATACTCTGGAACAAAGTACATCCCTCCGTGGAGAGAGAATGTGCATTTTTATCCCAGACAGGGAAATGCAATGCTTAATAATAATAATAATGGAGTCCGTGGAGTCCTGTAGCTCAGTGGTTAGAGCACTTGCTTTGCAAGCGAGAGACCTGAGTTCAATTCCAGGCAGAGGGTGAAACCTTGGGCAAGTTTCCTTACTCCACACAGAGCCTAATAATAATCCCTCCAAAAACAATAATAAATTGGTCATTTGCAATCCACGACTGTTTGTGGGACATTGCTGTGCGCAATTGGCTGCCGCGTTCGCCCACAAATATACAGTCAATTCACTTTACAGTGTGTTCTGTGAAGCGCTTTGGGACATCCTCCCGACATGAAAAGCGCTATATCAAATGCAAGGATTATTATTATTATTATTATAAGCCTTGCATTTGACCTGGTGCCCTCCCACATCTTCCAGGCTTCACAGAATACCCCCTAAAGTGAATGCACTGTATATTTTGTGGGCGGATGTGAAGGCAGGCAGACAGATGTGGGACTGTGGTGGAGCTGCCCTGGAGCACGGTGATGGGTTTCAGCACGTGTCAGACAGACGACCCCCCCCCCCCTCCCTCCCGGTCGGGTGAGAGCGTGGACCCCCCGGGGAGCCATTGCGGGGCCTCTCGTCTCGCAAGTGACTGGCAGTCGCGCGTGCGCGCGCGTGCGTGAAGTGAGCGCGCTTGAGAGCGTGGGCGCGCCTGGTTGGTTTGGTGACGTACGCGGGGCGGTCCGGCTCGCGCGGTGACGGTTGAGGGGTTGGGCTCGAGCTCGCTCGGAGGAGGGCGAGCGAGCGAGCGGCGGTTATTTTCTCGGCGGCGGCGGGGGAGGGGGATGATGATGGCGTCCGTCGTGCTGGCGGGCCGCGAGTCGGTCGCGAACGGGCTGGAGCAGAAGAAATTCGAGTACTTCTCGTCCATCAGCCCCATGGCGAGGAAGATCATGCTGGAGAGGCAGAAAATCAAGGAGCGGTACGGGCCACAGTGGGAGAGGCTGGAGCCCAAAGAGCAGGAGGAGATCATCGACAACTGGCTGGTGGACCCGCAGATCCGCACCAGATACGCCCTCCACCGGATCCAGCGCGAGGACACCGTCTGCTTCCCGACGCTGCAGCTCCAGACAGGCCAGAAGGTCGTGCATTTCGGGGATGAGGTGAGCGAGTTGTCAGCGGCGTGTCTGCCTTCCGCGAGCCAAGCACAGCACTGCGATACCAAGCGCGAGAAAGAGAGAGAGAGGAAAAAAAAGAGGCGTCTGCCGGGGTTCGTGTGCCCCGCGCCTCAAGTCAGTCACCAGATGGACGACTTGTGGTCAACACGAGCTGCCCCCGCCCTGCCCTGCTCTCCCTGCCCTGCCCCGCCCCAGACCTGCCCTGCCCCCCCCTGCCCTGCTCTCCCTGCCCTGCCCCAGCCCTGCTCTCCCCTCCCTGCCCTGCCCCAGCCCTGCTCTCCCTGCCCTGCCCCAGCCCGGCCCTGCCCCAGCCCTGCTCTCCCTGCCCTGCCCCGCCCTGCCTCCCCTCCCTGCCCCCCCAGCCCTGCTCTCCCCTCCCTGCCCTGCCCCAGCCCTGCTCTCCCCTCCCTGCCCTGCCCCAGCCCTGCTCTCCCCTCCCTGCCCTGCCCTGCCCCAGCCCTGCTCTCCCCTCCCTGCCCTGCCCTGCCCCAGCCCTGCCTCTCCCCTCCCTGCCCCTGCCCTGCCCCAGCCCTGCTCTCCCCTCCCTGCCCTGCCCAGCCCTGCTCTCCCCTCCCTGCCCTGCCCTGCCCCAGCCCTGCTCTCCCCTCCCTGCCCTGCCCCAGCCCTGCTCTCCCTCCCTGCCCTGCCCTGCCCCAGCCCTGCTCTCCCCTCCCTGCCCTGCCCCAGCCCTGCTCTCCCCTCCCTGCCCCAGCCCTGCTCTCCCCTCCCTGCCCTGCCCCAGCCCTGCTCTCCCCTCCCTGCCCTGCCCCAGCCCTGCTCTCCCCTCCCTGCCCTGCCCTGCCCAGCCCTGCTCTCCCCTCCCTGCCCTGCCCCAGCCCTGCTCTCCCCTCCCTGCCCTGCCCCAGCCCTGCTCTCCCCTCCCTGCCCTGCCCCAGCCCTGCTCTCCCCTCCCTGCCCTGCCCCAGCCCTGCTCTCCCCTCCCTGCCCCTGCCCTGCCCTGCTCTCCCCTCCCTGCCCTGCCCCAGCCCTGCTCTCCCCTCCCTGCCCTGCCCCAGCCCTGCTCTCCCCTCCCTCCCTGCCCCAGCCCTGCTCTCCCTCCTGCCCTGCCCTGCCCCAGCCCTGCTCTCCCCTCCCTGCCCTGCCCTGCCCCAGCCCTGCTCTCCCCTCCCTGCCCTGCCCCAGCCCTGCTCTCCCCTCCCCAGTATGTCAGGAATGTGTCCTCTCTGAGCTATAGCTAAACAACATTTTTTTGATGGGGGGAGGTGGGGTGGGAAATGCTCCACAGACTCGCCTCTCCCAGTTAAGCGAGCATAGGGTTTCCCAATTTTCCTACAGTTGTTTGGGGGAAAGCTCAATCTCGCTTTAGACGTCCTCTTTGTGTTCGCTCACTCTTTTTATACCATAAAAGAAAACGACAGATGAATCGGCGACCGGCCTTGGGGCGCGTCGATACTTTTGAATGTTTGGGTGGGGTGGATGAGGCAAGAGTTTCTTACAGCACCGGTTTTCCTCCCGGTGATGCGAGCAATTGGTTAACTCGGGTTTGAAATTTTGAAATATTGTGTGGATTTTCAGCTCGTCTCTTTGTTCTTCTTCGGGCTTCACGTTTTTTTTGATCTTGTTGCATTCATTCGGGTTTTCGTGAAGAGGCAAATCAATCCTGTTCCGAATTTTTTTTGAAAAAAAAGTGTTCAGGTTTCACATGGGGTCGTGGAGCTCATGGTTCACTCTTTTGTTCTGTGTCTGTCTGTCTGGTGGGGAGGTACTGGGCTGTCCAGAGTTAAAGGCTTTCCAATGAGATATTAAACTGAAGCCCCAGACTCCTGCAGGTGCACTAGAAAGATTGTGTGATATTTGAGGAGGCAGTTTCTTTCAATCTGCTGGCAAACAATTCTCCACATTAATTGGTAGTTCACCTTATAACTAATTGTAGGTCTTGATGACGCAGATGGCTGTGCCAGTTGTCAAAAGTAAAGGTACTAAAGTTTGAAGGAATTAACTTGTGAGATGCTTTGAGACATTATGACATAAGAGATTTATAAAAGGGCACATTTTTTTCTATATGCAAATGTTTGCTATTGTTAGGGACTGTATGTGCATGGCATGATTTATAGGCAATGGGTGGTAATGACTACATGTATTGTAGGAAACCTTGGGCAAATTTCCTTACTCCATATGCCTGATAATAATCCCTCAACAAAAAAAAGAATTTGGTCACTTCAATCCATAACTGTTTGTTGGACACTGCTGTGCACAATTGGCTGCTGCATTTTGCCCATAAAATATACAGTCAATTCACTTTACAGTATATTCTGTGAAGCACTTTAAGAAGACGTGAAAAGCACTATATCAAATGCAAGGATTATTATTATGATGTACAGACAGCCTTTACTATTGGGTGCATGCACACAAAATGATGTATGAAAAAGTGGTGTGTTAGCTTATACATGATATGTTGTGTACACAAGGAATATTTACCAGGTTAAAGTGCATTGGTGTATATGGTATGTGTGTAGATGTGCAGTGTTTTTACAAGGTTATAGAGGAAATAAGCTGTTCACATGACATCCATTAGAGCAAAATGCCAGCAGTTAAATGGTCGTCATTTGAATCAAATTAGGTTAACTTAGTTATTATTTATGCTGGCAGTTATGTGTTAAGTATCTGCAGTTCTCCTATTGGAAAATGTTTTGCTTCTCTGATAATTAAGGAAAGGACTGATGGGAATATGTTTTTAATATAGACATAAATATAGGTCTGCAGTTCATTACATTTCATAGAGATAAACCATATAAGCTTGGAATGATTATAACCTTATATCACTTTGTTTAATTAATCTCATAAACTGTTTTATGTCTTTCATGTGAGCCCAAGGATTAGGTACACTCTTGAGATCTTTCCAAGCCATTGATTATTTTATGTATCCTGTTTTGACTTATTATGGGTGATTTTTTTCTTAGTTTTGATTAGCTTTTCTGAAGTGAGAGGTTGCCCTTCTAGCCCATATATCTGTATGCTTTGTGTCCTTGACTTACACAAGAGGAAAATGTGACATCATTACTCAACATTTATTGATTGGAAAAAAGGTCACAAGATATTGCATTTAATCACAAAACAGTCACTCCATTTTATAATATATCCTGTGAAACACTTTGGGACATCCTCCTGATGCGAAATGTGCTAAACCAAATGCAAGGATTATTATATTCTATAACCAAATAATCATTGAAAGTCCCAGTTTTAGATTAAAAAGGTGTGGAAAATGGTGTTGGAAAATTGTTGGTGCTGCTGTTCTTGATTTTCCACAGTAGCTTGTGTGTGTGGGGGGGTGTGGGGGTGGGGTTGGAAGAGAGTGAAGTTGACAGAATTAGTTTATTTGAATTCCTCTTTGGTGCTGGACTGATCCCTTGGGGCATCAGTGCATACCTGGGGCCAACATTTAGGTTTCTCATTTTCCATGCATAAATGAGTAGTTGTCCAGGAATTCTGACCACAGCCTTTGGTTTTAATGTTTCAAGAGTCTATAACTCATCTTAATCCTGAGATGAGATTACATCTTTGAATCTATTTCACATATCTGTTATTTTGGGAGAAGATTTCTACAGACTGATTTTGATGCTGTTAGATACTTATTGACCACTAGGCTCTTTTTAACCCATCTTCGCCAATAATTAATTATCTGTGTTTTGGGTGAAAGTCACTTGTCAAAAGCAGATTTTTTACCCAAATGTCCTTTTTTTGTGACTAGAACTACACACATGCATTTCCGGAAGCAAAATTGCAGCTAGGCAAATTTCAGGATGGAGCCATTGAAGGAATATTCTAAAATAGATTTTAGTTTTCACCAAATGTACGTTTTTTTAATTAAATTTACTCCCTGATTTTTTTCTTCACTTTTTGACAAAATGTGCTGATAAGATGCCTTAAAAATACCCAGAAGGGGGTATTTTATGATTTTTTAAAAAATGATTTGATAGATACTACATCATTGGGTTGATGAACTATTTTTAAAAAAACAAGTTAACAGTTCATGTTACTATTGCCTGTGAACTTAAATCACTCAGATAAAGCATTCAGTTTTATTATACAACCATGTGAATTAAGACAACCTGCCATGAAGAATGACATAATGAAGAACAAAGAAAGGGACTTAAATCTATGCCGAGATATGGTGTTAGGTAACAATAAAATAGATCTACACTGGGGATGAAAAATTGCACTGTTTGGTATACTTTCTGCTTTATGGATTGGACTGTGTAACCATGAGTGGTTTCATAGGATTTAACAACAACAACATTACATTTGTATAGTGCCTTTCAGGTCGGGAGGATGTCCCAAGGCGCTGAAATAACCATGAGCCATTCATCTTTTAAATAGAAGTAGAGCTAACAAAAATGTACTGTATTCTGAGGTCCCAGGGGCCATATTTCTTTGTGCCCCCATTATAATAAGGTCTATTTTCTTATACATCTGAAACGCCACATTATAAAAGAGTAGCCTTGTAAGTAACA
Organism: Callorhinchus milii; assembly: GCF_018977255.1. Lineage (NCBI taxonomy): Eukaryota > Metazoa > Chordata > Chondrichthyes > Chimaeriformes > Callorhinchidae > Callorhinchus > Callorhinchus milii. The sequence goes on from NW_024704744.1 coordinate 59,277,406, forward strand.
ATATTTTTTTCTCTCGTTTAAATATGCAGAGATCCTCATTTCTTTACACGTGTGAAAGTTGAATAAATGGTTGTAATCAATTGGAACTTTTTTCAGAGTTGATGAGGGTACCTAGTACCCTGGTGGAGTTGTTAATTGGTCGTGAGCAGAAATCAATGTCTGTGCCAGTTGGCACCATGCCCTACATGGCTGTCTATGCTGATGGTCCAAGCTAGGACAAGCTGGCTAAAGCAGTTTGTCAATCTGGCTCCAGCCTTCTGCATGTCCCTTGTGGCAATGCTTTCAGCCACTATACCCCGAAACTTTGGATATATCCTCTATCCCTCTGCCTTGCCACTTTCTTCGTCATCTTTAGGTTACGCTTGAAGACCTTCCTATTTGACCGTGCCTATGGTCATCTCCCCCACCCGGCTCGCGGTCGTGCTCTGCGACACTACCCTGCGTGAGGGGCGCTATATAAATGAAAGTTGTTGTTGAATGTGGAGGATCGAAAACAAGTTGATCAATTTGCTCACAGGCTATATTTGGCCAGGTTTGTGGTTACTCTGGGCAGTTGCAAAAGGGAATTGAATTGATTTTTAATGGCTTGAGGTTTTCAGATGTGAGATGGAAAGCAATGCTATTTGAAAATGATACTGGACAGATGAAGTGTAATGGTCTTTCCGATTCTACATATTCCAATTTTTCTTGTCCACTACATGGAGGCTGATATCTTGGAAAAAGATTGTATGCCAGAACAGCTGCAGGACTACAATTGTAATTACAGGAAAACAGCTGCAGCTCAGTAGGAGTTACAGTAGTTCTTTTTTTAGTGTGGGGAGAGCATTTAGTGCAAAAATGCCACAAAGTAACATTTTATAAAGCAAATACTGTACCTGGATTGTTCCCAGTATTGTAATTTTGTTGATTTTGTCTGCAGATTTGTTTTGTTGTCTGAAATTAGTAAAATATTCATCATTCACTCATCTGTAATGCATATTTTATATTGGAGTGAGGGAAGAGGGAGATTTGAAGCTGCTCTATTCATTGCTACAGAATAATAATATTCCTTGCATTTGATATCAAAGCACTTCATACTGTAGTGTAGTGATTGAGTATTTTGTGAGTGAAACAGGGCAGCCAGGTTTCACACAGCAATAACCAACAAACCACCATGGAGTGAGTAACAATTTTATTTGGGAGATTTGTTGGCCAGGACACCGGGAGAAATTCCCTTCTCTTTTGAAGTGTCATGGGATCTTTAATGTCCACCTGAACCTCGGTTTAACATCTTACCTGAAAGATGAATTTCTCCTTTTAAAAATCAGTCTCCACAAAGAAAAGCACTGAGAGCCAGGATGATAAATACAATAGCTGGCAAAATTCACACCAGAATTAATTTCAATTATTAGAAGGATTGGCAAATGCAGATATTTCCTCAACTATTGTCATGGGATACAAGCTGATGAGTGCACTGATTCGAGACAATAAACCACTTCAGGCTGATTAGTTTTAACTAAATTGATGAAATTGAAACTAATACAACAAGATTTCGTTTATAGAGCGCCTTTCACATCAGGAGGACGTCCCAAGGCGCTGGACAGTTGGGTCAGATAATATGTGATGGAAGAGAATCTTAAATAATGATGGTCATGTAATGGTATAAACATGTGTAAAGAAATGTGAATCTACCTATTTAAATAAGAGAGAAAAAAAGTAGTTCCTTACAATTCTACTTATATAATATGGTGTTTTGGATCCCCAAAAAAGAGACAGCGTGTTATAACGGACACACAAAGAAGAATGCCCCTTGGTTCCTCCTCCTCTTTGTCGGGTTACCGCTGATGTTGCTGCCAGCTGGTCAGCTGTGACAACTTTTGGGAGTGTTTCTAGCACTGTGCAATGCACATAAAGCCATCTTGTCAAAGCCAGAAGCACTCATATTGTTGGTGAACTCATAGTCTATTGAAACACTTAATGATGGTTGCCATGTATGAGGTAGGATTTTTTTTTAAAAAGTCTTAATGCAATAGAATAAAAAGGTTAATTGAAAAATACAAAGCAAAAATGAGAAATGGGGGGAAAAAATACAAGGTTGTCTGCTAACATCTGGTTTGCACCTGTAAACTTGATAATGGATGTTATCATACCTCTCTTATGTTAAGAGGACTAAGTCTACTTCTGTTTTCTACTTTAGGATATTACATGGCAGGATGAACATTCGGCTCCATTCTCGTGGGAAACAAAGGTAAACTGTTCTTAGCATTTTCATATTCGCTTCTGGTCATCTGCTCTAAATGTTTCCATGTTTTGTAACTTCAAAGTTGTTCTGTCTTGAAGGTCCAAAATAATTGCTATCAAATTATAATTGTGTATGTTGACCTAACGTGTCCTTACTGCATGAAAATGTGCAATGTTGCCTTTTTCTTAACCAATTTGGAATAGTAGTATGAGAAAAGTAATACTTTGAAGGGCTTTGAGATGTCCTGCTTGTGAATGTAAATTGTATTGTATAATAAAGTACAATGTAAATGCTTGAGCTGTGCCTAGGGAAAGGGGGATTTTTAAATTAAACGGTGAAGAGAAATGCAAAAAAACTTAAATAAAGAGATCCAACTTAAAGCTCTGACAAAATCAAGAGTTTTGAGTTGGATGAACACTGTAGCAGTTGTACAACAAAGTCTGCTGCTCTTCACTTAGTTAAATTTTCCCTTCCGCTGCTACCCAATCACCTGCAACATACCCCAAGGCTCCATCCTTGGCCCCCTTCTTTTCCTTATTTACATGCTCCCTCTCGGCGATGTCATCCGCAGACTCTGGGTCAACTTCCACATGTATGCAGATGACACCCAAAGCTATTTCTCTCCCTCCAGCTTTGATTCTGTGTCTGCTGATGTTCTGTCAGCTTGCTTGACAGGCGTCAAGGCCTGGATGAGCACAAACTCCCTGTAGTTAAATGTTGACAAGGCAGAAGCCATATTCCTTGGCTCCCGTTAACGTCTTCTCTCCTGAAGCTCTGAACTCCTGGATCTCCCTGGCCTATTCCTCAGACTTGCCAAGTCTTTGCATAACCTAGGTGTTGGGTTCAATCCTAGCTGTCTTTCCTCCTCCACATACGTGACCAGGAACTCTTCCCTCCAGCTCCATCATATTGCCCACCTCCAACCATACCACAAACCCAACACAGTAAAAACCCTCATCCACACTTTAATCACCTCCCGCCTCAATTATTCCAATGCTCTTCCCACTATCCACAAAATCCAATTCATTCAAAACTCTGCTACCTGTATACTTGCATACACTAAACTCTGTACTCCCATCATACCAGTCCTTGCCAGACTCTACTGGCTCCATAATCACAGAATTGATCAACTTCAAGATACTTGCACTCAGCTACAAATCCCTTCGTGCCCTGACATCTCCCTACCTCTCTGACTTGTTTATTCCCTACTACATTACCCGCTGCCTCCACTGGGCTGGTTCCAGCGTTCTGCTTGTCCCTCATCCCCCTCCACCATCGGTGGCTGTGCTTTCAGCCACCACGCCCCAAACTCTCTCCCTCGATCCTTTTGCCTTGCCACCTCCATCCCCATTTGCAGATCATGCCTGAAGACTTGCCCTTTCAACCATGCCTGAGGTCATCTCCCCATTGACTTGGCATTAGGCTCCACCACTATTAAGCACTCAGATGCTAACCTGCATGAAAGGTGCTATATAAATTTAAAAAGTTACGTGGCTGTTAAGCCAACCCTGAAGAGGCGCATAACAGCACCTTTCATGTAGAATGAACATCTTGAAACTCTTGGACAAATTTCGTGCTCTTGGAGCACGAAAGTAGCTTTTGGTGATTCACTCCATTATGTTTTTATTTGTCATCACGTTTGAGATTCTTGTTGATACTGATAGAATTGCAATGAAGGGAGATTTGTTACTTTCAATTAAGCTTATTTTTGTAGTTTGAATGAAACATTATAGTTAATACAATGCAGTTTAAAACCCAGGAAACAGTTAATATAGTTAACTTCCTTGCTGTATTGTACTTCAAAACATCTAATGTGAATGTTATATAAATGTCTCATTCATTTTTTTTAAAGAGTCAGATGGAATTTAGCCTCATGTCTGCTACTACTTCAGAACAAGGAATTTTTCCTCCTCAGAATGAACACCGGCAGCCAGGAAAAATATCCCAAGGAGGCCATCCCCTCAAAACATCTCAGGGAAATCACTCAGTAAAAACATCCCAGGGAATCCAACCAGTCAAAATATCACAAAATGGCAAAGCACCAAGTGTAGACACCCTTGTGCCAGTCAAAAAAGAAGAGGAGTCGTCTTTCTGGAAATTGAGTACAGAGAGATCCAGGCTGGAGGGTGATCAATCTGAATTCCAGTCCTTGACTCCGAGTCAAATCAAATCAATGGAGAAAGGAGAAAAATCTATTCCCTCTTACTTAAGACAAGATTCTGCATCAAAGGACAAGGATGAAAATAAATGTGAAAAACCTAAGACTAAGAAGCAGGAGAGAATAATCAACACCAGCGTCTCATCTGTGTTCATTGACTGGGAGAGATCTCGACCCCACCAGTCTTCTGTTAGCGTACCTGATGAGATTTTCATTCCTGACCAGTCTGAGAAATCTCCAGAGAAACAAACTTATGCAAAAGAATCTGAAGATGAGAGGGATGACTCATGTGCATCTGACACACCATTTTTCTCCCAGGTAAATGATTCTTCATCTTCAAAGTTTACCATATATTCAGACTACTGTGAGCTAAACAGTCATACTAAAATACTTGATTTGTGTAAAGCAACCATTTGATTTTTTTGATTGTTACGTTTCATTATTGAACATAATCCTCATTCTTTGATAGCACCTTTCACATCTGGAGGATGTTTTAAAATGCTTCACTGAAACTTAGTGTCTGTATTTTTGTAGGCTAACACTGCAGTCAATTTGTACACAGCAATGTCCCACAAACAACCATAAAATGAATGATCAGATTTTATTTGGATGATTATTATCCAGGATACTGGAAGAAACTCCTTTCTCTTTTTTTAATAGTAACACAATTACGAGTCCTGTAGCTCAGTAGTTGGAGTACTCGCCTCACAAGCAAGAGACCTGGGTTTGATTCCCAGTAGTGGAAAACCTTCCTTACTCCACACGCCTCTTTACCTAGCAGTAAGTAGGAATTTGGTTGTTAGTCGATTGGTGGATTGCTTTTCTGGGGGTAATAATTCCTTTTTTTTAAAAAAATTAATCACTGCATCCACAACTGTTTGTGGGACACTGCTGTGCGCAATTGGCTGCCACGTTTTGCCCACAAAATATAGTCACTTTACAGTATATTCTGTGAAATACTTTGAGACGTCTCGAAGACATGATGAGGCGCTATATCAAATACAAGGATTATTATTATAGCACTTTTCACGTCTTCAAGACGTCTCAAAGCACTTCACAGAATATGCTGTAAAGTGAATTGACCGTGTATTTGTGGGTGAAACGCGGCAGCCGATTGCGCACAGCAATGTCCCATAAACAATCGTGGATTGAAAATGACCAATTTATTATTGTTTTGTTTTGGAGGGATTATTATTAGGCGTGTGGAGTAAGAAAACTTTGCCCAAGTTTTCGCCCTGAACTGCCTGGAATTGAACTCAGGTCTCGCGCTTGCGAGGCGAGTGCTCTAACCACTAAACTACAGGATTCCAACCCTAACCCAAATTGTAATCTAAAAGGATTAAATGGAGAAACTGTAAATTATTTGAAATTAAATGAAAATAAGCAAAAGATATTAAGATAAAGGAAATAATTTGAGTTTCCAAATATTAGCCAATAATTCATTTACTTGATTCCATTGAAGATGTATTTTACAAGTGCTGAGTTGTGGTGATGGTAGCAATGCCGTAGCAAGACTGGTTGTGTACACCTGTGCATCACATTTCGTGTATTGCTTATTCATATCCCTTTCTTTTCTACTTGCAGATTAATACAAGCAACAACATCTTAAAGACAGGCTTTGATTTTTTGGACAATTGGTAATACCTTCAGCTTCCATCACAATTGCTTTCAAACCAAAAGAAAATTGCAAATGCCCTTTTGGCCTATGAGACTATCTAACACTTCTGTTACCAGTTCTGATGGTGAAAATACTGGTCAGTTGCAAGCCCTGTAGTTTTTCAACCAAACAAAGAAAAAGTTTACAATTTGTGGACCTTCATTGCACTTTGCCATGTTACAAAACGCTTTGATGGGTTACGTATGTCTTTTCCATTTTTTTTTCTTCAAAAGAATTATAACTCGGTGTGTGTATATATATATATATATACACACACACACATTTAAGTTTATAGATTTGGTGCTCCACATTTTTCTGAATTAGTACTTTAGGGACAACTTCTTAAAGCTCTGTCAGTCAAGCAGACTTATTGATGATATCCATGAAAAAGGGATAACGTGGAACGGGTTAAATCAGTTTTCCACCTTTTGAAGGTGTTAACTCAATAGATATGCTTACATGAGACTCCGTGAGTTCACCCAAGTGACCACCTTTCTAAACCTACAGTGAATGTTCACATGTTTGTTGAATACAGTGTACATCGCCTGAGTTTCTTCTGTTTCTCTTATATCCACATTCATTCACTTTCTAGGAGGGGGTTCACTGAACAATAATCAGAAGTGGAAACCAAAATGATTTTCTTCCACTCCCTCCCTTTCCAAACCTAAAGTGATTAAAATAAATGTATTCTTTCAGCCTTCAAGGAAGATCCCTCAAAATACTGATTTCAAAGCAAATCCACCAGAAGACACTGGGTCAAGTGTTTATGTTCAATGTATTCCTCCACAGAGTTAATTAATCTATCAGATGGTAAAGCCAATATTTGCATGATAATTTAAATGCAGAAGGCATGCTGATATATAGTAATATGTTTACTGTACCAGACTAAAAACTAGAAATAATTATCTTCAGTGAACTGGGTGATGAGCTGTGTTAAAACATGGCTCGCATGCTAATTAAAAATAGAAAACTACCCCGCCTGCCTTTTTTTGTAATTTTTGTAGAAAATGTCCCAAGAATTTCATAATTAATCTTTTGGGTAGAGTACTTGTAACAAATTGTGGTACATTATTTAGATGCATAGTAGTGAAAGCTCTGCATACATTAATTTATTATTAAATAGTTTGATGAACTGGTAGAATTTTTCAGCAAAATTTACTATGGAGCACTCTTGCTTTGAAATAATGAGAATTAAAATGAATAGAACTTTAGGGTTTAAGTAAAAAATAGCTCACTAATGTATAGTGCTACATAGCAGAGATAAATGGGAATTGAGCAGAGCAAATTTTGAACCTCCCAAGATGAGATCGAGCAAAGGTATCAGGCTGCTGGGGGAGGAGAGAACGGGAGTTGCGCACATCTCCTGACAAGGTCATTGGTGTCAACCCAGACAATTAAAAAAGGGAGAGAAAGCATAACCCATACTACCCCCAATTAATTCCATCTTCCTATTAAATGAGTTATTCTCTCTGATGCTGATGTTACAAAGATTATTGTTTAGAATAATCTCAAGAGTGCAGAGGGAAAAAAAGTTGTAAAATGCAGCGGATACTATTTGCCTGAAACACCTATGAGCAATGTGGGGGAGATGTTCATTCTTGTTTAATTAATCTGTGAATAGAACAGATTATTGGTAACTCATGTTGACCTGGATAAATCAACACAATTTTTTAAACATTTGCCTAAATGATTTTTGTATTGCATCTACTGTTAAAGCCTTGTTGATTTGCAAACCAAAGGATGCAAATTTCAATTATATGCAGTCGGTGTTACATAAGGATGAACTTAGGAATCTCAAGGCTAACTTCATCTGTTGTACAACACTTTCATCTTAACTATATGTTCCTTGTTATACAACCAATAACCTCAATTATAATAGTTAACTAGTGATTAACAATATAATTTAAGCAGCCGTTCCACGTCTATGTTCCGTGCAACTAGTGAAGTAGGTGGAGCAGTTACTTACTTTGTTCCAATGCCCCTGAAAAGTGTTACAAACTGTAAATTGGATGTCCGGCATGTATAGTATTAAATCTGATTCTTCCACAGCATTATTTTTAGTATGTTGGTGGGTAAAATGGGCATGCAAAATCCTATTTTACATATTTTGTGTAATCATTACAGCTAACATATTTATACTGTTAGGTTAGATGAAATGCAATATGTATTTTAAAGCAATGTTGTTGCAAATAAATAAGAATTTTAAAATAAAATAGCTGAACCATTAATATCATTGGTTTGTAGTGTATTATACCCAACTAGGCATTCAGCATTCTGTTTTTCAATGAATTCTAACTTATTTTTTCAGTAATCCTCCAGTATTTCACCTGAGTAGCCATTCTTTATGAGACCAAATAAAACTTTCAGGATATTCAACTCTGGAAGGTATCAAAAGAGTATTATGCTGCTTTTGCCTGGTGCACCCTTTTCAGAAAAGATCACTGTTCAGGATTTGAACCACTAGGGAGTGGGCCAAGAGTTTGATAGCCTCAGTTGGGGGGAGGGGCGGGGGGGGATTAAATTGGGTTCAATCAGATGAGGTTCTTTAATTTCTTCAGCAACATCTAGTGTCGGTGCACATGTGGCAGCTGGGTTAGTCTTACCTGTGACACCCTCAAGTGGCCTCTGACTTTCACTGCCAGCTTGAATATGAACCACTTGGGTAGGATACTAGAGGGCAATCATTGTGGTGCTGCAGAATGGCTATCTGAAGAATCTTAAATTTTATATAATTGAACTTACACAACCACATGGCCTGCAACCATCTTACATTGATGATGAGCTTTATTTTATACAGTTCAACTAATTATTACTAGCTCTTGGAGATATGTAGAGACATAAGATCAATTCAGCTTGATTGACTCTTTAATAAGACAAAATTGATTCCCTTACAAAATAAATTTTGAGCATGAATTTAAGTAAACAAATCAGGCACAAACATGTTATTGAAAATGCTAATGTGTAAGTAAAGCACATTTGTAATTACATTTCTGTGAAATGCAGTTTAAGAAAATATAGTGCAAATTTAAAACTGAATCACAGTGGTAATCTGAAAAGTACCATATACAAACGTTAGGTCAACAAAAGACTAAATGACAGCAGCTAGCTGCACCCGCTGAAAATGTTTAGTCTGAATTAGAGGAAATGTTCCCCTTCATCTAAATGCAAAAGACTCGAGATGAGAAAGCCAACACGAGACAAGGAAAAAAAATGGGCAGGCAACCAAAACAATCTTAAACTTCAGAACACTTTTCATTTTAAAACTATATTTGGTAAGTGTATGCTCTACCAGCGAACTGCTACTCCCAATGGAGACTTATAATTCACATACCCTCGTTTCTAGGCCCTTGTCCTGTGTACACTTCTAAAATATTCGGTGGTATTCAGACCTATGCCCCATGGCATTCACCAATAATGTCCAAATTTAGAATATGTTTGGCACTGATTTCCGCTTTCCAACATACTACAATAGAACAGAGCCTAAAACAAAGTTTAGAGCAGCAATGTTTGATAAATGGAGAAAAGATTTGATTCAGTTTCCAAGCAAATGGGCAAAGAGCTTTGGACTCCAAATAAATCTTGCAAATGTTTGCAGGGATGACAATGGATCCACATGGTTAGAGGCCCTTTGTCTGCTGTTGCTTCTCCTCGGGCTTTACTGCCTCTCTCCACTACTAAGGTCTACTCACCAAAGAACTACTTTACTGTAAATAGGGCCTCAAAGATTTGTTTGGAAAAACAAAGAATAAAAGCAATCTGAGGCACAAGTCAAGCATTTATATTTTGAATGGCACCTGCGCACTTGTTATAATTTTGGTCGTCTGCTGAAAATGGTCCAAATTAGCAATAAAATACATTTTAAAAAGTCATGCAAAATGTATTAGGTGGTAAAAGAACTGCAGGTACTTTACACGGTCTCTTATGACTATACTCATTAGAATGATGGTGGGGAAGGTAAGCAGGCACCAAGGTGATGTACTTGGCAATGGAACATCAAAATTGACTCTTATCTATGTCGGAGTTACTGAGGTCTGATTCCTGGTGGGGGCCGCAGCACTCCAGGGCAATCCTGAACATGGAGCTGCCAGCATTGCTAATTGGCAGAACTTGGAAGGGCAGACCAGTCAGTGGAAGTGGATTATTCCTGCAAGCCAATGCCCTGGATGTGCAGTTGGAACCTTGCCAGACAGTGCTCTCATTTTAAAGCTATGCAATTTTAGCTGGTTAAACCGAGCAGTACCCAAACATATCCTCTGGGGTCCCGAAGCCAACCTGCATCTATTGATCTCTGGTATTATGTAAACAAGCGCTATCCCTGTGTGGCGAGAGTACACATTCCATACACAGAAATTACCATTTATGGGCGGCATACATATGTAAAATTCTGGTTTGGATGGGTTTTATCGTGTCAAGACATCCAGCCTCTATCTAGGGGCAAAGTGCACTGTATTTATCAATTCTGTTGTAGGAGTCCCAGAAACTTAAATTTGCATAGGTGGAGAAAATCTTATCCAAAATAAAATAAACGTGTGCCTTTTTGGTCATTAATACCATTACTTGCATATCATATGCAGTCAGGTATTATAATTCTTTTAATTACAGTACTTATCAATATCCTGAAGAATAATTAAGACCTATTCCTTATAAATATAATGCAAAACCAGGTCAAAAGGCTAAAAGTTTTTTCCTCCCAAGTATTAAATTAAGCAGTATCAAAAAGTCATAAGCACCTCACATTTCTTTAATTATAAAAATAACTTAATATGTAACAATCAAGAAAGTCGGTCTTCACTTTTCTGAAGGTCCTATGAGTTTCTGGGACAATGGGAAGACGAGTCTGTATTGAGCACTTCTATCATTGTTCTTATCGTTGGAAAAGTTTCTGATACTGATGGAAGAGTGGAGTAAGATGCTGGCAGACTAAAGAGAAAACATGAAATAATAAAATTATATAAACCAGTGAAGTTTTAGTGGTTATGAGAATGTCGCATTCTTACACAGCTTACGTTAATTTAGAATTAGAGCAGTTCTCTAAACTTTTAATGAAGCCTAGTTTTGCTGCTCCTTCGGCAGCATTTTCTTCAAAATGAGTATTTAACGTGGAGCTGTACCATTCATCTCCATTTCTAACAAAGTCATGTTGGACGTTATGGTGGAAACGGCAAATTTAGCAGTCCATTACGATGTTCAGAATTTTCTACTTTGTAAGGGGATCTAACTATTGTGCAATAGTGAAAAGAGATGCACCGATGCTTAGTAATGAAGACAAGTTTACAAACTGCTTTTACAGATAATCCTAAATCAATCTATTGCCACATACTGCAGAGTATCTGACAAAATTATAGGCATAAGTTTGGAGAAATCCTGCAATTGAACATTACTTCAACCTGAAAGATGTAGTAGAATATAGCTTGATGTAACTTGTTCCATCCTAATGCTGCCAGCAAGGAAGGAAAAAAATACCAAAAAATATTACAGCCAATAACTGATTGAGAGATGCATCTTTAGCCTCCCCACATACCCATAAATATACAAAGGGTAAATAAAACAGCACATCAATTACTTAATAGTACAGCACAGGTAAATAACTCTTAGGTTTATTTCTAGGAACGAGAGGTGGTCATTTCGGCTGAATCTGCTTTGTCAGCAAGTCTATAACAATCCTGTGAATTCCATTCTCTTCTTTTTCCACATTCCTTAAGATCCATCCCTATCAATACTGTCTCTCTCTCTCTCGATTACCGCAAGTACACAATTTCCAGCACAATGTTTTCATTGTAGTTTTGTCAACAGGTGTTTTTCTATACACAGACTACCACTGATACCAATATATTAAACCTTTGTTTCATGATAGAGACAATTAGACCTTTAACGCTTTTCTGTAGGTCACAATCTGAACCTATTAAATGTCTTTACACGTGAGGTAGATTAATTTGCTCATTTAAGTTATATTCTTCCATGTCTTGTTTTCTTAGTCAGCTCCAGCCCAAACATGCAAAGTATCACACCTGACATTTTTATTTATTTTCTCTCAGCACATTTAAAAATAATTTACAGTGCAAATATGGGATTCAAAAGTTTTTTTTTTTTTTTTTTAAAAGACTTATTATGCTTCATCAACTGTCAAAACATTTTCATTCAATTTCTCTTCTGCTGAGTACTTTGGCAAAATGAGCATTATTTATGTCAAAGCTTCAACACTATCAACTTTAAGGACATCACAGCTGAACAAGATCCTTTCCTCACCCAACCTTCACACACCCACAGTAAGAAACATTGAGTAACAATCAAGAACTGGTTGACCTCCTCCCTAACTTGGGACACAAACATCAATTGTGTTGCTCTGTCCTAAATCAGCACTGACTGCTGATCAAACCTGGGACTTCCCCAGACTATGGCTCAGCTGCTCACTGGTTAAAAGTACTGGGGTGGGGAGGGGGGAAGTAATGAAATATTTGTTTTACTTTTTTTAAAAAAAAACAATAGCATTTGAGAGTTGAAATCTTCAGAGGGAAGTACAGCCCCCCCCACCCAAGATTAAACTGGCTCAGATGAGGTGGTGTCTGCTGAGGCAGGTAGGTCCACAGTTATCCAAAATTATTAATGGGTTGTTTGAATCACAAGATTGTCTGGCTCTTTAATGAAACAGAGGTGTTGATAAGGGCTCATCTTGTGAGCTAGCCACGATAATACCATAACAAGTAACCAGTGCTGAGTAGATACCCTTATTTCACAAGCTGAGCTGCCTGCAAGTGGTTGATGCCACCACTGAACACAATTTCTTACCTTTTCAAGTTCATCCAGAGTTTTCCTATTTTACTGAAAACCTCTGGACTTGGTGTGGTCATTGCTTCAAAATCTACCAGCTGAAATGAATCATAGAACTGTCATTCAAATAATATTCAAAGATAGCTAGCAAATGCCTTTTTGTTTCTATTTATACTTATCATACTAATATTTTAAAATATATATATTTTTGTTAAGAAGGATATGCTCATGACATCTGGGTGAGAAGACTGTTGAACTTATTACCGTAGTTCCTGGATCTTGCCTCTAATACCCAATGTTTTCCAAGTAGCACTAATGTGGAAAAGCTCCTACAATTTACTAAATTATTTCAGTACAGTGGTTGCATGCATGTATTTTGGTTTTGACACAATTATCTCCTGTAAGGATTCACATTATTTGTTTGTGTTCTTTCTCCCCTCTCTCTTCCACACCGACCTTTCACATCTCAGATCCAACCCAAGTCTTTGAATAGGTGCTAACTATTTGTTAAACATTAACATCCCAACACCCTGTTTACTAGTTAACAGGTCATTCAAATTTGTAATTCTAATAAAATAATCCTTGCATTTTGTACAGCGCCTTTTACGTTGGGAGAATGTCCCAAAGTGCTATTTGTGTGACTAGACCTAGAGTGACTATTTGTTGGCAAACATGGCAGGCAATTTGCTCATAGCAATGTCCCACAAACAGCCCTGAAATGAATGACCAAGTTATGAATGACTAATTAGTTACGAATGACTAATTCTGTATTATATGGAAAGAGGGAATGAAAAAAAATCTGACAGGTTGTTTTAACTTCATCGCAAAGATGTCAAAGTGGAGCTGTACTACTACCAAAAATCACTGCTTGAATTAATTTATTTAAATCATTGAATCTCATCTGTTTATTAAATTAGGATGATAAATGAATTGTTGTATGGAAACATGACTTTACAAGTTTATTTTAAAAAGACACCAACAGTAAACAAAGTGGAAAAAAATGTAATGACAGACAAGTAACTTGTCTATGTTCCTGCCCTCCAACCCATGTGGATTATATGCCGGTGACAATGTCATTATCATTGAAAGGCTTTAGTTTACTCATTCCAACACCAAACTCACCTTTCCTTTGGGGATTTTTCCTGTGACCTCCTTCCCACTTGCCATTAGTGCTCCCATGATTACTGAATACGCTACCACACTGGAAAGTGAAGCACATGACCATTAGATCACAGCAGCATTCAATACATTTTAAAAGGAAATGTAATAAGAACAACAAATTACATTTCTATAGCGCCATTCATGTCGGGTGGACGTCACAAAGCTCTTGTAGTGAACAGTAATTCTACGAAGCAATATTTTGAACGTGAAGAATTTGCCCCAAATGTGATTATTATTATTATCTTAACATCCTCTTAACTAACCAATCCTTGAATTAATTATATTGGCTGGCAGAAGACCTCTGGCTGCCATCACCAGAGAACACCCATTCAAACTCTTAGGGATAAAATGAACATCCAGCAGAAAAGTCTTCAAGGATTGATTTCTTGAGGAATACCAAAAAAGGAATTCAAAATACTCCTTAGATGCACATCACAGGCAGGTACTTCCCATTCAGTGTATTCTATCCACATAGTTACTTTCTCCTTAAATACATTTAAAAATACAGCACATCTGTACTAACCTGGATCCTCTTGAGAGAGGCATTAGGTTGTAAAAGTAATACACCAAAGAAAGGATTAGATTGCACACTGCATCCACTTCCTGATTGAAAGATAAAACAAAAACATTATTCCAAAAACAGCATAGTTCAGCTTGAGCAATTACATCATGACAGACTGAATTCCTGGCCAGCAAAATGTCTATTCCAGAACAGCAACACTCCCCCAGCACTCCTGAACTGTGACCTGAACCGGAAAGCTGGAGTAATAATCACTTTTAATTAAATAGATCATTCAACAAGTTTTGGTTGATACTACTGAAACTTTTCAATGTCACTACTACTATTCCCTCCCCATCTCCCTTCCACACTCTGACCCCAACCCATCTCTCCCTTCACATCTCGAACCTGTCGCCCCCTCCTCTCTCATACCACCATATCCAGTATGAAACACACCACCTGCTCCCTTGACCCCATTCCCACCCCTCTCCTCACTTCCCAGCTCCACCTCCTCACCCCTCTAACTCCATCAATCTCTCCCTATCATCTGGAACCGTTCCCATCCCCCTAAAAATAGCTATAATTACCCCCATCCTGCAAAAATCTTCCCTCCCCGGAACCATCCCTGTTTTCTAATAACTGGCCCATCTCCAACCTCCCTTTTCTTTCCAAGGTCCTTGCTTCCCAGCTTCGCTCATTCCTCTCCTACCACTTGCTTCACAAGCCCCTCCAATCGGATTTCCATGCTGCTACAGCACGGAAACTGCTCTGGTTAAGGTCACAAACAACATCCTGTCCATCTGTGACTAGGGCTCCCTCTGCTTCCTCATCCTCCTCGACCTCTCTACTGCATTCAATACCGTGGACCACTCCATCCTCCTCCACTGCCTCTCCTCTCACCTCAACCTTCAAGGTTCTGGTCTCCAATTTATCTCTGCCAACGTTTCTCTTCCAACCCCCGCATAGTCTCACGTGGTGTTCCTCAGGCTCTGTCCTCGGTCCCCTCCTCTTCAACCTGTACATTGGAACCTCCCCCTTGGTGGCATCATCCGCAGATATGGGGTTAACTTCCATATGTACGTGGATGACACCCAACTCTTATCTCTCTGCCTCCACCCTCGATTCCAGGAGAACTGACATCCCGACAGGCTGTCTGTCTGACATCAAGTCCTGGATGAGAGCCAACTTTCTACAGCTGAATGTCAGCAAGACTGAAGCCCTCCTGATTGGCTCGACCCAGAGCCTCAGGCACTGGCAGCATCAGCATCCACGATTGCACGCTCCACCTCACCAAGTCAGTCAGGAACCTGGGCGTCTCATTCAACCCTCAACTGTCCTTTCTCCCCCACATTCATGCCATGACACGCTGTGCTTTCCCCCATCTCCGTAACATTGCCCAATTCTTCCACTGCCTCACCCCTCAGGCCACCGAAACTCTCATATATGCATTCGTCACCTCAAGGCTCAATTACAGAAACTCCCTCCTTGTCGACCTCCCCAACTCTTCCCTCCACAAGCTGCAGATCATCCAGAACTCTGCAGCTCATGTCCTTTCCCGTCCCAGGCTCTGTGACCCCATCTCCCCCAACCTTGCCCAGCTCCACTGGCTTTCCATCCCTCAGAGGATCGAATTAAAAATCCTCGTCCTCACTTTCAAGGCCCTCCACGGCCTTGCCCACTTCTACCTCTCTGACCTGCTGACTCCCTACCAACCTGCCACTCCCTCCGTTCCAGCCTGCTCCATGTCTCCCGCCCGATCCACCCTACTATTGCTGGCTTGGGTTTCAGTTTCTTTGCCCCGACCCTTTGGAACTCCATCCCACAATCCCTCCGCCTTGCTCCTTCCCTTGCCTCCTTCAAGGCATGACTCAAGACCCTCCCTTTCGACCATGCCTTCATCCGCCCTCATTCCTCTCCACCCTCCCTCATCCCAACACTGCCCCACCCAGCTCAAGTCCTGTTCCCCGACTGTTCAATGCCTTGGGACGTCCTCCCAACGTGAAAGGCGTTTTACGAATGTAATTTTGTGGTTGTACTAGATTTCCCTATTCCAAAATACTGTTAGTTTTATTTCGTCACAAACCTTTTTAAACCTATGGTTTAAAATGACCATTTAGAACGCAAATAGGAACAGTTATCATTGCTGGTCGATAGCAAAAAATGAAAGCAGTCAGTTCCAGGTTGAAAGTATAACAACTACCTTCAATGCAATGTAGAGAATATCTTAAAAATCTTCACATAATTAACTGGTTGCATAAATAATGGGGGAAAAAAAACTGTTCTTACTCCAAGTTCAGTGGAAAGCATCAGCGCTTTTCCTTTACTGTTCAGGTCTTTGTACAGAGCATCAATTTCATCGTGATATTGCTGGGTCCTTTCCTCTGTTGTTTGGGTTTCCACAGAAAACAACATGTTTCCAACTCTTGATAATCACATCGCATGTAGAAAACATTGAAAAGAAAATGATCAAAAACAATCTTGCAACAATATTTCTCAGCACAAACCAGTTAAAAAGCAAACCTTTGTCCCTAAAGTGAGAGTAATAGTATACAGTAATAGACTAAAAGCACCTAGTGTCACAATTAATCACTCCTAGACCAGTTATACCATAATGCTGAATACAGTTCCTTATATTCTACTCTAATACTCCTTGAACCTATCCTCAAAACAAAACAAAAATTACACACCTATATTTTCATTTCCCACTCCAATGATCTTTGTGGCATGAGTGTAATTGTCAATTTAAAATTAAATGACAATGAATTAAGGGCATTGATCCACTAGGGCTTGAATTGAGATTCCCCAATAACACTTTCAGTAGAGACCAGATTTATCCATCCCCTTAGACAGATACTTGGAAAGTAAATGTGTTTAAAGGTAAGGAAATAAGTCGGATTAACAACAACAACAAGATTTCATTTATAGAGCGAGGACGTCCCAAGGCGCTTGGGTAGACAGTTGGGTCCGAGCAGGGGGGAAATGGTCAGGGTGAGGGGAGGGAGTGAGGAGGGGGTAGAGTCGAGAGGGGAGCTGAAGGCACGGTCGAAGAGAAAGATCTTGAGACCGGCCTTGAAGGAGGAAAGGGAGGAAGCAAGGCGAAGGCACTGGGGGATGGAGTTCCAGAGCCTAGGGGCTGAGAGGCTGAATGAATGGCCTTGTAGGTGAGGGTGAGGATCTTGAATTCGATCCTCTGGGGGATGGGGAGCCAGTGGAGGTGAGCGAGGGTGGGAGTGATGTGGTCCCGAAGCCTGGTGCGGGACAGTACACGAGCTGCAGAGTTCTGAATGACCTGCAGCTTGTGGAGGGAGGTGCCAGGAAGGCCGGCGAAGAAAGAGTTCCCATATTCCAGCCTTGAGGTGATAAAGGCGTGGATCAATGTTTCAGCAGCGTGAGGTAGTGCTGTAGTCTGGCGATGTTCCGGAGGCATTAGAAGGCGAAGCCAGTTGTGGCGCGGATATGAGGAAGAAAGGACAGCTCAGGGTCGAACAGAACCCCGAGGTTCCTGACTGGCTTTGAGAGGTGGAGAGTGCAGCCTTGGATGCTGATGCTGTCAGCGCCTGAGGTGCGGAGGCGCTGACGTGAGCCAATCAGGAGGGCCTCAGTTTTGCGCACGTTGAGCTGGAGAAAGTTATCTCTCGTCCAGGACTCGATGTCGGACAGGCAGGCTGTCAGGACATCGGTGGTCGTGGAGTTGAGGGTAGAGGAGGAAAGGTAGAGTTGGGTGTCATCCGCATACATGTGGAAGTTAACCCCATGTCTGCGGATGATGTCACCAAATCGAATGCGGCCGATAAATGGGAATAAAAGATCTGCCATGATCTAATAAAATGGTGGAACAAACTTAAAGGACTGAATGGCTTTCTCATATTCCTATATTTCTCTCAGTCAAGGTTGGATTTGAACCTCAGTCTCATCCACTCCCCAAATAGGTTTCTCCATCCTAACTAAGTTACTCCTCCAGTCTATTTATGAAGCTGTCAACTTACCGGTCACCTGTGATGGTTATGGTAAATCCATCATATTCCTTTCCTTCATTTTTCACACTGGGCACCTTTGTGTTTACCGTGAAACCATCTCTAGTTTTGCTGTTAAACTGCTTCCAAAAAGGGAAAAATATGATAGACGACCATTCATAATTAGAAACCTACAGACTTTTAAAAATGTGTGAAAACTTAAATTTTGCCAGAAGTTTATTTGAACGTGTTTTTCTGAAACCTAAAAATAAATATGTTCTGAAGCAGCCTTTTTCGCTAGAACTGCCTTTAATTAATTTTGTCTGGGTAAATAAGTAAATTATGTACACTACTTAACTATGAGTCACACTTTAGAAGTATATCATAAACAACACGCCCCAATTGCCCTGCCCTGGTAACTTATACAAGGAGTGTAAATAGAGAATCAAATAAAGTCTAAATAAATGCTTACTACTGTATAGTCTGCAATATTAGATTATGCAAAAAAGTTAAAAATGCAAACCATAGAACTTTAAAGCATAGAAGATTATTCGAGCCACCAAATTTTTGCTGGCTCTTTGAAAGAGGAATCCATTCAGTCTATCTGCCTTTCCATCATACTTCTACATAATACTCCTTTTTTCAAGATATCTACATCTCCCTCTTGAAAGCTAATGTGGGTGCTGCTCGATCATCGCTCCCACCAGGACACTCCACATGCTAAAGGCACTCCACATGCTAACAACCTCTGGGTAAAAGGAAAAAAAATGTCTACTTTAGTAATTATCTTCGAATGACGTCCACTGACTCAACAATCAGTGGAAAAAAAAATTCCACATCAACTATCAAAACCCCTCAGAATTTTAAGATCTTTATTAGGTCTCCCCTTAACTTCTCTATTCCAGATTCAATACAGTTTCAGTTCCTGCTGTCTTCTCGCAGGTCAAACTACCTAACTCTAGTATCATCTTAATAAATCTTCTCTGCAAACTTTCTAGGCTCCTGACATCCTTCCTAAAATAGGGTAACCAAAACTGGACACAATATCTAACTGCGGTCTGACTAATGATTTCACAGGTAAGCGTCACCTCTTTGGTTTTATAGTCTTTGTCCCTTTTTTATAAAAGCGAGGAATCATTTAGCTTTCTTTACAGCTCTCTCCACCGGCTTCACCACCTTTAAAGGTTTATGTATTGTGACCCTGATCTTCAACTCCTTTTAAAATGTTACCATTTAGCACACATTTCTTCTCATGATTCGATCTCCCAAAATGTGTAACCTCGTACTTTTCTACATTAATTTTCAGTTGTCATCTCTCATCAATCTAAGTACTTAGTTGCTTACACTTTTCACGGTTAGTTACACTACCCTTCTATCATCCTCATGTTGCAGAGTAATCCTCCCCCCTCTTGATTTATTCTCAGTTCACTCCCTGATCCCCTCTTTTATGTTTCCAACAATATCCTTCTGTTAGCAAGTTGTCTGTCCATCTTGTTTAGTCATACCTGCCATAGAACTGCCCCAGGAATACTGAGATCACTCCCACTAAATCTCTTTATTCAAGTGGTTAGAATCATTAAAAAATGTCAAGATTGTAACAACTACTTAATTTGTGCAGTGAGAGGCCCAAATTTCAAACAAGTCTTTTTTAAATAAACCAACTAAAATAGACACTGATGTAGCACTCTGCTGCTGAAGTGTCATACTGGATTCCCATTGAAGAAAAGCAATCTAATTTCTATTTTAGAATTCTATCCCTTTAAAATAATTAGTCTCATCAGTAATTTTTCAAAAAAGTCTATAAAAAAAATTGATATTATGAAGCATTTCACATAAAATATTTACTTTCATTATTGGAAGAAGGTCTTCAACTTTTTTCACTTTCTCCACAGCCTCCTTCACTTCTGAAAGGCCTTTGGGATTATTAGTACTGGAAGAGTGGAGAGAAAAAATGTGTTGTTAAAGGACCCTCCACACAATATGCAACACATCCCTAGAATTTCCCTTATATACCTGAAATACAACCTACTCAGGAATCACAGTCAATGAAGGATTCTAAAACTAGGGAACTAACTTACTTAAACTCTCATGTCCAACACTGAAATTTTCAACCAGTGAAAGTAGAGTAACAATTGTGAATGTAAAATACAACACATGGTTCGATGCTCTCACAAATATCAACCACATTTCATAAATATTCCATAGTATTCTGCTTTTCATAATTCGCAACACAAACAGCTTGAATTAATTTCCTCAAAAGATCTCTATTCTGCCCCCCCATTTCTTTCTGACTCCCACTCTTTTCCTTGCGCTATTAGAGGACATAAGTTGCATTCACCAGAACGCTCTACAATTATTTATTTGCTCTTACTGCATGTGTCATTTAATTTTTTCTAAATGTATTTTCTTGTTTAATCTGATTGTTTCTTCCCGTTCTATTGTTCAAGTTTGATACAACCAAAATGTTCTATACAGATTTTTTGGGTCAACCAGATGTCTGACACATGCAAAACCAATCATGCTGAAGAATATCCAACCCAGACAAGGGTATTCCACCTACACATGGAAATTTTCCTGTGTTTGAAATGTTATGCACACTCTCTCTCTCCCTGGAGCAATGTACCTTTTTTTTAATCTAACTCCAGAGAGCATTACGCATAGATTGACGAGAGCCAAGGCATGGGAACCCCAGAGTGTTTGTTAGAATATTCCTGGCATTTAGCTAGTTAAAACCACGTAGCTTACCATTGAAAGCATTCTCTAGCAAGCTTTCCACTGCTCATCCAGCTAAAACTACCCTGCTATTAGCGTTTTGGCTTGCAGGGTTACCAGGAGCTGATTGGGAAGAACCCCTGCTCCCAATAACTGTTTTATACTGTGTACAAAAAAAGCTTCTAAAGTCTGTGGCCAATAGCCAGTACATTGCTTTGTTGTTAATCAATTTTTAAGTCGCCTCAGGTTTCAACATCCATCTTTCAGAATCAATGTTCTGCTTTCCACAAACATTCATGAGTCAGAACCACGATTAGTTGTTTGAACACTATGCACGCAAAGCAGTGCCCTCAAGAGACCTTGTCATAATCCAGCAATCATTCTACATAAAACCTTTTTTAAATAAAACAAACCCTTTGATAAATAAGGATTATACAAATAATTAAAACACACACGCAACCCTGGAGGCTTCTACAGGCCAATTGTATTTTCATCTGCTCTACATAATGTGTTGAGACAAAAATCGAGCCACAGGGACAATAACTACTTTCCAACAGCCATGCACATCATTCTTGAACAGAGAGAACAAAGACTTTAAACTTTATGATCATTTCTTTCCATCATTTCTATCATGCCTAATTTGCATTAAATTGGTTCAGATGATCTTTGTAGACTTTCACCAAATCCAAAATTACAAGATTTTCAACAAGCATTTACTGATCACGAATAAGCAATTCTTGAAGTGGTCAAATTGAATTTTTTTATACCATCTCCAGAACCTGAAAACTACAGCAATCCTTATGTCCCTTTTTCCCTAAATCAAGCTTTTAAAACTCAAGCAAAGCATCACTACGCCACGAGTCACTTCATTTTCCAATTCGTTCATTTTCTTCCTCAAGGCCAAGCCCACTCCTGTCCTCATCCAATGTTCATGCTCCGGATAATAATCAGGAGCAGGATCTCTGACTAATCTTCCTCCTCTCATTAAGGTCAATTGTAGGATTCATTTCTGATTAACATCAGGTAACTTAGGCCATTGGGGGGGTTCTCTTCCTCTTTAATTTAACACATCTGCTGCCTTACATTTCTGAACTTAGTTTCAATTCTTCACAATAACCATGTTCTCTCGATACGTTTTTTTAAAAAAACATACTTAAAAGCTCAGCCTTCTTGGTGATAGACTGAGGAAATTATTCCAGTTCACTACAACCACAAGGAAGACTCACACAGTTCAATTACCTCTGCACACTTAAATTCATCCAAAACAAAAATGTTCTGTAACTACAAAATTGTCTTCAGGAGCAGCTCCATAACGTTCCCCACACCCAGATACTAGTACAACTGCAGCTCAGGCCACTGGCTGCCCAGCATTCTGGAAATGGATCAAAATAGTTGAAGACTAGTAGTTGCATATCCATTACCTGAGAATTTTTTAACCTTAAGTTTCTTTGATTTCAAACACATTATAAAAATGTTACAATTTTTTCAGTTATGAACAAAATAAAACTGAATTACCGATGATAAACCAGAATTCTGTCTTTTATAAAATTAAGTATCTTGTCGAAGTACGCCAGGTACCGCATGTTAATAACTTGACCCCTGAAAAGGAAAACAAAAAATTATTGCTGTCATGTGCACTATAGAGGAATCATAAATACAGTAGAATAATACTGTAGAATAGCGACTTATATTGTGCACACCTAGATATCCCCGGAA
The DNA here is from genome assembly GCF_018977255.1 of Callorhinchus milii. NCBI lineage: Eukaryota > Metazoa > Chordata > Chondrichthyes > Chimaeriformes > Callorhinchidae > Callorhinchus > Callorhinchus milii. The sequence continues at coordinate 59,300,251 of NW_024704744.1, forward strand.
ATGATCCTTGTCCATAAGCTTTAGGGTATTTTCAGTTTAAAATTAAAACCATGAGCACATCTAAATTAATTTTTACCCTTCAATTTATATCCCATATGCAATAGACCACAATACAAGTGATAATGTAGGCATGTGATCGCTTCCAATATTCTGCAATACAATTCTAATACGTTGTACAAGAGCTTGGCTCATCTCGACTCTCCCACCCTTTCTGTCATTTTGAAAGCAGGAAGTGACTAAACTTACATAGAGTGATGCAGCTCGGAAACATGCCATTCAGACCACTTAGTCCGTACTGATGTTTATATTCCCCACAAGTCCTCACCTCTCTATTCTGACCAACTTTAACTGGAGGACTGTTGGCCAGAAGCTCTCTTCCTTTTTCGAATTGTGGCATTGGCCACTATTTTGTCCCTCCCTTATATTTTCAGTGAACTTGCTCAATGGTTAGAACAGTCTATTTTTTTGTTCAGTAGACAGACCTGTTCTGTCTCAATAAAATGTGGCTAACCCCAAGCTCTTAAATGTGATTACCCTTATTGCATTACATTTCCATTGCTTGACCCAAAAGTGGCCAATTTTAAATTCATCCATTTACTGACAATGTCACTTCCTCCTTCGCACATGTGTAGGAAACCATGAAGTGACATTGACATTGACCCGATGAAGCAGAAGTCAGCCATTTTTCTTTTAGAGCAGGAAGAGCCAGCATGCAGGAAGTGCCAGCATGCAGGAAGTGAGTCAGCTAGCTGTGCACATTAAAATCCCCTATTGCACCTCTCTAACACAGGATGGTACGGAAAACACATTATAAGGGGACTCCACTGCAGCTGACAAAAATCAAGACATGATTAGACATTTCCATGTTCTGAAACACCACATATCTGTACAATTACAAAGACACTGAAGCTATTCCACAAAACAAAGCTGTACCTGATGAGGTTTATGTGATTGTTGAAGCCTCGGCTGAGACTTCGAGCTGGCATCTGGTCTAACCACAGAACTGGTTGATCGGGGTCTGCTATCCTGTGGAGTGAAAGTCAAACGCAAAGAGAGGTCTCATTGAGAGCAGTGACATATCAGACTCCAACACCATTTTGTTACTAATAGTCTGACCATAAAAGGCTCCCATTGTAGACTATGGATTTAGACATTTAGACATTTTCTATGTATAGAGCATGCAAAATTCACCTGAATCAGCAGGCTAAACATAGCTATAGTATATCTTAAGCTTTCTCAAAAGTTTATAGGTTTATAACTACCATTATTTAATTTTGAAAAATGTAATAGGGACTGGAGAGGTTAGAGGTTCATGAGAATGAACTTCACCAGTAGCTAGATCACCCTTGATGCCATTACCTCCTCCACTTTACAGCAATATCAAACATGTCCCTCCACTGCATCAATCTGGTTTTGCCACCCACACGAATCTTTGAATTGGCCCATGTTCGCTGCACGGCCTGCATGATTTCTAGTGCTGCAAGTCCCATAGCTGTAGGGAGACAGAAAAAGGGTGTTTAATGGAAGAAAAAGCTGCACACAAAATACACAGATTTGTCTTTTTGTATTTTTTTTAAATCTTCCCTTACACTCAATCCCTATCCCACACAAACCTTTTCCATTGCCACTTGGATACCCTTTTGGGGGAAGATTTTCTTTAACAATAATAAACAGATTATTATAAACAATGCACACAACATGCACCTGTTTTGTAATGTTCAGGAGTCAGGCTGGTTATACATTTGAGTTAATTCAGGATATGGTCATTGTAAATCACTGAGAGGTATCCTTTCTATACTGGTTGACTGCTGAAGAATCAATTCAATTGAATCAATTCAATTCACTTCCGCTGTTTTCAGATGTGTTAAGTTTGGCTTATTTCCAGTGAAAATAATTGCTTTATGAAAATGTTTAGGGCAATTTCCATGTTTACCTAAAACACATCTGAAAATACCAGAAATAAATGATTCTACTCTCAAGAAACAGTCCTCATCACAGGTACCAGGAAATAAAAGAATCAAAAATGGTCCCAGCAAAAAAGTTTTGCAAGAGATTCATTGTTAAACCTTATAAACAGGTAAACCAATGTGATATATAATCTCATCAGCACCATAAACTGTTTTATTAAAATTAAATATTTAAAAATAATAAACATCACAATTTAACACCGATGAGTTGTCCCATACAGCCCTGCGACATGGCAGCAGTTTGTGAAGCAGCAGAAGGACAGAACACACATGAATGCTGCTCATGACCCAACTTCCAGTGACCGATTTTCAAGAATGGAAAAGATCCAACTACTGTATCTCATTAGTCCCTTTGTAAGTCCAGAACAGCAGAAAATTGGGCCATCCAATTTATTTTTAAACTTTAATTTTTGAAGTTTAAAAAAAGAACTGTACTATAAATGGAGTTGTTGCTAACAGCACAGAAATCCCTCCTACACACAAAAGCTCCAAACTATACAGTAATCCTATTGATCAGAATTGAACCTCTCTGGTTGGTGCAGAGTTCAGCATTGTACCAACACCAGGTGCATTTCAAGTCGTCATTAAATGTTGCATCATTTAGAGCTCACCACGTGCAACCAAACCAAAATATTCAAAAACATTTTACTTTCTCAGACTAAATATATCACACCTAACCTCTATGGATCCTTTTATTTGGTAGAAAGCCAGGTGTGTTGTATTGCATAAGAGCACCCAAGCGATCTGCTGTGCAGAGTAGCCCTTGTACCTCCAGACTGTAACTTTCAAATTTCTGATGTAGAACGTCCCTATTAAGAAAGGGTCAAACTCAGTACATATAAGATATAATAATAATCCTTGCATTTGATAAAGCGCTTTTCATGTCTTCTAGACGTCCCAAAGCGCTTCACAGAATAGACTGTAAAGTGAATTGACTGTATATTTGTGGTTTTTCCATATCAATGCCAAAATATCCATTTGTGGTAGACATTCACATCTAATTGAAAGTAGAAGAGTTCCACAAGTATGAATACGTTGCGAAATGTTTGTGACAGCATGTTGTTACTCACTTTATGTGAGGCTGTAATCCTGGTTGTTCTTCATAATCTTCAATAAGGAAAGGAAGGTTTTTGGCCCATTGATCCTTGAAGTTACCAGGAAGATCAAGGTCCATGTTGTACTCTGTGGTAGGCAGATCAAGGTGTGCATGCAAGTATCGGGAGTATTCTGCAAAGAGTTAAATAGTGAACGACAGTTGCATGAAAGGAACAAGCAAATCCGAAATAACACACAAGGTTTGCACAATGTAGCCACTTGAATTACAGAATTTGTATCAAAGCATCTTATTGAAATGTAGGAACAAGAAGATGTTTAATGTTGTTTGTTCAAATATGTTGTAATAAAACACCAGATCAAACTAACAACTGAGTAATTTAAACAGTATAATGCAATACAATTATAAAATTCAGTGCCCCCAATTAATCAGTGAGGGATAAAACATCTACAGCAGCATTCTATAAGCCTGTGCACTGAACATGTTTTTCTTCATCGATAATAGCAAGGTTGAACTCAATATAATACAACTCACCTCGGAGGTATTTCACTTTAAGATACTCTGAGCTTGTCTTCTGACCTGGTAATGGGTCATTTAACATCACTTTAGTCTGAGCTTTAATCCCCTCATAAAACTGGCCCATAGCAACATGGCTCAGACCCTTCATGTACTGGCAAACTTCATTGTACGGCTCCAATTGCAGGCATCCCTAGGTTGTAAAACACAGAGCACACATCGTGCAAGTTAATGCAGCCTCCAATAGTATTAAAGCAGATAAAACATATTGGAGGAATCAAGAAATTATGGATGGAAAGACAATTGTAGACAGTAGTTTTGATATACTGTACTTTAAATCTATCCTAAATATAAATGGGGTAAGATCCATTAGCAACCCCAAGAACGTTTAGAAGCAATTTGTTTAAGTGATGACCAGTTCATATTTTCTAGAACGAACATGGAAGAATAAACAAATCAGCATCCTCAAGTGATCATGTACACAGCAACACTTGGCACTGTCCTTGCAGCAGGTCATCAGCCAGTCTGCTGTGTCAGCCAAGAATAGTGCATGACATGTCAAAAATAAAGAATAACAGATTACACGAGGGAAATGTTAATAGTGAACAGTCCTGCTGGCTGATCATTGTTACTGGAAGAATTAAGGTTTTTTTTTCACATTAACAAATATCAGAATAAGGAATACTTTGCCACAAAAAGCTATTAAAACTGAGGCTGTAACATTTTTTAAAAAGATAAGGATAAGTTTTTGAAGAAAAAATATGAGGTTGCAGGAAAAAGCAGGGAATTGAGACGAGGCTTTATAGGTTGTGTTAGTACCAGTTTCAATTCAATAAGTCAAAAGGCCTCCTTCAATGCTGTAATGTCTGTAAATTCAAGTAAGAGGGGGTTTTAAATAGCTCTACCTTAAAGTCTTTTAAAGCTTCCTGGAGACTACCATGATTGTAAAGCATCATTCCTCTGAGCTGAAGGGACTGAATGTGGTTCTGATTCAACAATAAGGCTTTTTGGAAACTGTCCATAGCTGCTTCAAAGTCGCCCAGCTCTCTATGGAAAGAATGCAATAAGATCACAACAGATTTTTAGGTAAACCTTTCCAGCATAAACAATTATTTTTAAAACCCACAAACTATAAAAAGCTTCAGTCACGCCAAAAAACTCCTTTTAAAGTTGAAAATGCTTTACAAATGCAGAAGAGCAAGAAGAGCAAGACGAGAACTAGGTGTACAGCTCACTTTTCCTTAATAAAAGAAAATTGTAACCGTGATCCCAGCTTATATATTTTTAAAAGATAAACATATAAGCAATAAGAGCTAATACTAGACTGTTATAATACAATTTTTATTTAAGCATGCAGTCTGAGAATAAACACCGTTCACCAGCAGTACAACTGAAAATAAATATCAGGAACATCTCAATTCGGACTTAGCTCAAATAAACAAGCAACTCCAGTGCATGAACAGACTGACCATCAAATATTCTTTCATGCCTTTCCCAAGGAATCATTTTTCTTACATATAACACAACTATGTGCCAGGGCAGACAAGCTGCACCATTTACTTTATTTGGAGGGAACACTGGCTCAGTAGGTTGGTACATTAAACAACAAGAGTTCCATAAATTCAGGAAGTTATCGAGCTAATCCAACATCAGCATGAAACGTGGCACCAGGGTAACCAGTGGTATGTACCAGTCTCAAAAAGGGGCCAACATGTTGTACTGTATAGGTAACCAGGAAGCTGCATTTAAGCGTAAGATTTTCCAAGCCTACTACTTTTAAAGCACACATTTGTGGTAGGTGTTGGATTTGGCTTACCAAGTAACTGAATCCATTATCAGTTATAAGTCAGACTAAGTTCGCTCATGCAGAAATTTACCGGAGGAAGATGCACAACAGTATACCTTGGTCAGCTGACCCATATTCAGTCAGAGTGGTGTCCCAAGAGGACTGAATCCCGAGGGCCTGTCAGAGGCCATGCAGTAATGTCCCCTCACTCTTCACTAAACTCTTTATGGTCCATGTGCCACTTCTTGATTATGTAAGTTCGGGACTCGATTTAAATAAAAATACCCAAACAACCCAAACAAAAATGATACTATCACAATTAACCATAATATCTTCATTTTACAAGAGGGATTGATGGTAGAATTCCCTGAGGTATTAAAGGGAACTCTGTTTTTTGTATTTCTACCTTACAGGGAAACCACATTGCTAAATTAGGCAATAAATTAACACGAAAGTTCTCGACATTTCTGGGTTAAGGGGGGGGAACTTGGTGTTCTGATTTTGCTTATTACAACAAAATTCATTTATCCAGCACCTTTCATGTCAGCAGAACATCTCAAGCTGTTGAATACATGTCAGAGCTGCAGACAGAACATGAGGAAGAGAAGGTACTGGGTCACGGGGAAGAACTGTCGATCTGAGGTGTCGGTGTCAACCCAGAACACAGCGCAAACTTCCAAAGAGCTGGAGAGAATGGGAAGGGGCCCAGCAACATATCTCTTTCCCTCCGCTAAACCACACAAACTGCTAAAAACAAGACCCACCTGTATGCTTGCCCTAGACTTCTGTAAGCATCTGTAAAATCACTTTTAAGTTTAAGAGCATCTTTGAATGCATCAATGGCTTCCTGAAACAAAGAAATCAGACAACCAAATAAAACACTCTAATGCCAGGGTTTCCTTATGCACTTCCTTGTATGATCACCTGAAACAGCTAAAATTACAAAAGTGAACACGATTTTCTCTCTGTGTGTGTGTATATATATATATACACACACACACACTCAACTATAAATTCTCAGCGTTCACAGCATCTATCCAGGTCACTCGTCTCTATTATGATCTTTGACTGCTGCCAAATACAGAGTTTAATAGCAATACCAGTGAGATGGAAAATTCACTGCTCACGTAAGGGCAGTTCTGTGCTACAAGCTCACATTCACTGGAACCTAGAGCAAAATGGATTTCAAATTCTTTACACACAGGACCCTTGCAGCCAGAAGATACTTCTACATCAGGCTAGACTGGATTTAAATCCAGGTATTGAAAGTGGAAGACTGAGATGACTTCAAGACATGCTAGAGTTTCTGCTCCCCTTTATTTTATTTTTAAAATAGTTACTGAATCATGCACAATTCCCCAAACCCAAGCATTTTAAAATGATTCTGGGTAAGGGATTTGATAATTATCTGATAATAATTTGGTCACTCAATCCACAACTGTTTGTGGGACACTGCAATGCCCAACTAGTTGCCGTGATTCGACCACAAAATGTAGTCAATTCACTTTATTCTGTGAAGTGCTTTGAGATGTATAGAAGACGTGATAATAATAATAATCCTTGCATTTGATATAACGCCTTATCACGTCTTCGAGAAGTCTCAAAGCGCTTCACAGAATATACTGTTAAGTATAAGGCATTATATCAAATGGAAGATAAAGCACTATATCAAATGCAAGTCTTATTATTATTAATGAAGTTTGTATACAATTGAAGGCTTTAATTCAAGATCAGGCTTCTAACAATGGAATCCAATGTATAGTTTAAATTTAGAAATTGTAACTTACCAACAATACAAACCACAGGCGTCACCTCCCACACCATTTTCAGTGTCAACATCCATGCACTTACTTTCAGCATTCCTCTGTGATAGAAGGTTAGGCCTTTATACAACATTGCAATCGGTTGACTTTTCTTCATTTCTAGGGACTGGTGGAAGTCTTCATGGGCTGTTGCATAATCCTGGAGGACACAATTAACACAGAACTCAAAATGTTATCCAATTGTTTCCCAATTCCTTAGGGCAACTAACTAGTAATATCTAGGAATAGGACAGCACTTTCCAAATGCAGAAAGTATTTCAAGTCAAAAGTGGTAACTAATGTTTATTACAAGTTTATGAAAACTAAACATTTATAAATTATAAATTTATAAACTAAACACACACCTGATAATAATCCTTCAAGAAAAAAAACAATAATAAATTGTTCACTTCAATCCATGACTGTTTGTGGGACACTGCTCTGAGCAATTGGCTGCCGCGTTTCGCTCACAAATATACAGTGAATTCACTTTACAGTATATTCTGTGAAACGCTTTGAGACATCTAGAAAACGTGAATAGCGCTATATCAAATGCAAGGATTATATATATGTATAACTGTTATATAAAAGTAAATATATATTATATATGAACTGATAATTAATCCTTATTTGTAACTAAAATTCTACTTACCTCGGATATAAAGTGAAGGGTTCCTCGGTGTCTGTACAATCGGGCCAATGGCCGCAGCTGAATGGCTCTGCTGAGATCATTTAAAGCTTCACTGATTCGACCCAATGGGGATAGGATCTGTCAAGTGAAAAAAAGCCATGGCTAAAAGGTACCAACAGCATACTGTTAAACACCATTAAAAATAAATGTCTCTTAAACACCATTAAAACTAAATATAATTCTGTAATACTATGCTAATGGCTCCAGTATTTTTGAGCTTACCTCTGCTCGCTGTTCAAATACCTCTGGTGCATTAGGTTCGATTGTTATAACTCGGTTCAGCTCAAAGAGAGCAAGTTCAGCATTCTTGATATCCTGCAGACAGAAATTGCCCTCGTCATGCCAGCACACTTCAGATGTGATTAATTTCATTCAGAATAGACTGATTACATAAAACAAGCAACTATTATGATACGGCCATCATACAATAGCACCCATGTATGGATGGTGATCAGTGATAAGGAACACAGTGGTTGATGTAAATAATTTGACTTATTTCTGCACAGATTATTTTCTTATTCTTGAAAATATACAGAAATCATTCTCAATGTAAAATAAATCTTGTGTTGTGGGATTATCTGAAAATATTCCTGTAATGAGCTCAAAGAAAAATATATTTTTCAGTATCATCTCCTGTCATGGAATGTAACATATTGCCCTATGATAACTTGACAGAGATTTTAAAGATTTTTCTAAAATTCATATTCAGACCGTTCTTCACTGAGGAAAGTGTGGATCTTCCCCTCAGTGCATAGACTGAATCATTATCACACCCAAGATGAGAGCTCCTTAAGGAATGCAGGGGCACATAACAAGATAACACAAGGTCAAGACATATCCCTGACCATTCCATAGCTCATACTCAGGGGATTGAATTCATGGGATACATAAAAGAATAAAATTGGCAACAGGCTGTTGCTGAACCCAGAACATAATTTCAATGTATTGTGATGTTGTGTGGTCAGTAGAGTGGAAAGAGGGGGAAGAAACTGCTGTTAGTTTGACAGCAGGAAACCTAGTCTTATAGAAAACACAAAAACAACCTTCTGTTTAAGAGTTTGGCCGCAGAACTCTTGGTAGTTACAAGTTTTAACTGCTGAACTCACAAAGGATTATGTGTGTCTCTGCACTTGTGGGTTTATTGTGTTCTTGTTTACCTTAGTTAGGAGGTTAATAAACCAAAATCTAGTTTAATTTATATTTGTATATGCATTTGCCTGTGTGATACTAATTGAGTCCATATAGAAGGAAGTTTGCCTAGCTAAAAGATACATTGCCAAAGTCATAGCCTTGGTTATTAAGTGACTGGTGGCAGTACCCTCTCAGCTCCCAGGCTCAGTTCCTGTAGCCAGGCAGAATTCTTGAGTGCTATGGGATGTCCTCCGAGAAAGGTGCTCTATAAATATAAATTGCAGTGTCCTGGTGCAGAGCAGACAGTGACAGGACACTTCTGTCACACAACTAGGATTTCAATTCAAACTGAAGATATACTAACCTGTAAACCTTTCTTTCCATAAGCTATTCCTCTTCCATAGATAGCACTCACTAGTTCTGGATCCCTCTACTCACAGCCATGCATTTATATACAGAGGAAAAAACAAAAAATACGATTATAAATATTAAAGTTAAATCTAAATGTATGATCACAACTCACAATCCTATTATAAACAATAAATTCACTACCCTTACACCAACATGTTTCATTCCACACCTGCAAAGGTCAGAAATCTGCATTCAAACTGGACAGCTATATTCTGTACAAGTTATTTATTTAAAGTTAAGGTACAGTTGGAGTCTAAACAGCTAAAACCACATAGCTTTCTGCTACTTGTTAACAGGAGCTAAGTGTAAAGAATCCCAGCCTCTGACCAACCTGCCCCTCCAAATTGTGCCATTGCATCAGATTGCCTTGGCTGCCATCAGTGGAAACATTCCTTTACTCAAAGACAGTAAATAAAAATTGGAACGGATTTTACCAAGGAGGCTAGAGGCTAAGGCTCAACCAATTTATCTTGTAACTGGAATTCTGAATACCTGACAGTTGATTTCTATCTAGCCAATATCTCAAATGCATAATGTTTCAGATGAATCAGTCTGAAATGAAGGAGCTGTAACCTGGATTCATCCAGAAATGACTCTTGAATATGCTTGAATGGAGATCACACAATCAGTAATCAGCTTGAAGAGGAGAAATATTAAAGAGCATTAGGAGCAAGAAGAGTTAGCACATATGGGACTCGATTGGCACATATGGAGAGAAATACCAGAGCAAACACAACGGCATATTTCTGCACTTTTAACAATCTCAAAATCCTTCATGAGTCCAGGTTGCAACTTTCAAGTTTTAGAATTCCAAAATGATACTTTCTGTGGAGGGAAACCGAGGATTAAACAAATGAGACGTGGGATGACTCTGGTGGTAATGCTTGATTACTACTGAAAATCAGGAAGCATCTATGCAAAACTTTCCCTTAGTAGAGTAAGTGGGTGAGGTTCATGATGAGGAGGCTCTGTGGAGGAAGTGGAGCTGATGGTCCGAATGTCTGTCATTTTCTTATTCTGTCTTTTATTAAGTTCTTAATTAGAGTTGAATTTCAGTAAGACACACTTACCTGTAACAGCGACGAAAAGTGTTTTACTGCTTCATCGTACAAGCCATTCCCAATCAAGGCATAACCAAATGCTGGTCCATTTGGGGAAAAAATAAAAATGTCATGCATCAATCAGCAGTATTTGAACAACATCTTAATTGTTAAGTAATTATAGTTTTCTTGTAAAAGATTATAAATCAATCGCTCAATGTCTTGGGATAATGAAATTGAAAATGCCTATGTTGGGAAAACAATTTTGGATGTGTTGTTTAACACATCTGAGTGAGTGATTTGGATTAACTTACACAATTACTCTGGATGTATGATGATGGGATCAAATTTACATCATTTCTTAACAGGATTCCTTCCATTGGAATTCCCAACAAACCACGGAAACTCCAATCCCAAACGAATCCTTCGGAGCATATTCAGAATCAGCACAATAATAATCCTTGCATTTGATATAGCACCATATCATGTTATTAAGATATCTCAAACCCCTACACAGGATTTTACCATAAAGTGTACTGATTATGTATTTACAGCGGCAGCCAATTTGGGCAATGTCCCACAAACAGCTATGAAGTGAGCAACCAATTTCATTTGGGAGATTGTTGACCAGGGCACCAGGAGAAATTCCCTTCTGTTTTTAAATAGTGCCATGGGATCTTAACATCCACCTGAACAGGCATATTGGTCTATCATTTCAACTGAAAAACAGCACATCTGACAATGCAGCACTCGCCCAGGATTGCATTGGAATGTTGGGTTTAGACTACAGCTCAAAGTCCTGGCGTAAGACTTCAACTTTCTAACTCAAGAGGCATGAATGACAACAACTGATCCAGGCTGACACCTAATTTCCAATTACCAAAGAAGCTCCTGATTGTGCAACTTTGATTCTCTATTAAATGACCAAAATAGGCCCCAATAATTCAGGGAAGGTACCATTATACAGAGGTCCTGTTTGCCTATTTAGATGATGTTAAAGATCCTATGGCACTATTTAAAAAGAGAAAGGAGTTCCTTCCTATGTCCTGACCAAAAATCTCCATGATGAATATATATATAATATATAATATATATTATATATTTGGTTAAAAAACAGGACATTGTGCATAATAATTGTGCATTTGATGTAGCGCTTTTCACGTTGGGAGGACGTCCCAAAGCGCTTCACAGAACACACTGTAAAGTGAATTGACTGTATATTTGTGGGCGAACGCGGCAGCCAATTGTGCACAGCAATGTCCCACAAACAGTCGTAGATTGAAAATGACCAATTTACTATTGTTTTTGGTTTTGGAGGGATTATTATTAGGCTCTGTGTGGAGTAAGGAAACTTGCCCAAGGTTTCGCCCTCTGCCTGGAATTGAACTCAGGTCTCTCGCTTGCAAAGCGAGTGCTCTAACCACTGAGCTACAGGACTCCACAAATCGGCATAAATCGGCTGCCGCATTCACCTACAAATACATAGTCACTACACTTTACAGCAAAATTCTGAAGCAACTGAGACATTTCAACATGATCAAATGCAATCATTAAAAAAAAAATTAACTTGTGTGATTCACTCAGCACTTCCCACAGTAAGGGAGCCTTCTATCAATAGCCTCTTATTATTATGTTACATTATATCGGCAGAGGCTTCGGAGCAAGTTATCTGAATGACTTCAGCCATAGGGCAGTGCAATAAATACTTTTCACAAGAATGACCAACATCCAGGTCATCAGGTGACTGCTAATATCACTTTGCACATGCTCCATGCGTGCACCATGCACAGAAACAACACAACATGCACTTATATAATGCCCTTCACACGGGGTAAGAGTCCCAAAGCACCTCAAACACAGACTCAGAGGACTGTGCTAGAACAAGGGTCCCCTGTCGGTCGCACAGGGCTTTCTGAGGCTTCTCAATAAAGAAACCAAGAGGGACTCTTTCCGATCACCAGAAGCACATCATGATATTCCTCTCTGAAAATAAATCATGTTTCCACAACCACCTCCCCCAGAGTCAGTCACTCGTAAAACAGATCATCTTTTTTCAAACATTTCCTCCCTTCTCTATCTGTTCTTTTCCCTCTTACCCCCAGCTGAAAGCTGTTGCGGTTGCCAGTGGCAACAAATATTGGGATAGAGGTAGAGAAAACCAATGCAACTTTTTCAATTTAGGTGACTGCACATTTTAAAATTCGGCAAAAATATTGAAATCGAAAATACTCACCTAATTCCTCATTTGTATTTGCATTATCAATGGAAAAGGGAAAGCGCTTTTGTTCAGCCAATACTTTTGCTTGAGCCTGAAACAAAGAAACACAATGAATTGGTCCAAAAACAGCAGGCAAGGAATATGCGGGCTTCAAGTCAATCTACTAATTGGAAACTAACTTCAAGAAATGACTTAAAAACAGAATGTTTAGCAATACAATAAAAACAATAAATTACATTTGTATAGCGCCTTTCAGTCTGGAGGACATCCCAAGGTGTTGGACAGTCAAGGGTTTGCACCCAAACTAGGGGTTGGAATCAGGAAGGGAAGAGAGTGGAGGTTGAAGGGTGATCGAAAGCACGGTCGAAGAGGAGGATCTTGAGACAGGCTTTGAAGGAGACATCGGAGGGGGCGAGGCAAAGGGGCTGTGGGATGGAGTTCCAAAGAGTGGGGAAGAAAGGCTGAAGACTCAGCTATCGATGATGGGACATGGAGCAGGCCGGAGGCCGCTGAGTGGAGGAAGCAGACAGGTCGGTATGGATACAATACAATAAATTTACATTTTAACCCTTTAGTCCCCAAAATAACTCTCCCCCTGGGCAGCACGTGGAACTTTTGGCCCAAGCTTCCTTGGGTTAGGGGAAAAAAGGCAGCCTGGGTTCTTGCTCCTGGTCAAGTAGTGAGCGTGTTTGACCACTGGCCGAAGAGAGATCATGCTCGACAGTGACCACCTTTACAGTCGAGTAGGCTGCCAACACTAACTGCCAAATCTCACATAACATGGCCACTTGGACAGTTTACCAGAGGGCAACAAACATCCATGGAACCACACCCCAACATGAGGCGACTGAGGTCCAGGAGAGAACATATTGAAAAATTATGATGCAAAAATGATACTACAAAAGAGACTCTTCTGTGAGCTACCAGATGCTGTTTATTTTGAGCACCATGGTGGAAGTTAACATAACTCAGCTGTGCCCACTTAGCATTTGGGCACATTTTACTATTTAGAATCCCTTCGCTACGCCCAGTGATATACAATGTCCTGGGTGGAGATCAATACTACATCAATTCCTGCTTCTTCCAGAGCCTGTGTGGCAACTACGCGTTTTGTGCAACCCTCTTCTCCCCTTTAAGCAGGATTTGACCGAGTCTGCTTTCCTCTAACTCTGCAACATCGCCCACCTCTCACTCCCATTGCAGTCAAAACTTTCCTCCGTGCCTTTGTCAACTATAGACTAAAATTTCCAAAAACCCACTTGCCAACCTCCACATCATTCAGAACTCTACAGCACACATCGTCTCCCAGGCTCCATGAGCCCAACACCCCCATTTTGTTCAGCTCCACTGGCTCCCTGTCCCCCAGTGTATTGACTTTAAGATCCTCAGATTCAAATGCCCCTCACGTTCAAATGCAAATTATTGTTACTACATTTTAATCTAGTTAGGATGAAATTCCCTAGTGGCCTTTGCCATACTAAAATAGCTTAATAAAAACAATGTGTGCTATTTCCCACAGAGATCTCATGTGCGGTCAACTGCTGATAGGAATAAACCCAACCTCATGAGCTGACTGTGATTCTAACCATTTTCTGCCCTCTTTGACAGGAAGGATGCTTTGCTTGGTATAGAATAGCCCAAATAATAATTTTTTATATATATTAAAAAAACTTACTTTTAGAACAGAATCTTTAGACCAAAAGCCAGTCTTTAGCATAGACTGTTGGATATACAGTTGCAATCACTGGGCAGCAATCAGGACTCATGTAACTTTCCACTTATGTACATAGAACAGTATTGACTTTAAGATCCTTTAAATAATTAGATAACACTAATTATGTGTTTATACTGTACTGCTCTTTTACCAGTATACTACACGGTCAATATTTTCTCACCCTTAAGAATCAGGCATTATATAAAAAATCACATTTTCCTAAAGCAGTACAAACTACAGTACACACAATTACAAGCTAAAATATTAATAGCTTTTAGGAACAACATACCAGAATTTTCTCTGTATCGAGAGAGAGTAGTGGTTCACAAGGTGGAGCCCCCCTCGGCACACAGTCAGTGTCATCAGGATCCAGAAATGAAGACTCTATAAAGAAGCAAAACTTTCAATTAGTTGTTTCTTCCAAATACTGTTCTCAATAAGTGGTTGACAAGTAAAGGTTTCTACAACCGGCAGATTACAACTATCATGCCCCTCTAAAAAGTATGACCACAGATATACAGGTAGTATTATAAGAAAAATACTATCAAACAATGCAATGATGTTTGAACTGCAGTAATCAGTCTTTTTACTCCATGAAAATTAGTGAATTATAAAACAAATTTGCATAGACTACAACATTTTGAAGTTTAATCCTGCCCTACCCTGAAATAGCAATTATCTGCCCACATAGTTAAAGCGTATAAATCATCCCCAAAAGTTCTCTGGAACACTATTGCATTTTTTTTCATGTTTCCTCTCCCTTTAACATTTAAACACTCCTGGAATGACATATGCTAAGTCAACATCCTTTGATAACTTTTTAAAGCTCTCCATTAGAGATGTTATGTCAATGAGACGTTAATCTTATCTGAGGAGAGCCAAGCTGTTGTGGTATTTAAAATTGGGAGTGTCAAAATAACATCAGAAAAGTGCTGGGTAGGTGGAAGACAAGCAGACTCGAGATAGCATTAAAAGTGCCAGGAAGCACCATCCAGCGGTCTTAAAGTGGCAACTTTAATTAATGAAAATTCAAAATTGTCGTCAACTCTTTACTCGTAAAAAGGGAGGAAGCTGCAAGTGCTGGCAGGGTGACGCTTGATCAAACTTCAATTTGTACCACTGCGTCGAGCAACTCGAATGTGGCTCCTGTTCGTGAAGACAGTCATTTTAAAAGGCGAGAGAGGGGCAAATTACCATTTACATCGGGATGCAAGTGCCCCGACAGCGCTTCAGACACAGACTGCATTTCAGGTTAGTGAGCAATGCAGCTATTAATTACAATAAATAATCCAGGGGAGGCTATCGGGAAGAGCAACGACTGTGTGTTCGCGGGGAAGGAGTGGGGGGGCAATGCAAAAGGGTTCGTTCAAAGTACCCCAGCAAATCGCTGGCATCAACGATATGCGACTGCGAGAAACGGGAAGGAACTCATTTTATTTGTTAACAGCAGAGGTTCTGCGTGAACTGAGTGCCCGAGTCCCGGCGGTGGCTTTTGTCGGGGGCCAATCCCACCTCAGAGGCGCCGACGGTGAAAAACGCGGGCACTCGAGAGCCCGAGCGCCGGGAGCCCCGGGAACGCCGGGAGCCCGGGAGCGGAGAGCCCTCCCGGGCCCGAGCTGCAGCCCCTCGCTCGGGCCCGGGCCCGGGAGCGGGCGCCGCACCCGCCAGCCACAGGCCGCTGCCCAGAGCGCAGCCTCACCGCACTCCACCAGCTCCTCCCCGGCCGGCGCACAGCCCTGCCCCGGCAAGGGCGGCCCGTGGTGGCTGTGGCTGTTACTGCTGAGCACGAGGAGCGACGACAGGTACTCGGCGCGGACCGAACCGCACAGGACCAACAACACGACCGGCAGCGCCGCCGCTCCATCACCGGCACCGGCCATCTTGTGCCCAACAGCCACATCCGGGCACTCGGCCCGTCCGCGGCGCGCGCTGGGAGTTGTAGTGCTTTTCCCGCGGTGTGTCCGCGGGCGCTGGGGCGTGGGGTGCCGCGGTGTGCGCTGGGGGGTTGTGGCGCTTTCCCGCGGTGTGTCCGCGGGCGCTGGGGTGTGAGGTGCCGCGATGTGCGCTGGGAGTTGTAGTTGTGCCCGCGGTGAAGAGTCGGGTTTTTGTCCCCCCCTCCCCGCGGAGACTACAGCCCCCAGAATGCCCCGCTGGGCCGGGCGGAGCCGCGGGGTGCGCTGGGAGAAGCCGGGCTTGGCCCTGATCCCAACAATGGAGGGAGCCTACAGGTGTGTGGAGTGTAACCAGGAGGCCCGGGAGCTGTACCGGGATTACAGCCGCGGCGTCATCAAGATAACCATATGTGTGAGTATGAGAGCGACACCGAGTCTCTCTCTCACTTCACTCCACTCTTTTCCTCATCGCGACAACGGCGGCTGCTTCGTTGGTGCTATCGGCGAACTCTGCCCCTCACACATCCCAAACCCGACCCCCCCCCCCCCTCCGCCCCCCCGCCTCCGTCTCTCCCGCCCTCCGGGCCTCTGAGCTTCACCCCTCCCGCCCTCACTGTGGGTTTCAAAAGGGAAGCGGATGCCCTACACACACTGGACACGAAAGCTGGAGACTAACTTGGAGGGACGTGGGAGTAGACTGGAGCAGTGGGATTATAATAATAATAATAATAATAATCCTTGCATTTGATATAGCGCTTTTCACGTCGGGAGGACGTCCCAAAGCGCTTCACAGAACACACTGTAAAGTGAATTGACTGTATATTTGTGGGCGAACGCGGCAGCCAATTGCGCACAGCAATGTCCCACAAACAGTCATGGATTGAAAATGACCAATTTATTATTGTTTTTAGTTTTTGAGGGATTATTATTAGGCTCTGTGTGGAGTAAGGAAACTTGCCCAAGGTTTCGCCCTCTGCCTGGAATTGAACTCCGGTCTCTCGCTTGCAAAGCGAGTGCTCAACCACTGAGCTACAGGACTCCACAAATTGAGTGGAGGACTTGCTCTGAGAGCCAGTGCAGACTTGATGGCCCGAATAGCTTCTTGTGCTGTACGTTACTATGATTAATAATCCTTGCATTTGATGTAGAGCCTTATTACATCTTCGAGACGTCTCAAAGCGCTTCACGGAAGGTGCTGTGAAGTGAATTGACTGTATATTTTGGGGGCGAATCTATGATTCGATAACTCCAGGGTCTATGATGAACAAGGGTGCCCACAGCTTGCAAAGCTACATGCTTTGTATGCAAAATAATCCTGTTTATCGAACAAAGTTTTCCTCATGAGCACTGCTTGATAGGTCTGTACAAATCCTACTTCAAGGATTTCTCTAGAGTGATGCTTCTAGATTATGTGAATAGTGATATTTTTGCTCAGTGCTGCATAGTGGGTGCACTAAGTGTAATATACACCAGGCGGTGTTTGAGGTATGGTGTTGAATTTGAAATGGCTCTGCATCTGAATTTTAAAAAAAACTTATCATAGCTGCAGCTTAACAAATCAGAATCAACAACAACAATAATTTGCATTTATATACCTTAAATCCCCATCTAGAGGATTTTCAGTATGACACAACAAGTCATTTTGAAAATATGCTCATCTGTAATGAGAATGAAAATGATTTTGTGCCTGTTGTTGAATGTTTGGACAACTTTTGTTTTGCTTGTTGGACAGCTCCAAATATTTGCTCTTACTTAAATGTTTATGTAAAAAAAATTGTGACTTTTGCCAGCTGAGTGTGTGTATGTGTAGGCAAGCATTCTTGAAGATACTTCATCAGTTTTAACTTTGGCCTTTTTAATGATATTTATGAATCTTTATCACAAATGAATATCAAATACAGAACTAGTTGTCAGTGTGCTTTTGGTCGTACAGGGAATTAGTCTTAAACTAAAGAGACCTGCACAGGGTTCCTAAATCATCGTTTAATACTGCTGAATAAAATCTGAAGCTCTCCCCTGGTATTTGTGGTCTATTAATCGGAATAATTATCCTTCTTTTGATATTGTACCTTTTTGCATTGTTGGAACATATCACAAGATTTTACTGTAAAGTTTAGTAACTGTATTTTATTAAGCAAACTAATTCCATATTTGGAACTTTACAATGGACATAAACAATTAAAATTGATAAGTCTTGTTAATAGTAGTTAGGAATTAATACAGTTAGTTGTAGTGACAGATATGTTTGTTTTCTCTTCCAGAAATCGTGTCAGAAACCAGTTGACAAGTACATTGAATACGATCCAGTTATCATTCTGATTGATGCAATCTTATGCAAAGTACAAGCTTATAGGCATATAATCCTAAATATCAAGGTTAATGTAAGTATTGTTAAATTGTGACATGTTATTGTGAAATCCCTGTTATTACCGTTCAATGCAATCTAGTGTGCTCCTTAACAAATTCATTCATATGTTGTGTGACAGTATAGATGATTACTAATAATTATTGCATTTATATAGTGCCTTTTGAATCAGGAGAACATCTCAAACACTTCATAGGTTAAAGTATAGTCACTGTGTATTTTATAACCTTCAGGTGACTTTAATTAACATGATGTTATCCTTGTCAGTTAATTGATGTGTGTAAATTAATTCACAGTCACTATATATACAAAGAACAGTTAGGTGAAGTCTCTCAAGTGCTACAGAAGGAAGGACGTTAGACACAAACTTAATTGACTTAATTGTCTGAGCAGCAGATATCTTACTGCTAGCAGAATTTACAGAGTGCTGAGACATAGCAGTAAAGTGTTGCCATTGATAGTTCAGGCATAATTAATGTAATGAATATTTGTTTCTTCTTCCAGATCCATTGGAAGTTGTGCACATTCTGTTTGTTGTGTGAAGCATACCTGAGATGGTCACGATTGCAGGATTCACATCAAACTCTTGATCCCACGGATATTATTCGTTATGCCAAAGAGTGGGACTTCTATCAAATGTTTGGATTAGCTAGTTTGGGTAACAGGATTTTGTTTCCTTTTAATCAAGTTTATCAAAGACTGGATAGTCCAAACAGCTTTTTAAAACCATACTGTACAATTCAAATTTAAGATCCTCACTTTCAATTTCCTCCACAGCTAAAGCTGCACACAACCTCTATTATCTCCTGCGCCCCTATTGTCCCAGCTGCTCCCTCCATTCAGAAACACCAGACTGCTTCATGTCTTCTGCCCAAACCACCCCACCATCAGTGTACAAACTTTCAACCATTCTGCCCCCGTATTCTGGAATTCCATCTTGGAGTTCCTCTGCCATGTCCCCTCTTTCCACTCCTTCAAAACTCACCTAAGACAACAACAACAAATTAATTTGTATAACACCTTTCATGTCAGGTGGACGTCCCAAAGCGCTGGACAATCAGGGATCCGCACCCAAGCTGGTGGTTGAGATTAGGAGTGGAGGGCGGGGAGGGGTAGAACGGTGACCAAAGACAAGTTTGAAGAGGAGGTCTTCAAGGAGACAAGGGAGGGGCGAGATGGAGGGACTTTGTGATGGAGTTCCAGAGGGTGGGGGCAGAGAGACTGAAGGTGTGCCCACCAATGGTGGGGAGGGCAAGGTGAAGACCTTTTCAACTGTGATTTCAACCACTTTCCTCCTTCCTCGGTGCCCCAGTGGCTCTTGATCTCATTAAGCTGTAGGAAGTGTTTTGAGACATTCCCCAACATGAAAGGCACTATATAACTGTAAGTTGTTTAATAACACTAACATGCACCCTCAGAGTTTTGAGTTTTGCACTAAGCAGCAAATGCACCAATTCTAAACCTGGTGTTGGATCTTTTCAGCATTTCAGATGTTTTCACATAACAAAAACGTTTTTTTATTAAAGTGATTCAGACAAACCCAAAGTTCAATAACATTTAGTAAATGGAAGTGTTAAGAAATATGCTTGTTATACAATGTGGAGATACAATATATACTCTTACTATTATTTTCTTTTTCTAGAACTAGCAGCATTCCTTAGTGGGGTGTTTTTCTTCCTGTGGTTAACGAAAAAAGATTTAATCCGGAAAAAGACAAACCTCCACACAATGCTGACAGCCTTACTGCTGTCTGGCTATGGGAAACTACTTGTGATCCCAGCTGTGATCTGGGAACATGACTACTCCCCTCTGTACATCAACCTCATTGAATTCTTTGTGCTTATTTCAAACTCTCAAGCTGTCAGAGGTAACGTTCTTACCATATCAGATTGACTTTGCGTGAACATGAAAACAAAATCTGGCCTTTGTCAATCCTGTTCTGTGAATGAAATGTGGTGACTTTGTAATGGTAAAAATAACTTGATATTATGCAGTCAAAATTCATTAAGCTTTTGTTAACCAAATCATGACTATCCACCTCCTGGGGGGGAGGGGAAGTGAAAGACGTAAATGAGTCTCCCTGGAGCTGTGCTTGCAGAATGTATAAATTGAGTTAATCCTCTTTGGTGGTCTCAATAGTCCGGTTCCTGAGCCAAGCAGGTCCGTAGTACTCCAGGGCACTGATGATGACAGACCAGAAAGCCTGGCTTGCCACCAGGTCTTGGGGGGCACACTGGGAGTGGAGATTCTTCGCACTCAGCTTAGTAGTTTGTCTCTGAACCTCCAGGAAAAGTAATGATTAAGTTTCCTTACTCCACACAGAGCCTAATAATAATCCCTCCAAAACAAAACAATAATAAATTGGTCATTTTCAATCTACGACTGTTTGTGGGACATTGCTGTGCGCAATTGGCTGCCGCGTTCGCCCACAAATATACAGTCAATTCACTTTACAGTGTGTTCTGTGAAGCGCTTTGGGACGTCCTCCCGACGTGAAAAGCGCTATATCAAATGCAAGGATTATTATTATAATTATGATGCGACTGTATTTCTGTCCATTTTTTTTTGTTCTGCCAATTTTTCTCTTCTCATCCTAAAGTGGCTGCTTCTTTTTTGCTGTCTACTGGCATACTGTCCCACAAGCACCAGACACCCTCCAGGACCTTGCCAAGTCGTCAGTATTCTTTATGCATGAGAAGTGTCAGCAGGCTCCTTTCCCACAGGGGTATCACTGCCAAGCTCAATCTTGCCCTTATTCGACTACTCATATGTAGCTTTTAGTAAGGGTTGCAGCAGCAAGAACTTTGGTTGATTTTGCTTTCCCTAAGTGCAGGGCCACTGAAGGCAATTGTAACACCTCAACTGGGATCAGTTTACTCAGAATAAACCTGAGACTTTACAGCCTGTGGCTTAATGCTGGAACTAGTGCTTTTACTCACAAGCCCATTGGGTGATCTTTTGTTTCTTTGTTGAAGTCCTTACACCTGACAATATCTAATGCTGTCTATGTTCTCTTACAGTTGTTCTGAACAGTAGCAGGAAGTTTGCATTATCTGCCATTCTCACTGGATGGATGGTGCAATGGTGTGCTGCGTTCTTCTTCCAAAGCCTTGAATGGCAAACCTAAGCAGGAAGGGGATTTACATAAGGAAACATGGGATGAAATACGGGTCATTTGGCTCATTAATCCTGTTCCATCCAATGGACCTTGTACTATTATAGACTCTTCCCAGTGTATAGAAGATCCTGAGAGAAGATAATGTGTAAAGTATTCAGGAAGACGAGGGATTGTGAAATGTATCTCGGAGGTAATAAAGCAATGACAGGATTTCAAGTCTACATCACACCAAGTGACTCCTTTGAGATAGTATCACTGGAATGTAGTTTATGGTTGTAAATTTAGAGTCACTCCTGTGGGTGCTGTGCCATATGACAATCAAATTGGCATAATGAAGAAAAGTAAATTGCCTGCACAATATATTTCATATGGATTTCCTACGGATTTCCTACTCTCACAGTATCTCTATTGGTGTTGGGAAAAATGCCAGTTTTGCAAATTATTATTCATTTAAAAAATAATATTAAAGAATAACCTTTACTAATAAAGACATGTCTGTCTTATGTATCCGTCAATCATTCAATAACTGATTGACATAGAGACATGATTTATACCTTGTCAGAAAGGTCTTGCATCTGGCAGTCTCATCGGCATTTTTTTTTTGGGGGGGATCTCCTATCGTTGATGAGCTATATTAAAAATTAAGCCCCAAAATATGAGGTATGCATCATATTCTGCACTACGTAGCGATAGAGGAAAGCACACACCATTCAGAGACATACGTCTATATTCTGCAACAAATGTATGGCATTTTTTTATGGATGTCATGGGAGTTAGAGTCCTCCCATGTGGGATAGACAGAGAGAGAGAGACTGAGATAATGAGAAAGACAGAGAGAGAGAGAGACTGAGCAAGAGAATGAGAGACTGGGAGAGAATATATTATAAAGTGAAATGAGTGTTTTGTGGGAGAGACAGAAACACAGACACAGGGAGCGAATGATTGAGCGAGAGAGATTGGGAGAGAGAGACTAAAAGACTTGAGAGACTGAAAGAAAATATATTAAAGTAGTCCTCCCAGCTAAGTATAGATAAAGACGAAATGTCTGTTTGTGTGTCAATCTACATTCCATAATGGTTGCAAGCGAAGCTGCACGTGTACAATTAGTATTGAATAAGTTGTAATTTTGAATTTATATTTCTTGCATAGTGGTTTCCATAAGAAAGTTTCTCTCATTCAGTAACAAGTGACAATTATGCAACATCCTGTCTTGTGGTGTCTGCAGTTCAGGAAACATGAATCGCTTTCTAAGAAGGGAAGTGGAGTTCTCCAAGTGTACTGGCTGATGTTCCTGCACATCATTAAATGGGCATCAATTTGACAGTAAATGAGCAAATGGGGACATTGGGAGAATTTTTTCTTGTACAGAATAGTTAGGAAATGGAAATCTCCACAAGGGCAGTGGTATTTGAGGTAAAATCCTTATTGGCCTTCAAGAGCGAACAAGACAGATGTCTTATAAAGAGTCAGCTATCGGAGTATGGAGAAATGGGAGTGAAAGGATTGCTTATGAGGGACCTGGCACCTCTTCTAGCTGTGGATTTCTATGGTTCTATGGAATTGGAATAAATACTTGAGGAAAAAGTAATATTAAAAGTTACAAGAATGAACAGCGGAATGGAATTGGAGGAGGTAGCTCAGTGAGGCAGTTAGCACCAACACAAACCTCAGCCCTAAACTTTCAATGATTCTAAAATAATCTTTGCATTTAATATAGAGTCTTTTACGTTGGGATGGTGTCACAAAGTGCTTCACAGAATTTACTGCAAAGTGTAGTGACTATTTTGTAAGCAAATGCAGCAGTCAGTTGGCATCCAGCAATGTCCCACAAACAGCTGTCTACCTTAATTTACCCAGACAGATTCAAATTAAAGAATGCATTTTATTTCAATTTCTCAACCTAACAAAATACATACAATCTAATTTAAAAGGATTATATGCACAAATTTTACATATTTTTAATAATAATAATCCTTGCATTTGATATAGCGCCTTATCACGTCTTCAAGATGTTTCAAAGTGCTTCTTTTTCTCTTGGACCGTGCCTTTAGCTCCCCTCTCGATTCTCTACCCCCTCCTCGCTCCTTCCCTCCCCTCACCCTGACCATTTCCCCCCCTGATGCTCGGGTCCCGACCCAATTGTCCAGCGCCTTGGGACGTCCTCCCAACGTGAAAGGCGCTCTATAAATGGAATCTTGTTGTTGTTCACAGAATATACTGTAAATATATTTATTTGAGATGTCTCAGAATATACTGTAAATACACACGGGTATATTTTGTGGGGGAAATTACAGAATTGAATTGTAAATTTGTTCCGATATAATATAAATATGCAACACGGATGACTGAATAATAAAGTTGAATTGGATAATAAACTTTTAATGTTTGTGGATGCGCAAAAAACACACTGAATATGAATGTATATATATATATCTGCCTGTGTATGCAAGTTGTTAAAGGACTCCTTTAACATATTTTATCTCACAGTTCCTATCAGTCTCTCTCTCCCAGTCTTTCTCTGTCTCTCTGCCTGTCCTACATGGGAGGAATTCAGCTCCTATGACAGAACAACCCAAGCGAGAGCTTCATGAACCTTAAGCTAAATAAAGCAAAGTCACCCTCTGATTGAAGAGTGATTCTCTGGGAATCCACAAAGTCAGCTCAGGTCAGTCTGGCAATTCCAGCCCCAAACTCCAAATAGGATCTGAAACTCTTTCAAGTTTATTTTTGACAGTTTCCCCCCCACCCAAAAAAAAAAAAACCCTTCTGTTCTTGTGAAAGACTTCCCAGGCTCTGGGGTGAGTGACTTGTGCTGCTGTGTTGTGTGTGTGTTGTGTGTGTAGTCTGGTATCAGATAAGAAGAGACGTAACAATGTGTGTGGTGTGTGGTGGTGTGTGTGAGCAGCCCCAGCCCCAGCCCCAGCCCAGGGCTGAGTGCAGTCACAGGGATCTGGGGAGGGACACTCAAAAGACATGTCCAGTCCAGCAACTCAACACCACACCATCACATTGAAACGAGGAGGGACAGGTCAGTGCCACCGTCCATGTAGATGGAGCTCGAGCAGCGATGACAGAAGAAGTTTCCCTGATCAGGTCCAACCCATAACATGGAGAACGTGTGATAATACTCGCAGTTTAAACAAAACGCGTTTAATAACTGAGCGATTAAGTCAATCCCACTGTTTTGACACCTTGAAGTACAATGTATGGAAGCCTAATTCATCTAGAAAGCTTAATAAGAGCTAAGCAATTAAGAATGAAATCAGAAAGCTTTTTTTTCATATAAAAGATTGGGAAATGTGGAGTTCACAACCCCCCCCAAAAAAGCTTGTAGATTTCACGTGAATTGATATATATATATAAGGAGCTATATGAATATTGGTAGGCAGTGATGCTATGTGATATGGTGAAAGGGCAGAAAAATTGTATTAAATTGCAGATTAGTCATAATCTGATAACATGGTGGAACTGGCTCAACAAGATGAATTGTCTAATAATAATAATAATCCTTGCTTTTTGATATAGCGCCTTACCACTTCTTCAAGACAACAACAACAACAACAACAAGATTCCATTTATAGAGCGCCTTTCACGTCGGGAGGACGTCCCAAGGCGTTGTACAGTTGGGTCAGGACCCGAGCGGGGGGGAAATGGTCAGGGTGAGGGGAGGGAAGGGAGGGAGCGAGGAGGGGGTAGAGAGTCGAGAGGGGAGCTGAAGGCTCGGTCAAAGAGAAAGGTTTTGAGACCGGCCTTGAAGGAGGAAAGGGAGGAGGCGGCGAAGGCACTGGGGGATAGAGTTCCAGAGCCTCGGGCTGAGAGGCTGAAGGCCCGGCCACCGATGGTAGGGCGGTTGGGGCGGGGGATGTAGAGCAGACCGGAGCCAGAGGAACGGAGGGTACGGGCAGGTAGGGGGATAGTAGGTCAGAGAGGTAGGAGGGAGCAAGGCCGTGAATGGCCTTGTAGGTGAGGATGAGGATCTTGAATTCGATCCTCTGGGGGATGGGGAGCCAGTGGAGGCGAGCGAGGGTGGGAGTGATGTGGTCACGAAGCCTCAAAGCACTTCACAGAATATACTGTAAAGTGAATTGACTACATTTTATCGTCAAAAGTACTCATGTCCATATACTCTTATGTTCTTATAACGTACCAGCTGTACCCGTTGCAGCTTCGCTTGCAATCAAAGGATTCAATGTGGAATGTAGAATGACACATAGACAGACAGACATTTCATCTTCATCTATACTCAACTGGGAGGACTCAGTGAGAGCACTCCTTTAATATAATTTATCTCACAGTTCCTATCAGTCTCACTCTTCCAGTCTTTCTCTGTCTCTCTCATTATCTCATCCTCTCTATCTGTCTCTCTCAGTCTCTCTCACTATCTCAGTTTGTCTCTCTCAGTCTCTCTCTCTCTGTCTGTCCTACATGGGAGGAATCTAGCTCCTATGACAAACAGAAAAAAGTGCCATACATTTGTTGCAGAACATAGATGTATCTCTGAACGGTGTGTGCTTTCCTCTGTCACTACATAGTTGCAGAGTACGATGCATACCTCATATTTTGGGGCTTCATTAAAGCATTTTTTAATATAGCTCATCAACAATAGCCAATGACACTGCCAGATGCAAGACCTTTCCGATGAGGTAAAAATCATGTGTCTGCGTTAATTGCTTATTGCGTGATTGTCGGATACACAGATACATAGACAGACATTTTGTCTTTATTAGTATAGAAGATAGGAGGAAATGACTAACATAATAATAGTCTCCTCTGCAACAAGGCAGTTACATACCGTAATAAAGAACCTTCAGGCCATTTGATCTCATCCCTCCAGATTACTCGCCCTTCTGCATTCCCATCACTGTGCCTAGTGTCTGTCTTAATATTGCCCTTCGCAACCCCACATAAGGCCTCTTATCCTGCTGTGTGACATATCTTAAAGAGACATATCAATGGCGGAGCCGGGTGATGTTGCGGGGGTGGGGGAAGGCAGAGTGGGTCATGGCACAGGTGTGGGGTAGAAAGGATAGTTGAGAGTCAAACAAGATGCAAAAGTTCCGGACTGGCTCAGTGAGGTGGAGTGTGCAACCACGGATGGTGATGCTGTCAGTGCCTGAGGTGTGTAGGCGCTGATGGGAGCTAATCAGGAAAGCCTCGGTCTTGTTGATGTTCAACTGTAGAAAGCTAGCTCTCATCCAGGACTTGATGTCTGACAGGTAGACAGGTAGACATCTGAGAGGTAGAGAGGTACAGTTGACCCCATGTCTGCAGATGATTTCACCAAGAGGGAGCATATAGATATTGAAGAGGAGGGCACTAAGGACAGAGCCCTGAGGAACTCCACACGAGACGGTGCAGGGGCTAGAAGAAAAACTGTTTGTGGAGATGATTTGGAGACAGTGTGAGAGGTAGGATCTGAACCATTCAAGGAAAAACAATAAAGATTGAGGTGAGAGGCGAGGCAGTGGAAGAGGATAGAGTGGTCAATGATATCAAAGGCAGCAGAGAGGTCAAGGAGGATAAGGAGGCAGAGGGAACCCTCGTCCCAGATGGGCAAAATGTCATTTGTCACTTTGACCAAAGCTGTTTTTATGTGCTGTGGATGGCACGGAAACCAGGTTGACGGGGTTTGTGAAGGGAGTAGCGGGAGAGAAAGGAGCACAGCTGAGAAGCAACAACTCATTCCAGAACCTTGGAGAGGAAAGTGAGGTTGGAGATGGGGCAGTAATTTGAGAGCAGGGATAGGTCCAGGGAGAGTTTTTAGAGGATAGGAGTTAGGAGTGATGACGGCCATTTTTTAAAGGTGTGTGAGTGGTGCCAGTGGACAGGGAGAAGTTTATAATGTTTGAGAGTAGGGGTGTAAGGAGGTGGAGGTGAAAGATAAGGAGAGGGTAGGGATGGGGTTGAGGTAGCAGGTGGTTGATTTCATGTGGGTTTTAGTGGTGGTGAGAGAGGAGGGGGAGACAGGCTCGAGGGATGGATGGGTAGGGGCCAGGATGTGAAGGGGAGATGGGGAAGGGGAAGTAGTCGGAAGGGCAGAGGCAGCTGAGCGGATCCCCATGGCTTTGGTTTTGAGGAAGTCCAGCATCTCCTCGCAGTTAGTGTTGGAGGAGAGGATGGGAGAGGCTTGAGATGTTGGGTGGAGGAGCCGGTTGGTGATGAAGAAAAGCCTGGGGTTGTCCTTGGCCTCTAAGATTGTCTTGGAGTAGAAAGACGATTTAGCGGAAACAATATTTGGTAATACAAAATGGTACTAAATGTTACTATAGTATTCAGTTTCATTTGATTTCCTTTATGATTTGATATTAATTCACAGGGTTTGGATTTAACATCTTGGGAGGAGTAGACAATCCTTGTTATCCTGGAGACAATGCAATCTATGTGGCTAAAATAAGAGAAAAAGAATCTGCAGCTATTGATGGAAGACTGAAAGAGGGTGACAAGATCTTACAAGTAAGGACGACTGTTCTGAAAAAAATATTTAGGAACTGTACTTCACTTCATGGAGGTCCTGTAGCTTAGTGGTTAGAGCACTCACCTTGCAAGCGAGAGGACCTGGCTTTGATTCCCGGCAGGGTGAAACATTGGGCAAGTTTCCTTACTCCACATGCCTCTATTCACCTAGCAATAAGTAGGAACCCAGTTGTTAGTCGATTGGCAGATCGCTTTTCCGGGGAAAATAATCCCCTAAAAACAATTTGGTCACTCATTTCATGACTGTTTGTGAGACACTGCTGTGCACAATTGGCTGCCACATTTTACTCACAAAATATATAGCCAACTCACATTACAATATATTCTGTGAAGTGTTTTGAGACGTCTCGAAGACGTGATAAGTCGTTATATCAAATGCAAGGATAATTATAATTCACAAAAAAGGTTCAGAATGAAGAAGTCCTTCAGTCCATTTGATCTCATCCTTCCAGATTACCCACCCTACTGTCTTCCCAGTATACAGTGAAGTTGTTTCTTAAATGAGTTCAGCATCCTGGCCTCAACCACGCTTCCTTATTGATTATCCTCTGTGCAAGGAAATATTGTCACACCCTGAATCTGTCATCTCTGGAATTGCTTTCTCTTCCTCTCTCTTTCAAGATGTTTTTATTGTTTTAATTTCAAGCTCAGGCTATTCTCTGCAAACACCCTCTGGGGATTTTCTTCTGTGACTCATGAGCAAAATAACCAAAGAGGGAGTTTACACTGACCTGGAAAAGATACTCTGGGCTCCTCTACTGACTGTAATTGCAAAGGACGCTCTTTGTTCCTCCAGTAAAGTAGGACTCTCTTGTGTCTTGCACTGATGGCGGACACCACTAAATCAGCTCCTCCACTAAATCACTTGCACACCCATTCCTGATCCTCTGAATTAACACAAGCTCATATTTTTATTGGACCATCATGGCTCTATCACCTGGCTCAATGGCTCACCCTTCATGGGATCCTTCTCAGAATCAGCAATCTTAGTATACGTTTTTGTTGGGACATCGTTGGTCTTGTAAGCCAAAATTCACTCACAGTCACTCAATCACCACTGCCTCAGTAAGAGCACACATTTCAGATGCCCGTGAGTCACTCACTACAAGCACATGCTTTTAGTCCCATATTCCCTTTACTCACCTTTGATCTCACTATACTCCGTTTCTAATGCTCCAGCCACATTTCCATTCTTTTTTTTTCTCAATTCTTCACCTGACGACATTGTAAAAAAAATGATTTTCTATCGATGAAAATGTAATTTGGATCGGATTACGGAACATCAGGAAAAATATGGACTATCAATATCAATGATTTTTTATCAAATCGAGGCAAGCTTACTTTTAAACAGTGCTACCCAATAGTATCTATTTTGATTTCCTGTCTTTAGGCTGGTGGAGTTTCACTTGTTAATATACAGCATGACAAGGCAGCACAGGTGTTCAAGAACATTAAGAATGATGTGCTTATATTACAAATTGAGAGGAAGGTAAGGAACTGTTCAACATACTTTTACAATCAGCAAAGCACCTATGGAACAAATGCCAGTCAGAGCGAGTAAGCCTAAAGCTTACTAAAACAAATAAATAAACTCATAAAAAGTAAGTCTAAAGCAAAAGTAGCAGGTAATTTAGGATGTCCTTCCTGAAGCTGGGGCAAAGTCCTTTCCCATTGGCAAAAAGGAAAAAATGCAGATCATGTCACTGAGAGCTACATTTGTGCACAAATTGTCTGCCACGTTTGCCCACAAAAATTCAGATACTCAACTTTACAGTTTATTCTGTGAAGCGTTTTCGGACATCCTCCCAACATGAAAGGCACTATACCAAATGTAAGGATTATTATTATTATTATTTGTCGCTTTACAACTTGCATTGACTGAGGCAAAGTATGGTATATGAAAAGGGCCGAAGGTGAGGAAGAGAAAGCAAATTATGAAGTGTAAAATGATTCTATTGCCTCCTTTGTACTGTGCATCCATATTCTGTGTGATATTTTTGCAAAAATGTTTTGATATTTTTCAGATTGGTGGTAATGCACCTTCCACGACATTGAGTCCAGCAACCGGATTACATCAGTGCGTTCTAAATCTTCGAAGGTCATTGGATTTTGTTCTTTATGTTTTGAACCAATGTGGCCCACATCTTATTGTCATCTTTTGTTCTCATAAACTGTCATGGAAGCAGATGTATGCTCAGCTGTGATGTACTGCAGAGCTCTATGTTTGAACTACTCCTATTTATTACATATAGATTTCCACCAAGTGACAGCAAACTCTACCTTCAGCTTCCATCCTTGATTCCGGAACCATTGATGTTCTGACCAGCTTGTCAATTTTTTTTTTGATGACAATTTTGGCACACAGAGCAAACCTTATTTATTGTTTCCATCCTCAATTTTCCAATACAATCTAGTTAATTTCCCTTCAAA
The DNA here is from genome assembly GCF_018977255.1 of Callorhinchus milii. NCBI lineage: Eukaryota > Metazoa > Chordata > Chondrichthyes > Chimaeriformes > Callorhinchidae > Callorhinchus > Callorhinchus milii. The sequence goes on from NW_024704744.1 coordinate 59,330,860, forward strand.
GGGAGGGCTACGCCTACCTGAAACTGTTAACTGCATTGACGTTCTACATTAATGTTTAATAGGTTTATGTGTGTAACCATTGATCTATGAATTACACTTGTGTTTGTTCAAGACAGAAACATACAAAGAAATCTCAACTATTACCTCCCTAGGCAAGGACATTTTGCAGCAGAAGATTCCCATGGATCATTCTAGGAACCTCTGTGGTGACCATGGTAATGGTGGTAGGAGCACTGAAATACCATGGTGGAGTAAAGGAACCATCTATACCATTCATAAACAAATAAATAAATCTGCATTTATGTACATGATACCTCCATGATTACTGGCATGTTCATTTTTTGATTGTAGAATCAAAGTGCTGTCAGCCAGGGAAGGCCATATGATCATTCAAGGGCTTGAATGGGCTGGAAAGGAAGAATGAGACCCTCAACAACAACAGCTTATGCATTTATACAGCGCTCTCCATGTGGGGTACTGTCTTGGAGCACTCTTTTTCTGCTGATCATGCTATTCCATGACACAAGTTAGTAAGTGTGTAATCATCTCATGACCATCTCATGAGGAAAGGATCACATCTGACTGTCATGTCAGTATCCTGTTTACATTCACTGTCTAGGCTCACACATGAAAAGTACCGGGAGCACCAGTCCTGTTAATTGTTTCTCAGCATGAGTAAAAAAGGGTGTGGGGGGAGGGAGCAGTGACAAATTATACTAACTTATACAATCTTAGTAGAAGAACTGAAAAAAATGATAATTTATGTTGAGAAGATAAAAGCATTAATAAGAAGGAAACAATAAGTACTGTTTCCCTACTACTTTTGTAAGCATTTGTTAATGTATTGACTTTAATGAAAAGTCAGCTACAGGAGTAACTGGAAAGGACAGGTAAATGGGACTGAAAGGATTGCTCTTGAGGGAAAACATAAAAAAATCTACAAACTGCCTTGAATAAGGTGAAGCACGCTGAGAACAATGGATACAAAAGAATTATAAGAATAATAAATTAGTCACTCAATTCACAACTGTTTAAGGGACACTACGGTGCACAATTGGCTACGACGTTTCGCCCACAAAATATACAGTCAATTCACTTTACAGTATATTCTGTGAAGTGCTTTGAGACATCTCGAAGATGTGATAAGGCACTATATCAAATGCAAGGATTATTCGTGTTATTATTATACCTTCATGATAGCCTTCATGATAAAAAAATTACATAGTTACAGATAATGACAATTGTTATAGTTAGCAAGAGATAAGAGTTCTGCATAAACATAATTAATGCTATCATCTGTGAACACACTGAAGAGGGAGCATTTTAATAATAATAATCCTTGAATTATCCTTGAACGTCTTCTAGATGTCTCAAAGCGCTTCATAGAATATGCTATACAGTGAATTGACTGCATTTTTGTGGGCGAAACGCAGCAGTCAATTGTGCACAGCAATGTCCCACAAACAGTCATGGATTGAAGTGACCAAATTATTATTGTTTTTCTTGAGGGATTATTATCAGACGCGTGGAGTAAGGAAACTGGCCCAAGGTTTTGCCCTTCCGGGAATCGAACCCAGGTCTCTTGCTTGTGAGGCGAGTGCTCTAACCACTGAGCTACAGGACTCCACATTTTAGGTCATTTTGCCCTTTGGTCACAGCCTGGAGACTGCTCATGAAACCACATTATTTTTCTACCTGAGCCCTACCAATACAATATAATTTATGTCACACCTTTCACATCAGATGGAATTCTGAAACTACTTTCCCAACATTTGGTATTGACATGCCACATAATGACCAGCAGAGGACCTCAGCATGTAGACACATCTTCTGGTTTGCCCGAACAAAATCAATAGTTTTCAATCACTAAATAAGAAAGCGTAGCTTTCCAGATGACCCTGTGGCTAAGGTTTTAGGTAGTACTCGGCCATATGGACCAGATAGAGTTACAGGTTTAAATCTCATTCTATTTTGTTAGCTGCACTTGATGCTACAATTAGGCTGTAATTGGGGCCCCTACGTTAAGAAGGAAAACTCAGAGAGGATTCCCAGTCCTGATCAACCTTTTCCATTTTGAGTTTTAACGTATTCAAGAGAAAGATAGTATTCATTGGTGAAAAAAATTTAATTATTCAAACTAAGCCTTGCTTTTTGATAGCAATTTTTTTAACATAAAATATGTGGAGCATAAAATAGGAGATGTAATAATACAACTAACCAGTAGAAGAGCAGAGGTTTGTCAATGTTTTAAATGCAAGGACAACAGAATGTCAGAATCAAGTCAATCTACTGTATCAGTCTTGGTAGTCCAGTTTCTGAGGTAAGCGAGACCGCAGTACACCAGGGCACAGCTGATGACTCCAAAGCCAGCCTGGCTCACCAGCAGGACTGGAAGGCAGACCAGTCATCTCAATCAGCTCCTGTTAACTCTGCAAGCCAAAGCCCCAACAGGAAGGGTGCTCCTAGCTGAAGAAGCAGCAGGAAACTTGCCAGACATTGCTATCAATGGCAAGCTATGCAGTTTTAGCTGGTTAGACTTCAGTAGTTCCCCAACATATGCTCGGGAGTCCTCAAGCCTTGGTTTTTGCCAGTCATGGCCTTTGCCAGCCATGGCTTTTGCCAGGCTTAGTTTTTGCTAACCTTGCTTAATATTGTGGAGTCCTGTAGCTCAGTGGTTAGAGCACTCGCTTTGCAAGCGAGAGACCCGAGTTCAATTCCAGGCAGAGGGCGAAACCTTGGGCAAGTTTCCTTACTCCACACAGAGCCTAATAATAATCCCTCCAAAACAAAAACAATAATAAATTGGTCATTTTCAATCTACGACTGTTTGTGGGACATTGCTGTGCGCAATTGGCTGCCGCGTTCGCCCACAAATATACAGTCAATTTACTTTACAGTATATTCTGTGAAGCGCTTTGGGACGTCCTCCCGATGTGAAAAGCGCTATATCAAAATGCAAGGATTATTATTATTATTTATTATTATTACTCCCTGAAATTAGATAAGCAGGGTACATCCCTCTAGAGAGTGTGCATTCCATTCCAGACATACGAATTTCCATGTATGGGTGGCATACATGGAATTCTTAGTATGGTCTGATTCTCATAAATATGGTGATGAGTTTCTGCATGTGACAGACACTTGGCTAACCAAAATAAAAGTAGCATAATCACTGATATGGGCTAAACTGATTTCTGTACCATTCAATAAATTTTGCAAATTTGTCCCCAAGAACTTAGAAATGACTGAAACATAATTGTATAAATCATTTAATTTTATATTTATGACATAATGCTGTAAATTGATTTTGCAGTATAGAGATTTATAAACAACATAAAATTACATTACATTTGAATAGCACCTTTCATGTCAGGAGCAAATCCCAAAGCCTGTAAACGTACAGGAACAAACTCAGTAATTTTACTGAAAAGAGGAGAATAGCGCAGCAGTGAATTTGCTGCATGGAGCAGAATAACTGCTCCAATGAGTAACATCAGAGTGCATGATGCAAAAGAGCTTTGATATATAGAAGATACCACAACATCATGAGATCAATTTGGATAAAGATGGCCCTTTGGTCCATTTAATCTCATTCTTTCAGAACACCCATCCTATCACCCTCCCATCATAGAATCAAGCTGCTTTTTAAATAAGTTCTATCTCCATGAACCACCCTTCCTAGCAACCTGTACTAGTCGTTAATTGCCCTTTGGGTAAAGACAAACTTCCTGGTGTGTATGCTAAAATTGCCCTTTGTGACTCCAAACCTTTGTTCTCTTGTTCAACCTATGTCTTGACGCATCCTAACGTATTGTTCTTGATTTACTTTTTCAATCACATTCAAAATGTTATACACCTCTATAAGATCCCCCGCTGATACATCTTCTCATACCCTTGCTCATACCCTAGGCCAATAGAAAAATGTGGCAAATATTTCCGTTCTTTTCTATTGGCCCAGCTCACAGCTCACTTCCTCTAACATTGGGGAATCATCTAATTGTTCTCCTCTGCATTGACTCTACTTTCTGCCTGAGCAGTCCCCTTATGACACAGCAAGCAGAACCACACATTTACCAGTGTAGCACCACCTTGAAAGAATGTACTGTGCCCATATAATATACATGAGGCCTGAGGTCCACACTTCTATTCAGTTCACAAGGTATACTTAAATGAGATATCAGACTGGTACCTGTCTATTGTTTGGTTTATACAATGGGTACATCTCATTTGTCTATACATCTTTGTATGTATTTGTTGTACTGTGACTTAATGTCCTCCCGACATGAAAGGCACTATACAAATGTAATGTCTTGTTGTTGACAGTGTGCATTTGGATGTAGCTGGTGCAGGGAACGCTGTGTCTTGAGTGTGCCTTGTCAACAATGCCTCTCTCTCAAGCCCAACAAAACTATTCCGAAAGGAGATCAAATGGGCCAAACCACCTTCTTCATCTGAACCTCTCTTGTGATCACTTCTATCCAAAACTGACATGTTCAGGACAGACACCAGGAAGTTTTACTTTAACCAGGTAGTAATTAATGACCAGGACAGGTTGCCAGGAAGGGTCGGTGGGGCCAGGAGTCTGGACTCTTTTTTTAAACAAAGCAGCTTGAAGGGAGGATGGGTAATGATAATACTTGCATTTTACATAGCAACTTATCACACCATTGAAACGTTTCAAAGCGCTTCACAGAATATACTGTAAAGTGCAGTGACTGTGTATTTTCTGGGCAAAACGTGGCAGTCAATTGCGCGCAACAGTGTCCCACAAACAGTCGTGGATTGAGTGACCCCCTTCANTTTTTTGAAGGGATTATTACCGCTGGAAAAATGACGCACCAATTGACTAACAACTGGGTTCCTACTTACTGGTCGGTAAACAGAGGAGTGCGGGGTAAGGAAACTTGCTCAATGTTTCACCCTACCTGGGAATCAAACCCAGGTCCTCCCGCTTGCGAGGCGAGTGCTCTAACCACTAGGCTACGACACTCACTCGCCGGGCAACTCTTCCCACTCCCCCTGACCCACCCAAAACACACACACCCTCACTCAAAATGCTTCTGGGGGGATGAGATCAGGTGGAGCTTCTTCTTCCTGACCACCCCTGGGATCTTGAGCTTGAGCTCCCAGTGTGGGTCCTGGGTGGCGTGGAGGGTGTAATTGCAGGGAGCGGGGCTGTAGGTGGCGCTGCGAATGGAGGAGGACGAGGAGGAGGAGGAGAAGAGTGACAGGCGTGACCCCGCCCCCCGCCGCCTTTTGTCCGCGCGGCCGGTGAGGTGGGCGCCGCCGGGTCTCGTGCCTGAGCGCGCGGCAGTTAGAGCGGCGGCGGTTGGTGGGGGCGGCGCGTGGAGAGGAGAAAGAGAGCGGCTGTGAGGGGAGGACGGAGACGCCGGGGAGAGGGAGCGGGGCCGGGGGGGAAGACAGCGGGGCCGGGGGGGGAAGAAAGAACGAGAGAGAAAGACTAAGGCCCGGGAGAGAAAGAGAGAGGGGGAGAGAGAGAGAGAAGGCGCGGGGTCGGGTCGAGGGGGGGAGAGAGAGGAGCAGAGCCCGGGGAGAGACGGAGGGCGCGCGGGGCTCGGGGGAGAGAGGGAGAAAAGAAAGAGCAGGGCCGGGGGTGGGGGGGAGAGAGAGAGAGAGGGCGCCGCGGCCAGAGTGAGGGGAGCCCGATAATAAAGCTGGATAACCGGAGGAGCGGGGAAACGCCGAGCCCAGCCTGTGCCGAGCGGGGAGAGAGAGAGAGAGAATGGCCAACGAGCCGGTCATCCTGAATGTCTATGATATGGTGAGTGAGGGAGAGGGAGGGAGAGGGAGGGAGGGAGCTGCCGCAGCCTCAAAACTTCCTCAGGGTCTCAGCTCGGAGCTGTTTATCTTATCGCACACACAGGTACTCGAGGACACGGTCATTAATGCTCCGATTTCACTTGGACATTGTCACTTGGCAATCGTGTTGTTACGGAGCCTGCGATCTTCACCGGAAGCGCCCCCCGCCGCCAGCGGTGGGAAAAAGTGACTTAATTTAATCCGTACCTTCATTCAAAACTCGGGTCGTTTTGATTTTAGCATTTCGCGAGCTGCTCCCCCCGCACCCATGTCACTTTTGTGCCTTGTAAACACCGCGCAATGCTGAATGTTTAGAGAAGATGGGAGGTTTTTCTGTGTGGAAACAATACCCCCTTTTCTCCCTCTTCCCGAAAAGAATTGCCTGTTTTTAAATAAAATTTGCGACCACCGCATATTTTCTACAATGAGTCTGTTGACCTTAATAAGCTAACAGCTAATTTTGTGACCGGAGTAAATACTTTTTATCCTTCTTTACTTTTTGTGGAGTTGTAGTTCAAACTTTCTCAATAGGAATTTAGTTGAATACCTGTATGAGCTAAACATCCATCTAATCCCATGTCTGACACATCAATTGTGTGCTTAGTTTATTTAGTACATTAGTTTAACTACTTAATTGATCTGTTTGCTCTCTAAAGCCAATATTATAAATTAGCCTTTGTTTTAGTTTTATAGTCTTTCCATTTAGATTAGGGATTTAACTACTTATTATTTAAAGCTGTTTTATTTTGTGCTATTATTTGTGGAACGAACGTCTGTGTGATAGAGCATTTTCAAATGCCCTGTCAATCTGTTGCTGTCTAATATTAATATAGGTGAAACCTATAATAAAAAGTTGATAGCCGTTGATGGCACATTAATGTTGAAATTTTGCATGTGAGAAACAAGGTTGAACTCTTCAAATACCTTTTTTATTGGTGAACCAAGGTGAGCAGCCAAGGTGCTTTGTGCAAAAACAACACAAAATGACATTTATAGAGTGCCTTTCATGTCGGGAGGACGTCTCAAGGCGCTGGACAGTCAGGGGTCAGGATCCGAGCATGGGGGAGGGTGGGTTAGGGGTGAGGGAAGGCAGAGAGGTGGGAGGACGACCGAAGGCACAATCGAAGAGGAGGGTCTTGAGACCGGCCTTAAAGGGGGCAAGAGAGGAAGTGAGGTGAAGGGACTGTGGGATGGAGTTCCAGAGTGTGGGGGCAGAGAAGCTGAAAGCTCAGCCACTGATGATTGGGCGGGAGACATGGAGCAGGCGGAGCCCGCTGAGTGGAGGGAGCGGGCAGGTTGGTAGGGAGTCAGCAGGTCAGAGAGGTAGGAGGGGGCAAGGCCATGGATAGCCTTGAAAATAAGGATGAGGATCTTGAATTCGATCCTCTGAGGGATGGGGAGCCAGTGGAGTCGGGCGAAGGTGGGCGTGATGGGGTCACAGAGCCTGGTGCGTGAGAGTACATGAGCTGCAGAGTTTTGGATGATCTGCAGCTTGTGAAGGGAAGAGTTGGGAAGGCCGATGAGGAGGGAATTTCCATAATCGAGCCTTGATGTGATGAATGTATAGGTAAGGGTTTCGGCAGCCTGAGGGGTGAGGCAGTGCCGGAGCCTGGCAATGTTGCGGAGGTGGTGGTAGGCAGTACCGGTCAAGGCACGGATGTAGGGGAGAAAGGACAGTTCAGGGTCAAACAAGGCACCCGGGTTCCTGACTGGCTTAGTGAGGTTGAGTGGGCAGCCGTGGATGCTGATGCTGCCAGCGCCCGAGGTGTGGAGACCAGTGCCTGGAGGTGCATTCTTAAACAATAATAATACTTGAATTTTTTATAGCACCTTATCATGTCTTCGAGACTTCTCAAAGCGCTTTTCAGAATATACCTTAAAGTGAATTGATTGTATATTTTGTGGGATTATATATAACTTGTATATTCTTGAGTTGTTACTAACTCAAGAATATACAAATTATATATATTGTGAATCATATAGATCCCAGTGTGAATAATTTCCCTTGGATTGGGCTCTTTTGGCCTGGGTTCCTCTGGATACAGAGGAAAAGAGCTGGGATGCTCATCGCCTTGATCTACCAATTTGGCGTTTGTTATGGAACTTCTACATTGTCTTTGGTCGTGATGTGGATCCTTAAGCCAATTGAAGTCTCCCAACTGCTGCTCTGATTGAGATTGATGTAACTCCTTCTGTGTGGCTCATTGACACCACTAAGTGGTCGGTGCCTTGATTTGCTCAATTAAAAACAATTGTGTTCTAGTAATGCATTGCATTAATTTTACTAAAATGGTTCGGCAGGATCTGTTTTCTAGCTGATTGTTTTTTTTAATAAAGTTAATGGCCACAATTGCAACTCCAAAATCGAGGATTTATTTATTGTTCAAACAGTACTTTTGCGGAAACCAATCCATCTTTTGGTATATGGTCATGGACCAGCTTGTCCAGGAGAATATTGTAAATAATATCTTTAATAGTCCTTACATTTGATTATAGCATCTTTTTTGTCAGCCAGGAAGTTGGAGGCGGTGGTGAAAGCACGTTATGTTGAAAAGTCTCATAGCGCTTCACAGGATATATTGTAGGTTTCAATGATGGTAATTTGAATGCAAATTTGGAACCAAATATGCACACAGCAGTGTCCCACAAACAGCCAAGAAGTGAATTATCAATTTCACCTTATTGGCCAGAAGGAAGAAGCTCCCTTCTCGTTTGAGTTGTGCTTTGGGATCTGTAATATTCAACAACAGTAACTACTACTTGCATTTATACAGTGCTTTTCATGTTGGGAGGACACCTGGAAAGTAGAGGGGATCTTGGTTTTAACATCTCATCCAAAGAATAGCAACTCCAAAAATGGACCCCTCCCCTCCCACCCCAGTGCACTGGAATATCGGCCTTGACTATGACCTAAAAGTCCAAACATCTGGCTTGAATCCACAACCTTCCAACTCAGAGGCAATAGTGCTACTGACTGAACCATGCTGATATTTTAGAAGAGGTTCTAAGCTATTGTGTTATCCTCAATTTCAAATCTGCTTGCAATGGTTATTTTTATTTTGCCTTGTCAGTCATTCTTACGTGGTGCTGTTTTGTACATTTTTGTGTAGGAAATTGATAAGCGTAGCTTGACAAATGGCTCACAGATCCGTAGAAATGCATTTGTTAATTGTTATTTTATTATCCTTCCTTGCAGACATTGAGACCTGCTGTGGCATGTATTGACAGGAAGAGTATTTCCATAAGTGAGCATGACTTAATAACTCCCACTTGAAAAATGTTATGAGTGGAGAGTTTTATGATTTCTCACTTCTGCTCGTGTTGTAGTCTGTTAATGCTGCACATTTAAGTTTAATGTGGTAACAATTCTGACTTATTATATAAGACCGAAGTTTTGAAAGAATATCTTCTTGTTTCATACACCTATACATATGTGTGGTGGAATGAGCTCCCCCCCCCCCCCCCCACATTGCTTTCAGTAAATAGGTATTGAGGATGCTATGATATAGATAATGTAGGTAATTTACAACGGAAATTCATTATTGAGACTCAGTAATACCCAGAATTGTATTGTAATTGTGGAAGAAACAACAATGCCAGTCATAGTTGCTATCAAAACAAGCGGACTTCATTAGGATCCAATGCCACCAACGGTTTGATTGACCTCCAAATTGCACCGCCCAAGTGTGTTAATATATTATTCCTTTTACTCCTATCCTGTTATTACCAAATTTGTCACTGGTGAGTTGAAGATACCCATAACAATTGTTTATTGTTCCCTCATGCTCTTAGCTCATTTGGAAATTGTTTCATATCTGTTGCTTCTTTTGTACTATAGTGTGAACCTGAGGTTATTATAGTGGAACACTCCTGAGGCTCGTATAACAAAATGGATTGGGAGCTCAAGGCAATATTTTATTATTACTTGTTGCCAGATGTCTCACCTGGAATATATTGCCACTCAACTGATTACTAACTAATGTTGATGGTGGGAGATACTGAAGACAGTTTTTATGCCCATTAGTTGGTTACCCTTATTTACTTTTGAAGCAGAACTTTGTAAAATTGCACCATGGTTCAGTGAAAACTGCGGTTTTCTATCTATGAAAGGGTTTGTAGGAGTACTGATTTTTCTGTGCATGAAATTTAGTCAGCAAAATGTAGTACATTTTACAACATCTTGGAATTCAGCAGCCCAAAGGACCTAAATCATTTTTACTGTATTTGAGTATGCCTATATCAGAGGAAACGTTGCTCGTTCAGTGATTATAATCAGGCAAGTTATAAAATTACAGGCAAATGAGCAGGAGAGAGTTGTCTATTAATAAGCTAGTAACAGAAACTAGCACATTTACAGGGTGCGGGAAACGATCAACAACAGCAGCAAAATTAAATTTGTATAGCGCCCGCCTTTCACGTCGGGAGGACGTTCCAAGGCGCTGGACAGACAGAGTTACGGACCCAAGCTGAGGGTTGTGGGGGGGGGGGGGGCGGAAGCAGGGAGATCGAAAGTACGGTCGAAGAGGAGGGTCTTGAGGTGGGTCTTGAAGGTGGCGAGGCAGGGGGCAAGCCAGAGGGACTGCGGGATGGAGTTCTAGAGGGTGGGTGTAGAGTGGCAGAAGGCCCGCCTGCTGATAGTGGGGCGAGCAGGGCGGGGTGCATGGAGCAGGCCGGAGCCCGCTGAGCAGAGGGAGCGAACAGGGTAGTAAGGGTTTAGGTGATCAGAGAGGTAGGGGGGAGCAAGACCGTGGAGGGCTTTGAAGGTGAGGACCAGGATCTTGAACTGTGTCCTCTATGTGATTGGAAGCCAGTGGAGTTGGGCGAGGATGGGTGTGATGAGGGTTGCGGAGCCTAGTGTGGGAGAGGACACGGGCTGCAGAGTTCTGGATGATCTGCAGCCTGTGGAGGGAGGAGTTGGGGAGGCTGACAAGCAGTGAGTTTGCATAGTCGAGCCTCGATGTAATGAAGACGTGCATGAGGGTTTCGGCCTGCGGTGTGAGACAGTGTCGGAGCTGGGTGACGTTGAGGAGGTGGGAGAAGGCAGAGTGAGTGATGGTGCAGATGTGGGGTAATTGAGGGTCAAACAAGACCCCAAGGTTCCGGACTGGCTTAGTGAGGTGGAGTGTGCAACCACGGATGGTGATGCTGTCAGTGCCTGAGGTGAGGAGGGCCTGACAGGAGCCAATCAGGAGAGCATCGGTCTTGCTGACATTCAATTGAAGAAGGTTAGCTCTCATCCAGAACCTGATATCTGACAGACATTCTGTTAGTATAGCAGTGGTCCTGGAGTCGAGGGTGGAGGCAGAAAGTTAGAGTTGGATGTCATCTGCATACATGTGGAAGTTGACTCCATGTTTGCAGATGATGTCATCAAGGGGAGCATATTGTTATTGAAAAGGAGGGGACCAAAGACTGAGCCCTGAGGAATGCGGCACGCGACGGTGCAGGGGCTAGAGGAGAAGCCGTTTGAGGAGTTGAAGTGCAAGCGGTGTGAGAGGTACGATCTGAACCAATTGAGGGCAGCACCATGGAAGTTGAGGTGAGAAGAGAGGCGGTGGATGAGGATAGAGTGGTCGATGGTGTCGAAAGCAGCAGAGAGGTCAAGGAGGACGAGGAGGCAGAGGGAGCCCTGGCCAGAATGTCATTTGTCACTTTGACCAGGGCTGTTTTTGTGCAGTGGGCGGCACGGCACGGAAACCCGAGTGGAGGGGTTTGAGAAGGGAGTGGTGGGAGAGGAAGGAGCGAAGCTGAGAAGTAACAACTCGTTCCAGGACCTTGGAGAGGAAGGGGAGGTTGGAAGTGGGCGTAGTTAGGGAGTAGAGAAGGGTCCAGGGAGAGTTTTGTAAGGATAGAACTGATGACAGTGGTTTTTAAAGGGGTGGGAACAGTACCAGAGGACAGGGAGAGGTTAACAATGTTAGTGAGTAGAGGGGCAAGGAGGTGGAGCTGGTCGGTAATAAGGGGATAGGGATGGGGTCGAGGGAGCAGGTGGTGGGTTTCATGCGGATTATGGTAGTAATGAGAAAGGAGGGGGAGACGGGTTCAAAGGTGTGCAGGGAGGGGTGGATAGGGGCTGGGGTGGGAGGAGGAGGAGATGGGGTGGGGGCAGCTGTTGCAGTAGCAGAGGCAGCTGAGTGGATTCCCTTGACTTTGGATTTGAGGAAGTCCAGCATTGCCTCGCAGTTTGCATTTGAGGTGAGGATGGGTGTGAGGCGTGAGAGGGTGGGCAGAGGAGTTGGTTTGTGATGGTCAGACAGGATACAGTGTTTGCATAATCCGCAACTTATTCTTTTTTCACCAAACTGGAAATTTTTAACACAGTTCTCCTGATGGTTCTGTAGAGTCCTGGGTTCAATTCCAGGCAGGGCGAAACCTTGGGCAAGTTTCCTTACTCCACACGCCTAATAATAATACCTACAAAACAAAAGTAAATTGGTCATTTTCAATCCACGACTGTTTGTGGGACACTGCTGTGCGCAATTGGCTGCGGCATTTCGCCCACAAATATACAGTCAATATTCAGCATTTTCTGTGAAACGCTTTGAGAAATCTAGAAGACGTGAAAAGCGCTATATCAAATGCAAGGATTATTATATTATAAATCCATTATCTCCTGTGAAACGTGTGTGAAAGCATGTGTTATGCAGAAATGTTATGGATTAAATGTCAACAAGGCACTTGGGCCAGGTGGTATATCTCCTAGAATCTTTAAGGAATTGGAAGAGGAAATTAATGATGCCTGATTATTTATAGAAGTATTGCACCACGTGTGGTGAATAGTCCTGGAATGTCCAATATTCAAAAACTGAGTTGGATATAAATTACCGTGTAATTTATCTAGTAATTACTGGTCAGTTAGTCTCAATTCCATAGTCTAAAATGTAATATTTGAGAAGTTCCCAGTGATTATTTACAGAACGCTGACTTCAGGAACTGTCAGCTAAGTTTTGGAAGCAATGCAATGTAAAATTGGAGTCCTGCAGCTTAGTGGTTGCAGCACTGTCCTCTCAAGCGAGAAGACCTGAGTTCAGTTCCCAGGCAGGGTGAAACATTGGGCAAGTTTCCTTACTCCACACACCTGTTTACCTAAGCAGTGAGTATGAATCCGATTGTTAGTCGATTGGTGGATCTCTTTTCCGGGGGTAATAATCCCTTACAAATAAATAAGTTAATATTATGAATAATGATTTGGTCACTCAATCCACAACTGTTTGTGGGACACTGCTGTGCACAATTAGCTGCCGTGTTTCACTCACAAAATATACAACAACAGGATTACATTTGTATAGCGCCTTTCATATCAGGAGGACTTCCCAAGGCACTGAACAGTGTACAACATTTCAGACCTGAGCTGGGGTCAGGGAGGGGAGGGGAAGGGGGGTGCCTGATGGCATGGTCGAAGAGAAGGGTTTTGAGGCGGAACTTGAAGGAGGCTAAGGAGGGGCGAGGGGGAGTGATTAGGGGATGGAATTCCAGAGGTTGGGGCAGAGTGGCTGAAGGCTCTCCCGCCAATGGTGGGGCGGTTGGGTTGCGGTATCTGGAGCTGGCTGAGCGGAGGGAACAGGCGGGTTGGTAGGGGGTTAGGAGGTCGCAGAGGTAGGGTGGGGCGAGGCCATGGAGGGCTTTGTAGGTGAGGACCTGGATCTTGAACTGGATCCTCTGAAGGATAGGGAGCCAATGGAGTGGGCGAGAATAATAATAATAATAATCCTTGCATTTGATATAGCGCTTTTCACGTCGGGAGGACATCCCAAAGCGCTTCACAGAACACACTGTAAAGTGAATTAACTGTATATTTGTGGGCGAACGCGGCAGCCAATTGCGCGCAGCAATGTCCCACATACAGTCGTAGATTGAAAATGACCAATTTATTATTGTTTTGGGTTTTGGAGGGATTATTATTAGGCTCTGTGTGGAGTAAGGAAACTTGCCCAAGGTTTCGCCCTCTGCCTGGAATTGAACTCAGGTCTCTCACTTGCAAAGTGAGTGCTCTAACCACTGAGCTACAGGAATCCACAAGAATGGAGGAGATAGGGTCAAGGAGTTTGGTGCGGGAAAGGACATGGGCTGCAGAGTTCTGGATTATCTGCAGCCTGTGGAGGGAGGAGTTGGGAAGGCCGACAAGCAGGGCCTGGAGATGATGAAGGCATGAACAAGAGTTTCAGCGGCGTGGGGGGTGAGGTAGTGGCGGAGTCGGGCGATGTTACGGAGGTGAGGGAAGGCAGAGTGGGTCATGGCTTGGATGTGGGGAAGAAAAGACAGTTGAGGGTCAAACAAGACACCAAAGTTCCTGACTGGCTTGGTGAGTTGAAGTGTGCAACATGGTGGTTGATGCTGACAGAGCCTGAGGTGCTGAGGCGCTGGCGCGAGCCAATCAGGAGGGCCTCGGTCTTGTTCACATTGAACTGTAGGAAATTTACTCTAATCCAGAACTTGATGTCCGACAGGCATTCTGTCAGGACAGCAGTGGTCCTGGAGTTGAGGGTGGAGGCAGAGAGTTAGAGTTGGGTGTCATCTGCATACATACGGAAGTTGACCCCATGTCTGCGGATGCTGTCACGAGGGGGAACATATAGGTATTGAAGAGGAGGGTAGGACCAAGAGGACCAAACACTATATTGTATACAAGAATTATTATGTTTTAATCAAGTGGTATTTTACAAAAAGAAAATGGATGGGAGCCACTGGGTTGTTAACTGAATTTTCAGAAGGTTTTGAGAAGTTCATCATGTAAGGCTTTTAAAGCCAGTTATTCATGCAGGAGATGACGGATTGAAAATTTCCTTTTCAAAAGGAGATGGAGAGAAAGGCTCAGAGGGCAAAAGACTGCCTTAGAGTTTTGGGTCCTCTAGTATTTATTTCATTTGACTTATTGTCTTATCAAATAGATACATTTTATAGNTTTTTTGAAAATTGTAGTAATGATTGCATTTGTAGGCTTGTGGTATTATAACATTACAGCTGATGCCCAGAGAAGCAATCTTATTACAAATGGAAAAGGGATTGATAATAATCGGACGGAATTGGACCAAGTAAGTGAATAAACTGGGAAATATCGACTATCTGAAATATCAGATAATAATGTTTGCATTTGATATAGTGCATTCACATCTGGAGGAAGTCTGGAAGCGCTTCACAAGATTTATTAAATTTAAGTTCATGCATATAGGCAACAATGCTGCATTTATATAGCGCCTTTCATGTCAGTAAGACATCTCAAAGTGCTTTCCAGAACTGTATGAGGAAAGAATTGGCGAAAAACGATTTGGGTGTGATCACAGATTGTAGCCTGGGGCAGTTGTCAATGGGTAAATAAATCAAGTACTGGGAAATAACTGGAGATGTTAGTCTACAAGTCGGAACATGTTTATAATAATCTATAGAATGTTACTGGTGAAGCGAGATCACAACTGTGATGTGCAGTGAGTGTAGCAGAAGACTGGAGATCAAAAATGGAAAAAGCTTAGCAGCTTTTTCAGTGGTATAAGTAGGTGGAACACATTCTCAGGAAAAGTAGTTGATTCTGTTTCAATTGACACCTTTTTAAAACTGAATTGGATCAGTAATGTTGAAGAGAATTAAGAATAATGGTGGTTATCATATGAATAAAAAGTGAATGCAGGATTCGTAAAATTCAGGGATTAATGGAGGGAAGAAGGAAATGGCTCATGAGCAAAATACTATTTCCTGGACTTTACTAGTTTGGCATTTGTAATTTGCTGTTTTCTGAATCTTGCTATCCAATGTTAGCAAACTGTTAGTCCCAATGAATGCAAAGAAATTCACTTTAGTCTCTAGTGTCTATTATTCGATTTTTTTTTTACCCCCCCCCTTTTCTGGCTGAATTCATGAAAGATTTAGAAAATGTATGTTTTGTATCTGTGATCCTGAGAGTTATGTGCTCTTGAGTTTCAATAAAGCCGAATATATCTGTAAGTCTTGTGTAAAGCAGTTGAAGTGATCTTATTTCACAATGCCCTACAATACGTTTCTAAACCACAACTTGAATTGACTTGACATGCCACGTCAGGAATAAATTGCGTTGATAATCTTTTCATGGACATATTGCAAATCTAAAAATGGTGAAAGACTACTTCATTAGCCTGAACTGCGTCACTGGGTAATTTTCTGTGATTACCTCAACTGTTTTGCAATATTTTGCCAGTTTCCACAAATGATTGAAATTGTCAATTCAGATTAAGCACTCTCTCAACAATTAATTCAGATGGCTGCTTGATTTTTTTCTTTTTCCCCTCTTTCCAAGTTTTGTCCTTAATCTCGCCTCCTGTAGGCAAGGTCCCAAGATGCATGGTGACTCAACAGTACCTTGGCCAGGATGGCCATTTTTCATAATGAGTGCTCAACTAGAAACCAACTGAATCATCGGGGATCCTGTAATAAATGGTACAGTATTTTTGTAACTATCTGAGCAGTCCTGTCATGTTTGAGGTTCTTTCTCTACCTTAGTCCAGTGGCGACTAACTTGTGGCCCGCTGGGCCATCAAGAAGTGGCCCACTGAACATTCACACTAGTCTAGATGAGTCTGTTTTAAATCAATGTTTTGTTTCCCGTTGCTTCTGTGTAGCAAAGTTTATGGTGCAGCCATAAATTAAGAAATATTCAAACAAAAAATAATTAAAAACAACTGATGTTTGTATACTGCCAATCTTAGAAATTCATTCAGTTTGGGAATGGGTGGATTAGTCAATTGATAAAGGAATATGCGTGAAACCACCCGTTTGTTATTGGGCGTTGGTACAAGCTGGCACGTGGAATGAAAATGTTGCTGCTCTCATCTTGTTGCCAACTTGCTTCCCTGTACAGTTTTTCACTTATCTGCAGTATGCTTTTGGCAACCAAACAATGAAACAATAATTAAAATAAAGATGCATCAAATATTTAAGACTAAGTGGCTCTTTTTTTAATAGCGGGTAGATGGGTAGAGCGTGACTTTTTTTTTAAAAAAAAGACAAACCACTGGCCGCTACCAGTACATTGAACGTTTATCAAAACTCTGAACTTTCTAATTTCTAATTTTCCTTCCACCTACCTGCGTGTGTCTATAACACAAACTTTTCTTTTTATTTTTACTGATCACAGTAATTACATCAATGCGGTGTGCATATAGACTAAGGTTATTGGGAGAAGTATCCCACTTATGTACTTCTCCCCATTTTATTGTAGAATTCTGTAACGATTTGAGGGAATCTTGCAGAGACTCTCACTTTAGCCTCATCTGTGCAGTAATTCAACTGGAAATGGATTGTGTAATACTATAAATTGCTGATTTTTAATACTTCATTACTCTTTGATTTAGTAAACAAATACTACCTGCGGTATGTTTTTCAACAAACAAACAAAACGTTTTTTTGTCAAATTCAGTAAGTTCTCATGCTGATCTAAATTTGACTCGATCATTCATCACCCCCCTCCTCTGCTCCTCACCCCCCTCCTGCTTGTGCCTGTGCTGGCTCTTTGGAAGAGCTACCCAATCAGTCCCACTGCTTCACTCTTTCCCCATATCCTTGCCAATTCTTCCTGTTTCAAAATTGTAAATAAAAGATCGGGATTAAAAGATCTGGCACTCCAGCTCATGAGCCAATACAAAATCTCTGCTCTTCGGTATTGACCTCTCCTTTAAGCCTTCATCTGATCTCTGACCGCAGCATGGAAACATTCGGCCAAAGTAGTCATGCTGGACTAATTCTGCCACCATCTCTACCTCAACACCATTGTTGTTGAAATGCACATCCAAGTGATTTTTGTTTTGGCCAACAACAAGATTGCTCTATTACTGTTAAAACTTTACTTCCAATGTAGTTTATATTCTCGAACAATAAAACCAGTGAGTGCATTACAAATCAATAAGTCCATCTTGGCATTCAGATGCAGGTTATAAACTACGTTACTCAATTATTGTTCTGTGATTTGACTTCATGGACCATTCTGGAATTATGATCCATTAACGACAGTGAAATAATGAATAAAATTGTTCTATCAAGATTGTTTAGTTTATATTTTGAAGGTAAAATTAATGGGACAGGTTAAAAATCTCAAGCATTTGGGCACCATATGTAGAAGTACATATTTTTCTCTGACTTCTGTCTCTGAAGTTCTTGAAATCTGTACTTAAAACTTGGAAGATTTCAACATCAGAACGTCTTTAGATCAATAATTACATATTCCAAGATGTAGCATTTATATAGAAATCAAAATGGTCGGTAACTGTAGAGTGATTTTGGTACACATGGTTTATACTCGAAATTGAACCTGGAATTTGATTAAATATGGCCTCACTGTAGACTAAATCCTGCATTCAGAATTTGTCTAAACTTGTCACTGGATGAATTACACATCTGCCCTATTGTGTCTCATTATGTAGGAAATATGATTAAATGGGAGGGCAAGAAAGGTGAATTAGGTGGCATAGTAACGCTAAAATATTGCCTCTTCCTCTTTGGGTCATTGATTTGTAATAATCCTTGCATTTGATGTATTGCCTTATGTCATTGATACGTCTCAAAGTGCTTCACAGAATATATTGTGAAATGGGTTGACTGTGTATAGATGGAACCATGCAACAAATAATGTTTTAATACAGTAAAGTCGCATAAATCTTATTATAAATCATCATTGCCTAAGTTGTACACTTACACACTTTTTTTGTAGTACTCATATTATTCATCTAATTTGTAACGTCGCTCTTCTACCCTCCATTTACCAGCTACTTTGAATCCCGGGAAATAATAATAATAATCTTTGCATTTGGTATAGCGCCTTATCACATTTCGAGGTGTCTCAAAAGCACTCCACAGAATATACTGCAAAGTGTATTGACTGTATGTGCCGTCCTGAGCCATACACAGGCCAGCTGCATTATGTCATGGGAAACTTAGTCTCGATCCGTCGATGCACATGCAGAAGAACTTCATTTCCTGCGATTCCAACGCTTGCTGGTAATAATAATAATCCTTGCATTTGATATAGCGCTTTTCACGTCGGGAGGACGTCCCAAAGTGCTTCACAGAACACACTGTAAAGTGAATTGACTGTATATTTGTGGGCGAACGCGGCAGCAATGTCCCACAAACAGTCGTAGATTGAAAATGACCAATTTATTATTGTTTTTGGTTTTGGAGGGATTATTATTAGGCGTGTGGAGTAAGGAAACTTGCCCAAGGTTTCGCCCTGCATAGAATTGAACTCGGGTCTCTCGCTTGCAAAGCGAGTGCTCTAACCACTGAGCTACAGGACTCCACATGTAAGTGCACATGCAGGGATGGATCAAGACTCATTGAATCGCGGGAAATGTAGCCTTGATTCATCATTGCATGTCCATTTACAGGCTGCAATAAATAACGCATGTGCAGCATAGATTATTGATTAAATTGGATTTTATGATTTATACAGTTTGCCTGTAACTCAGACTTCCCACAAGTTGTATCAAATATTATGGTCCCGACTGATGCAACTTGTGTGATTTTACTGTATTTATGATATCATAGCAGAATTTGTAAATAGCAAGTCCTACAAATAGTTTTAATTCTTACATTCTTTTCACGTTGAAAGGACATCCATTCAGTCTGACCTGACGACAATCAAAGTCCCAAAGAGGAAGAGGCAATATTTTAGCATTACTATGCCACCTTATTCACCTTTCTTGCCCTCCTGTTTAATCATATTTCCTACATAATGAGAAACGATAGGATTTTAGTAGAAAGGGTAGTGACTATATGTGTTATGGGTGAGTGAGGCAACATTCTTCGCAGAGGAATGCACCACAAATGGCCATGAAGTGAATAACCAATTTTATTCAAGGGATTGTTAGCCTAGACACCAGAAGAAACTCTGTTTTCTTTTTGAATAGTGCCATGGGATATTTAATGTCCACCTGAACTGGTTGATGGGTCATTGTTTAACATCTTCTGAAGGATGACACCTCCAGTAATGCAGCATGCCCCCACACTGTATTGAAGTGTCATTTTATGGAGTCCTGTAGCTCAGTGGTTAGAGCACTTGCTACACAGGCAAGAGACCTGGATTCGATTTCCGTCAGGGTGAAACCTTGGGTAAGTTTCCTTACTCCATACGCCTGATAATAATTCCTCAAGAAAAATAAAATAATAATTTGGTCACTCAATCCACGACTGTTTGTGGGACACTGCTGTGCGCAATTGGCTGCCGCGTTTCACCCACAAATATACAGGCAATTCACTTTACAGTATATCCTGTGAAGTGCTTTGAGACATCTAGAAGATGTGAACAAGTGCTATATCAAATGCAAGGATTATTATTGTGTGTGTATGTATGTGTGTGCATATATATATATATACACACATATATATATATAAAAAATACTATTTTAGACTATATGAGTTCCAAGTGCTGATGTGGGGCTTGAACCCACAACCTTTCAGCTCTGAGGTGAGGAGTGCTACCAATTGAGCCAAGCTGATACACCAGGATTGGCCAAGGTATTATAATAATTATTCTTGCATTTGATATAGCGCCTTATCACATCTTTGAGTCGTCTCAAAGCGCTTCACAGAATACTGTAAAGGGAATTGACTGTATATTTTGTGGGCGAAACGCGGCAGCCAATTGCACACAGCAGTGTCCCACAAGCAGTCATGGATTGAGTTTCCAATTTATTATTATAATTTTTTTTGAAGGAGTAATTACCCCCAGAAAAGTGATCCGCCAATCGCCTGACAACCGGGTTCCTGCTTACTGCTAGGTAAACAGAGGTATGTGGAGTAAGGAAACTTGCCAAACATTTCACCCTGACGGGAATCGAGCCCAGGTCTGTCGCTTGCGAGGCGACTGCTCCGACCACTATGATAATATCTCTGGGTGACCCAATGGAACTCCGTTGCCTTGGGCTTGAATTTCCTATTGCGTGTCGAGCCTCCTTTGACTGCAATCATTTAGTTTTTATTTTTGGAATTTTAAACTACAATTCGTATCTTGAGTGAAGTTCCAAAGACTCGGCCTGAGGCGCGTTTGATTCACTGCAGCATCTGCTATTTAGAAATCTTTTACAAATCTGAAAAATTACACCCTGACATCTGAATTTGTATATGGTTTGAAAGGAGTGGGTGAATCGATTACAACTTGTCATTTTTTCTAACTGGCTACAAAGGTTTATACATTTATCTTTATTCTGGTTGAAAGCTGCACCAATGATCTGTGGAACTAGTTACTCTAAATCTCATCTTCATCCCTTTGGTTTGTTGACATCCAGAAATAAAAAAGGCTAACTTGCATTTACAGCTGTTAGTCTAGTCTGAGTAGTCATCAGGCTTGAAAAGAGTTGTCTCAAAGGGGATCTTATAGAGATATAAGATGATAAATGGAATAAAGAAGAAACTCAGAATAATGTTTTCAGACTGCAGATAGCACAAGATGGTCCAAGTTCAGGGATGTGAATATTATGGAGTCCTGTAGCTTAGTGGTTAGAGCACTCGCCTCGAAACTGAGAGGACCTTGTTTCAATTCCCAGGCAGGGCCAATTGCACACAATTTCTTTTGAAGGGATTATTACGCCCGGAAAAGCGATCCACCAATCAACTAATAAGCATGTGTGCTGGGTAAGAAAACTTGCTCAACGTTTCACCCTGACCCGGCTGGGAATCGAACCCAGGTCCTCTCGTTTCTGAGGCGAGGGCTCTAACCGCGACGCTACAGGACTCCACAATTGATTCTTCATAAATCAGCTCCCATTAACCTGTTCACCTACCCTGAGCCTTGGCTCTTGCCAATCCACACAATAATTAGGTAAGCAGGTTGCGTCTGTCCTCCAGGGATAGAGAGAAGGAGCCATGCTAGACAACCAGTATGTTGGTAACCAATGCGCAGTACTAAGATTTACTGCATAGCTATGCAAATTCTTTTGGTGCCATCTTAAATGCTCGTAATTTGTGTTTTGTGATTAAATGGCTCAGTGAGTTGCCTAATCCAGTGGTTATTATTTGGGAGATAGCTAAGTAGAGTTAAGAGACGAGTAGTGAAGATTAGTTTCTGAAGCGCTTTGAGCCGTCTTGAAGAATGTAATAAGGCGCTACATCAAATGCAATATTAATATTGTTATATGAATGCACCTGGTTCCTACAGACTTCCTGTCTGGTTTAATTATGGGAAAACAACAAGACAACAACAACAAGATTCCATTCATAGCGCGCTTTTCACGTCAGGAGGACGTCCCAAGGTGCTGGACAGTTGGGTCAGGATCCGAGCATCGGGGGGAAATAGTCAGGGTGAGGGAAGGGAGGAAGCGAGGAGGGGGTAGAGAGTCGAGAGGGAAGCTGAAGGCACGGTCAAAGAGAAAGGTTTTGAGACCGGCCTTGAAGGAGGAAAGGGAGGAGGCGGCGAAGGCACTGGGGGATAGAGTTCCAGAGCCTCGGGGCTGAGAGGCTGAAGGCCCGGCCACCGATGGTGGGGCGGTTGGTGCGGGGGTTGTGGAGCAGACCGGAGCCAGAGGAGCGGAGGGTACGGGCAGGTAGGGGGATAGTAGGTCGGAGAGGTAGGAGGGAGCAAGGCCGTGAATGGCTTTGTAGGTGAGGATGAGGATCTTGAATTCGATCCTCTGGGGGATGGGGAGCCAGTGGAGGCGAGGTTCTTAGTAAATATAGTGTAGTTTTCACAACAGTCTGCTGCTATAGAAACCATGCATGATTACCCTTGTAGTCATTTTACTTTGTATTATATCAAACCCGCATCAATTATTTCTTGGACTAAATCTGGAGTTGTCCATTACTAGACTGGATTGATTGGGAGCAGTCTGGATATAGATAGCTATAGGTAGCTATTGCCAGAGTCCGAAGCACTGACTGTCCAGCGCCTTGGGGCATCCTCCCGATGTGAAAGGCGCTTTACAAATGTAGTGTTGTTGTTGTATTTAGGAATGGAGGCTTCTTTGTTACGCGTGTGTCTGGTCTAGCTTTTCTCTGCACTGTAAAATATTGTACATTCCAGCCTAATTGACATGGAATGCGTCTCAGTTTACACATGTTATTTAACATCTCCTTAGGCTAATTCCATCTCTTTTACTGTAGGACTTTAGAGAGTGAATGTCTCACATGAACTGTTATTATACTGATCTGGAACTGTTGACTAACCTGAAATCTCAACAAAAAAAAGCACAGCAGTATCCAGGTAATGGAGAGACTTCTAGAGGATCACTGAAGTGAATAGAACTGCAGTGAGAAGCTTTCCAAACGTACATGTGCAGTCCTGTAGCTTAATAATAATAATCATCCTTGCATTTGATATAGCGCTTCACAGACTATATTGTAAAGTGAACTGACTGTATATTTGTGGGTGAAATGCGGCAGCCAATTGCGCAAGCAGTGTCCCACAAACAGTTGTGGATTGAGTAAACAATTTTTTTTAAAGGAATTATTACCCCCGGAAAAGAGATCTGCAATTGACTCGACTAACAACCGGGTTCCTACTTACTGCTAGGTAAACATAGACGTGTTGAGTAAGGAAGCTTGCCAAAAATTTCACCCTACCGGGAATCAAACCCAGGTCTCTCACTTGCGAGGCGAGTGCTCCAACCACTGAGCTACAGGACTCCTTAATAGCTTAGTGGTTAGAGCACTGGTCTCGCAAGTGAGAGGACCTGGGTTCGATTCCTGGGCAAAGCAAAACGTTGGGCAAGTTTCCTTACTCCACTCTCCTCTATTCACCAAGCAGCAAGTAGGAACCCGGTTGTTATTTGATTGGGAGATCGCTTTTCCAGGGATAAGAATCCATTCAAAACAAATAATAGTAATAATTTGGTCACTCAGTCCATGACTGTTTGTGAGACATTGCAGTGTGCTGTGTTTTGCCTACAAAATGTACAGTCAATTCACTTAACAGTATATTCTGTGAAGCCCTTTTGGCGCTGATAAGGCGCTATATCAAATGCAAGGTTTGTTATCATAGACTATCACCAGGGCAATTGATGCAAGGAGAACTTGAAGGGGCAGCTCTCTGAGATAACTTATGTAGTAATGTTTTCTATCAGAGACAGTGAAATTTGTTTAATATCAGATAATTAAATAGTTTGGTTAATTGAAACATTAAGTGGAGACTACACCCAGACTCTTTCAAGAGTAGCTTTGTCTTTCAGGAATACATTGAAATTGTGCCAGGTTTCTCATTTTAAACAAGTACTGTAAAGTTCATAAGTCATTTAATGAATTTTTTTATTTCACACAAAATAGTCAAATCACATTACAGTATCCTATGAAGCATTTTGAGTAATCTCAATAACGTGATAAGGCTCTATATCAAATTCAAGGACTTTGATTTTATTTTTCAACGCCATCCATGATTGATGCAAATTGCCAGAGTGTTCTGTCAGTGATGTAAAAAAATCCTTTCATTTGATATAACTCCTATAATAACATCAAATGTCTTAAAGCACTTCATAAGCAATTGCTGTAAAGTGTTCTGACTGTATTTGTAGGAAAATGTGGCAGACAATTTATTTACAGCACGGTTCCACAAACAGTCACGAAATGTGGTTTATTTGGAGAATTGATTTCCAGCACACTGGAAAAACACTTCTCTCTTCTGTCTGAGATCTTTAAGGGTACCTGGACGGGTTTAACATTATCTGAAAGATGGCACCTCTGAGAATGTAACTGCAATGAAATATCAGCCTAGACTGTAAGATCAACTCCAAAATTCATTTTGAATGAACAGACTTCCAATCTCACAGTGAAACCTGCTAACAACTGTAAAAAATAAAGTAAACAACTGTCTTGTTTTTCCCCCAAATTGACTTTCAAAACGTGCATATCTTGTGGGCTCAGCTTTCTCTCACTTACGCAATATTGCAGGTCTCAGCCATTACCTCTTCCCTGGGCTGAGTGGAGAGAGTGAAAAACTGGGATTTGCAGAAAACCTAGGAATTGTAGCTTGACTAATTTACTGCCACTTTATTTAATTCACTAATGTGGATATTCGCAGATTTGTCTTATAGTAGAATTCATTGAAAATTCACAAGAATAGTGCCTGTTGATCTGATAATGCTTCAAATACTGATACAGAATACTGATAATCTTAAATATAAACCCTAGCTGCTAAGCATTGTCAATCTTATCAAGACAATTTTGCATAAAATTAATAAAAACTGCATAAAATTAAAAGGAGAGTACACACATGGATGCTGTCAGTTTTATTTTCTGTATAGCATCAATCACCAGTGTATTTTCTTTTACAATGAATGGGCTTTTTTCTGCTAGTTTTGTTTCCAGTTTCAGAATTGTTATGTACTTCCCTTCGGAGTCAAAGTTTGAACTTTTATATACTATATATATATCCTTGCATTTGATATAGCACTTTTCACGTCTTCTGGACGTCTCAAAACGCTTTACAGAATATGCTGTAAAGTGAATTGACTGTATATTTGTGGGCGAAACACGGTAGCCAATTGCGCACAGCTGTGTCCCACCAAAAGTTGTGGATTGAAATAACTTATTTATTTATTTGGAAGGATTATTATTAGGCGTGTGGAGTAAGGAAATTTGCCCACGGTTTCGCCCTCTGCCTGGAATTGAACCAGGTGTCTCGCTGGGTTCCAATTGTGGAAAAATCAAAAATCCAAGCTGAATTTGGAAACCGGTTGTTTTTAAGCAAAGTACGGGGAACGAGCACTACTACAGACACGCACGATGGGGACAGAGCAGGGAATGGTGTTAGAGTAGAGCTTCAGAGGGAAAGCCAAGTACCAGCACAGGCACAAAGGGCACGTCCGTGCCTTATTCTTTCCGTTGGGCAAACAGACAATGCGCAGTTTTCTTTATATCTGTTGTACAAAGTGATGCAAAGTCAACCAGCTTCATTCTGGGACAATAAAATTTTCAGCCCTTTTGGTGTACAGCCACCTGTTGAAGATCCCAAGTTGCGACTTCAATTCACATAGACGAAGCCAATGGTTCAAACTACTTTTGTCACTCAATTTGTCAGTTTAAAATGGGGATGTAGAGCTCGAACCCACAACCTTGTGACTGGGGCGCTACTGATTGAGGCAGACGGATGTGTGAATTGTATTTATTTGGAGCTTTGGAGAGTTGATCCTGGGTGCATGACCTTTTTGCACCCAGAATCAGAAACACCTCAATCAATTCTAAAGTAGGTTAAACTTGGGGCAAAGCTCCCTGTCCCATTCTAGGTGTGCTACTAACTGTGCTAGGCTGACGCCCAACACTGATAAAGCAACATGTTAAAAATCCAGCTGGTGGGGAAGTATAGCGCCTTGGGATGTCCTCCTGATGTAAAATGCGCTAAACAAATGCAAGTTGTTGTTGTTGTTGTCTACATACTGACATGTTAAGGTAGTCTGTCAGTCTAAAAAAAGTAAGAAGTGTTATCTCAGTCTGAGTAGTCTTCTCAATCTGAAGCAATCTTTGCAACAATTGTATCTAGTTTATTCAGGCCAGAAACTAGACCTATATAGCTTGCTGCCATAACATGGAAATACATTCATCTATATGAGTTTATCTGAAATAAACCTGCTAATAATTTCAGGCAGTCTCTTGTCATAATAAAAATTATCTATTGTTCTTACTTAATTCCAACCAAAGGTTCAGCAGGTACTTTTTCATAGAACCAATGACCCATTAACTGACTTTTTCTTAATTGCTAACTGCGTTAGTAATTATAACCATACCTACACTATACAGCAGTTTAATTTGAAGATTGTGTGATCAAACCTTGCTTAATGCTTCGTTAGCCATTTTAGATTGCATGGATCAGATGCTTTTGTTTTCTATAATCTCTTCTACTCCATCATGTTGTACACTTATTTAAAGATGACAATTTAATAGACACTAGTTTAGCATCTTAACAGCATAATTAACTAATTATAGTTGGGTGCATAGTAATGCAGATTTTAATGAAGTGCTCTAGGAAAACATGAATAATAATTTTGATCTTCCGAAAGTACTCTCGAGTTCAGCCATATATTAAGTTGCAAGTTGCTGATGCTGTCGCTAATCTAACTTCTGGTTTCTCTTTAGTACTGGATTAATGAATACACTTCATCGCTGGGAATTGGGGTCTTCCACTCAGGAATTGAGGTTTACGGCAGAGGTGAGATGTTTTTAGTTGTCTTAGTTTACTACTTGTTCTAATTGGCAGGAAGTTAAAGTGGGGTTTCTTGGTGTCCCAGCCTTTCCCACAATGTATAAATCAATTTGGATATAGGAATATGGGGAGTAGATCCATTTTTTGATAATTAAGCTAGGAGATGTAATAAATTGTTAAGAGCAAAAGTGTAAAAGGACAGACAAAACAAGCAGATGCCCTGCATTGTGGACACATTGTTCAACACAAAAATGTGGGGTAGAATGATGGATGATAATGTTTCGGGTAGGAAAGCATTGGTGGGAGAGTGATTATATGAACCAAAGGATTTAAAGAGAATCCAAGCAGGTAAATTGCAAAAGCTATGTGCAGAGAGCGGTCATAAATGGGATGCTGAGTGCAAGAGGTGCCCAGTATATAAAAAAGCAAGGAAATATTGATGCAGTGTTAAAAAAAATTGCAGGTAATTTGATATTTTATTGTTAATTTTAGAGTGGCATTGAACTGCAACTTATTAGCCAAGTGACTGTTTGACAATTACAATATTTTTCATAGCAAAATACTAGATGAAATATTTTTAGAATTTGTATATACATGGTGATGGCCAACAAGTTTAGATGTCTTATGGCAGGAAACTAAGCTTTCTTCAGAAAAGAAATGTCAAATCACAAAAACTGTCATGTAGGCTTCCACTCTTAAGCCACAGTTCTAGTCCAACCCAATTGTAAAAAGTTAACTCTTGACGGTTCCAGACAGATTTGACATTCACATCACCCCCAATCTGTCCCTTTCCTTTTTTTTCCTTTCACCTTTAATCTTTGTATGACATCCATTGTTCAGTAACACTACCGACCTTGTACTAAGGTGGCAGAAGAATCTGTAATATACGTCATCTATTTTTTTAAAAAATGATTTCCTCCCTTGTTATAGTGCAAAGACTGAAGAACCTGGTTTGTTAATATGAAATGTATGTATGTCAAAATTAGAAAACTGTCTGTTTATGTTTACATATAATTTAGATTTAATCTGTGCTGAAACTGGTTACTTGTATGTTACAACAAAGTAATTGTGATCAATCCAGCTTCATTAACTTTAGAGTAGAAACATGCTGCTAAGACCAATCATTCTGCTACAGCCTGTTTGTTAATTTTCTTTAGAGTTTGCCTATGGTGGCCATCCTTACCCATTTTCAGGAATATTTGAGATCACTCCTGGAGACTCAACAGAACTAGGAGAAACATTCAAATTTAAGTAAGTAGTATCCAAGATCATATTTTAATATGCTGAAAAATGCAATATTAATTTAACAATTGTTGGTCTTGTTTTATGCAAATTTAATGTTTGTGCCCTCAGTATAGCTACTCCATTATGTTTAGTTGTGTGCAAGCATTGGAGTCCCAGGTTAATATAGGGAAGCCCTGGATCCACTTTATCAGTAATATAATCAAACTGTGGAGAAAATGGCCATCTTCTAGGTTGTCGGATCGCTGCTTATCTTGCTTCCTGTACATTACAGATGTGTGCCATAAACGAGTAGTGCTCCTGACATACTTCCTTTATGCACAATGCACAGGATGTCAGTGGCAACCCAATGACCCAAAGATGATCATTTTTTTAATATGAAAATCTGGTTATTCAGCACTGGAAGTGGGGTGCAACTCCGTTTAATGCATGTCAACATGGCACAATTGCTATAAGCTAAACCAGGGGAGGGAGAAGGAGAGCTCCTCAGGAATGCCATCTAATGAACGCTTGTTGGACTTTGTGTTCATTTTTTGGTCTGCATCATAACCAAAGCTGACATGCATTAATTCATGCAGCTTTTAAGTGATTCAAATGAATGTCTGCATAAATGCACTTGCAGGTTTTCTGGCAAAGTACAATACTTGGTTGTCAGCCTGATTTAGTTGGTTTCAAGGCCCATGTTCTACCTTTGAACTAATAGTCTTCGATGACACTCAAATACAGTGCTGGGGGAGTGCTGCATTTAGTGCTGCATGTGGTGACTATTTGTAGTCTTAACAGGGCAGCCAATTTGTGCACAGCAATATCCCATAAATTGCCATGAACTGAATGACAAATTTTATTTGGGAGATTATTGGCAGGACACTGGGAAAAACTCCCTTCTCTCGTACCATGGGAATTTAGCATCCACCTGAATGGCCACGTGGGTTTTGGTTTAATGTTTCATCCAAAGGACAGCAACTCCAATAATACATCACATCCCCCAGCACTTCATTGGGGGTGACTTAGTCTGTTCTGTGCCATTATCCTAATAGTTTGCTTGTGCTTGGGCTTTAGCTATAGACGGTTGGGCAAAATTGAAGATTTAGCAACAATTGATAGTGTGTTGAAACTTTATTAAATTTATTAGAGAATATTAAGTGTTATTTCTGCTTTTTTAAAAAAAACTAGACTGTTAAATTCATTTTCCTGCTTTCGTCCTCAGGGAAGCAATAGTAATGGGTAGTACGGATTTTACAGAAGATGATGTAGAGCGCATTGTGGAGGAGCTTGGAAAGGAATACAAAGGAAATGCCTATCATCTAATGCATAAAAACTGCAACCACTTTTCTTCAGCAATTTCTGAGGCAAGAACATTTTGGTTCATGGGAAGAATTTCTCCAGAGTTTTGTTCTTTTACGATATTGTTTTATATTAAATGGCTGTTAAATATGGTGGTGTCATAAAGATGAAATAATTTAGGATGAATATTTTCAAGCCCACTTTCTCCTGTATCAATTAGAGGAAGATATTGATTATCCATTTGTATCTATGGTTTTCCTATGATTATACTTACCTAGTCAAAACCTGCATACTCTCCATTATCAATATAGGAACAAATAATTTCTAATTTTGGTTGAAGTTTCTGGTATGACATGAGTACATGTATTACAAAGATGAAGTAGAAACTTTAAAGCAATGCCTTCATAGATGATAGAATAAAAATTGTCAGACACTGAGTGCAGCAGACACTTGGCTGACCAAAGAAACCTTTTAATCATAACATATATAAAACAGCTCTGCATGCTTTGCAAAGCTATAATTTCTCTTAATAGTTTAATTATATTGCCCAGCAACCTTCTATAATCTGTCAGGGAAGCAATAAATATTATTTTGTGATAGACTTTTGTCAGCTCAGAGAATGGAAGATCGAAAAAACTAGATATTTAATGGAGTGAAGTCAATTTCTAACATAACGGCAATAATTACAGCTTTAATGGGATTAGTGCTCCCTCTTGTGCATTTATAGTATTGTGGCTTTTCCACACAGGAAGGTTCACTGAAACCTGGTTGATGGGGAAGGAACAATGCAGTAAATTTCACATTGTGATCTTGATGATGTTCACATTACTGATATTCTGCAAAAATTAAGATGAATGAGAAGATGTATGTTTGTTTTGAGACACTATTTAGTCAAGTCATTTCTACAGACCTTTCCTTCCTCCCAGCCAAACCGGATCTTCATTAATTATTGCTTAGTTTATAATAGTGCTTAACTTTTTCATTTTTATAATGCATGCGAGCGGATTAATCAGAAGCAAACCATAACTTCTGCCTTTTTTTAAAAAAAAAGTGCCTGAGGTTGTGAGGTCACATAGTGCATTAATTCTAAGTGTGATGCATCATTCAGTAGTATGTTGTTTAGGGTAGACGGTGAGTTCCCAATTTCATACTAATAAATTGAAGTACAAGTACATTCTGCATATTGAGGACAAATTGCCAGATTGTGCACAAACACCGCCTAGTGGCTGGTTGCATATAGGCAGTGAGCTGGTCAACCTGTTGGGTGGGGGAATGGTGGGCAAATGCAAAATGTGTAGTCATGATTATGCCGTTATTAAAGCAAACGTAGTGGTTTATAGAAAAAATATAACACCACAAAAAGTAGTTTGCAGTTTTTCTTTATGGAAGTTCCCACTTTTTAACCTTCCTGCTGATGTAAAGACATTTAAAAGGCAATTAGCAAACTTTTTGAAGGGGAAAGTGCAGGCAATTGAAAGGAGAGTAACAGCATGATTTTATCAGATAAATTGAGGGTCTCCCCATAGTGATCAACTGAAAGAAAAGTGAATTGGCTTCACAGGCCTTCAATTGCTTCTTTGATAGTACAAGACTTAAATCATCACTGATTTGTGTTTTTACATTAGCAGCACTACTACTGTATACTCAGTGCCTTGGCCAATTGTAAAGCAGTATTTCTCGCTTGAATGGATTTTTGTAACATTAAAACTGAACACTGCTTAATTTGGAACCTTTTTTCAAAGCATGTCTTTATATTTTACAATAGATCCTTTGTGGAAAGGAAATACCTCGCTGGGTGAACAGACTCGCCCACTTCAGTTCCTGCATTCCCTTTCTCCAGAGCTGCTTACCGAAGGAATGGCTCACGCCAGCCGCCCTGCAGTCCAGCATCAGCCAGGAGCTGCGTGAGGAGCAGGAGGAAGCTGAAGGTGCGGCAGCTTCCGCCTCTGCCTCAGCCTCCACATCTACTTTACCCAGACCGGGCCACCATACCAAACTATGATGCTAACGAGTGATCCTGAACTGACTTTCTACTTGTTGGACTGACTTTTTATNAAAAATAACTGTCACAATCAATCAAATTGCTCTATGGGGAAGTGCTGAACATTCCTTTTGTTGTTGAATTTTAGTTTGTGTTTTTGTAATGGAAATTCACCACCTCTTTCTAATAGCTTGGACGATCACTGTAAAGAATTTCAAGATATATTCAGTATTTCCAATAATTGTTTACAAATCCCATGTTGCAAATTAACTGGGATTAACACTAACAGCGTGTAACAGTGATACTGGTTTGTATCAATGGGTTGCTGTTGTAGACTGGTACAATTGTGACATTAGACATACACCAGTGAGTATTCTGTGGCAAGTAAACACTTTCATCTATCCCTTTTCCTCTTCTCCCCTCTAGTTAAGGTATAATACTGTTTCCATTTTCAAGATTAATGTTCAAAAGAAATATTCGTATTTTTCAGAGAATGTATCCTCAAATTATGAATTACTGAGGATCAATTCTGAAATATGCTGCCAAAAGGGTACCAGTCTATAACTGCTGAAGTTAAAATACTATTCTGCTATGTAGAGTGAGTACAAAAGTCACAGTGAGCAATAAGCCTTTCACCAGCAATCTAAGGGAGTCTAAATTTTGTTTCATTCAAATATTTATTGTGTGTTTTTTGAGGAAGGGAGAGGAGAAGAGACTGAGACGCACATCTTCTGCTGCATAGGCAGATATTGAAACAAACCATTCTAGTTTCATTACTGGTTAGAGTGCCTCATCGTATTAGTGCTAAATATGGTCCTTTTAAACTTTACAGTATCGAGAGTTACAGCCTCAGGAATTGTGAACTCTGTTGGAGCTCCTGCCTTATATTCATTTCTAAATTAGACTGTAGGTGGGATTAGCACTTTAAAACGTAAAGGTTAGACTACTGTGAATCATGAAATGCTAGGTAAAAAAATCATAATTTTTTAAAAAATAAACTCCTTTGTTGGTGCAAAGGTTATTATGAAAATTTTATTTTTCAAAAGTGATTTACAGTATTCTGACAAGAGACGGTGTTTTGATCATGTTTGCTGTACCAGCTGGCCTGGGATGAATGATGTAGCTGTCCCAAACCTGGTGCCGCCCTTCATTTAGTTTGTAAACTCAGTGTTCATTTCAGCAACCCTTAAAGCAGGCAATGCTCTGTACTGCCATGTGCCTTAGAAAGTTTGTAACAGGAAATTACAGGCTATCCTAGACATATATAAGGGGACCTAAAGGGACATTATTGTATTCCTATGCTTTGCAATCATTTGTACAAATCCTCCTTGGCCTTGCTTAATGTGACTGCATAAATATCTAAGCAAATTATTAATCGCTGTAATTACTTTGCAGAAAGATCAATCTTAAACCATTGAAGTTGAAATGTGCTTGATATAATCGCGTAAAAGAACGTAGGGTTGGAAAGATTACTTGCAGAAGTTGTCAAGTAAACAGGGAAGTCTAAATGAATTCTTGCGTGCTATGTGTAGAAGACCAAATAACCTTTGTCAGCTCTTGTTTTGTACAGTTCTGACTGAGATTAGTTTGATTCTGGAAATAATTCCATTTGTGGTTCAATTATCCTGCCATTCATTGTGATGCTGTGCAACAAATATCTCTGATACTGCCCAACGTTTATTGAGCACTGCAACAGGTAACCATTACCTAGCAGCGCAGCATGCTAGTGCACCAGGATATTGCTCCAGATACAGTGCTGAATCTAATCCTGTGATTATCCACACTCTGAATTTCCTAATTTAGCCATGGAGCAACTGAGAAAGAAAATCCAAGGACAAGTCATCCTCATCAGCCTCTTACTGACTAATCTGCCTCTTATTGACCAGTTCAGTAGCATAGATTTTCTGTTACCTTTGTGAAGGACCTCAAAAGGGTGATGTAAGGGAAAACTGAAAAAAAAGATGAGGCTTCTCTTTGGTAACAGAGTTACACTTGCACACTGAAACTCATTAATCATCTTCTCCAAAAACACTGTCCAAGATCCACACACTCCTTTTTGTTTTACATGGTTTAAAAATCTTGGTGATGAATACTCAAGGCCATAAATATCACATGCTTTATAATTGAATTTGTCTGATTCTCTAAATTGATAGATTTCAGGCTACAGTCTGATGTACTCCTGTATATTGTGAATGATCTTTTTTAAAAAAAATTCCCAGTTGAAGCCCATGTTTATTGTTATATTGTCTATAGAGCACAACATAGGGGCTAGACTCTATGTACTAAGGTAATGGAAGGCATGTGCATTTAATTGGAAGCAATAATGGACAATAGCATGTACTCATTCCCTTTTGTCTTCTCCATGGTGGGAGTAATTCTCTCTCCACACTGGTTCTGATTGCCCCTGCCCTCATTCCATGACTACTTTTCAGGTCTCCTGCATGCCGGATGTCCTTTATTCCTCAGTTTTCTTCCATTCCCTCATCAATGCAAATTTGGTTGCTCAACATAAAATCTCTGCATACTTCCCTGCTGCGAAATTAATGCAGGGAATGCCAATAGAAACTCCTCCATCCTGCACTCATTCTAAAATTGAGCGCTGGAGCTTCTGGGCCAGACTTGAGTATAGATGGTGCAAAAACAGAAGTCGCTGGGAACACTCAGCAGATTAGGCAGCATCTATGAAGAAAGGAAAGCGAGTCAACATTTTGGATCCCTGACCCTTCATCAGACCTGGGGCATGTTGGGAGGGAGAGAAAGTAACATGTCCCAGTTCTCCCTTTCTTCATAGATGCTGCATGCCTGCTGAGTGTTCCCAGCGATTTCTGTTTTTGTTTCAGATTTCCAGCATCTGCAGTATTTTGTGTTGAGTATAGATGAGGCTAGCATATACCAAAATCTTGTGTTCCTTGGATTTGTCTCACGATGAAAGGAGTAGTGATATTTCACTGATGTTGGGAAGTTGAAAAAATAGGGGAGGGGAACTGCCTTATTCTTCAGGCAAGTGAGTAAAATATTTCAGTTGGGGCAGGGGCAAGTAACCATCATAAATCTAGATTCCTGCTTTACATTAATTGTTGGAGTGGATAGGGCATTGGTAAAAAGCCACTTGTCCGATCAACTTTAGGTTGGGATTATCTGCAGCGGATAAGGATTCTTGTGGCATTATATTAAAGTACAGTAAAATGGCCTTCAACATGAACTTGGACTAAGCGCTAAATTGTACTTAGACTCTTGCAACAATATAGTGTTGCATTCAGATTCTTTCTGTTTGTGAGGTCTGCTGGTGCTGTATATAGCCCGAGGTAAACACTGCATGTCCACACAAAACTGCCTCTTAATTGGTGCAGAAAAAAATAAGTACTCAATTGTCAGCTTGGCAATAGGTATTTCTGTGAGGTGCCTTTTAATTGTGACATAGAGCCTAATGATAACACAGGCCAGTTTATTCATAAATAACTCTAGTCACATTTTCCACTCCTGTAGCTGGACATAAGATGAATGCATTTGATATCTATTTAATTAAAAAAGGCGACAGTCCGTTTATCCAAGATCTTGCAAACTTCAAACTTAGTTCTTGTATTTTATTTTTGAACAAAATGATGTGATGGCAGCATTAAAAACTTGTTTGAAATAATCTGCTTGGTTTTCATCTTGCTATAACGTCATACACCAACTAACTGCAGCCTACATATTTGTTTACTAAAATGGTTGTCAAGAAAGACTATTCGGATTTTGTTAACTTCAATATATTGGTGACGATCAATTGAGTATTTGGGGTTGGTTTCTCATTCTAACCTCTCTGGATTCCTGTCAGATTTCTAAGAATTCTCTGGATTGATATTTGGACATTATCAAAACCAGGTTAGATCATACCGATTATCAGTCATTGTATCACCTATAAACCCCCAGTACCTCTGTGACCTTCTCCAGTGTCAAACTAAGGTGTGCCGTGCGTTCTTCAATGAGTCGCACATCATTGGCAGCCAAGCCATCAGCCATTATGCCCCTACCTTCTGGAATATTCCTTGCCTAAATCTTTCCACTTCACGTATTCTTTTATAGTCTTTAAAAGACAGTTGAGAACCTACCACTTCCACTGTGCTACTGTCATCTGTTTCTTCCTTCTTCCAGCTCGGACTCTGGTACCAACTCTGTAAAGCTCTACTGGCTTCCCATCATACAGAGGATACAGTTCAAGATCCTGGTCCTCACCTTCAAAGCCCTCCATGGTCTTGCTCCCCACTACCTCTCAGACTTCCTAACCCCCTACCATCCTGTTCGCTCCCTCCGCTCAACGGGCTCAGGGCTGCTTCACATCCCCCGCCTTGCTCACCCCATGATCAATGTATAAGGCACAGCCTATCTTCCAGACACTGCGCTGAGGATCCTTATTGGCTTCTATACTCTCTCAATCAACAGTAATGCCCTGTAAACTCAAGCATCTCCCCCAAACTATTAGAGTAGTGTATAATTCTCCTTTTTGAATATTGGGAATGCATTATCCTCACATTCGTAACTCACTTCCTGGCAGGTTGTGGGACATTGCACAAATTAACTTGTGCTTTTGCTCACAAAATACACGGCATTTTACAATATATCCTGCGAAGTACTTCGTAGACAAATGCGGCTGCTATTTGTAACCATGTTC
Source organism: Callorhinchus milii (assembly GCF_018977255.1). NCBI lineage: Eukaryota > Metazoa > Chordata > Chondrichthyes > Chimaeriformes > Callorhinchidae > Callorhinchus > Callorhinchus milii. Next base: position 59,366,920 of record NW_024704744.1, read on the forward strand.
ATCTCAAGCTGCTGATGTGTAAGTACTCAAGGTACGACAGGAGATGAAGTCTGTTCTGATTTCAGGTTGGTAAGGTTGAATGGTAAGAGCATTGCAAAGGAGTGCAATTTTAAACATCCTTTCTTGATAAATTGTTTATCCACAATGATCCAGCTATTTGACAAGAAACCAGTCAAGGTTTCTATAGGTAACATTAACTCAAGTGAAGGGCATTCTGTTAAATAACATTGTAGTAATCTCTAGTTAATACTTTCAATTGTTATTAACTAAATTGGATTTATATTATCTCCTCAATTCTGAAATCCAGTCTTTGATTGGATATATTTTTCTTAATTTAAATTGAGTGATTAACAGAAAATGAAAGAATTGACCTTTTATTCCAACCAAAACATTTGATTGCATTCCTCAATTTACACAAAAGAAAGTTGCGTTGATGGCAGACCTGCAGTTTTCAAATAACCTGCCCTCCATCAATGTTCTTTTCTGTAGCCGCAGAATTGTACTGTCATACAACATCCCCTGAGATCTCACTCTTGGCTGTTTTCATGTGAGCTTTGACCATGAATACAGATAAACAGATTGGTGTAGAGCTGCCTGGATTATAAGGTACTGTACGAGTAGCAACGTTAACATAAATACAAATTGACTTGCATTGTTAATAGAAGAAAATTAAAATGTTTCAGTTCCAAATTGAATAATGGCTTAATCCTAAATTTCACCGACAGCTGTCTGAACCCAAAGTGGTACATACCATGGTTCTGGTCTGCAACCCAACTTGTGCTTTGTTTAATTTTGAGCGGAAGTTAAACTGTGCTCCTTGAGGATTCTTAATGTGAATTATACGTGTGCAGTCAAGAATTTAGAAAGAACTTGTATTTTTATCATGCCTTATCATGTCAAAATGTCTCAAAGGGCTTCACAAGTAATTATCAGGTTTAGTGATGTTTTTATCAGGATTTTGAACTCTGTGTGATGGGAAGCCAGTGGAGTTGGGCGAGGATGGGGTTGATAGGGTCACAGAGCCTGGTGCAGGAGAGGACACAGGCTGCAGAGTTCTGGATGATCTGGAGCCTATGGAGAGAGGTGTTAGGAGGCCGGCAAGCAATGAGTTTACATAGTCAAGCCTTGATGTAATGAATGTGTGTATGAGGGTTTTGGCGGCCTGTGGTGTGAGACCGTGGCAGAGCCGGGCGATGTTGTGGAAGTGGGGGAAGGCAGAGTGGGTCATGGCACAGATGTGGGGTAGAAAGGATAGTTGAGGGTCAAACAAGACGCCAAGGTTCCGGACTGGCTTAGTGAGGTGGAGTGTGCAACCACAGATGGAGATGCTGTCAGCGCCCGAGGTGTGGAGGCACTGACGGGAGCCAGTCAGGAGAGCCTCGGTTTTGTTGACCTTTAACTGAAGAAAGTTAGCTCTCATCCAGGACTTGATGTCCGACAGATATTCAGTCAGGACAGCAGTGGTCCTGGAGTCTAGGGTGGAGGTAGAGAGGTACAGTTGGGTATCATCTGCATACATGTGGAAGTTGACCCCATGTTTGCGGATGATGTCATCAAGAGGGAGCATACAGATATTGAAAAGGAGGGACCAAGGACAGAGCCCTGAGGAACTCTGCACGAAACTGTGTGGGGGTTGGAGGAGAATCCGTTTGTGAAGATGAAGTGGAGGCGGTGTGAGAGGTACAATCTGAACCAGTCAAGGACAGAACTGTGAAGGTTGAGGTGCGAGGAAAGGCAGTGGATGAGGATAGAGTGGTCAACAGTGTCAAAGGCAGCAGAAATGTCAAGGAGGACGAGGAGGCAGAGGGAGCCCTGGTCACAGATGGACAGAACGTCATTTGTCACTTTGACCAGGGTTGTTTCTGTGTTGTGGGCAGCACGGAAACCCGATTGGAGGGGTTTGTGAAGAGAGTGGCGGGAGAGGAAGGAGCGATGCTGGGAAGCAACAACTCATTCCAGGATCCTGGAGAGGAAAGGGAGGTTGGAGATGAGGCAGTAGTTTGAGAGCAGAGATGGGTCCAGGGAGGGTTTTTTAAGGATAGGAGTGATGATGGCTATTTTTAATGGGGTGGGATCAGTACCAGTGGACAGGGAGAGGTTTATGAAGACATTGAGGCTTGGAGAGACCCTGATGAAATTCTTTGTTTTCTTACCTGTCATTTTCTTTCCAAACAACAAGTTGCATTTATACAGGGCCTTCAACCAGGATGACAGTTCAGAGCACTATTTTAAAGTATTGTGTTTTAATAGAAAATCAGCGTTTAGTAAAAAATTCTTAAAATTAAACCATTTGTTATGCAATTTCTTTTTGCATTTTGTGCAAAATTCATGATTTGAATTGGTTGCAGTACTAGAAATTACAATACTTTGAGAGTACTGAGAGGCAGATGATCAAAGGATGGGATGAGATTGTGAAGTGTATGAGATGCAGTTACTTAGTATTATCCTGAGAGACATAAGCTTTTTATTGATGTTTTTGCATACTATTCGCATATTGGAATATGCCCTTCAAGTGTATGAGAAAGACTGAGTGGGGGAACTCAGAACTTGCACTAACGTAAGTAACGTGAGTTACCGTTTGTTAGTACCACCAACATTTTTAAGCAACAATAAAACAAAAAGTACAGTATTTAAATAGAAAACAGACAGATAAGTTTTTAAAACAAGATTTTAACACTAACTTTTTGTATTTTGCAAATATTTAGAATTTGATGGGAAATTCAAAATACCTAATATTAGGTTGAAACAGCGGTGTGTTTTAATTTAAAAGGAACACTGTTTTCATGAAAGGTAATTAGATTTTTTTTCCCTTAGTGAGACGAGACATTTCTATTCGTTTAATAATCCTTGGATTTCTTGCATTTGATACAACACTTTATCACATCGCAAAGCTCTTCACAGAGTATATTATAAAGGGATTGATTGTATTATCTGAGCATTATATCATTGGGATGAAAATGATTTCTTCCTCCAAAACCCTCTAAAGGTTTCCAGGCAAAGAACGCTCCTTTAAATAGATATTCCAACTAAGATATAAATGTTATACATTTTATCTGCTTGAAGTTTTATAGACTGCATAGTTACATCTTGCAGCACGTTTCCAAAGTCTATCGATTTCTTCTGAAATATATGGTTGTGCACAATGTTTATTGCATTAAGAAAGCTGTGAGGGCTATACAAATGCAAGCTATTGTTGTGTGAAGCAACACTCTGTATTCTAATTTTCCTCCCTCTTCTAAAAGTGTTGACATAGTGGAGTCCTGTAGCTCAGTGGTTAGAGCACTCGCTTTGCAAGCGAGAGACCTGGTTCAATTCCAGGCAGAGGGCGAAACCTTGGGCAAGTTTCCTTACTCCATATACCTAATAATAATCCCTCCAAAACAATAATAAATTGGTCATTTTCAATCCACGACTGTTTGTGGGACATTGCTGTGCACAATTGGCTGCGCGTTCGCCCACAAATATACAGTCAATTCACTTTACAGTATATTCTAAGAAGCGCTTTGGGACGTCTAGAAGACGTGAAAAGCGCTATATCAAATGCAAGGATTATTATTATCCTGGAATACTGTAGCACTGGATCTCAAGTAGTCATTTGACATGTGTGAGCCCAGACTGATAACAGTTGGACATATTAAAGATGTTCAGACTGCAATCAAGATTATAACACACAAATCTTCCCTTGTATTAAATTCTTTCTCTGATGCACTATTCTTTTTTTAATTGTGCTTAATGAATAGAAATATATATATTTTTTAAAAGGCATAAGATGAAAGGTAAATAGGAAAGTGCCTTGCTTCTGCTGCTTAGCAGAAACCAGTGCAAGATCAAGTTGGTCGAGGCAGGAGGCACACAGTTCAAAAGTGATTTTTCACAAAGCACTTGTCGGAACCATTTTAATGCATCTCCCATACCCTCGGGAATTACAGTATTTTGGAAATGCCATGAATAGTATTAACTCAACTGCCTAAACCTGAAAATGTTGGCTTTCCATAATTGCCTAGATCAGGGTTCCTCAACCCATAGGTTACAACAACAACTTGCATTTATATAGCACGCCTCAAGCAGAGAAGCGACCCAGAGCACCTGACAATGGCAGAGCACGACCCCGAGCCGGGGGTTGGGGAAAGGGAGACCAAAATTGGGTCACCAAAGTGTGTCAAAGGGTGGCAAACAGATGTGAAAAATTAATACGTATGTGTTTTTATTTTAGTAACTGAATGCCACTGGAGTGCCACACCCCATGTTAACAATACACATGAGCTTCTGCTACAAGAAACACTGGCTCTAAACGTTCCGACGTTCCATAACAACTGCCGGTCAAGCACATCTCGGCCAGGTGATAATTATAAAGGCCGTTCATTGAATTAACACAAACAGCCGTAACTGTTGTTGTGGAACGTCAAGAATTTAGAACAGTTCCTGTGACCGAAACTCTGTAATAAACTTATTTAAACAGCCGCAGGAGCCAGTGAACAGCCAATCAAATGCAACAATCCAGTGGTTCAGTACTACATACTGGTGTGAGACTGAATTTTCAGCCTTGAGTCAACCGAAACATAAAAGCAGGAGCAGACTGGATGTGGAACATGACCTTCGGATTGTTCTGGCTAAAATTACACCGAACTTTGATAAGCTCAAGCAAGCTCAGGTTTCTTATTAAGTGGAACCTACGATTTATACAACAAATGCTTAAGTGCTATATTTTAATATTTGGTGCATTTGGTACGTGTTATGTTAATGTGTATATAATATATCATGGGTAAGAAATATTTAATAAGTCAGATATGTTTTGCACTAAAACTATTTACTGTGTTGCAACATGCCATCTGGGTCCTGAACCACTGGTGTAGATGGCTGTGAGCACCCTCTGCTGGTCACTTTTGTTTTTTTTTAAATATATATATTTATTTATAAATATAATATTTGGTACAACAGAAATCCAAAACAAACACAACATCTTCGGTTACGATTTTTACCTTTTCTCCCGATAGAAAAAAAACATTCTGTTGTCTGCAGTACATTCCTTCACCGCACACAAGTTGAGCACATTTTAACAAGGTCGGGAGTAGCCCCCGTGTACAACACATCCATGTGCGCCCCCGCACACACCCTGATAAGGTACACTTGGCACTTTCGGAAGGAGCTTCGATGCGCAACGTACGTGCACATGTTTACCGTACATACATTTGCAAGAGGCTCTTTGGTTACATCTCAGGCTCCTTCTGTTCCCTTACTTCAGTCAGTTTTGGGTGCGCTTGTGGGCTACCCAGTGGGTGCGTCCTGAGCGGGTTGTACTGGAGCAGCTCCTGCCGAGGTCAGGTCCATCTGGCCTTTGCCTTGGTTGAGCTGAACTTTAGCTTGTCCCTCAGTATACAGGCCCTGAGCCTAGCCCTCACCGTCCCCGCGTTATGCCAGAATAACACCTGGTTTTGGAAGTGGCAAAGGGCCTCCTTTACCGAGTTTATGATCCTCCAGGCACACTCGCTGTGGGTTTTTTGCCATGACTGCCCGGGAACAGGCCGTACAGCACCAAGTGCCGTGACAGCAGGTCCCTAGGGTTGAACCACAAGAGAATCCATTCCATCTTTTTTGCGAAACACTCCAGGAAGAGGTGGTCCACGGTCTCCTGGCTCTGCAGCCAGCCCGGGGGCAACGTGCTGACTGGCCCTGACCTTGAATGAAAGCCCTGAGGCGGAGGGCCCCTTTTATTGCCAGCACACAAAGCCTAGATTGTTAAGATGTGCAAGTCACAGGACTCCTTACAAGGCTCTGTGCAAGACATATTGGTACCAGGCGACAATCGAATGTGAATGAATCACGAAAGGAAAGAAAAATAAGCATTTATTAGATTAGATCATTACATAAAATCTCTTCCAATTCACTTTGATGATTAAATATAAACACTTGTACACTAGTGCAACAATAACACGAGATAATAACATAAAATATCACCACTTAACAAACAATATATTCCCAGTAATTCCAGAATGTCAAACTCACATTTAACCATTTGCAAGGCTGTATTATGTTTTTTACAGTTTATTTAGAGTAATTTGACGTTAATAAATGTCCTGAATATTTCTGTTTCTCAAGAAATGGACGTTTCCAGCAATTTATTCTTGCCAGGCTGTATAAGAAAATTTACATGACCACTTTTAATTAAAATCCCAAATGAATCTTACGAATTTAAAAGGAATTGTTTAGGAAAAAGTGTTTACATCACACTGTTTAAAGTTTTAGGAATATTTGAGCTGTATTTCACCTTTGCGTCTTTCTGTCTTTGATCCAAACTTACAACAATATTCAGATTTTTTGGGTGTATATGGTTTATGTTAAAGTAGTTAATTAAATATTTCTTATATTGAGTCTTCATATGATCGCATCTCTGTATTATATTGTAATATTATTCCTATAATTTCCAGCATATCCTTTCTTCCAGTGGGATTAAGAAAGCACTCCCAACCCAGATACTGAGAGAAGAACAAGACCTCAAGGTATCTGCTCCATGGCTTATGATAGTGTGGAAGCTGATTTTTCCCCTCCCCAGCTTTGCCTCTCGGCTTTGGGATCCTCAAACTTTACTTGTTGAATATTTCAATGTCGCAAAGTATTCAGAAAATGTCTCTTTCCTCTGTTTTTACTACAGTAGTCCAATACCTCAACCTAGAAATTCAAGGGAAATGCTGTATCTTGTACTGAACCTCTCTGAATTGAAAGCTGCCCTGTACACTGCCCGCTGCGTAACTGAATGACATAGATCAGGAAGGTCCCACATTCGATCCCCAGTCTATGCCATTGCTGATTTCAGCTGGGATGACAGTTGCACCATTAAAAATTAGGAGTAATGATCTGCTGCACCCTAGCTCTAAATTCGCTGTATTACATTCCAGTAGTACATGTCTTTGTGTGGCAAATGTGTTGCTATGCACAATTGAGCTGCCAAATTTGCCTACAAACACAGGTCACTTAATTTTACAGTAAAAAAAATCCTGCAAAACACTTTGGGACATGCTCTTGACGTGAAAAGCACTGTACCAAATTGTCAGGATTATTATTATTAATTTCACCCCTTTATAGCTACTTGATTTCTGAACTTTGTGAAGTGAAGTCATGATTGAAATGTCTAACCTCATTCTTAATTCCATGACTGCACATCCCCAGTTTCTGAAATCACTGATGATTTTTCTGTATTTACCTCTGGGAGTATAGATTGTGGTCCCAAAGGCGAAAGTTCAGAAGTGAGTCTAGCGATTCACTGACTCTGACTCCTGCACCGAATCCTCGAATACTTATACTTGGTTAACTGCAGCTTACACTTGGTTAACTGTAATTTAAACATACCCCTACAAATGAACTGCAGTGGGATCTGGTACGGACAGTATTAATATTTCAGAGGTAAAGTCAAACGTCTCTTCATTGTCATTTGTTTCTTTCTTGACCAAGATCCCCACTGCTCTTGTTTTGTTCCCAGGTGCCAAGATTACCACAGTTGTGAATATAATACTTTGGTAACTATATTGACTTAATCTCCTCTTTGATCTGCCCGATCAGGATTCGAGAAAGGACAATTCCTGCAATCTGCAATAAAAGGAAAGAGAGAGAAAAAGTTATGCCACTCCTGAAAGATCAGTAACACGTTTACCTATATAAATACTAATAATGATCTTTGCATTTGATATGTTGCTGCATTTGATGCTGCAGTACTCCAAGACAGTATCCTGTGTAAATAGCGCTATATAAATGTAAGGTGTTGTTGATATAGATTCTTATCACTTCGTCAAGACTTCTCAAAGCCCTCCACAGGATTTTACTGTGAAGTGTTATGACTGTATTTGTAAGCAAATGCAACAACCAATTTCCACGCAGCAATGTCTCACAAACAGTCGTAAAGTGAGTGACAAGCAACCCCAGTACTGCATTGGAGTGTCGGTCTTGACCACATTTTTAAGCATGATGTCCTTAAGGTGATTTGCTGTCATTTCCTTTGGTTTCCAAACACAAACATCCGTTATGGCAGATGTAAGTATTGATATCATCCCTGTCAATGTAATCTAAAACAGACATTTCCCTGTTTTCTATTTATGCATCTGATATCAATTGTGATCGGAGGTTGAAGGCGATCTCTTTGTGCCCAGAGTATAATCTCAGGACGTTTGTGCAACAGAACAACAAAATGGTCAAAAGGGTTTCCTCCGGCTGATTGTAAAATTAATATAATTTCTTTTTTCACACTGAGAATTACACAGTGATTAATGACAATCTAAATATAATAATCTACAGAGACTCTGCAGCAAAAGGGACTAGCATGCAATGTTCTCAGAAGAGCTGGGAAGTGCTTATTTCAGCTTCCTTGGTCGCCTGAGTGGTTGGACAGGAACATTGTCAGAAGCTATTGTTTGAGGGGAAAGAAATTTCAATCATGATTAAGAATGAGGTTAGACATTTCAATCAGAGGATGACATGCCATCACCCCATGGTTCTCCAACTCATTCACTTTCTAGACTTTTTTTTAATAAACTCATGGCATCAGGTCATTGCTTACCCTAATCCCTTCCAAGAGGCTGAAATCTTTGCTCACCATTCCTTTGTACACTCCTGTATTGCAAATTTGCTGCATAGTCTCTTTGTGGATTGTTTTGGAGTCTATTTAGGATGCGATGCATTCTCGGAGAGCCAGGTGATCATGTGTGAATTGATAACCCCCCAGTGAGCTGCCTACCTGTGGCAGTGCCAGGCCGAGAACAATGCCTCCCACCAGGAACAGATGACCCTCAATCCAGATCACTGCTTTATCAGCACATCCAACGGGATGTAGGAACTTGGAGGCCTCCATCTGGTTTAGTCTTTGCTTCTCAAAGCCACACATTGTGTTGATCACTGACTGGGGGGAGGAGAGGAAAGTCGAACACAAATGTTCAATGGGGGTTAGAGACCAGGAGGTTCCACATCTGAGCTGAACAGACTCCCTAGGAGGAATGGCCTATTTTTCTTCCAATGTTACTGTGTTGTGAGAAAGTGTGACACTCAGCTGCAGAACTCCATTCATAGAACCTCAACCGTCAGGTTTCTAGTTTAAAAACTGTTTTAAGTTAGCTATCTCTGAACAAGTTTGTCCTGCAAGTCTTGTTTAGTACATCAACAATAAGAGGTTAGTAGACTTTCCCTCAGTAGAACGTGAAGCACATCACCATGAGCAGGTTAGGCCCCCTTTAATAGCTTTTCCCAAGTCATGAATCACCATTTCTGTAATACGAAAATGTTATTATAATAATAATCCCTGCATTTGATATAGCGTGTTATCATGTCTTTGAGACAAGATAAACTGTAAAGTGAATTGACTGTATATTTTGTGGGCGAAATGCGTCAGCCAATTCTGCTCAGCAGTGTATGAGAACTGTGCCCTGGAAATGTTCTCTTTTTGGTTTAAAATGTTCTGTTTTGGGTTCAAAAATTGATAAATAAAAAAGCTACAAAAATGTGTGATAATAATGGCTCACCCCTGCCCCACCCAATTGGCTTGAGCTCTGTTTTCATCAGCAGCTTACCTCTCCAGGAACCGGTATACAGCAGGAATATGGCACACCACAGCGCTCTGGGCTGGGGTTCTGAGGCGTGCAGTTAAAATACATGTTCTTCGACCAATCTGTGTATGTGGTCCAACCACAGCACTGAAACTGGGGGGAGGGAGAACAAGTCCCTGGTTACTGAGAAGAAGCTGTAATTTTATAGCACCTGTTCACAAAATGTCTCAAAGTACTTCACTGCAATTGCTGTTGTGCAAGGGCTTTTGTAGGCAAACACAGTTGCCGTTTTAGCACACAGCAAAGTACCGCAAAAACTATGAAGTGAATGGCCAACTTATATTAAGGATTCATGGCCAGACACTGGGAGGAATGCACAAAGAACCTTACATTGAAATTGTTCAGCCGAAAGGTCACACTTTCAGCCACTAGGCCCCGAAACTCTGGAACAATCTCCCTCAATCCCTCTGCCTTGTCCCCTCTCTCCCCTTTTTTCCACCTGAAAACCTTCCTCTTCGACCATGCTTACGGCTACCTTCCCAACCCCAGCTTGGAATCAGGCTCCACCGCTGTTAAGCACTCTGAGACACTACCTTGCATGGAGGGCACTATATAAGAGCAAGTTGTTGTTTAATGAGGTTGTTTCATGAAGGTGAAGTGCCACCGCTGATATCTATAGCTTTGCAGTGGAATCTAGCCTCGTGGATCCAAATTGTTCCGTTATCCAAAACATTCACTGAACTTGGGAATCAGACAGGGAAAGACCCGAGATCACTGAAGCAGCTCAGGTCCCAATTTTAATTGGAGATAAAGGAGCGGGAAAATTAGTTTTCAGCTGTTACAACTTCCCTTACATTGAGGAGTGCACACAGTTCACGTGAGCAATTAGAACTGTGTCCTTTTTGGGAATCGATGCCTTTGATATTGTGTGAGGAACACGATCAGGAGGTTACACAGTCGCTACAGGACAGTATTCTTCATCCTACTTTTTTTAAAGAGATTTTCCCCCTTGTTGAATTGCACTGCTCGAAGCCATAGCAGTCGACCTCCTGTGGTTCCCACTGCAGTTGTGCGTCTTTCCTCTGAGCACACACATACCGGCAGGGGATGTCTCGCTTTTCAGATTTCCCATAATATAAGATGTCATGGTCTTCGAGATTTAACTAGATCTCAGATTATCTACGTGAACATATTTGATCAGTGCCCGATGCACATTGGTTCAGATGTTGCCTTCACAATGTAAACACTCCAAGTCTTGCAAACATTCTGTGACATTGAGTTCTGGTAATTCATACACTGATGAGCCGATTTCTAAGTGCTGTGGGTGAGGCTACTTTAGTGAAAAACTAACTTCTGTTTTCACCTTGCGTCCTCCACTTTCCATAAGTATTCAATGAACGCCAAATGGTTTAGACAATACAATGAACGGAGAGAATTTGCAAAGACCCATGAAAAGCACAGGATATGGGCAAACATGATTGTCTTTACCTCATTCTGGATATAGTCGATCAGGTTCTGCAGGTCAATATCATCTCGATAATGAATAATAGCTTTTTTGATGAATTTACGAACTGCGTTTTGAGCCTAGAAAGAGAGAACAAGGCTGAAGAATAAAAGAAAGGAGGTCAAATGTTTAAACACTGCACAAAGGCACATACATGCCTTCATTACAACCAGGCTCAACTATTATTCCAATGAGCTTGTTGACTTTCCCAACTTTTCCCTCCACAAATCATCTAGTACTCTGCAGCTCGTGTCCTCTCCCACACCAGGCCCCGTGACCCCATCACCTCCACCCTCACCCGGCTCCCCTGTCTCCCTCAGAGGATCAAGTTCACGATCCTCGTCCTCACCTTCAAGGCCCTCCATGGCCTTGCCCCCTCCTACCGCTGCAACCTGCTAACCCTTATCAACCTGTCCACTCCCTCCACTCAGCAGGCTCCAGCCTGCTCCATGTTCCCCGCCCAGCCTGCCCCACCCTTGGCGGTCAGACCTTCAATCTCTCTGCCCATGTATATTCCCTTCACCTCACTCCCTCCCTTGCCTTCTTCAAGGCACAACTAAGATCCTCCTCTTCGACCATACCTCCTATCCTTCCTTTTACCTTGAGGTGACCAGTTATTTGGAGTTTACTGTTCTTGCAATGCCTTTATGATTGTTCTTTTCGAAACTACAATTGAAAGTTCAGTATTCTCACATTAGGACTGGAGGCAAAGGGAAAGCTTGACAAAGACAGGAAGTGGCCAGTTTATATGATAGACAGAAAAACTGATATTCTTATCTGTCAATCATATTGCAGCAGTGATGTCAGTCTGACATAGCTCATAGGACTGATCTTTGGGTCTGAAGATTGCTTGCTAAGACTAGAGCTCACGATTAAGACTATTATTCCAATGAGATATTGAAGGAGAACCTTTGAGTGGTCATCGCGATGAGATGTTCAACTGAAGTCTTGTCTGCCTGATTAGAGGGAAGTTAAAGACCTCACCCACACTATTTTGAAGTGAAGGAGGTACTCCCAATGTCTAATCATTAGTACTCCCTCAACCAAATTCTCCCATGAAATCATATTGGACTTGCTCATTTATCTCGTTGGTATTTGTGGAATTTGCTCATGTGGGTTAGCTGCCACATTTCCCTAAATAACAACAGCCGTGATCAGTCAAAGTAACTGAAGATTAGGAGGAGGGAGGGAAGCCTGAAGCCAGTTCTATGTGACCATCCCTAGTTACTACCTTATCTGAGTAGACGAATCCCAGGATTGCAACGACCAACTGCACCAGGAAGAGGAACATCAGGCTGAATGAGAACTGTGAAGGAAAAATTTACAAAAACATCCATAAACTGGTTTGTAACCGGCTGGTTTACTAACTATTGGACTTGTTCTGGGATTCCTAGTGGAGTCCTGTAGCTCAGTGGTTAGAGCACTCGCCTTGCAAGCGAGACACCTGGGTTCAATTCCAGGCAGGGCAAAACCTTGGGCAAGTTTCCTTACTCCACACGCTTAATACTAATCCCTCCAAAACAATGATAAATTGGTCATTTTCAATCCGCGACTGTTTGTGGGACACATTGGCTGCCGCTTTTCACCCACACATATATGGTCAATTCACTTTACAGTCTATTCTGTGAAGCGCTTTGAGACATCTAGAAGATATGAAAAGCACTATATCAAATGCAAGGATTATTATTATTATTCATAAAATTTTGCCTACAAAATACACAGTCACTACACTTTCCAATAAATCCTGTGAAGCGCTTTGAGCTTCCCTCCCGATGAGAAAGGCATATATCAAATGCAAGGATTATTATTCCTGACATTCTGTACATAATGATATCTAAAATGCAGTTGAGGCAACTTTTCTAAGTAAATGAGGCTTCCACCGCTGGGAACAGCAAAGTTTGGTTTCTTCACCAGATATTGATTTTAAAACTATTTTGATAGTTAACATTAAAAGTTAAAAGGGCACCAAGAATAAACTCCTCTGGCCCCTCATTAAGTTAAAATAAAAATTATAGCCACTGATTGGAAGTTGAAAAGCCTGAAGAAGAAACCATTGTCCAGGACCAAATATGTCTTTAAGGACGAGTTACATTTCTTATTTTCCCCACAGTTTCTGTTCATTTGATAACTTGTTACTAATATCTCTGGTTAGGAAAACCTGAAGTTTGGGACCCCTCCCACCGGCATAGAAATAACATATTTGAATATCTAACTTCAAATGGGACAATGCTACTACTGCCTCCCCCCACACCCCCCTCCACACACACACACACACACTTACCCATGCTACTTCTCATGTAATATATGGAAGAATGACAAGACCACAAAATAAGCATGGAGTCTCGTTTCACCTGATTTCAGACACACGGCAGAACGAGGAGAAGCTGCTTGGCAGAGGGTGTACTAAGTAGTATAATAAAAGATTAACAATGGGTTCAGGAAGGACTCTCAATGCTGGGAGATAGCAATGGGTTTGGGAAGACTTTGCAGTAACAGTGGGATCAGGAAGGATGAGGGAGGGCTGTTGGGTTTCACATGGTGTTATTTTGGAATGATGGCAGTGACCCAACAGTCATTTTGTTGCTGGGAAGACTTGAAACATACCCCGATGGTTCCACACTCACCACGTGCAGCAACATGATGTTTTCTCTCAGAGCCCCCACACAGCCACAGAAGGTGATTAAAAACATGACGGCTCCGACTGCAATCATGATTATTGCAGGGTCGATTAGAAATGTGTCCCGCACAGCATCTGAAAGGAAATCAAAGCCGTGGTCACCAGGTGCACCTGTCTTCAGATCAAACCAGAACGTAGAGAGCAAGAAAAAACATCCGCATCCTTAAAATGTAAACAACAGCTGCATTTGACTATTGCTGTTGCAAGTTAAGATTCTTGGGTTTCCTATAAGAACGTAAGAATTTGTTAGACGAAAGAAGACCAAACTCTGTCCAGTTCACCTTCCACCATCCTGGCAATCACATGGACATGTCATGTCCCAAACCATATACTGAATCCCGAGATATTATTTGAGGGTTATTTGGAACTGATGACGTCAATAGGCATTGCAACTTGGCAAACAGAGCTGGGGTTGTCTTTCACATACCTGTGGCTTTCTGAATTTTGGCATAAACCCCAATGGCAACAATCACCAGAGAGATGGTCTACAAGAAAAAAAACACAAAATTATCAGGAACATTGACAGCAATAAATCAGAGACGTCCTGAACTTTAGGGATCTCAGTCAGGAGAATGGTAGAATCATACAGCACAGAAGGAGGCCATTTGGCCTATCGTGACTGTGCCAGCTTTTTGAAAAGAGCTATCCAAATCAATCCCACTCCCCCGCTCTCTCCCCATAGCCCTGCAAACTTATTTATCTACTTCTCTCTTAAAAGTTGTTATCAAATCGGCTTCCACCACCCTTTAAGGCAATGTATTCCAAACAACTCACTGTGTGAAAAAAATGAATCTCACCTCCTCTCTGTTTCTTTTAACCTATTTTAAATCTGTGTCCTCGGGTTAACGACCCACCCACCAGTGGAAATAGTTTTGTTCACCGTATCGAATCCCCTCATACTTTTGAAAACTTCTGTTAAGTTTCCTCTTAACCTTCTCTGCTCCAAGGAGAATAATCCTAGCTTCTCTAGCCTCTCCTCATAACTGAAGTCCCTCATTTCTGGCACATTCCTGGAAAATCTTCTTTGCACCCTCTCCAATGCCTTGACATCTTCCTAAAGTGTGGTGCCCAGAACTGAACACAGTACTCTCGCCGAGGCATAACCTTGTTTTATGAAGGTTCATCATAACTTCCTGACTTTTGTATTCTATGCCCCTATTTATAAAGCCTAGTAGCCCGTATGCTTTTTTAACAGCTTTATCTATCTGTCCTGCCACCTTCAAAGATTTACTTAATGATCCCCAGATCTCTCTGTTCCTTCACCCCTTTTAAGAGATCCTAGACTTCTTCGCCTCAAAAATTGAAAACATCTGGTTGGCTGCATCATCCTCCCCACCCCACCCCTCCCCCCCATGTCCCCTTCCACCCCACCCAGACCATCCATACCACCTTCTCCCGTGACCACGGCTCCTGCCATTCCCCCCTCCTTAGCCCCCATTTCTCCCTCCTCCCTCTCAACCACAATCACCCGGATGAAGTTCACCACCTGTTGCCTCGACTCCCTCCCCATCCAGCTGCTGGTCACTCAACTCCCCCTCCTCTCCCCCCTGCTGGCCAACATGGTCAACCAGTCTCTCTCTCTTCAGGCTCTGTTCCACAACCCCTAAAAACGCTGTCAACACACCTCTCCTCAAAGAAACCACCCTCGATCCCTCTCATCTCTCACGCTACCATCCCATCGGTATACGGTCACAAATATATGGTCAATTCACTTTGCAGCATATTCTGTGACGCGCTTTGAGACGACTAGAAGACATGAAAAGCGCTATATCAAATGCAAGGATTATTATTATTATTATTATCTTCAACCTACCCTTCCTTGCCAAAGTTCTGGATTGCATTGTTGCAGATCAACTTTGGTCACACCTCTCCCTCCTCAAGCCCCTGCAGTCTGGTTTTCGCCCTGCCCACAGCACAGAGACAGCGCTTGTCGAAGTCACAAACGACATTCTCTCTATCTATGACCAGGGCTCCCTCTGCCTCCTCGACCTCCTGGACCTCTCTGCCACATTCAACACAGTCGACCACGCCATCCGCCTCCATCGGCTCTCCTCTCTCATCTACCTTAGTGGGACCGCACTCGCATGTTTCGAGTCCTGCTTAACCAACCGCCTCCATTTCATCTCAGCAAATGGTTTCTCCTCCCTCCCCCGGTAACCCAGGCTCCATGCATTTCTTTGTATTTGATATAGCGCTTTTCACATCTTCTAGACATCTCAAAGCGCTTCACAGAATAGATTGTAAAATGAATCGACTGTATATATTTGTGGGCGAAACGCAATGACACACAAATCTACTTTGCCTCTTCCAGTACCAACACCAGGTCCACCGATGTTCTATCAGCTTGTCTGGCAGACATCAATGCCTGGATGAATGTAAACTTCCTGCAGCTGAATATGGACAATACAGAAGCTATACTCCTTGGCTCCTGGCAAAGCCTTCATTCCTGCGGATCTAAACTCCTAAACTCTCTGGGCTCTCCCTCAGACTCACCGAACCAGTGCGCAACCTCGGCGTCCAGTTCGACCCCCAGCTATCCTTCCTCCCCCACATCCGGTCCCTTACTAGGACCGCTTTCTTCCACCACCGCCACATTGCCCGCCTCTGACCGTACCTTACCCCAAATGCAGTCAAAACCCTTGTGCATGAGTTTGTCTCCTCCTGCTTGGATTACTCCAACGCACGTCACGATGATGTCCCCAGTTCCACCATTCACAAGATCCAGCTCATTCAAAACTCTGTCGCCCACATACTGACCTGACCTGACTCCATATCCACATCTCACTAGTTCTGGCCAGGCTCCACTGGCTCCCCATCACTGAACAGATCAACTTCAAGATCCCTTCACTCTCTGGCACCTCTCCAACCTCCTCATTCCCCATTCCACCACCCGGTGCATCCACTCGACTGGCACCGGCCTCCTTCTCGTCCCTCGCACTCTCCGCCACACCATTGGAAGACACGATTTCAGCCACTACGCCCCAAAACTCTGGAAACTCTCCTTCAATCCCTCCACCTTACCCCCTCTCTCCCCTCTATCAAGTCTCGCCTGAAAACTTTCCTCTTTGACCGTGTTTATGGCCATCTCCCCCCAGCTTAGAGTCAGGCTCCACCACTGTGGAGATGCTACCCTGCATAGAGGGCACTATATAAGTGCAAGTTGCCATTGTTGTTGTTTAGCACCTTTTGTCCCTTGTTCACACTCCTTAATACTTAACACCTACATTATACCTACTTCCCGAGGAATGTCTATGAGGAAAAAATGTTCTCACCTGCACCTCTTTCCCCCTCTGCACCAAATTCCTACTCTCACCTAATCCCCTAACAGAATTCTCACTTTGTTTCACCTCACTCAGTTCCTTCGTCGCATTGCTGGGCTCTCTGCTCAAGTGAGGCTTTCGCAAGACTTCCCCTTTATATAGGACTCAAACAAAAGCACCCAGTTTCGACTGGGCAACAAATTTATTAATCCCTGGCCTATGATTAACCGCTAATTGATTTGTTTGCCTATTTACTTATAAGGTTGCCTCTACTTCAAGAAAGATTTTCCACTCTTCTGCTGAATGAAAGAGTTCTCTCTTGTTCTCTGGTATCTCTCTTGCTGAAGAATTCCCACTCTCACCTACTTCCTTGACTGAATTCTCACTCTGTTCCACCTCACTCAGTTCCCTCCTCATGCTGCTGGGCTCGCTGCTCAAATGATAAACACTACATTTCATAAACCCTTTTTTTGTAAAGTAATCCTAGACCTTAACCTACGTAAAGGGCACTATCTAAATACATGTGGTTGTCAAAATAAAAGGTGAATAAAATTTGTCTTCATCAAAGTGAGAGATGCAATGTTATTATTGAGAAATGGAACACTTCCCCACAATGTCAGTATCAAGCACTCCCCTAGTCTTACAGATAATCAGTAGATGAGGTGAAGCTGCCTCTAACTCTGTTCATTATAAAAACTGAGCAAAATAATTTTTATTTTGGTGAAAGATCGACTACATGTTCAATTTGGGAAGAGCACCCTCTTGTACACCAGTATCACATTTTCAATTTACCACACATACCATCCCTTGGGCTCTTTGAATAATATTATGGTAATATATAATCCTTGTATTTGATTTGGAGCTTTATCACATCAAAATGATTCAAAACACTTCACAGAGTTTTCTGGAAGGTGTAGTGATTGTGTATTAGTATATGAATGTAGCAGACAATTTGAACACAACAATGCTCCACAAACTACCAAGAAGATTTTTTTAATCTGGGGAAATTGTTGGTCAAGACATTGGGAGAAACTCCCATCTGTTTTAAAACAGTGCAAGATTACTACCGACCAAGTAATAGATATCTGGTGATATCAGATCGTCAATTTATAGTTGAATTAACAGTAGTTTTGTACTGTGAATACACTAGGAAATTTCTTCACTGTTTCTTTTTCCTTTCATTCGCCATTTACTCCACTTTGCTTCCTTAAAACTGAAAAATTATATACCACAAATGGCCAGGCCAGGAACTCAGTGGCAGAACAGGATATTCCTTATCAGCTGTTGCCTCGGCTTCTATGATGCTGAACAACCCAGAGGGAGACCACTTGTTACTGTCCTTCTATGCTTTGTATAGGGGAATTATCGTCTACCATAATTGGCATCAGAAGATTACTGGGAGGAATGATCGTTTTTACACACAAACAAGGAGCTTTGGGAAAGCATAGCTGACAGTTTGATCTGCCATGTGAGGCATTGGAAAGAAACGGTAACTTAGTTATAGAGGCTCCCATTAAAGTGAAATTAGAAACAGACTGATACCAAGCGCTCAAGGGACACTATCTCGTGTGAAGGATGATATATAAATGCAAATTGATGTTTTTGTTGTTGGTACCAGAAAGCTGGTCAACTGGGTGAAGTATTGAGCGTACAGCTCTTTAAGATATTCTCCTCATGTGATAGACAATTTATACAACTCTAAGGAACAATAACCCAGGGTCAGTCAGGGCTTTCAGGAGGAGTAGGGAGAAAATTAAAAATATGGAAGAAAAAAAACTTACAGATACTGTACCAGGAACTGTTAGGTTCTTTCTTCATCATTACAATCCTTGATATAGGGCTTGTCATTTCAAAACATTTCAAAGTGCTTCACTGGTAATTGGTACCAAGCCTGGACTATCACATCTTTCTGACCCAGGTGATCATGGGATACAACAGCAACAACTTTCATTTATATGGTGCCCTTCACGCAGCATAGCATCTCAGAGCAGGGTGGTCCTGATTCTGACGCAGGGAGCACCTTTTTTCTCTGATGAAGAAGGTAACAGGTCAGCAGCTGGCAAAGGAGGCCTCAAAAAATAAGAGGAATGGAGGACTGTGGTGTATCCATTGTTTAACAACAAAGAGGTGCAGTTCTCATGGGGTTGAAAGTCTGCCCTAGAATAATGGGATTGCAATATCATTGATGTGGCTGGTTGTATAAATTGGGAATATTTAAAAGCGTTTAAAAGTGTGAAACTGGCATTCACCAAACTGGCGCTGAGCTGCTAGGATTGCCGCCACCGCTGGATCAGACACTTCAGTAGCTGCACGCAGCAGCTTTTGAGCAAAACCATTTGAAATGAGTTGGTGGGAGGGGTGAAGTGTTCCCATGTATCAATAGTTCCCCTGTATCAATCCTCCATGAGTATTCTGTCCTACTGTGTGAAAGGTATCACTGGTGATGATTGTCACATTATATACTGTATTTTTCACCTTAGGTGGCACATCCCACTCCAATCCAGAGCAAAGTCATTCAAAATGAATCTTGAAACTAAGTTGGTAGAAATCGCTTACATCAATGACAACAATAAATTGCATTCCCAAGGCATTGGACAGTGAAGGGTTTGTACCCGAGCTGGAGGTTGGAATCAAGATGGGGATGGGGTCGTTAAACTGCTTAACTTATTCAATAACATTTTATAATATCATTGGACAATTTGTTGAGAGATTGGATGGTAACAACACCACATGGCTCTTGATAGAATGGTACTCATTGGCACAGATCATGGAATTTAGTTTTGATATAAGGTGTTACTGAATGCAGATAGGAAATATTAAAATTATTTTAAATATAATCAACTCATTCTCCACCTTTGCCCCACAACTAAAAGCTTTCCCCATAAGAGGGTTACAAGCTTGTATCCTTGACTACGTTGTATTAGCTGATTTGAGATAGAGAAGTACAACAACAACAACTTGCATTCATATAGTGCCCTTCACACATGGTAGGGTCCCGGAGGTATTCAGGCCATTACAATTGGTCTCAGTACACCCAGGCTTTGTAGAGAGATAGAAAGTCTGTTAGAGTTTCCACTCTGGATTGCTGTCAAGTGGATAATGCCGGCTTGGAATTTGTGCGAGGACAAGATCGGGCTTGAGTGTGATGACTGACCCACACTGTGAAAGAGCCTGGCAACACTCAGT
The DNA here is from genome assembly GCF_018977255.1 of Callorhinchus milii. Classification (NCBI taxonomy): domain Eukaryota; kingdom Metazoa; phylum Chordata; class Chondrichthyes; order Chimaeriformes; family Callorhinchidae; genus Callorhinchus; species Callorhinchus milii. The sequence goes on from NW_024704744.1 coordinate 59,387,071, forward strand.
GTCTATGTTCACTAATTGAGTTACTCCTTGGGTGGATACAAAATGGTAACCGGTATCTGTGGAAATCCACACGAATATAAATCTTTTTATTTGGTCAGTCAGCTGTCTGACATGTGCAGAAACCCATCACTTAAGAATATCCAAGACCAGACTGCTGAGACTTCAACATATGCTTGGGAATTTCCATTTGTCTGGAATGGAGTGCATGCTTTCTCGTACCTTGCACCATGGTAATTGGGGAGAAAAGTGGAGGGAAAAAATTAATATCACGCTAATTATGGAATATGCAGCTTAATTATGGGTAGGCAGAATACATGATTTATAAAGCGCTGCATAAGCTCGAGTGAACAGTGTGGCCAGTGTTTGCAAACTCATCACTCAGTCGTAATGACTCAGATCGGAATGCACACCGCCACAATCATCCACAAAGAGAATGTGATTAACTCAGATGAAAAACTTTCACAGTCTAATTAACAAAGCACAAAGAGTAGTTAGGGACCACCGTCATCAACAATGCTCAACCTTAAAGATCCGATTTCTACTGAGAAAATTACTGTTGCAATTTGCCACTCGTGAATACTTCTTGAGGGAAGAAAAGACCAAATCTGCCTAGTTTAGACACCATGGGTTTGAAGGAGGCTGATAAACCTGGTGGGACTATCCTGTCATTTTATTGGATCATGATAGATCTTTTCCTCATTTCCTCATCTTTTCTTCATACCCCTAATATCACCACTTCCCAAATATCTATTGTCTATCACGTATCTAAGTATCTGGGTTGGTCTGCTGTGCATTATGAGACAAAAATAGAGAAATTAGCTTTTAGACAGTGATGCTAAGGATCACCTGTTGAAAGATAAAGGCATACTCTATCGCTTTTTAAAAAAGAGCTGGAAAACCACCTGGGATTGGGATGAAGGTTATAGACATACGATACAATAAAAAATTACATTTATAAGGTGTCTTTCATGTCGGGAGGACATCTCAAGGCGCTGAACAATAAGGGATTAGGACCTGAGCTGGGGGGTGGGTGGGGTTGGGATCAGGGAGAGTGGAGGGCAGAGGGGGTAGGAGGGTGGCCGAAGGCCAGTAGAAGAGGAGGGTCTTGAGGCATGATTTGAAGAAGGCAAAGGAGGGAGTGAGGTGAGGGAATGGGGGATGGAGTTCCAGAGGGTGGGGGCAGAGAGGCTGAAGGCCCGATCGCTGATGGTGAGGCGGGCTGGGCGGGGGACATAGAATAGGTCGGAGAGGTAGGAGAGGGCAAGGCCATGGAGGGCCTTGAAGGTGAGGATGTGGATTTTGAACTCTGAGGGATGGGGAGCCAGTGGAGGCCAGGTGAGGGTGAGTGTGATGGGGGTCACGGAGCCTGGTGCGGGAAAGGACACGAGCTGGAGTGTTCTGGATGATCTGCAGCTTGTGGAGGGAAAAGTTGGGGAGGCCGACAAGAAGGGAGTTTCTGTAGTTGAGCCTTGAGGTGACGAATGCATGTGTGAGAGTTTTGGGGGCCTGAGGGGTGAGGCAATAGCGGCGTCGGGCAATGTTGCGGAGGTGGGGTAAGGCAGAGCGGATCACAGCATAGACGTGGGGGAGAAAGGACAGTTGAGGGTCGAACAAGATGCCTAGGTTCCTGAGTGGCTTGGTGAGGTGGAGGGTGCATCCATGGATGCTGATGCTGCCAGTGCCTGAGGTGCGGAGGCACTTGTGCAAGCCAATCAGAAGATCCTCGGATAAATAATAGAGAAAAGCAAAATGCAGTAGTTCCTGTGCAATTGTGGAAAGCAATGAGCCACGATCAGCTGTGAACATGTGAGGATGGAATAATCATTCTGGAGAGTTGCACTTGAAGAATTTATGCAGAACTCGTACACAAGATGTGGGATGGAGCTGCTGCTAAAGTAGTTCTGTAAATGATCTGTGAAAGCATTTGGGTTTGATGGTCTGAATAGCCTTTTTTCATTCCATGCCTTCTGCGATACTCATGAATACAGCTCACGTTTCCTTTGATGACCGACGATCAGAATACGTTAGTACATTATGGAGTAATAGGATGCAACTTCATTGCTATTATTATTAATATATTATGTGAAGTCCTGTAGTTCAGTGATTAGAGCACTCGCCTCGCAAGCAAGAGATCTGGGTTCAATTCCCGGCAGGGCGAAATCTTGGGCAAGGTTTATTCCTCCTTATTTTACACGCCTGATAATAATCCATCAAGAAAAAAAAATAATAAGACGGTCACTTCAATCCATGACTGTTTGTGAGACACTGCTGTACACAATTGGCTGCAGCGTTTCACCCACATATATACAGTCAATTCACTTTACAGTATATTCTGTGAAGCGCTTTGAGACGTTTAGAAGACATGAAAAGCACTATATCAAATGCAAGGATTATTATTATTATTATTCCCTTCAGGGAGAGTTCTCAATTCCATTTGTATATTACAGAATACAGCAAGAAAGGTGAGATACTTCCCCAGAGGGAAGAATCATTACGTTTGATAAGAGCGCCTTTCACATCAGGAGGACGTCTCAAAGCACTTTACAGGATATACTGTAAAGTGGAGTGACTGTATTTTGTGGGAGAATGAGGGAGGCCCTCTGCTCCTCCTCTATCTCTCCTCAAGGCGAGTTACAGGTCAGGACTGGCAGTATGAACGTAGGAACAGCATTCAGCCCATCGAGCCTGTTCTGCCATTCTATTGGATCATGACTGATCTGTACCTGAACTCCAATTATGATAATAATTATAGTAATAAGTATGCTCAACAGAGCCAACTCCCAGCTCGGGTCCAAAGCCCCTGATTGTCCAGCGCCCTGGGACGTCTTTCCGACGTGAAGGGCGCTATACAAGTGTAATTTGTTGTTGTCTGCCTCCTCTCTCAGCCAAAAAACATCTACCATCTGCACTGCACACTGCATACAAACACAGCACATCATTTGAAAATGACTATAAAACTACATAATATTTTCCAAAGGAAATAAACATTATTAACAGCAATGATAGAAGTGTCACAAATTGCCCTGACTGAAATGATATTGGCTAAAGCCTTGTTCCCTTTAGCTCCATCAGTCTGGAGTAACTAGCCCGATAACCCAACAGCAGTCTAAATAATGTTATTAGCCAGACAGCAGGTGGCAAACACAGAACTTCCATCTGCTCCGAGAAATATTTATTTGTAAGGCAATCTCAGCGTGGAGCACGTAAAATAGAAGCAATGAGCAATAGAAACCTAAGCAAATGTCTGAGAAGCAACACACAAGGAGTAAACAAAGGGAAAGCCAGGCTCAATTTTACGCAGCAATCCCAGCTCGGCAATGAAGAGATTACAGTGAGCACTGCCAAAAAAAATGACGCTGTAAATTAAATTAAGACTGAATGGGCTTCCAGGCAGAATGCAGTCTTAAGTGTCAGCTCAGCACAGGCTTACCCAGAAGAGGAAACTGAAGAAGAAGAGACAGTATTTTATCCAGGGGTTGATAAACGTGAAATTCTCCACTCTGTTCAATCTTCTCCCAATATCCATACTGGAAACTGACAACTGATAGATTCACGACAGAAAAGAAAACCTACCCGAGCGAGGAGAGAAAGAGAAAATGTCGCAGAGTTCTGCTTTGATGTGTTTTTTTTTTGCACACTGTGTGGGAGCCTGTGTGACTGCTCGCCTGCTACTCAACACTGCAACTCCCTCTCGCTCTCTATCAATCTGCAGTTGGTTCTGTTCCATAAAAAGACTTGTTCCCTTACCAGTCAGATGCAGGCAACTCAGCCATGGTCTGGCTTGGAATACTGACTCAGCACCAGGGCATACAATAGTTCTGGTCCTGATTTATAATGTGCTAATTACTGAGACCAGAGACACAAAGCTTTAAAGCTCAGAGCTGTAACTATGCCTTTGGCCACCTCTTTTATTGTGTCCTTTCCAGCAAGATTTAAGAATATTTCATCTCTCTCTGTCTGTTATTTATTGTTCGTTTCACCCTTTAGCCACAGTGAGTGGTTAGTACATGATGTTTTGGCTAGTAATTTAGAAACGGAAATTTCTAGCTTTGAATGTCCTCACTGCGCCCACCTCCGCAACATTGCCCGACTCCGCTACTGCCTCACCCCTCAGGCCCCCGAAACCCTCACACATGCATTCGTCACCTCAAGGCTCAACTACAGAAACTCCCTTCTTGTCGGGCTCCCCACCTCTTCCCTCCACAGGCTGCAGATCATCCAGAACTCTACAGCTTGTGTCCTCTCCCGCACCAGGCTCCGTGACCCCCATCACACCCACTCTCACCAGGGCTCCACTGGCTCCCCATCCCTCAGAGTTCAAAATCCTCGTCCTCACCTTCAAGGCCTTCCATGGCCTTGCCCTCTCCTACCTCTCCGACCTACTCCATGTCCCCCGCCCAGCTCGCCTCACCATCGGCGGTCGGGCCTTCAGCCTCTCTGCCCCCACCTTCTGGAACTGATCACAGCCAGAGCAGTGAGCGAGGGGTGAGAGGGTACATTTGTCAACTACAAATAAATTTTGGGAGGGGAAAAACCCTTGACAGCATTCCCAATTCTGGATAACTACTTCAAGTGTACCAAGGCACTGTCCGGAATGAAGGGCGCTATATAAATGCAAGTTGTTGTTGTTGCTGCGTACGAGCATTGGGTGACTGCAGCATTGAGCCGGGCTGTGACGTCCCTCACAGTTGAGTTACCGGCTGACGCTCATTGTATAGGCTCCCACATGGAAAATGCCCACAGGCAGAGGAGCCCACAATAGAGGAGTGTTGGCAGAGACCACTTCAGCATTCAGGGGCATTCAGGAGAGAAACAAAGAGAATGGAATAAGAACAGAATATTGTTATCCATTGAGGTTTGGGGGTCATTTTAAAGGCTCTCTTCTGAAGATTGACAGCAATGTTCTGACAAATTTGAATATGGATTTCACAATCAGTAGCGTGGAGTTGGAGAGCTTTTGCTAAATTTCACCATAAATACAATACAAAATTATGTTTATATAGTGCCTTTCATGTTGGGAGAACGCCCCAAGGCGCTGAACAGTTAGGGATTTGGACCCAAGCTGGGGGTTGGGATTGGGGAGAGTAGAGGGCAGGGGGAGGAGGGTGGCCGAAGGCTCGGTCGAAGAGGAGGGTTTGGAGACACGCTTTGAAGGAGGCAAGGGAGGGAGCAACACGAAAGGGGTGGAGTTCCATAAGGTGGGGGGCAGAAAGGCTGAACGTCGATGGTGGAGCGGGCCGTGGGGGGGATGTGGAGTAGGCCAGAGCCTGCTGAGCAGTGGGAGCGGAAAGGTTGACATGGGGTCAGCAGGTCGCAGAGGTAGAGAAGGGCAAGGCCGTGGAGGGCCTTGAAGGTGAGGACGAGGATTTTGAACTCTATCCTCGGGGGATAAAGACTTGCAATGGGGAAATAATAATAATAATGATAATTCTTGCATTTGATATAGTGCCTTATCAAGTTGTCCAGACGTCTCAAAGCGCTTCAGAGGAATGTGTCGCTGCACTGAGTATTTCCCACCCCATTCACTAAATGCTTCTCTTCTTTCCCATGGCTACTTTGCACAGAATGGAATTGGAGATGCTCTACCTTGTAATTATTTAATTTTAGGCAGTTTCAATCTGGCAATGCATTGATTTAGGCATTATTAGGGTTAGGATTAGCAAAATTATGAGCCGGAACATTCATTAATTTGGATCTTCAGGCCACTAGCCTGTGTGCTGTGCCACTTTAAACACTTTTAGAATTATTTTAGAATGTTAACCTTTCATTTCTCACTGTGACATTGACAGGTGCTTTTGGCACTTACGTGTGATGGTGAAATTGATTTCTAAAGAGAACAGAGGGATTTGCGGTTTAGACTCTGATGAGCCACAAAGTTTTTGCGTTTCTTTGTTAAATATTTACAAATTGATTTACAGTAAGAACAACAAGTTCTATTTATCTGGCGTCCTTCAAGCGAGATTGGGTTTCGGGGCACTTATTACTAATTATTACTAATTTAATTAGTAAGGAGAGAATACCTATAGCAAGGACAACACCTCAATGGTGGGCAATAATGGGAAATGCCATGGCATTGTGGAACATGTGTATGCCAGGGTTGGGGAAGTGAAATCCAGAAACACAGTAGTGATAAGGATACCATACAAAAATAAATAGAAAGATAAATAAATAATCCTTGCATTTGATATAGCACCTTATCACATCTTCAAGACGTCACAAAGCGCTTCAGAGAATATACTTTAAAGTGAATTGACTGTATATTTTGTGGGTGAAATGTGACAGTATCCAACCCCTCCAATCCGGTTTCCGCCCTGCCCACAGTACAGAGACTGCGCTTGTGGAAGTCACAAACGATATCCCCTCTATCTGTGACCAGGACTCCCTCTGCCTCCTTGTCCTCCTGGACCTCTCCGCCACGTTCGACACATTCGATCACTCCATTCTCCTCTACCGCCTTTCCTCCAGTGGGACCGCACTCTCCTGGTTCGAGTCCTACCTCAAAACCACCAGCAGTACATCTGCACAAACGTCTTCTCCTCCCGCTCTCACCCGGTCACCTGCGGGGTACCCCAAGGATCCATCCTTGGCCCCTTCCTCTTTCTGATCTCCCTCTTGGGGATGTCATTCGCAGACATGGGGTACATTTCCACATGTATGCAGACGACACCCAACTCTATTTTTCCACCTCTCTTTGCGACCCCCAGTCCCCTGATGTTCTGTCAGGCTGCCTGTCAGATCTCAGGGACTGGATGAGCGCAAATTTCCTTCAGCTGAACATTGACAAGATGGAAGCCATACTCTTTGGCTCTCGTCAATGTCTAAAATTTCAAGGTTCTCACCTCTTCCACCTACCTGACCTCCCACTAAAACTCTCCGAATGCATACGCAACCTAGGCATGAGGTTCGATCCCCAATTATCCTTCCTCCCCCACATCCAGTCCCTCACCAGCACCTCTTTCTTCCACCTCCGACACATTGCCCGTCTCTGCCAAAACCTCTCTCCGAAAGCCGCTGAAGCGCTAGTCCATGCCTTTGTCACTTCTCGGCTGGACTATTCTAACACCCTCCTCTTCAGCCTCCCATCCACTACCATCCAGAAAATGCAGATTATTCAAAACCCTGCCGCCCGCATTCTCACCCGTACCAAACTCTGCTCCCTGACTACCCCAGTCCTTATGCTGTACTCTGTCCAGCGCCTTGAGACGTCCTCCTGACGCGAAAGGCGCTATACAAATGTAATCTTGTTGTTGTTGTCCTTGCCAGACTGCACTGGTTGCCTGTCCCAGAGAGGTTCGACTTCAAGATCCTCACCCTTGTCTTCAAATCCCTCCACTCCTCTGCACCCCCCTACCTCTCTGACTTCCTCTCTCTTCAAAACAGTGCCCTTTTCCTTTGTTCCTCCGGGTCTGGCCTCTTCCTCGTCCCCCGAGTCCTCCGCTCTACCCTCGGCGGCCGTGCCTTCAGCCACTATGCCCTGAGGCTCTGGAACTCCTTTCTTCACTCCCTTCGCCTCGCCCCCTCTCTTCCTATTTTCAGGTCTCTGCTGAAGACCTTTCTTTTCAACTGCACCTTTGGTCACCTTCCTCCCCCTCCCCTGGCTCGGTCCCAGGATCCGTTACTGTGAAGTGCTCTGAGACGCCGTCCAGCGTGGAGGGCGCTATCTAAATCCAAGTTGTTGTTGTTGTTGTTGACAGAGCACTTAACAGTGGCAGAGCCTGACTCGGGGCCAGGGGGAGATGGCCGTAAGCACAGTCGAAGATGAAAGTTTTCAGGCGTGATTTGAAAAAGGGAAGAGAGGGGGCAAGGCGGAGGGATTTGAGAGTGTTCCAGAGTTTCAGGGCGTAGTGGCTGAAAGCGGGTCCTCTGATGGTCGGGCGGAGGGTGCGAGGGACGAGCAGGAGGCTGGTGCCAGTCAAGCAGAGGCACCGGGTGGTGGATTGGGGAGTGAGGAGGTCGGAGAGGTAGGGAGGTGCCAGGGAGTGAAGGGATTTGAACATGAGTATAAGGATCTTGAAGTCGATCCGTTCGTTGATGGGGAGCCAGTGGAGCCTGGGCAGAACCGGTGAGATGTGGGTACAGAGTTTGGTCCGGGTCAGTATGTGGGCGGCAGAGTCCTGAATGAACTGGATCTTTTGAATAGTGGAGCTGGGGAGACCGGCGAGGAGTGAATTTGAGTAATCCAGGTGAGAGGTGACAAACGCATGCACGAGAGTTTTGGCTGCATTTGGGGTAAGGTACTGTCAGAGGCGGGCAATGTGGCGGACGTGGAAGAAGGTAGTCCTGGTCAGGGACCGGATGTGGGGGGGCAGAAGGACAGCTGGGGGTCGAACTGGATGCCTAGATTGCGCACTGGTTCAGTGAATGTGCCGGAGAGCCCAGGGAGGTTGAAGAGTTCAGATGCGCAGGAGTGAAGACGTGAACGGGAGCCAAGGAGTATAGCTTCCGTATTGTCCACATTCAGCTGCAGGAAATTTACAGTCGTCCAGGTCTTGATGTCTGCCAGACAGGCTGACAGAACATCGGTGGACCTGGAGTTGGGACTGGAGGAGGCAAAGTAGATTTGTGTGTCATCAACATACAGCGGGGGTGGGGGGGAGGTGGGGGAGCGCAGTGACCGTAAGCATGAACAAAAAAGAAGGTCGTTAGGTGGGATTTGAAAATGGAGAGGGAGGGGGCAAGGTGGAGGGAATGAATTGAGGGAGAGAGTACCAGATATTTGGGTGTAGTGGCTGAAGACACAACCATCGATGGTGGAGTGGAGGTGACGAGGGACGAACAGGAGGCTGGAGCAGCCGAGCAGAGGCAGGCTGGTGGAGTGGTGTAAGCAAATCGGATAGGTAAGGAGGTGTGAGGGCATTTGAAAACGAGTGAGAGGATCTTGAAATTGATCCATTCGGTAATTGGGACCTAGTTGAGCCTGGCAAGGACTGGTGTGATGGAATAGTCCAGCCAGAAGGGACTAAGGGGTGTATGAGAGTTTTGGTTGCTGTACCAAATGCAAGGATTATTATTTTGTTCATTATAAATAAGCATTTCAGAAGCAACTAGCTAATTCATTGTAAATAATAATAATAATAATCCTTGCATTTGATGTAGTGCCTTTATCATGTCTTCGAGACGTCTCAAAGCTCTTCACACAATATACTGTAAAGTTTGATTTTAGGGGAATATACAAAAAGCAGCAGTTTGAAATAAATACAGTTTGATTGAAGGCGCAATGAATGTTTGCAGTAATGCTTTTCAATGGATATTAAAAAGGCTTTCAAAACCAGGCTGCGATTTCTTTAATAACCATGATGCTGCCCTCTGCTGCTGCAATTGATGTACTATAGATGCAAATGTAGGAGTCGAAATTCTGCGCTTTCGCTTTCCAGTAAGTACAAGAACATTAGAGATCTAATATTAAAGAACCAAAGGATAAATACGGGATTGTTTTGTGTAGCTACACCACCACCACCTAAGTGTTAGAAGGAAGTTTCTGCCAACAATGCCCTACTTCATGGCTGTTTGAAGCACTCTGTGATGCTACGCCACGTAAAGGGCGTCATATAAATACAAGTTGTTGTTGTTTATGGGATATTTAACAAA